>NC_056436.1:46724680-47324680 GCF_018296145.1 Oncorhynchus tshawytscha
AAGCAGGGTCTTGTCATCAATTTTAATCTGACCGAAAGCAGATGTGGGCGTTACTGGGCTGAACAAGCAGGATGCACGAAGTAGGATGGACTCATGGATTGTGTGTATAAAAAGTCAGAGCGAGTGCTCTGAAAATGTGTGTGTTCCGCGGACCGCTCCGGCTTAAGATACTGTTGTATTAAAAGTCTACATTGATTTTCACAAAGTTCCTGGTTGTGTAATATTTGAACCGATTTGCCACTACAGACTTGGCGAGCTTTTTCCAGGAGTGATGAGAGACCGGGGCGTTCCTGGCTGACGGCGGGGTCTTTTGAGCGATCTGGCAAACACGGGTGGCCACCTAATTATAGCAAGGTAAGCAAAGAACTTGCTGTAGTTATAATGTTTGCATAGATTGTTTCGGAGATCCTGTCCCAGTGGGGGGAACGTCAAGTAGGTCTCTCTCTCTCAAATTTCCTAAAAACTATAGAAACGAAATAACTTTTTGAAATTCAATGAATTTGCATGCGTGTGTGTAAGCTTGGGGATTGTATAATGAATGTGCATGTTTAGTGAGTGAGTAGGCGGGGGCGCAGGGCTGCAGTTACCTGCTTATAAAGTCTGAATAAAATAAGTAATTATAGAAATCCTACGATACCGCTTCAAAATATTTACCAGAGGGTCTGAATGGGTAGGTCACTTTATTGATAAGTAATCCTGCGATACCGCCTCGAAATATTTAGCTGAAGGACTGTATGGGTAGGCTACTTTACTGATAAGTAGATAGGGAAATATTCATGGCTACCGCTTCAAGGAAAAGGTCTGTACGGATGAGTATTTAGTAAATAAATACACATGGCTACCGCTTTAAAATGAAGGACTGTACGGGTGAATATTTAAAACACAGAAAGAACGCTGGCCTGATTGTGCGACGTTCAACTGAAAAAGGAAATCCTGCGAATACAAAACGCTCCGTCTAGCTAAACGGGGGTTTATAAATCAGTAGGTCGCGCCACGATATTGCTCTAACGTAGAATAAAGATCAATACGGGGTGGATGAATAGGATATGAAGACAAGCTGATCCGATTAGACAGTAGTCTCGTCATGTCGTAAAAATCCTATAGGATAATACCAGTTTATGTAGAGGAAGTGTATTAAGCTCGGGGATAAACTATAGGTCGTTTTTAGGTAAAAACGAAGAGTATGCGTGAAAAATCCTATAGGATAGTACCAGTTTATGTAGAGGAAGAGAATTAAGTTAGGTAAGAAACTATAGGTCGTTTTTAGGTAAAAACGAAGGGTGTATGTGAAACGAATGTGAATAAAGAAATTGAATGAAAATAAACGAATGAATGAGAAAGAAGAGGAAGAACAGGCTGTGTGTCTGTGACCAACTGGGAATGCGCAGGCCTCTCTGACAGTCAACAGTGTAATTTGAGAAAGAGAGCGCAGTTAACACTCACTGGGAAGAGGAACGAAATCGATAAATATTGGGCAAGATAAGTTATACATAAGTATAAAACATTGACTGGATAATGAGTTGTAAAAAATACAATAGGTGTCAAAAAGAGGTATTAAACAAGGCATTGGTAGCATATAACGGATGCGAAGTAGAAAGAAATAGACTAAAATATACTGGTTCAAATAAATCTAGGCGGTCTAGAATAAAGTGAGAAGTCTAGAATACATATTAAAAATATCACGAGCCCCGTAAACAAGATAGAAAGCTGAAATTTAAAAAATAGCCTCAGGAATTAAACAGTAAAATAGGCTAAGAGAGAAAATAGCAAGCGGATAAATAAAGAGATAAGAAAGTGCATTACATTATAAATAAGCTGAATTAGAAGGAAAATTATATGAAATAGGATTTAATACACTGAATAAAGTTAAAGTAATAGTATAAGCAAAGATAAAAACACAGTGATATTTGAGGTGCTGTACTAGAATGAGACATTAAGGCTTCTGTAGAATTCAGTAATACAGTTGTAGACATTATAGAATAGGTTTTACTAGGGGTATTAAGTGATGTGAATAAACTATTATTTGAGAAAGTAGGGTAGATCTGCCTTGGGAAATAGTAAATAAAGTGTATAACGCGATGGGAGTGTTTAGGGGAAATAAATAAGTGACATGGAAACGAACGGACTGTTTCTCCCTGGAATATAGAGATAGCGAAATGTAATAAAGCCATAGAGACGCTGAAAGACGCGAACGTTAATTCTACCAATTCAATTTGGATATAAAGGAGCAGACGGTATAATGTAGATAGGATAAATAAAATAATGAATTGGAACAATCACATAAAACCATAACACGAAGCTTAACTTAACATTCTATCATCAGAAATGCATTACGATAGGGGAAGTGTAAGAAGTTGTAGAGCAGGGCTAACTAAGGGTGGGGGAAAATTAGTGTAAGATGACACTGGAATGTGGGAGCACCCTTTTCAAAAGAACAGCGGCTGATCGTTCTAAGGTTAATATGAATATAGTTTTCTCCAAGCGGTGTATAGTCTGATTTATCAAAAAGTGGTTCATAAAGAGTACATACGTACTAGATCACGTTTTACATAACTTCTAGTAAGGTACCGATGTAATTTACAAATAGCCCCACTTGGAGTCGTTTTGTATTAAAATGGTGGTTTCAATGGTGATAAAATGCGTGGAGAAGTTGTTATTGGTGTCAAAATACGGAGAATAAACGTATATGAAGGATTGCAGAACGTGGTGGTTGGAAGAAGAGCAAATTGTATTGTATGGGTGTTTTCAGTTTCTAAGGGTAGGATACAGATGGCCGAGCAGGGAGGGATTGGGCGTTCCGTGCATGGCTGGAGCTTTTAGTGCATGCTTGGGAAAAGTGAGGGGATTTTTAGCAGATGTGTGATAATGTTGGCTTGCTGATTTAGGTGGCATGGTGAATGTTAACAACATGTACATTTCTTTTCCAGAAGAAAAGGGGTTACATTTTCAATGGTTTTTTCAATTCAGTTTTAGACTGGGTATGCAGAAGGATGGAAGTGCTTTTGAAAGTGTGGTTAAGATGTTTCTAAAGAGAGTGAATACATTATAATGGTGTCAAATGCCCTGAACCCTAATAATTTCCTGTGAAGACTGATCAACTTCACTAGAAATTGTTGGAACAGGTGGGATTGAATTATAAAATGATTGAGCAACACCAGTCTCTATTCAAAGTGTACCATCACTTTGAAATTCCATTATTTCCTTGGGAAAAAGATGAAGAGAGGTAATCTTGAATTGACTAGTTATTAAAATAGGTTTATTTTTATGAAACATGGGTTCATAGTTGAGATTATCAGTTCCCTGGGGTTATGGTTTTTGGGTAAATACAAAATGTGTTTTGTTCATTCTACATATAAAATGGAAATATATGTAAACAAGGGATAACAGTTACTCCAAATAGGTTATTGGAGTGGGAGTTTCTGCAAGCTACATAATCTGTAGCTCATCTGAGAGATTGCCAGTAGAATAAGGGAGTTATCATAGAATGTGATTATCACCACAACAAGTGTGTGTGGAACTCTACCCCACCCTACTGGCTGAATAGTGAAGGACAGCTGTGTCTGATGACCTGTGAACTGTCTCTGGAATGCTATGTACTGGGAGAAGAAAGACTAAAGGGGATAATGACCTTATAGTACCAGGCCACTCATGACAGAAAAACAGAGGCAAAAAGGTGCATGATAAAATAGATGTTACTGGTACTAAAAGTTTTTAGTATAATGTTAATTATTAAAGGGATGATGAACTAAATTGAGTAGGTAAAATTTGAGTTAAAGTAAACACTAAGGACTGTTATCCTGAATATTGGATTGGATAATTTATAAACACCATTTAGTTGTGTTTTTGAATGTAGGAAAACTCTGGAAACTAATCCTGAGACAGGTTGGTTGACAGAACTTGCAGAATATTAGAATAAGGGTTTTTGTTTCTTTTATTTTACAATATCATTGTAATTGGAGTGATACATTGGAATGACATAAGTAATTGAATAAAAAGTATAGTCTGTTGTGTGATTAACACCCAAGGATGAAGAAGATATTACAAATAGTGGTAATTTATTGCAAATATGCAGTTATTATAATTTACTTTACTATTTTTCTTGTTTGGTAAATTTATTTCTGTTTTGAGGAAAATAAGAGTCTGAGGGGAGACTGATAAATTGACTAAAAATGATTTGAGAATGTTTAAGTATGTATCAAACTATGGGAGGAAATTAGGAGTAGTGACTTATGTGTTATGGTAACAAAGGGGGGTGTTATTTCTAGAAACAATGTGTATTGATAGACAAGATAATTGACAGTTGGTCTTGTAAAGATATAGGGACACTTCTGAAATGAAATAGAACATTACACACACCTAGATTATGGTAAAAGTAATAAGTAGTGACATTTTGAAGAAGCTTAGGACTTAGTTTTGTTAGGATTGGATATTCTTTCAACTGGAAGACACTTGACTGAGTACATGTTATTTTTACAGCAGTTGCTGTAGGGACCATAACTTGGATATCATTATGAATATTTTTGTGGCAAGAGGTCAGGTATTTGAGACAGAATGTTTACATAACAGAATGTTTACATAGGGCTGTAATTTAAGAAAGTCTGTTGTCAGGAAATAACCCATGTGTTAGTATGTATGTTCCCAGGAAAAGAGCAGTAAGATGCCAGATGGAAGGGCATGGGCTGAATTCTGGAGACTGAGTGTACATCAAGATACACCGGGCTGGGGATATACTTCTTACAGCACCTGCAGTGGTAAAGATCGTCATGTCTCTCTTTGATGGGTGCATAAGTTTCACAAGAAGTAAGGTCCAGCTGAATAATGGGTGAGCTTGAAAACACCATGACAGAGGACGTGAAACAAAACAAAAGAGAGAGAGAGAAACTAGATTCTACTGTAGACATACTGAGTTGAGTTTGGGGGTTATTTGGTTTATTTGATAATGTATCATGGGAATAAGGATAGATATTAGGGTAATTGGACCTAAACCACATGTTGAAGGCTCGATGTGGAAGCCCATTCAGTGTTGAATTACTTCAAGAAGAAATAATGTTGATTAAGGTTATGCACATGCTTATCAGTTGATATAGAGCAATTGGGGAACTAAAAAAAATAAAAAAAATAAAAAATGACATGATTTGGGAACACCTCTCAGAACCTGTGGCCGAAAGGGGAAGACTGGATAAAAGCATGAGGAAGCTAATTAGGGCCTCCATTTTTGTAGAGTCCAGCAGAAACACATCCTGAAAGCATAGAGTCGGGTGAAGAGAGAGTGGGAATTGTCATGGTCTTAGATTTCAATATTTATGAATACAGTCATGCATAACACATAACATTGTCAATACTGTCATGTTGTGTCTTTTGTTTTACAAGTCTTTTGTTTAGGAAACCAGATGGAGAAGGGTTTTCCAGCTTCAGCTGGAATGTCAGTTTGTGTGATGAGTGATGGAAGTAAGAGAATGTATGGTGTAATCATAGAACAGAGGCCATAAGTCTTTAAGTATGAATGCCCCACAGAAAGAAGGCAGAAACCTGAACCAGGACGAGAGGTTCCACATCTGATGATCCAAGGAGACCAGAAGGACCTCTCCCAGTGGTACCAGGAGATCTGGTCTACATCCGAGTGTTCCGGAGGAAGTGGGATCAGCCGAGGAGGGAAGGACCCTACGAGGTGGCAACGGCCACAAACAAGGCCGTCCAAGTGAAAGGAAGCAATACGTGGTATCATCTAAACCACTGCACCCGAGTCCCGACGGAGAGAAGGACACAACCATACAGAGGTGGGGACACAGAGGATGCTGATTCACCAGAGGGGACCCCGGAGGGAGCAGGAGCAGCGGAATCGATCAAAGCCCCAGGGAGGACTCAAGAAATTGGCAGACCAAATACAACGAGTGCATCAGCTAACACACTCCGAAGAAGCACCAGGGGAAAAGAGCCTGAAAAGAAAAGAGCCTGAAAAGAAAAGAGACAAACGACCAAAGTTTCCTCCAGTATGGCCAGAAAGCCCAGAAGTGGGAGGGGGTAACATGTCTGCCACTCCTGATGATATACCTGTTGGGGCAGGCCTCTTTGACAGAAGCCCTCTACAGAGGGGCTCCGAGGTATTGCCTAAAGAATGGGAACATCTCTTCCCTGAAATGGATGCCTTCTCAGATGGAAGCCAGGTTCGGCCTGAGGAGGGAACAACAGGAGAAGAAAGCGGAGGAGAAGCATTATACCAAGAGCAGAAGGAGAAATCGTGCAAGGAAGAACAGAAATCCTGCAAGATGAAAGAAATGGGGATTTCCCTACAATTGATTTTTCAGCTCTTACCTGATCTCCATAATGAACTATTGAAATTAGGACCACGAAAGAACAGTGACAATGACAGAATAAGAGCGATTGAGGACAATACGAAGATGATGCACGCACTCACCATCAAGATAAATGATAAAAGCAGGAAGAGAAGAGAGGAACCTGTCGAACGAGGTAAAAAGACAGGACCTGTTGATAGGTTTAAGTTTCATGTTCCGCCACAACTTCTAACAGAACTAGGGGAACAGAGGACAGGTTATGTATGGAAGAAGAAACCTGTACCAGAGGAGCCACTCTGTGGATGGACGCGTCATATAACAAAGGGAGAAGCTGTTTGGGACCCCAAAGGATGTGATCTGACATTAACCAAATATGTGGAACACTGGGAGTTTATCATGAACAAGATAACACTAGCAGAAGGTGGAGAATTTGAAATTGAAATAGCAAGAATAGGACTGAGTGAAGGAAACAGTTACGAATATGTTAAATTGGGTCCTATGCCAGCACCTGAACAAAAACTGCTGGTGACAACCAAAGTAATGACAACAATGGTGGCGGCTGCTGTAACGACCAACTACCACTGAGATGACACCAACTGCTCTTACCAAGCAGACCACGGCAATCACAAAGACACCTGACACATCAGAGCCAAAAGGATTCTTTAATGAGATTTGGAATTCTTTTTCAAACTCAAATGATCTATCTCATGACAAGAACATTGCCAAGATGACAGATATAGATGTATCAGACTCAGAATCGTTCAAAGGCACCACACAGGAAGAAGAGGTGAAAAACGAATGTACCTGAACCTGCATCGTTTGAAGAAATGTGTTAAATGTAAAATGTTCAATATTCAGAGAAAGTATTCTATTCCCTTGTGTGACATAGAATGTAGGATTGCCCATGGGAGTACTAGAGGCAGGACTGTGTTGAACAACACTGGGTTGGGTGACAAGGATTGTGCTGCCTATAACATTTGAACTGAATTAAATGGACCTTTGTTAGATAGGAACACTGTGATTAAAGGAATATATGAATGTTTTTACAGCCATAACACCGAAGGTATTGATGTAGGTAACACCACTGTAGAATGTGATACTATTTGGGTACTAGAGACTACAGGGGTTGATAGCGAATAGAAAAGGGTTGTGTGGTAAAAACAAACTGTTGAATGTACTGCCAGATGGATGGATTGGGTCTTTGTACTTTAGTTAGAGCAATTCAACAGGTAACCATTATTAAATCACCCCATGATGACTATGTTAACTCTAGAGTTAAGAGGGCGTATGAGAAAGATGCTGAGGTATACCTTGATGCAATTGGACAGCCTAGTGTGGTACCTCGGGAGTTTAAGGCAAGAGATGAAGTTAAATCTGGATTTGAATCTATATTTTTGTGGATAACACCAAATAAGAACTTAGAGTGGATTAATTATATATACTATAACCAACAGAGATACATTAACTATACTGACTCGGCTCTAACTGCGTTGGGGGAACAGGTACAGGCTACCAGTAAAATGTCTTGGCAAAATAGACAGGCTCTCAATTGGCTTTTGGCAGAGAAGGGTGGAGTTTGTATTATGTTCGGGGATGATTGTTGCACTTTTATTCCCAATAACACTTTGCCTAATGGATCCTTTGCAATCGCTATGGCTAAACTTAAAGGTTTACGAGAAGAGGTTAAGAAAAATGCTGGGGTGGACTCTCATGTTTGGGATTGGTTGGACGTAGCATTGGGAAAATGGGGAGCCATGTTTGCTAGGATGACCTTTATGCTGGGAGGGGGGATATTGGCTCTGGGTATTGTATTTTGTTGTGTTTTACCCTGGGTGAAATCACTTGTGATCCAGACAACGGTTAAACAGATGTTTGTAAGTAGAGCTGACACTCTGGTGATAGTTAATCCTGTGCTGGGTAGGCCAGGCCTCTATACTGATGGGAATGGACAGTTATGCAATGTGGTTGGTGGACCCCCTGACTGCCCTTTTGGTAATCCAAACTGCCTGTATGGAGTGGTCTCTGGAGGTGGTTACACTTGCCAGGGTTTTCATAAGGATGGTTTACATGTTGATGCTGACATTCCAAAGTCATAGGACAGTCAACTGATACGTATCCACAAAAAGGGTATTTTCCATAGTAAATACAGGGGTACTATGTATTTCTATTTTTGCTTTTGGTCTTTTGTTTTAGTATGTTTTGTTGAATGTTTTTGATAGGTATATCAATGGATATATCTGGTTTCTTTTAATTAAAAGTTAGTTTTGCCTTCTAAAATGCTAGGTTATATTTAAAAACATGTAGGTACCAGTGGGATATCCCGGTTATAAGTGTCTATGGACCATGTCCTTAATCTTTTAACAGAGGTTGGTATCATGTTTGTTGAAGAGGTGTCTGGGAGGGAGAATCATGTTGAAAGCTTAAATTTAGAATGATGTGTCAATTTTATTTTGTAACTGCATGGAGGCCTAGTGTTTTCTCATATTCAATTTATTATTTGACTCATTGCTTTATTATATATATTTTTATTTTTCGCGTAGCTGAGAACCTCAGACAAGGTTATGTATTTACATGCTCATGCTTTAACAAAATATGATGTATTATTTTTTGTTACTATACCGAACTAGATATTTTACTCTTATGAAATACTAGAGATGTTTGGTGTAGGTGATTAGGAAGTTTTTTTATTTTTTATTTTTTTTATTGATTTAAAAAAAAAAGTTTTTATTTTTTAAATTTATTTTTTAAATATAATCGACTGTTTATTATTTTCCATTTATGGCCTTTTTAAGTTTTTGGTGCTTATTAAAGCACCAGAGGAGGGTTATGTGGGAGAAATTAGGTACATATATGGATAAATATACTGTCCTATATAAAAGAGGGATGCATTTGCCATTCTGGTAGGGTACATTGTCTATTGTATAGGACAGGAAGCCAGAGTGGGACCATGGGAGTATGGAACAGCTGGGAACACTAAAGTAATGCAGACACATAGACGCCTAGAAATGACTGGACATACAAAGGTCAGAGTGATATACGAAGGAGGGGGTCAGCCAAATGACCCCAGATGAATTACAGATATCAGTTACATCACAGGGGAGACACAAGTCTGTTTAATCTTATACAAACATATGAAGAGAAGGTGACCAGAACAGCTAGTCACAGGAAAGGGGGATGTATATTATCTTTAGGTCAAAAGAAGGGTCTTGTCATCAATTTTAATCTGACCGAAAGCAGATGTGGGCGTTACTGGGCTGAACAAGCAGGATGCACGAAGTAGGATGGACTCATGGATTGTGTGTATAAAAAGTCAGAGCGAGTGCTCTGAAAATGTGTGTGTTCCGCGGACCGCTCCGGCTTAAGATACTGTTGTATTAAAAGTCTACATTGATTTTCACAAAGTTCCTGGTTGTGTAATATTTGAACCGATTTGCCACTACAAATGCAGTGGCAGTAGGGCCTAATATTTAACGATGTGATAGCATGTGTACCCCATATCCTGTGTTTGTGTTTTTTTTTTGTATTATTTAACTTTTATTTAAACAGGGAGTCACACTGAGATTAAACATCTATTTTACAAGACTGCCCTGTAAAAGTTGAAGTCATATTGAACAACTACCAGAGAGAGCATTCTCTACATAGGAATTGGAAACCATATTTTTTTCATATATCAAAATAATACTTTATTGTCAAACAGCAATTACTTACCTAGATAAGGCTTCAACAAGGCCCCAGTTAATGGTTGAACATTATTTCAGTGCCAATGAGTTACACTGAGTGTATAAAACATTAAGAAAACCTGCTCTTTCCATGACATATGCTGACCAGGTGAATCCAGGTTAACGCTATAATCCCTTATGGATGTCACTAGTTAAATCCACTTAAATCAGTATAGATAAAGAGGAGGAGACAGGTTAAAAAATATATTGTAAGGCTTGAGACAATTGAGACATGGATTGTGTATGTGTGTCATTCAGATGGTGAATGGGCAAGACAAAATATTTAAGTCCCTTTGAACAGAGTATGGTAGAAGTTTGTGTCAAGAACTGCCATGCTGTTGGGTTTTTCACGCTCAACAGTTTTCCCTGAGTATCAACAATGGTCCACCACCAAGGGGGGAAACTCAATAGGAAGGTGTTCTTAATGTTTTGTTCACTCAGTGTAGATCAATCCCTAGCATATACTTTCATTTGTATGTGTACTGATACTGTAAATACAAATTATATTAATGTTATCTACAATATATTATAATACCGTAAGCCTCCCTGCTGCAGGGGCATTTCCTCCTATAATTCTGAGCTGATTTTCTTCACTTCAGCAATATTTTGTATCTTTGTTCATTTTCACATTTATTGTGATTGGAATGGCACTGTTACTACAGGAGATGATGCTATCATAAAGTATTTGATGTAAGTATGTAGGATAATTACCCATAATGCTCACTGACTGAACATTCAAAATTACCATAGCAATTATTGACGCATTCACATGCCATCGGAAACTTGGAACCTCAGAGTTAAAATGAATGTAAGTTATTAGTGTAGAGCTTCCTACTGGTGGATTCTGATACTTCACAAGTGGGAAACTTAAAATCGTCATTCCATAACGAGTTAGTGAGTCAGAAATGTCAGAATTTCCTAGTTCAACTTGAAGTGCTTTCTATGATGTAGGGCAGGTCAGTAACCAAATTATTTTACTGTGCCCAGTCGCACACAGACTTTTATGGTCACACAAGTTGCCACCGGTGGATTCAAAATGAGTAGCCTAACAATTATTTACATGGCCCCAGGTACATTTGCAACCAAATTATTTTTCTGTGAGAAATCAATAATAGTTGCACTCATAGGGTAACAGTCAGCAATTGACAGTGAGCAATGAGCAAGATAAGCATAGACGGGAAGTTGACAATAGCTTATTATTAGTGTAAAGAAATTGTATTTCTATGGTTGCAATCCTCAAAGATTGAATTGCATTGAATTGAATTAATCAGATCCAATGATTTACAGCCCGTAGGGTGGGGTACCGCTAGTCATCATTATTATAATCACCATCTCAATCATTATCACCATACCATCATAGACTTATTCTTCTGTATCTGAGACTCATCTGACACTACCTTAGACATGGCAGTCTGCAACTCAATACACTGCCCCTGCATGGTGTTCAGCGTCCCCTGCATGTGGTTAATTGAATGCTTAACATCGTTCAGCAAAATCTGAATCTCAAGCCTGCAAGAAATCAGGTGGTTCAACACACTGAGATGACGAGAGGCTTCAGACCATGCCCATTGGACCATCTTTAGGATTCTTTCTCACTTAACACCAATCTAATTAGGAATGTAACTTTGTGCAGAAGATGTTACTATCGTGTTATTTAGAAGAAAAAAAGTGTACTTTGTCAGGCGCCAAAAGGATGATGGCATGTCTCCCTGCTCCAGTGAGCTCTGCTGGCAGGTCTTGCTCACTGTTGGAGCAACGGGAGCCAAATTAGAGGAAAAATATCTATGGTTGTTCAGCAATGAAACGTTCATGGCAAAAATGGGGATTGTCCTTCCCTGTGAAAAGAATAACAGCTGGGGTTTACTTTCTCACTATTAGATATTGTAATACAATCTTTAAACCCATCAGAAGTGTAGTGCTTACCTCCATGAAAATATTGGTCCATGTTATTTATGGCTGCATTGTCCCAATGTTGACCACTAGTTCCAACTTGTGATGAGAAGGTCTTGATGAAACGATCAAGTCAACATTTTGTTAGACATTTCAGAGATAGCATTAACAATTGTACACGAGACAGTGCTTCCAGATATTGAGATATCTTCCTTCTGAGGTATGTAAAAAAAATATTGTGTGTGAGTACTCACATGAAAGGTATCCATGATTCTAGATGAAGCCAATCATGTATGTGATTACCATCCTATGGGTCAGCAATGGAATGATTGCTACACAGCTTTCAGGAGACTTTATGTCTTGGGCCTGGATGAATCATTGAAATACAAGTAATATTGTGAATTTGTGATGAATAATTGCCATTGTAATTTGGAATATTCCATCAAAGTTATTTGTTTTGACAGTCAAAACAACTAACTCTTACGATTAATCACTTGACTTGAGTAATTTGAGTTGACGGAAGTAGCAACTTTATATTCTGACCTAGACACTGACTTGTGCAATGCCTAATGCATAATCTATGCATGTTATTGGCTCATCATAGTATATAGCCGAGGGTCTCATAGTCCAAAAACAGCATTGGCCATTGGACTGCTCAGTCAAAACAACTAACTTTTACGATTAATCACTTGACTGGAGTAACTTGAGTTCGAACTAAAACATTAAAAGTAGGCTATAGCTTGATGCATATCCTTACCTTGGACAAGCGTATCCAAAAGGCCTATCCAGTCGTGCGTGAAGATACCTTTAGGCAGATAAAAGTGCGGTAAAGGTTGAGACACGCTCGGTAATGTGAATCTGTAACACTGATATAAGAGCACGTTTTCATTTATAATTTACACTGTAGAATGACCTGCAAGCCAATCAGAATCTAGTTTTAAACAATACCGTGGGTTCCATGGAACGTCACAAACATATTAGGCCACTTGCGTCACAGATTACAGTCACTGAACATGGGTTTAATAGCTATATTGACTATATGTACAGTATATGCACATCGTATCGAATTGAGATTACATTTACTGCACCACTGTAATTATGTAGCCTAAAGTACTATTACCAACAAATACCTGTTTGTCTGTAGCCATAGCTGTTCTTAACCTGTTGAACTCTGACGCCCTCTGGTGGCATTTTATAAACGATGCATAATATTGTATCCTGCCCTCATAAAGTACATTTCGGTCCTTACAGAAACATGCTTAGTGAAAGGGAAAGGGGAATACCTAGTCAGTTGTACAACTGAATGCATTCAACTAAAATGTGTCTTACACATTTAACCCAACCCCTCTGAATCAGAGATGTGCAGAACGACAGTTAAGTACTGTTAGAAAGCTAAGAACTGTGGGATTCTGATAAGCGTCAGAAACAATGTGACTATTACAGAGCTCGAGATACGGGGGAGGTCCCAATTGTCAGTTGTTGGGGAATAAGAGATTTGAAAGTCTAGGTTCGACATAAAATATGTAACCAATTATTCGCTCTAAACACATTTCCATAGGAACATAGCCATTGTAAAAGCGCGGGGTTTGTGCAACCTTTTTTGTTTTACAGGATATCCACATGAGAAGAAAGCTGAAGTCTCTACCTATCCATTGATGTTAATATTCCTCTGTCTGATTCACAGTTCGTCCACTAGTTAGACGTGGGAGATCACATGAGTTCTCTTGGGCACTTGAAACCAGTTACAATTTGTAACTGGATCCTGGACTTCCTGACAGGCCGCCCCAGATGGTGAGGGTAGGCAACATCATATCACATTGTATGTCCAAGATGGCGTAGCAGTGAAGAGGTGTTTTGTTCGTGTCTCGTGTACTTATGTATTTTTTGTATATATATTTCAATTTAATTTTCTATATCTTTTCGATTTTTAATTCGATTATACCTTCCGGGAACCTGCCTCACCCAATGTGATACGGTATCACATTCAAGAACCTCCAGAAGCTAACCAGCTAATTAGCTATTCAGTCATTGTTCCCCACTGCTAGTGGCTTTTACCTTTTGCACAGATACCAGCCCTGTTCTTAGCCTGGATAATACTCTCCAGTCTACCAGTATTGGACTGTCTCTCCACAACAATGCCAGATTCCTGCCATAATCCCTGGACCACTACTTCTGATCTTCACAGCTAGCTAGCTCACAGCTTGCAGCTGCCTGGGCTTACCTCCGCTGTACCTGCACCCCACCATACCCCTGTCTGCGCATTATGCCCTGAATATATTCTACCATGCCCAGAAATCTGCTCCTTTTATTCTTTGTCCCCAACGCTCTAGGCGACCAGTTTTGATAGCCTTTAGCCGCACCCTCATACTACTCCTCCTCTGTTCCGCAGGTGATGTGGAGGTAAACCCAGGCCCTGCATGTCCCCAGGCACCCTCATTTGTTGACTTCTGTGATCAAAAAAGCCTTGGTTTCATGCATGTCAACATCAGAAGCCTCCTCCCTAAGTTTGTCTTACTCACTGCTTTAGCACACTCTGCCAAACCTGATGTCCTTGCCGTGTCTGAATCCTGGCTTAGGAAGGCCACCAAAAATTCTGAGATTTCCATACCCAGTATTGACCTCCAGTATTGCGTCGCTGATTGCATTGATTGACAGATCATCCCTGAAGTTGTTTTATTACGTAAAAGTGCATTCACATTATGATATTGGCTGAGTTACCGTATAAAATGCGATAGTTTATTTCTTTGGTAATCACTTGGTAAAGTTTTACACGATGGGAACATAGGCTCCAGCCATAGACTTTAACCATGGAGGATAATAAGGTAAGCCTATGAATTGCTAACAGGAACCGCTGCACCGTCTTTTTTTATGCTGCGGCAGGAACCACAGGGTTTACAGGACATGCCGGTAGGGGTGCCGCAAGTAGTGGCAGCTGGGTGGCGGTGTGGGCTAACGTTAATGTGCCGCTAATATTAGCATTTTTAATATTGTAAAAAAATTTATGCATTATAATAACCTATGGGACTTGTTATACATCAAACCATGCTTCTACACCTGCATTGCTTGCTGTTTGGTGCTTGCTGTTTGGGGTTTTACGCTGGGTTTCTGTACAGCACTTTGAGATATCAGCTGATGTACCAAGGGATATATAAATAAACGTGATTTGATTTGAAATATGATCCTTGCAAAGATAACAGCAGTAGGCTATTTATCATAATTCTACCTAAATTATTATTATAATAATAGGTGACTCCATAATGCATTAATTACGAATCTTGATATCAGGCAATAGGGTTAGGGTTAGGGGTTAGGGTTAGGGGTTAGGGTTAGGGTTAGGGTTAGAGGTTAGGGTTAGAGGTTAGGGGTTAGGGGGTTAGGGTTAGGGTTAGGGTTAGGGGGGGTTAGGGTTAGGGTTAGAGGTTAGGGTTAGGGTTAGGGTGAGGGTTAGGGTTAGAGGGTTAGGGTTAGGGGGAGGGGTTAGGGTTAGGGTTAGAGGGTTAAGGTTGGGGTTAGAGGGTTAGGGTTAGGGGTTAGGGTTAGGGTGGGTTTGGGGTTAGGATTAGGGTTGGGGTTAGAGGGTTAGGGGTTAGGGTTAGGGGGTTAGGGTTAGGGTGGGGTTGGGGTTAGGATTAGGGTTGGGGTTAGAGGGTTAGGGTTAGGGGTTAGGGTTAGGGGAGGGTTAGGGGGTTAGGGTTAGGGTTAGAGGGTTAGGGTGGGGTTTGGATTAGGTTTAGGGTTGGAGTTAGGGTTAGAGGGTTAGGGTTAGGGGGTTAGGGTTAGGGTTAGGGGGTTAGGGTTAGAGGGTTAGGGCTAGAGGGTTAGTTAGGGTTAGGGTTAGAGGTTAATGTTAGGGGTTAGGGGGTTTAGGGTTAGGGGTTAGGGGGTTAGGGTTAGGGTTAGGGTTAGGGGGTTAGGGGTTAGGGGGGTTAGGGTTAGGGTTAGGTGTTAGGGTTAGGGTGAGGGTTAGGGTTAGGGTTAGAGGGGTTAGGGTTAGGGTTAGAGGGTTAGGGTTGGGGTTAGGGTTAGAGGGTTAGGGTTAGGGGGTTAGGGTTAGGGTTAGGTTGGGTTTAGGATTAGGGTTGGGGTTAGAGGGTTAGGGGGTTAGGGTTAGGGTTAGAGGGTTAGGGTGGGGTTTGGGTTAGGGTTGGGGTTAGGGTTAGAGGGTTAGGGTTAGGGGGTTAGGGTTAGGGTTAGGGGAGGGTTTGGGGGTTAGGGTTAGAGGGTTAGGGCTAGAGGGTTAGGGTGGGGTTGGGGTTAGGGGTAGGGGAGTGTTAGGGGGTTAGGGTTAGAGGGGTGGGGTTAGGGTTGGGGTTGGGGTTGGTGTTAGAGATAGGGTTAGAGTTAGGGGTTAGGGTTAGAGGGTTAGGGTTAGAGGGTAAGGGTTAGAAGGTTGGGGGGGGGTTAGGGTTAGGGTTACGGGTTTAGGGTTAGGTTCAATGAGTAACAGACGAATCTGGTGTGCACTGGCACAGGCAACCTCTTTAGGATAAATGGTGAGACTTATGTATTATATACTTTAAATGACTAGGAAAAGCTATAAAAGGAAGACCAGAGTCAGACATTAAAATAAGGCTTAGGTTAAAAGCCAGAAATTCTAAACTAAGAAGAAAGGCCAAGTGCCAAGTTCAGAGCGGTGGTCTAGGAGAAAAAGTTCGGTATGAAAGTCTAAAGATTAAAATAGATATAGAGAGTGTAGAGATTAAAATAGATATAGAGAGTGTAGAGATTCAAATCGATATAGAGAGTGTAGAGATTCAAATCGATATAGAGAGTGTAGAGATTCAAATTAGATATGGGGGTGTAGGGACATAAGGTTGGGGTTAGGAATTAAACTGAAGATTTGAAAGCTATAGGTTAAGGTCAAAATTCAGATTGGGGTTACCATAAGGGTCAGAGTTAAAATACAGGTCAAGGTTGAATTAAAATCAGATATGAGGGTCTAAAGGTTTAAGGTTAGGCATGAAGGTCTCAGGGTTAGGGTTAGGTTCAGGCATGGGGGTCCCAGGGTTAGGGTGAGGGATTAGGGTAACTTGGGGTTAAGGTTAGAATTCAGGTTTGGTTGGGGTTAGGGTTAGGGTCAGAGTTAAGGTTAGAGTTAGCTTCAATAAGTAAGGTTAGGCATGAGGGTCTCAGGGTTAGTGTGAGGGATTGGGGTAACTAGGGGTTAAGGTTAGAATTCAGGTTAGGGTTAGGGTCTACAAGGTGAACCACCCAATGAGTACAAGAATAAAAAAATAAAATAAAAAAGGTCCATAGTGCCATCAAACAAAGGCAAAACTCAAAATAAGTGCTATAAAAGTATCCAAACAATCAAATAAAACCACGCCACACTAAAAGATCAAGGATATGATCAAAATAAGTGCCATCGTTTTTATGGTCCGTGAATAGATCCATAAATAAATAATTCAATAAGAAATAAGCAATCATAAGTGCTATCAAACAATGGCAAATCCACCATGGACCAGTCAAAAATAAATACATAATACAATAAACAACCATTTATAATGTGTGGCTCTCCACCGGCCCCCACCACCTCCCCTCTTCCCTCCCCCACCCCAAATAACCCCTGTCACTACACCGAAGATGACCCCTTCCATCAGTTAGGTAAGCCAAAGTAAATCAATATTTTTCATTCAGGCCCTTAGGGTCTATCGTATTGAGACGCCCAATCCAAGTTCTTTCCATCCCCTGTCGTTGTGTCCTGGACCAACTCCCATTTGTCTCCAGGCCAAAGATACTCAAACCGTCCACTGCATGTATGCCAAAATGCAAATACAATACCGTAGTCTTATTACCCTTAGCTATCTGGTATAGGTGTTGTTTCAGTCTGACCTGTAATGCATTCTTTGTTTCTCCTATGTACATTTTTTGGCACAATTTACACTTAATTCCATAGATCAAGTTTACAGTGGACAATTCAATCCTCTGTCTTACGAGGAACCCCAACCCCGAAAAGGCATTAACAATATACTTTGGTCTCCCCAAATATTTATCAAATTTATTAGGTACATTTTTCGTCTGGAAGGCAGAGTGGACCAGACTGTCCCCAAGGTTTTTATTTCTTCTATACGCTGAGATTACTCTACAATCTACCAGTCCTTCCACCGCTTGTTGAGCCTCCCTGAAATTGGACCTCAAGTTCCTGCCAAATCCACTCAAACTCCCAGAGTATGTTGTAACAAATGGTATCAGATTATGTGTTTCCACTGTTTTATTGTATCCCCCTTCCCTGCCAAATAATTCCCGTACTTCTACCTTTATCCCCCTAAGGAAACGTTTGGAATATCCCCGTAGCCCCAAGGCTCTAAAAAGGATAGTTATGGCCTCCTCCACATGCTCACCCAATGTACAGATTCTATTGAACCGAATCAGCTGGGATTTAATAATCCCTTATGTAACAAGGCATGCCTATCAGTCTCCTTAAAGAAGACTTTAGTGGCCAATGATTTAGTTACCCCACCTGAGGGTACAAATAGGACCTGAGTGTCCAAAAACTCTAGTTTTTCCCTTTGTATATTGTGGGAGGTTGTAATGGCAGGATGATGTGTATTGAGAGTTTCTAAGAAACACTCAAAGTCCTGCATAGAACTCACCCAAATTCCAAAGATATCATCCAAATACCTAAGGTATAGAAAAGGAAGGATCTGGCATTTAAGAAAAGCTGTCTCTTCCCAGAAGCCCATATATAAATTGGCAAAGGCCGGAGCAAATTTCTTACCCATAGCAGTCCCATGGATCTGAAGATAGAACTCATCATTAAAATTGAAATCGTTCCTCAAGAGACTCAGCTCCAACAGATCTAAGATTTCCTTATCCGGACACTGAGGATCAGGAAACCTGTCAAATGCCTGTTTTATCGCCCGCAGTCCCAAAGCGGTTTCAATGTTTGTATATAATGAGTTAATATCTATTGAAAATAAGAACGCCCCTAGTGGTAGTTCAAGGCCTTTAAGTTTATCAACAAAATCATATGTATCCTTAACATAAGAAGCGTGCTTCTGGGATAACGGATTAATAAAATAATCAATATATTCAGCAATTCGGTACGATTCCACAGTCACTAACAATTGGGCGGCCACTAGGGATCTGAAAGGGCACAGACCACTCTTCCAAAGGTTTATGAATTTTTGGAAGGAGATAGAATTGTCGCGGTCTTGGCACCTCGGGGCCCAACAGGTAAGTATATTGCTTGGAAGAAATATACTTCTTTTCCAGCAATTCCACCAATATCCTCTTAATCATTTTTTGAGTTTCGGATTGAATAGAGTGATCTAATGGGACATAATTTTTCACGTTATTTAATTGCCTGTTAGCCTCCAACAAATACTGTACTCTGTCCATAATTACAATCTGTGATCCTTTATCCGCCGGTTTAATGACTATACTCTGGTTGGACCCCAACGATTTAATAGTATCTAGCTCCAATTCCGTGATATTCCCCCCAGTGACTGGACCAGGTCGGAACCTCCTAAATGCATCCAGATCCTTCCTGATCAACGTCTGAATGGATGGAGACATGGATTGTACTCTAGGTTCCCAAAAAGAGGGATCTGTAAATGGCACAAAGGGAATGTCAGTTACATAGTTAAAATGATCCAACAATTTTAGTCTCCTATGGTATAGGTGAAGGTCCCTACGAAGCTCCATCCTATCCATTATTCGGGGGGTGGGGATAAAAGGCAATCCCCATTCCAATACCTTTCTTTCCGTCTCAGAAAGCCTATATGAGTGTGAAAGATTAGTGATATTTGAATGTGGAGCTGTATCAGGGCACTGTTATCCCCTTACATGTTTAAATTATCCAGCCAATAGTTCAAAATAAAATTTCCTGTTTCAGGTGTCCAGTGTACTGGGTCACGTGGCAGTGTATGGAACCTAAGTTTGCTAATCTCCGGTAAATAGTTATATTGCTCTAGGATTTTTTGATTAAGTTGATCCAAGAGTATCTGTTGCTGTTTTTCCAATCTATCTGAGTAGTTGATAATTGGCACGTAGAGTATTGCATTGGGAAATGTACTTTCCGCCACTTTCAACAGTTGTTGTAGTTGTTTCCAGGAGGTCAACGCCAGCTGTTTCAAAAGGCAGTTGTTTAAACCCCCCGATAGAACCACCTTCTCCACCATTGGGTGTTGTGCCAATTTTTCTATTACCCCTTTTAGATGGTGAAATGTGGCCCCAGGGAAGCTGTCTGCTTGCACTCTGGGGTCAGCAAACCTAGGTATCCGTGAGATATTGGAATCTCCAATTATAACAATTGGTTTTCTAATTGTAAATTCCCAATCCCAAATTTTTCTGATAGAATTTGGGTGCCTAACTGGTTCAAAACAGGTGGATATAGGCTTCCTGACAGGTAGGTCAATCACTGGGATGGAAAAATGGACCCCTGAGTGCGCCTCAGCTGGGACTAATCCCACTATTTTACTCTTACCTTGACCAAGATGCGGAGTCCCCGAAGAGAGTAGCAGCGGGATGACCGGAGCGGCAGCAATATGGGACCCCCCAGGGGGCTCAGACAAGGGCGTAATCAGGGAACATTCCGTTTTGTTGCCACTTATCATATGTTCATCCCCCCCCTCCGGTCCCAAAAGCAGCCCCCCACGGTTCCCGCCCCCTCCAACTCCAGGGTCCTCCCGACCAGAGTCAGACAAAGAGGTAATTGTATTACCACATTGTAGGATAACATTACTGTATAAAGACCTCTTAGGACTATGAACAAGAGCAGACCTCACCTGTGTTTGCTTCCCACTATCAGTCCCCCCTGGCGCTAACTCTGTGGTCAATGGATCTCCTGCAGGTACTTGGGGTCTAGGGGAATATACTTCAGCCGTAACTGAAACAATTCCCCCCCGTTTTACTGGATCCAGCTCTAGAGCTGCTAGCCCGGGAGACCTCCTAAGGGAGCTCCCCTAGGTCCATGTTTAGGCCCATTATGGACTAACCCACCTGCCGGACTGCCATCTCCCACCCCTTCCACCTTACTGGGAGCTGGAGACAGGGCACCCGACAAGGGCGGAAAGTCCTCCATCGTCAACTGGCCTGGGCCTGCCATCTCACTGGCACCAATGCTGGCCTTGGGAAGCATAGCCTTTAACGTTGCCACTGATGATTGAGTAAACTTGCGTCTATATTTAGTCCTTGCCCAAGCAACAGCTCGCTCAAAGGAATTGATATCAAATCCCCCCATCTCCAGTAACCCCGCTGCCAGGACTGAATCATAATACTCCACCAAGATACCCATATTGGTGTCCATCCAGTGGTCCGTATTTTCCTTCACCAATGCCAGAGTGCTTGAGTTAGGTGAGGAAGGCTTGATAAAAGCTGTAAGTCTAACAACCTGTTTCATCATGCCAGGTGGGAAAGACCCAGTCCTTTGTAACTCTGCTAAAATTTCCACATGATGGATGGCTTGTAATAATTTAAAGTACTGCTTAGTCAATTTAGGGTCAAAAGAGGGTTAGGGTTAGCTAGGGCTAACCCTAACCCTCAGCGTCCGGATAAGGAAATCTTAGATCTATTGGAGCTGAGTCTCTTGAGGAACGATTTCAATTTTAATGATGAGTTCTATCTTCAGATCCATGGGACTGCTATGGGTAAGAAATTTGCTCCGGCCTTTGCCAATTTATATATGGGCTTCTGGGAAGAGACAGCTTTTCTTAAATGCCAGATCCTTCCTTTTCTATACCTTAGGTATTTGGATGATATCTTTGGAATTTGGGTGAGTTCTATGCAGGACTTTGAGTGTTTCTTAGAAACTCTCAATACACATCATCCTGCCATTACAACCTCCCACAATATACAAAGGGAAAAACTAGAGTTTTTGGACACTCAGGTCCTATTTGTACCCTCAGGTGGGGTAACTAAATCATTGGCCACTAAAGTCTTCTTTAAGGAGACTGATAGGCATGCCTTGTTACATGAGGCAAGTTACCATCCAAAACATACTTTCAGAGGGATTATTAAATCCCAGCTGATTCGGTTCAATAGAATCTGTACATTGGGTGAGCATGTGGAGGAGGCCATAACTATCCTTTTTAGAGCCTTGGGGCTACGGGGATATTCCAAACGTTTCCTTAGGGGGATAAAGGTAGAAGTACGGGAATTATTTGGCAGGGAAGGGGGATACAATAAAACAGTGGAAACACATAATCTGATACCATTTGTTACAACATACTCTGGGAGTTTGAGTGGATTTGGCAGGAACTTGAGGTCCAGTTTCAGGGAGGCTCAACAAGCGGTGGAAGGACTGGTAGATTGTAGAGTAATCTCAGCGTATAGAAGAAATAAAAACCTTGGGGACAGTCTGGTCCACTCTGCCTTCCAGACGAAAAATGTACCTAATAAATTTGATAAATATTTGGGGAGACCAAAGTATATTGTTAATGCCTTTTCGGGGTTGGGTTTCCTCGTAAGACAGAGGATCGAATTGTCCACTGTAAACTTGATCTATGGAATTAAGTGTAAATTGTGCCAAAAAATGTACATAGGAGAAACAAAGAATGCATTACAGGTCAGACTGAAACAACACCTATACCAGATAGCTAAGGGTAATAAGACTACGGTATTGTATTTGCATTTTGGCATACATGCAGTGGACGGTTTGAGTATCTTTGGCCTGGAGACAAATGGGAGTTGGTCCAGGACACAACGACAGGGGATGGAAAGAACTTGGATTGGGCGTCTCAATACGATAGACCCTAAGGGCCTGAATGAAAAATATTGATTTACTTTGGCTTACCTAACTGATGGAAGGGGTCATCTTCGGTGTAGTGACAGGGGTTATTTGGGGTGGGGGAGGGAAGAGGGGAGGTGGTGGGGGCCGGTGGAGAGCCACACATTATAAATGGTTGTTTATTGTATTATGTATTTATTTTTGACTGGTCCATGGTGGATTTGCCATTGTTTGATAGCACTTATGATTGCTTATTTCTTATTGAATTATTTATTTATGGATCTATTCACGGACCATAAAAACGATGGCACTTATTTTGATCATATCCTTGATCTTTTAGTGTGGCGTGGTTTTATTTGATTGTTTGGATACTTTTATAGCACTTATTTTGAGTTTTGCCTTTGTTTGATGGCACTATGGACCTTTTTTAATTTTTTTTTTATTCTTGTACTCATTGGGTGGTTCACCTTGTAGATCCTAACCCTAACCTGAATTCTAACCTTAACCCCTAGTTACCCCAATCCCTCACACTAACCCTGAGACCCTCATGCCTAACCTTACTTATTGAAGCTAACTCTAACCTTAACTCTGACCCTAACCCTAACCCCAACCAAACCTGAATTCTAACCTTAACCCCAAGTTACCCTAATCCCTCACCCTAACCCTGGGACCCCCATGCCTGAACCTAACCCTAACACTGAGACCTTCATGCCTAACCTTAAACCTTTAGACCCTCATATCTGATTTTAATTCAACCTTGACCTGTATTTTAACTCTGACCCTTATGGTAATCCCAATCTGAATTTTGACCTTAACCTATAGCTTTCAAATCTTCAGCTTAATTCCTAACCCTAACCTTATGTCCCTACACCCCCATATCTAATTTGAATCTCTACGCTCTCTATATCTATTTGAATCTCTAGACTTTTATACCGAACTTTTTCTCCTAGACCACCGCTCTGAACTTGGCACTTGGCCTTTCTTCTTAGTTTAGAATTTCTGGCTTTTAACCTAAGCCTTATTTTAATGTCTGACTCTGGTCTTCCTTTTATAGCTTTTCTTAGTCATTTAAAGTATATAATACATAAGTCTCACCATTTATCCTAAAGAGGTTGCCTGTGCCAGTGCACACCAGATTCGTCTGTTACTCATTGAACCTACCCCTAACCCCAACCCTAACCCCTAACCCCAACCCTAACCCCTAACCCCTAACCCTAACCCTAACCCCTAACCCTAACCCCTAAACCTAACCCTCTAACCCTAACCCTCTAACCCTAACCCCTAACCCTAACCTGAAAACTGTCAACAATGTTCATTTAATCTCAAATAGACAGCACAGCAAACTTTGGACATCCAGAGTGCATCAAACACGATTTAGAGCTTGTTTATAGAAAAATCTTTTTTTTGTATTTTAATGTTGCAACTTGCTGAAAACTGTCCACAATGTTCATTTCATCTCAAATAGACAGCACTGCAAACTTTGGTAATCCAGAATGCATCAAACATGATTTAGAGCTTGTTTATGGAAAAAAAAGGGGGGTTTTGTATTTCGATGTTGCAACTTGCTGAAAACAGTCCACAATGTTCATTTCATCTCAAATAGACAGCGCAGCAAACTTTGGACATCCAGAGTGCATCAAACATGATTTAGAGCTTGTTTATAGAAAAAAAGTTTTTTTTGTATTTCAATGTTGCAACTTGCTGAAAAGAGTCCAAAATGTTCATTTCATCTTAAATAGACAGCACTGCAAACTTTGGACATCCAGAGTACATCAAACATGATTTCGAGCTTGTTTATGGAAAAAAATATTTTTTGTATTTCAATGTTACAACTTGCTGAAAACTGTCCACAATGTTCATTTCATCTCAAATAGACAGCACAGCAAAAAAAATGGACATCCAGAGTGCATCAAACATGATTTAGAGCTTGTTTATGGAAAAAAGTTTTTTTTAAATTTCAATGTTGCAACTTGCTGAAAACAATCCACAATGTTCATTTCATCTCAAATAGACAGCACAGCAAAAAATGAACATCCATAGTGCATCAAACATGATTTAGAGCTTGTTTATGGAAAAAACTTTTTTTGCATTTCAATTTTGCAACTTGCTGAAAACTGTCCACAATGTTCATTTAATCTCAAATAGACAGAATTGGGCCCGAATTCCAAATTTCCGAGTCTGATGACTGTTCAAAACGTATGTTCCCAGACAGTGCAATTTTTTTCCCAAGTTCCCAGTAGTCTTTAACTCACTGAGGTTTGAGGTTGCCCAGTTCTGACTTTCCAGTTGTTTTGAGCGTGGCAGAAGTCTGGATTGACAGCATGGCCAATGTGGAATGTTTAACCCTCCTGCTGTGTTCCGGTCAAATTGGACCAATTAACAAGTTCTCTATGAAAAATGTAGTTCATTTAATCTGATTGTCATAATGTTCCATGACTTTGTCCACACAGGGCATCTGAACACAAAAAAATACATTTTGATGATTTTCATTACATCTTGGGTGTTTTATTTAACTTTTGCACACCTGTGGTGTTCCCTGTCAAATCAAATCAAAGTTTATTTGTCACGTGCGCTAAATACAACAGGTGAAATGCTGACTTACCAATAGAGAAAAAAGGTATTAGGTGAACAATAGGTAAGTAAAGAAATAAAACAACAGTAAAAAGACAGACAATATACAGTAGCAAGACTATAAAAGTAGCGAGGCTACATACAGACACCGGTTAGTTAGGCTGATTGAGGTAATATGTACATGTAGATATGGTTAAAGTGACTATGCAAAGAAGATGAACAGAGAGTTGCAGTAGCGTAAAAGAGGGGTTGGCGGGTGGTGGGTGGTGGACACAATGCAGATAGCCAGGTTAGCCAATGTGTGGGAAAACTGGTTGGTCAGCCCAATTGAGATAATATGTACATGAATGTATGGTTAAGCGACTATGCATGTATGATAAACAGAGAGTAGCAGCAGTGTAAAAAGAGGGGTTGGGGGTGGCACACAATGCATGTAGTCCAGGTAGCCATTTGATTACCTGTTCAGGAGTGTTATGGCTTGGTGGTAAAAACTGTTGAGAAGCCTTTTTGTCCTAGACTTGGCACTTCAGTAACGCTTGCCATGCAGGAGTAGAGAGAACAGTCTATGACTGGGGTGGCTGGGGTCTTTGACAATTTGTAGGGCCTTCCTCTGACACTGCCTGGTGTAGAGGTCCTGGATGGCAGGCAGTTTAGACCCAGTGTTTTACTGGGCCGAACACAATACCCTCTGTAGTGCTTTGCAGTCAGAGGCCGAGCAATTGCCGTAACAGGCAGTGATGCAACCAGGAAACTCTCAATGTTGCAGCTGTAGAACCTTTTGAGCATCTCTGGACCCATGCCAAATCTTTTTAGTTTCCTGAGGGGGAATAGGCTTTGTCGTGCCCTCTTCACGACTGTCTTGGTGTTTTTGGATCATTCTAGTTTGTTGTTTATGTGGACACTAAGGAACTTGAAGCACTCAAACTGCTTCACTACACCGTCGAAGAGAATGGGGTCGTGCTCGGTGCTCCTTTTCCTGTAGTCCACAATCATCTCCTTAGTCTTGGTTACGTTGATAGGTTGTTATTCTGGCACCACCCGGCCAGGTCTCTGACTTCCTCCCTATAGGCTGTCTCGTCGTTGTCAGGTGACACTGTTGTGTCATCTGCAAACTTAATGATGGTGTTGGAGTCGTGCCTTGCCATGCAGTTGTGGGTGAACAGGGAGTACAGGAGGGGACTGACCACGCACCCCTGGGGAGCTCCAATGTTGAGGATCAGCGTGGCAGATGTGTTGATACCTACCCTCACCACCTGAGGGCATCCCGTTAGGAAGTCCAGGATCCAGTTGCAGAGGGAGGTGTTTAGTCCCAGGGTCCTTAGCTTAATGATGAGCTTTGTGGGCATTATGGTGTTGAACACTGAGCTGTAGTCAATGAACATCATTCTCACATAGGTGTTCCTTTTGTCCAGGTGGTAAAGGGCAGTGTGGAGTGCGATTGAGATTGTGTCAACTGTGGATCAGTTAGGGCGGTATGCAAATTAGAGTTGGTCTAGCGTTTCCAGGTTGATCGTGTTGATTTGAGCTATGACCAGACTATCACAGTAGCTGTATTTACTGCACGTAGAAGCACAGTGTCAGTGGTTATTGGCTGAATAAGGTAACTTCTACTAGGTAAGACACAGTGGTAGATTACACAGACAGTTCAAAGGATACTATTATTATACTGGGTAACAGCAGTGTCCCCTGGTAATACAAAAAAATGTGAATGACAGGCAGTCATTCAGTGTGGAAACATAAAGGACTTGAAAGCAGAGGGTTTTCTGACGAAACATGGGTAAATACTTGGAGGACAAGCCTTTGATGGGGACACCAAAGTGGAAATCTCGCCTCCAGATGGAAATGCGGTGGATCATTACCCATGCAGACTCCTCAAATTTACTGAACAAAAATATAAACTATGCAACAATTCCAAAGATTTTGCTGAGTTCATATAAGGATATCTTGCATGGTCACAACCATAAACTTTCAACTCCATCTGCCTGATAAAAAATAGAATATGAAAATATATAAAAGAATATGAATTTTGTTACATTTAATTAGGTTTAGAGTCATTTTATTTTACTAGGCAAGTCAGTTAAGAACAAATTCTTATTTTCAATGATGGCCTAGGAACAGTGGGTTAACTGCCTGTTCAGGGGCAGAAGGACAGATTTGTACCTTGTCAGCTCAGGGATTCGATCTTGCAACCTTACGGTTACTAGTCCAACGCTCTAACCACTAGGCTACCCTGCCACCCCATAAAGCACCTGATGTAAAACTAAACTGTGTATACCACTTGAATGAAGAAAAACTTTTTTTGTTAACTCAGTCAAGCATCAACTACATCAGATTTTTATCTAACGTAATCACCTTCAGAGTGCTGAAAGATCTGATAGAATGATTGTTTTCATTGTTTTCATTTTCAAATTAATAATTTTTCATTTTGTATTGAACTTTTATTTTGAAGGCAAAAACATGTCTGCTTTGAGTATCTGTTGTCAACTCTGTCAGTGGCTTGTCAACTCCATCACTGATGGCTTACCCCCTTAAAAACCTCTTGGTACTAGGGGGCAGAATTTTCATTTTTGGAAGAAAAAAAAACGTTCCTCGTTTTAAACGGGATATTTTGTCAGGAAAAGATGCTAGAATATGCATATAATTGACAGGATTCGATAGAAAACACTCTAACGTTTCCAAAACTGTAAAGATATTGTCTGTGAGTATAACAGGACTGATGTTGCAGGCAAAAGCCTGAGAATCCGGAATCCAATCCGGAAGTGCCCCAGGTTTTGAAAGCGCTGCGTTCCAATGACTCCCTATTCAGCTGTGAATGTACCATCAACGAGC
The DNA here is from genome assembly GCF_018296145.1 of Oncorhynchus tshawytscha. Classification (NCBI taxonomy): domain Eukaryota; kingdom Metazoa; phylum Chordata; class Actinopteri; order Salmoniformes; family Salmonidae; genus Oncorhynchus; species Oncorhynchus tshawytscha. The sequence goes on from NC_056436.1 coordinate 46,752,652, forward strand.
TTATGCTTTCTACATATTCCCCAAGGTGTCTACAGCATTGTGACGTAGTTTTACACATTTCTGTTGAAGAATAGCCGTAGGCAGCCACATTGCGTATGTGGTCACATGGTGGCTCCGAGAGAGATTCTGGCATAAAATACAGAGGTAGCCATTACTCCAATTGGTCCTAGTGAAAAACGAATTGTCCCGATGGATATATTATCGAATAGATATTAGAAAAACACCTTGAGGATGGATTCTAAACAACGTTTGCCATGTTTCTGTCGATATTATGGAGCTAATTTGGAATATTTTTCGGAGTTGTGGTGACCGCAATTTCCGGGCGATTTCTCAGCCAAACGTGAAGGACAAATGGAGCTATTTCGCATACAAAAATAATATTTTGGGAAAATGAACTTTGACTGTCTACCTGGGAGTCTCATGAGTGAAAACATCCGAAGTTCATCAAAGGTAAACGATTTAATTTGATTGCTTTTCTGATTTCCGTGACAAGGTTGCCTGCTGCTAGCAAGGCATAATGCTATTCTAGGCTATCGATAAACTTACACAAATGCTTGTCTAGCGTTGGCTGTAAAGCATATTTTGAAAATCTGAGATGACAGGGTGATTAACAAAAGGCTAAGCTGTGTCTTAATATATTTAATTTGTGATTTTCATGAATAGGAATATTTTCTAGGGATATTTATGTCCGTTGCGTTATGCTAATTAGTTTCAGGCGATGATTATGCTCCCGCATGTGGGTTTGGGAATCACAAAGGTTTTTAAGATTGTTTTTTTCTTTCAATATTCAGAAAAAACTTGCAATTCCTGTTCTGCAACACATGCTTAAACAATTTAAGTATTTGCTATGCTAGACGTAAGGGATGATGTTTGCTTTATAAATGTTTTATAGCGTCTGACAGAGTTGACATAAGTTAGTTTCATTTTCTGAAGAAGAAAAAAAAGATTTTTCCTTCACATGGTGTGATAGCTGACACTGGTATATAAAAATATGTTTCAAATGTTGTTAATATTAAGAAAAATTGTTGTTAAAAAAGTAAAGTTTGTCCTGTCTTTCAAGAATCCCTGAACTCTAAAACAGCAAAATTATCTCAGCCTTTTGACAAAATGTATAAAATAGCCATCACACCCTGATCAGTTTCAGCTGTCCTCATTATTGTCTCCACCCCTTCCAGGTGTCGCTTGTTTTCCCCAGTGTATGTATATCCTTCCTGTTTGGCCCTGTCCGGGGGTGTCCTCGGATGGGGCCACAGTGTCTCCTGACCCCTCCTGTCTCAGCCTCCAGTATTTATTCTGCAGTAGTTTATGTGTCGGGGGGCTAGGGTCAGTTTGTTATATCTGGAGTACTTCTCCTGTCCTATTCGGTGTCCTGTGTTAATCTAAGTGTGCGTTCTCTAATTCTCTCCTTCTCTCTTTCTCTCTCTCTCGGAGGACCTGAGCCCTAGGACCATGCCCCAGGACTACCTGACATGATGACTCCTTGTTGTCCCCAGTCCACCTGGCCGTGCTGCTGCTCCAGTTTCAACTGTTCTGCCTTATTATTATTCGACCATGCTGGTCATTTATGAACATTTGAACATCTTGGCCATGTACTGTTATAATCTCCACCCGGCACAGCCAGAAGAGGACTGGCCACCCCACATAGCCTGGTTCCTCTCTAGGTTTCTTCCTAGGTTTTGGCCTTTCTAGGGAGTTTTTCCTAGCCACCGTGCTTCTACACCTGCATTGCTTTCTGTTTGGGGTTTTAGGCTAGGTTTCTGTACAGCACTTTGAGATATTAGCTGATGTACGAAGGGCTATATAAATAAATTTGATTTGATTTATCCCTGTGTTTCCTGTCTCTGTGCCTCTGTTCGTCTTGTATATTAGTCAAGTCAACCAGCATGTTTTTCCTTTGATAGTCTTCCCAGTTTTGACCCCTGCCTGACTCTGGACTACTTTCCCGCCTGCCTGATCATCCTGCCTGCCCGGACCTTGATTCTGCCTGCCCTTTGGTACCTTTTGACTCTGAACTAGTTTTGACCCTTTTGCCTGTCCACGACCATTCTCTTGCCTTACACTGTTGGATCAATAAATATTGTAAGACTTCAACCATCTGCATCCTGTGTCTGCATCTGGGTCTCACCTTGTGTCATGATAATAGCATGAGATTATCTATGAAACTGCATCTACATGGATGTCTGAATTAGATTTTTTGCTGAAGGATGTACAAGCACCACACCACTTGCCATCTTCCCACTGCCCATGCCTACAAGGCAGGTTGAGCTGTGCAGCATTGGCCAGATAAAGCAAGTTCTGACTTAGCCCACATAAAGCGTGTGGGCCTGATGGCATTCCAGCCCTGCTACTAAAAGAGTGTACAGAAGATCTAGCCCCTTTCATCACACACATTGTTAACACCTCCACTTGGCGGTGGACTGTTCCTGCTGCCTGGGAAGATTGCCAATGTGTGTTCCATACCTAAAGTGTCAAAACCATGTACAATGAGTGATAGGAGGCCCATCTCTCTAACTTCATGCCTTGGAAAAAATTCAGGAGAGCTTAATTAAAAAGAAACTCATGCCTACAGTTTTATCTGAGTGCACATATCAATATGCCTACCTACTAAATCCCAGCACGAATACCGCCCTTGTGAAAGCCACACTCTCCTGTCTAACAGCTATAGACTCCAAAAAAACAATGTTGAGGGTGTTACTTGATGATATGTCCAAAGCCTTTGAGTAGATCACTCAAAGTTCCTGCAACATCTATCTGACATTGAACTGTGTCCAAGGTTACTAGCCTGGCACCACAGCTACACCACCGTAAGAAGGCAGAGTGTGATGGCAAATGGCACATTTAGCCCTTGGTCAGAGGTCACCTCTGGTGTGCCACAAGGTGGCGTGGTTTCACCATATCTGTTTCTCCTCCAACAACATGCTCCAGGATGAGAAAAAGTCTGTGGAAATTCTGATATGTTTTTCTAGAGACCATCCACAACCTGCACCATGTCCACCCGAAAAGTTGTCTTCAGTGACACTCTGGACACTGGGTATTTAGATGATGTAGGGCTGTCCCGAGCCATACCAGCATCAAAAGAGGACACTGTACCATGGGCTTGGAGGCAAAGCAGCTGGAAGAGTGGGCCACATCCAACAACATGCTCCAGAATGAGAAAAGGTCTGTGGAAATTCTGATATGTTTTTCTAGAGACCACTTAATGACCTGCTCCCTCCAAAAAGAGGTAATTGCACCACCAGGCTCCTGAGAAACAGCCACAAACTGTCCTGTATAACTGCCCATTCAAACAACCTGTGAAACGCCACTCTACCCATTGCTATCAGACTGTAAAATAACTCTAGCTCTTAAATGGTTCCCCCAAGAAATTGAATATTTACGTTTCCGTCATGAAAAATGTCCTGTAATGTTTCAAGTGTTTCAAATGTGTATACTTTAATATGTCTATGTGAGCTGAGTAGTGATCAGTTACTGCAGCAGCTGGAGGTAACGGGAGCCTCTGGATCCATCATTTCAGCAGGATCTGCTTCATGAAGCTCTCTAAATGATGGCTCCAAAATCCTCATACGGCACGCAAAACACATGGATCCATGACAGCATGTCACCGGATATACTGCTTTGTTGATGCATGGGGTGAATTTATTGACAGCTCAGAACATGGAAATGTTTGAGCACTATGATCCCTTATGGGTGATGCCTAAGGTATCCATGGGAAGGTTAGGCCTTCATAGTTCTGTTCACCTTTACTAGCAGCTAGTAATACAATCGGTGCTTGAGTTTTACTTTTGTCGGTATAAAACTTATAATGAAAAAGGCTGTCAAACCTGTTAAAAATGATTTGAGACATAACAACTTGCAGTACATTTTGTTGTTATCTTTTCCACATCCTAACTGTCAATAAAATTGAAGTGAAAAATATTTTAATCAAGGTTCTGAATAACTTCTTCTGCAACTTCAAAAGTCACTCCGCAAAAGCTCTGCTTGTGTTTGAACTGACAATATGAGACTGAATAAACATAATATTTTAATCAGACCTTCAGGATTAGAAGCAATACCCCTTCTCTCATTTATTAAACCAGGATATGCTGACATGCATCAATGAAAGGGGAACTTCTGAATTTAGATATCAAATTTGGATAAGATACTTAATTGTGTCCTTCTCAGCAACTCTAACATTTAGGATATGAAGTGCATATCAGCTCTGTCAACTGGTTTGGGTATCCTCACTGTCCAAAATGAGTAAGGTAACTCTCTCTCAGAGTAGGTAGTGGATGGCTTTGCATTAGCATTATAAATTGGGATGAAAGTGGGTTGTCAGTCAGTTTTGCATACAAATTTAGCCTGCTGCTGTAGCGTTATGCAGTGAGTTAAAATCAGTTCATAGAGGGATGTGAGACTGTCAGCAGCAGAGGATTAGCCCTGCTGAATATTGCTTTGTGCTGCAGCCCTAACTACTCCAGTGTGTCTGGGTCTCCTCAAGCACAGAAATCCATGCATGTTACTTATATGTAATGGAGAGGCTTGTACAGAGAGCTCTGACACTTCTCAGCTGACCCATTAGGACTGTGTCAGTTAGCGGTCGTCTTATTATTTGTTGGAGGAAATTATAGTTGAAATGATTAATTATGTATACATTTAAATTAGAACCATTTATTTTAATATATCTATTATGTTATGGTATGAAATGCATGGGTTCTTGGTTAAACTAGGACTGAAAATGTAGTTAAAACGAATGAATTGTCTGTACCTTGCGGGTTTAAGGAAGAGGGAGAGTATATCTTTTAGACAGATTGGAATGTTTGTCTTCTACTCCCCTCATAAAACAATCTCCAGACCTGAAGACACTGCGCTATTGTGTGGATCGGAGAGAGTGTGAGAAACTGATGACGTCATTTTATGTTCTCTCCTTAAAATGTAATGTTCTTTGTATTTTGGGTCAGTACTCATCAAGAATAAATGCTGAACTTGTTCTTAAGACTGGTCTTGATCTATTTCATGCAAAAATGATAAACTTACAACTTATTATGAAATAGATAGTGTGAATTTGGTTTTGGCTACAAAACATATAGGAATTTAGAATTCCTCTAACATTATTAGTCTAGGATGTGGATGTCTGCACTATTGACCTGCCATTGGTGATTGTACACAACACAATATATTGCAGAGCCAGAGGATTTATCATAGGATCACCAGAGGATTTTAGGTGCGCAGATACATTAGACTGTTTTAGTAAATGTAAATACTTGGGTGGCTCACAACTTCCTCCAGCTAAATCAATACAAGACCGAGGTACTTATTCTTGAAGCCAAAGCACAGAAAGAAAATCTGTCCGCACATTTTAATTCAAGGGCAATAAAGATAAAACACCAGGTAAAAAACCTAGGTGTTAATTTAGATTCTGAATTAAATTTGAATTCAAACATTAGGAATGTGACCAAAACAGGAACATTGCCAAGGTGCGTCCATTTGTCGTTTCTCTCTCAGGCTGATACAGAGAGACTCATCCACGCTTTTATCAGAAGCAGGCTTGACTACAGTAATGCCCTCTTGTCTGGTCTACCCAAGAAAGCCATTGGTCAACTGCAAATCATACAGAATTCTGCTGCATGGGTAATGACCAAGGCGAGACGAAGAACACATATTACATCGCTTTGAAGGTCTTTGCACTTCGCTGCCTGTGAGTTTTAAATCAATCCACGATTGTGCACCCCAATATGTCAGACATGCTTTTAAGTTATATGTACCCAGTAGGCCCCTCAGGTCCTCTGGCACTGGCCTTTTAAGAACAAGGGGCATGGAGAGGCAGCCTTCAGTTATTACGCCTCCAGCCTCTACAGCCTGACAGAGAACCGGAGGAGGGCCGAAACTATGAACATATTTAAAATAGATCTTAAAACTTATATTTTTAGCTTTGCTTTTCCTTTGTGCTGCTTTTTAGTCATTTTTTTGTCATACCTTTTTTTATCTTGTGTTTGTTGTGTAGTAAATATTTAAGTTTTTATTTTAATTGTTTTATATTCGTTTTATGCTGTGAAGCACATTGCGTTGCATTCTATGTCTGAAATGTGCTGTACAAATAATGCTTGATTTGATGTAATAGCAGGTAGGCCACAGTTGCTAACAGTCTAATTTTCTGCCCCCTTGAAGTTTTCAAATCATATTAGTTTTTTATAGTTTTCATGAAAACAAAACTATTTAAGTCACTGTTATTGGAGAGGGTTATTTACAGAGTTCTCCTCCTTCTCTTCACAATCATAGGATTAACTTTACTGCAGTGTTATTCTAGTCTGTGTCATATTCCACTCTACTTTGGGGTTTTGGTCAGACCTGACCTTAATGGAACAAGATTTCCACAGCCTCAGGCAAACATATTCAATGCTTAGCTAGCAGATACAATGTTGGAAATATTACCCCTATTTATTTCCCATTTTGGCTGAAAATGAGTAAATCCTTGTTTTGGCATATCTCATTACCAAAGACACTTGGTTGACCCTCAAGGGCATTTTGCAAAATGAGAAAAATACTTTATGTAGATGTGAGAAGATGCCATCCTGACCAATCAATATGCAGCTTTTATAGTCGGTTTTTCACTGTCAGAGAAGATGCACCATCTCTGCCCCCTGAAAAACAATGCCATGATGAACAATGCCATGATGACTGAATTTCCAATACACATTTGTTTCATTAACTGCAAAGTATACTGGAACTCTGAATCAATATGCTCACTTTCTGTCCGTAAAAACTTCTCAAGCTGACAGTCCCCGAAATCAGGTACTAGATTTACTTTACAAATATACACTGCTCAAAAAAATAAAGGGAACACTAAAATAACACATCCACATCTGAATGAATTAAATATTATTATTAAATACTTTTTTCTTTACATTAGTTGAATGTGCTGACAACAAAATCACACAAATTATCAATGGAAATCAAATGTATCAACCCATGGAGGTCTGGATTTGGAGTCACACTCAAAATTAAAGTGGAAAACCACACTACAGGCTGATCCAACTTTGATGTAAGGGAATACCCCCCCCCCCCCTGAAATGGACAAAAATGAATGGGAAAACATTGGCATTGGACAAACCATGTACACGGTGTCCAATACCACCCAATCCGGCGTTGATTCGTGTAAAGTTGATTGCGAATGCCATATGGCAAATGCCAGTTGTAAACACTTTAAAAATCCAACACGTGGCGAGTGCGCTCCACCTTGGTTTTTCATATTGGAAATGTAACCCAAGTCAACATCCAAAAGCAAAATTTTGAAAAAAATGATTTTTTTTGTCAAAAACTTCACCCCTTAAAAAAGTGCTTTCTGGACCGTTTTTCAAAATTCTATCGAATTTTCAGTCAATTACACACATATAAGAACTGTATCAACATACTTTAGTCGTATTTTATTATCATAATTTTTTTATATATATTTTTTACTTGTGCATGAGGCATATGTTTTGTCCATTTGCAATATGATTTCATAGGAAGTCAAAAGTCGAAAATGTGAACTTTAAAAAAAAAATGTATAACCCTCGTAAAAAAGTGCTTTCTGGACCGTTTTTCGAAATTGTTTCGATTTTATGTCAATTAATCATGTGTAAGAACTGTATGAATATGCAATTTTGTAAAATTTTATTATCATAATTATTTTTTTAAACTTGTGCATAAGGAATATGATTTGTCCATTTGCAATATGATTTCATAGGAAGTCAAAAGTCACTTTTTTGGGGCCAAAATGCCATAAGAAATTTGACATGCTCAAAAATCCTGCAGAATTGCAAAATTGACTTACCTGATGAACACAGGATGGCCGGGCAGTGATAGTTGCTCCTATCCATCTCTCGTTGTGTTGATTTCATCATGTCCATTTGGTGATGTTTTTTCACTATTGAATCATATTGCAAGTGCACGTGGATTTGCAATATGGTTCAATGGGCATTTACCATCATGAATTTGTCATGCTCAAAAATCCTTCAAAAATGCAACATTGACTGGCCTGATGAACACAGGATGGCCGGGCATTGATATAGTGGGTCTTCTCCATCGCTCGTTGTGTTGATTTCATTATGTCCATTTGTTTATGTTTTCTCACTTTTGCTAAGTCACTGTGCATTTGCAATATGGTTCAATGGGCATGTACCATCACGAATTTGTCATGCTATAAAAATCCTGCAGGAATGCGAAATTGACTGGCCCGATGAACTCGGGATGGCTGGGCAGTGATTCTGGTTAATCTCAATCGCTCGTTAGGGTTGATTTCAGAATGTCACTTTGGTGATGGTACCCCACTGTTTAAACATATTGCAAATGGACAAGAGTCACCAGCAAGTCACCATCCATCAGTCAATTAGATATCATTCTGACACCAAACTGATACAAACTGACACCAAACCCACTTTTTCCAACTCGTTTAGTAGCCAACTATCACATACTTCAGAGCTGGCCCAAAATTCACAACGCCTTCGGTTCAAACTATAAAAAAAACATAAAACACGTAGTTACGTTCTAGCTGCGGGTCCATTTCTGATGTTATGTGTAGGTCTAGCTGAGGCGACCCCGAATCCCAAGTTTTGGCTCGATAGGTCATTTGGTGTCCGAGCAAGACCCTAATTGGTGCTGAAAATCCACTTTTTTTCCATGACTTGCTACGGGGTCCTTGAATGAGCTATTGGACAGGAATGTTGGGGTCCGTCTATATGGGCCGAGACGGTCGCAATACAGCTAGTCTTGCGACTCTGAGACATTTCTAAATGTCGTCATTTTCGTGATGCAAAAATGAATTGAAGTCATTGCAAATGTAGGAGGCTGTTTCTCGATCCGAGAACCTTCTAGAGCCACGTAACTCACCACGCACTATCAAGCTGAGGTCTAGAACAGGATTCTAAAGTTTCGGAACTCTAGGTCTGACGGTTCTTTAAAAGTTCCAACAAGGTTAACTAATGCAGGCAGTGTATGTCTCTACGCAGCCCAATGGGTCCCTCCTTCCAAGCTGTGTGTGTGTGTGTGTGATTTAGTTTTCCTTTGAAATTTGATGGGAAAAATGACTGATTTACAGTTCATGGGGGTTGCCTAATCACACATATGAAGTTTTGGAAATATCTGACTTTTTTAACCCCTCGAAACAGCCCCTGAGACACCAATTATGGCACTTCCGGTTGGCACAGGAAGCTATAAGTCAACACATATCCTCAATGGGGTATGCTTTTACAGAATCCTGAGTTTTAAGCCTTTACGTTAAGAATTGACTGATTTACACAGGGTTGAATGCACTATGTCTATCAAACTGCAGGCAGGGTATGGATGTACACTTTTAGGGTGATTTTAACCACTTCCGGTTGGTCCAGGAAGCTTAGAATCAACACAGGTAGACCTCATACTGGCCTTATGGACTGTTACCGAAGACAGGTTCATACGGCATTCATAACCCATATAGGCTTCAGGTTGAACCTGCTTTCATCTGTGAAGAGCACAGGGCGCCAGTGGCGAATTTGCCAATCTTGGTATTCTCTGGCAAATGCCAAACGTCCTGCACGGTGTTGGGCTGTAAGCACAACCCCCACCTGTGGACGTCGGGCCCTCATACCACCCTCATGGAGTCTGTTTCTGACCATTTGAGCAGACACATGCACATTTGTGGCCTGCTGGAGGTCATTTTGCAGGGCTCTGGCAGTGCTCCTCCTGCTCCTCCTTGCACAAAGGCGGAGGTAGCGGTCCTGCTGCTGGCTTGTTGCCTTCCTACGGCCTCCTCCACGTCTCCTGATGTACTGGCCTGTCTCCTGGTAGCGCCTCCATGCTCTGGACACTACGCTGACAGACACAGCAAACCTTCTTGCCACAGCTCGCATTGATGTGTCATCCTGGATGAGCTGCACTACCTGAGCCACTTGTGTGGGTTGTAGACTCCGTCTCATGCTACCACTAGAGTGAAAGCACCGCCAGCATTCAAAAGTGACCAAAACATCAGCCAGGAAGCATAGGAACTGAGAAGTGGTCGGTCTGTGGTCCCCACCTGCAGAACCACTCCTTTATTGGTGGTGTCTTGCTAAATACCTATCATTTCCACCTGTTGTCTATTCCATTTGCACAACAGCATGTGCAATTTATTGTCAATCAGTGTTGCTTCCTAAGTGGACAGTTTGATTTCACAGAAGTGTGATTGACTTGGAGTTACATTGTGTTGTTTAAGTGTTCCCTTTATTTTTTTGAGCAGTGTATATACAGTTGAAGTTGGAGGTTTACATACTTAGTTTCTCACAATTCCTGACATTTAATCCTAGGAAAAATTCCGTCAGTTAGGATCCCACCTTATATTTTAAGAATGTAAAATGTCAGAAAAATAGAGAGAATGATTTATTTCAGCTTTTATTTATTTCATTTCATTCCCATTGCGTCAGAAGTTTACATACACTCAATTAGTATTTGGTAGCATTGACTTTAAATTGTTTAACTTTGGTCAAACGTTTTGGGAAGCCTTCCACAAGCATCCCACAATAAGTTGGGTGCATTGTGGTCCATTCCTCCTGACAGACCTGGTGTAACTTAGTCAGGTTAATAAGCCTCCTTGCTCACACACGCTTTTTCAGTTCTCCCCACAAATGTTATTTTGGACTGACCTCAGGGCTTTGTGATGGCCACTCTAATACCTTAACTTTGTTGTCCTTAAGCCATTTTGCCACAACTTTGGAGGTATATGCTTGGGGTTATTGTACATTTGGACCAAGCTTTAACTTCTGACTGATGTTACTTCAATATATCCACATAATTTCCCGCCTCATGATGGCATCTATTTTGTGAAGTGCACCAGTCCCTCCTGCAGCAAAGCACCCCCACAACATGATGCTGCCCCCCCTGTGCTTCACAGTTGGGATGGTGTTCTTCGGCTTGCAAGCGTCTCCCTTTTTCCTCCAAACATAACGATGGTCATTATAGTTCTATTTTTGTTTCATCAGACCAGAGGACATTTCTCCAAAAAGTATGTTCTTTGTCCCCATGTGCAGTTGCTAACCGTAGTCTTTTAGTTTGGAGCTTCTTCCTTGCTGAGAGGCCTTCCAGATTATGTCAATATAGGACTCGTTTTACTATGGATATAGATACTTTTGCACCCGTTTCCTCCAGCTTCTTCACAAGGTCCTTTGCTGTTGTTCTGGGATTGATTTGCACTTTTCGCACCAAAGTACGTTCATCTCTAGGAGACAGAATGCGTCTCCTTTCTGAGCGGTATGATGGCTGCATGGTCCCATGGTGTTTGTACTTGCGTACTATTGTTTGTACAGATGAACGTGGTACCTTAAGGAGTTTGGAAATGTTGTTTCTGAGGTTTTGGCAGATTTTTTTTTTCTTCCCATGATGTCAAGCAAAGAGGCACTGCGTTTGAAGGTAGGCCTTGAAATACATCCACAGGTGCACCTTCAATTCACTAAAATGATGTCAATTAGCCTATCAGAAGCTTCTAAAACCATGACATACTTTTCTGGAATTTTCCAAGCTGTTTAAAGGCACAGTCATCTAAGTGTATGTAAACGTCTGACCCACTGGAATTGTGATACAGTGAATTTATAAGTGAAATAATCTGTCTGTAAAAAATTGTTGGAAAAATTACTTGCGCCATGCAAAAAGTAGATGTCCTAACCGACTTGCCAAAACTATAGTTTGTTGAGTGAAAAACGAGCTTTAATGACTCCAACCCAAGTGTATGTAAACTTCCGACTTCAACTGTATATGTTTACATGACTTATTTGAATGATTTCCCACCCTTTTATACCTCAGAAGACAGCCATATCTTCCTAGGACCATGTTGACGTCCTCTGATGAATAAACGTGTATTTGGTGGTCGGGCTGTATCAACACCCATTTATCACTTCACTGCACCATTTATCCAGTACAACTGCTTCACGGCACAGAAATGGCAAAGGATTCACTGAATTCATCTCGAACAAGCTGATCAAAATAAATAACTCTACGATAAAGCTTGCAACCTTCACACCTATACCCATGGACACATTGCATAAACTCAGAACAACAAAATCAAGCCCTTTACATAGCTCTTCTCACCTTGTCTATAGGAGGGACGCATGCTGTTTAAATGTCCCAAATGTTGATTTAGATATCCAGATATTTTACAGATTTTGACTATCAGTAATGTCATGATATGTTTGGTGAAGTAATAAAGAAGGTGACATATTTTGGGTAGATGTTCCCTTGACAGTTTATAGCTATATATGGACATGTTATATAGGATTATTCATTAAGTTTATCATACCATTTTATTGTGTACGAGATCATTTGGGTTGAAAAGTGTTTTTTCTCTGACATAAATAAATACAAATAAACAATTCCAGATGAAAGCCAAAGGTCATAGCTTTCTAAGGAGGGAAAACAGTACATTGATACAATTTTGCCCTCTTGCTAGATTGATGACTAAAACCACAGTGAAACAGTGCAAAACATCTGCCAGCTCAAATCATTGAGTTCTTATGTTTATTTATTTTTTACATTGTATTTAACATTTATTTAACTAGGCAAATCAGTTAGGAAAAATTCGTATTTACAATGACAGCCCACCCAGCCCAAAACCTCCCCTAATCCGAACGGCGCTGGGCAAATTGTGCGCCGCCCTATGAGCTCCCTAATCCTAAAGTGTATGTTTCACGAAGCTATAGAGCTACAGTGTCGCAAAGCTGCTATTTAGAATGCTGGCTGGTGGCAATAATGTATTTATTTAGCCTACTTGTTCAAAAAGTCAAGTGGGGAATTCAAACATTGCAGATTGTGAAATGAATTTTTGATACAACAGCATACTTATCAGTAACCAATAAACATATATATTTTTAAATACAACTGTCCTGTAGGCCAATAGCATACTTTAGTTGTCCTCGAGCTCTCTTGCAGCTTGGAAATAAAGTTTGTGCTCTGTAAAACCAGTCTATTAACACCAAATAAGACAATCAGTCCGTCAAAAGAGTAAATTACTAGGGATTGTTTCATTATGCAGACAATGCAGTCGATGCAGTTTTCAATTTTAGAGTCTCATACAAAGGGTCTGAAAACGTATGTAAATACGTTTATTTTCATTAGCAAAAATGTATAAAAACCTGCTTTCACTTTGTCATTATGGGGAATTGTATGTAGATTGCTGAGGATTTGTACTTATTTAATCCATTTTAGAATACGGCTGTAATGTAACAAAATGTGGACAAAGTAAAGGGGTCTGATAACTGTGTCAAATAGGTAAGTTAAAAGTGTATCAAATATGTAAGTTAAAAGCACCATGTGTGAGTATCCCTGACCTTGCCAATACACAAAATGATCTGTGAATGGATCAGTAGTTTATCAATCAGGACCTTGATTGGCTTGTCAACAGTAACAAGGGGTGATGTGCAACAATTTTCTTGGGGGACCATTTTTTTCTTTGGGACAATCAGGCCGTTATGGTAAAGTGGCCAGACGGAAGCCATTCCTCAGTAAAATGCACATGACAGCCTGCTTGGAGTTTGCCAAAAGACGTGAGAAACAATGAGAAACAAAATTCTCTGGTCTGATGAAACCAAGATTGAACTCTTTGGCCTGAATGACAAGCGTCATGTCTGGATGAAACCTGGCACTGTGTGATGGCCTGAATGACAAGCGTCATGTCTGGATGAAACCTGGCACACTGTGATGGCAGCATGCGGAGGGGATGTTTTTCAGCGGCCGGGACTGGAAGACTAGTCAGGATCGAGGGAAATTTGAATGGAGCAAAGAACAGAGAGATCCTTGATGAAAATCTTATCCAGAGTGCTCAGGACCTCAGACTGGGGCGAAGGTTCACCTTCCAGCAAGACAACGACCCTAAGCACACAGCCAAGTCAAAGCAGGAGTGGCTTCGGGACAAGGCTCTGAATGTCCTTGAGTGGCCCAGCCAGAGCCCGGATTTGAACCCGATCAAACATCTCTGGAAACACCTGAAAATAGCTGTGCAGCAACGCTCCCCATCCAACCTGACAGAGCTTGAGAGGACCTGTAAAGAAGGTGTTCCTTTTGTCCAGGTGGGAAAGGGCAGTGTGACGTGCGATTGAGATTACGTCATCTGTGGATCTGTTGGCGGTATGTGAATTTGATTCGGTCTGGGGTTTCCGGGATGATGGTGTTGATGTAAGCCACGACCAGGCTTTCAAAGCACTTCATGGTTACCGACGTGATGGCTATTGGGCGGTAGTCATTTAGGCAGGTTACCTTCGCTTTCTTGGGCACAGGGACTACGGTGCTCTGCTTGACACATGTAGATATTACAGACTCGGTCAGGGAGAGTTTGAAAATGTCAGTGAAGACACTTGCCAGTTGGTCCGTGCATGCTTTAAGTACACGTCCTGGTAATCCGTTTGGCCCCTCGGCCTTGTGAATGTTGACTTGTTTGAAGGTCTTGCTCAAATCGGCTGCGGAGAACATGATGACACTCTCGTCCGGAACAGTTGGTGCTCTCATGCATGCTTCAGTGTTGCTTGCCTTGAAGCGAGCCTAAAAGGCATTTAGCTCGTCTGGTAGGCTCGTGTCACTGGGCAGCTCACGGCTGGATTTTCCTTTGTAGTTAAAAGTTTGCAAGCCCTGCCACATCCGACAAGCGTCAGAGCCGGTGTAGTGGGATTCAATCTTAATCCTGTATTGACGCTTTGCTTGTTTTATTGTTTGTCTGTGGGCATAGCAGGATTTCTTATAAGAGTGTCCCGCTCCTTAAAAGCATCAGCTCAAACCTATAGCTCAGTCTGGATGTTGCTTGGAATCCATGGCTTCTGTTTGGGATATGTACACTACTGTTCAACCGTTTATGGTCACTTAGAAATGTCCTAGTTTTTGAAAGTAAAGAACATATTTGGTCCATTAAAATAACACCAGGTCGTTAAAAAATACAGTGTAGACATTGTTAATGTTGTAAATGACTATTTTACCTGGAAATGTCAGATTTTTTATGGAATGACTACATACTGTATGCGTACAGATGCCCATTATCAGCAACCATCATTCCTGTGTTCCAATGGCACGTTGTGTTAGCTAATCCAAGTTTATAATAACCCTTTTGCAATTATGTTAGGACAGCTTATTAAATAAACAATAAACTGGCCTTCTTTAGACTGGTTGAGTATCTGAAGCATCAGCATTTGTGTGTTTGATTACACGCTCAAATGGTCAGAAACAAAGAACTTTCTTCTAACAAATGAAGGCTATTCCATGCGAGATATTTCCAAGAAACTTTAGATATCATACAACGCTGTGTATTACTCCCTTCACAGAACTGCAAACTGGCCCTAACCAGAATAGAAAGAGGAGTGAGAGGCCCCGGTGCACAACTGAGCAAGAGGACAAGTACATTACAGTGTCTAGTTTGAGAAACAGATGCCTCACAAGTCCTCAACTGGCAGCTTCATTAAATAGTACCTGCAAAACACCAATTTCAACATCAACAGTGAAGAGGCGACTCCGGGATGCTGTCCTTCTAGGCAGAGTTGCAAAGAAAAAGCCATATCTCAGACTGCCAATAAAAATAAAATATTAAGATGGGCAAAAGAACAAAGACACTGAACAGACTCTACCTAGAAGTCCACCATCCAAAATAGCACAGTTGGTTAGGAGCCCGTAAAACAACAGCCATCCCCTCCGGCGCCATTATTATATTGGCTAGATGCAGGCCATGTGTCACTGTCTGTCACTTCAAATTTATCTCCCGACCTGTGTGCACCTACGTTGTAAAATGTCATAGGCTAGGTTGTAGCAACCTTATGATGTTTATAGGGGACATTTAGTAGCCTAAATGTATGTATGTATGTATGTATGTATGTATGTATGTATGTATGTATGTATGTATGTATGTATGTAGTAGTAGTAGCCTAAACATGTAGTAGCCTAAACCGTAATAATATCCGTATCCGACGGTTGATGGTTAGATTGGATGATACTCGTGACTGGAAAAATCTGAAGTGTTTTAAGATGCCTAAGTAGATGTCAAAATTCCTATCACCCTGCGTGTTTATAGACCAAACAATCTTCAGATTAGGAACAGCTGTTATGACAAGTTTGCTGTCACTGTCATAATGCGCATCGGCAGCTCATTTTTCCCCCTACCTTCACCCCACTTGATAGATATTATTCACATTGATAGCTTACTAGGTTAGCAAACGTCCTCATCAAATTTTGATTTATCGTAGTATCATGGTAACAGGAGGCAGTAGCAATCTAAATGATCAGACCGAAACATGTGAGGAGAAGTGATCGGGTGAAATTATTGAGCATAGTGAGTAGATGGAGAAATACATCTTCAATTTATCCAATCAGAGCAGCAGGATCAATGTACAGCCAGCCTTTCTAGACAGTTGAGTTAGATAGACCACATAACACCTCACACTTGATTGTAAGCTGCACGCTGGCACCCAAAAATAACTTGAAATAGTCTGATAATAATCGTATCAGGAAAATTGTCCATATCAAATCAAATTTATTTGTCACATACACATGGTTAGCAGATGTTAATGTGAGTGTAGTGAAATGCTTGTGCTTCTAGTTCCGACAATGCAGTAATAACCAACAAGTAATCTAACTAACAATTCCAAAACTACTGCCACTCACTACTACCTTATACACACAAGTGTAAGGGGATAAAGAATATGTACAAAAAGATATATGAATGAGTGATGGTACAGAGCGGCATAGGCAAGATACAGTAGATGGTATTCGAGTACAGTATATACATATGAGATGAGTATGTAAACAAAGTGGCATAGTTAAAGTGGCTAGTGATACATGTATTACATAAAGATGCAGTAGATGATAGAGTACAGTATATACGTATACATATGAGATGAATAATGTAGGGTATGTAAACATTATATTAGGTTGCATTGTTTAAAGTGGCTAGTGATATATTTTACATCATTTCCCATCAATTTCCATTAATAAAGTGGCTGGAGTTGAGTCAGTGTGTTGGCAGCAGCCACTCAATGTTAGTGGTGGCTGTTTAACAGTCTGATGGCCTTGAGATAGAAGCTGTTTTTCAGTCTCTCGGTCGCAGCTTTGATACACCTGTACTGACCTCGCCTTCTGGATGATAGCGGGCCGAACAGGCAGTGGCTCGGGTGGTTGTTGTCCTTGATGATCTTTATGGCCTTCCTGTGACATCGGGTGGTGTAGGTGTCCTGGAGGGCAGGTAGTTTGCCCCCGGTGATGCGTTGTGCAGACCTCACTACCCTCTGAAGAGCCTTACGGTTGTGGGCGGAGCAGTTGCCGTACCAGGCGGTGATACAGCCCGACAGGATGCTCTCGATTGTGCATCTGTAGAAGTTTGTGAGTGCTTTTGGTGACAAGCCGAATTTCTTCAGCCTCCTGAGGTTGAAGAGGCGCCGCTGCGCCTTCTTCACGATGCTGTCTGTGTGGGTGGACCAATTCAGTTTGTCTGGGATGTGTACGCCGAGGAACTTAAAACTTACTACCCTCTCCACTACTGTTCCATCGATGTGGATAGGGGGGAGTTCCCTCTGCTGTTTCCTGAAGTCCACAATCATCTCCTTAGTTTTGTTGACGTTGAGTGTGAGGTTATTTTCCTGACACCACACTCCGAGGGCCCTCACCTCCTCCCTGTAGGCCGTCTCGTCGTTATTGGTAATCAAGCCTACCACTGTTGTGTCGTCCGCAAACTTGATGATTGAGTTGGAGGCGTGCGTGGCCACGCAGTCGTGGGTGAACAGGGAGTACAGGAGAGGGCTCAGAACGCACCCTTGTGGGGCCCCAGTGTTGAGGATCAGCGGGGTGGAGATGTTGTTGCCTACCCTCACCACCTGGGGGCGGCCCGTCAGGAAGTCCAGTACCCAGTTGCACAGGGTGGGGTCGAGACCCAGGGTCTCGAGCTTGATGACGAGCTTGGAGGGTACTATGGTGTTAAATGCCGAGCTGTAGTCGATGAACAGCATTCTCACATAGGTATTCCTCTTGTCCAGATGGGTTAGGGCAGTGTGCAGTGTGGTTGAGATTGCATCGTCTGTGGACCTATTTGGGCGGTAAGCAAATTGGAGTGGGTCTAGGGTGTCAGGTAGGGTGGAGGTGATATGGTCCTTGACTAGTCTCTCAAAGCACTTCATGATGACGGAAGTGAGTGCTACGGGGCGGTAGTCGTTTAGCTCAGTTACCTTAGCTTTCTTGGGAACAGGAACAATGGTGGCCCTCTTGAAGCATGTGGGAACAGCAGACTGGGATAGGGATTGATTGAATATGTCCGTAAACACACCAGCCAGCTGGTCTGCGCATGCTCTGAGGGCGCGGCCATATCCGTTACGATGCTCGTTTTGACCAACTTCTCGACACACCCCTATTAAAAATCTTTCTTTAACCTGTCTCCTTCCCTTCATCGACACTGATTGAAGTGGATTTAACAGGTTACATCAAGAAAGGATCATGTCTTTCGTATCTTACAGTCTATGATGTAGTAGAAAGGAGCAGGTGTTTCTAATGTTTTGTACACTCAGTGTAGCTGTCACGCTTCAAATGGGGCAGTCTGTGAGTCGTTGCGATTCTCAATGGCTAGGTAACTACCAACAATAATAAGAAACTGCCATGTGGGGAATCGTAAGTGACTCGTTTATGCTAGTTTCAACTTGTTCTTGATACCATGTGTTTTGAGGTGTTTAGACTGATTTCATGTCAATGCTAATATGGCTAGAATTCGCTACCTAGCTAACCAACAACTCTAACAATGTATTTTAGAGAAAAGTACTCATTGTGCAAATGTATTTATGCTTTAAATAAACATTGGAGAAGAAATATAGTTTATATGTTGTCAACAATCTAAGCCAACCCCGTATGTTTTGCCCCATAGTTGCGCAGGCGTTAGTTGTGTTGCTGAACAATCAACCCATCTATACCATGTAGAACAAACATGCGTCTCTGATACACGTTGGTTGTGTTGCTAAACAATTAACCTGTCTATACCATGTAAAACAAACATATGTCTCTGATAAGGAATCACATCTCAGCTCTATCTGTAAAATTCCTAAAATGTTGCCAAAACATGGCTCAAGTGGTAGTGTTGCTACTGATAGAAAAATACCCAGATTACCATATTCTCAGAATTTCAGAAATGAGTATATTTACAGCAGCATGTCTGTACTTTCTCACATTTGTCATTTAAGCAATGATGATGCCCCAGTTATACCAAAAACAATACACAACAGAGTTCAATTTCCAAGTTTTAATGTGGAAAAATAGACACATTTCACATAATCACTTGGGACCAGTGTTTTGGGTAATATTTACTCACAGTAATATATTACTTTTATGAGTAATATAACAAGTTACTGTCTTCAAATATTGTAACATTATTACAGCTACTATTTCAAGTAACCCATATATTACTTTCAGAAGAATGTCTCTACTGGTGTGTTATAAGTATTCTTTAAATTGGGCGACAGGCCCATTAGTATACTACCTGTGGTGTTGAAGGTTGTTACAGTGCCTTGCGAAAGTATTCGGCCCCCTTGAACTTTGCGACCTTTGCGACATTTCAGGCTTCAAACATAAAGATATAAAACTGTATTTTTTTGTGAAGAATCAACAACAAGTGGGACACAATCATGAAGTGGAAAGACATTTATTGGATATTTCAAACTTTTTTAACAAATCAAAAACTGAAAAATTGGGCGTGCAAAATTATTCAGCCCCCTTAAGTTAATACTTTGTAGCGCCACCTTTTGCTGCGATTACAGCTGTAAGTCGCTTGGGGTATGTCTCTATCAGTTTTGCACATCGAGAGACTGAAATTTTTTCCCATTCCTCCTTGCAAAACAGCTCGAGCTCAGTGAGGTTGGATGGAGAGCATTTGTGAACAGCAGTTTTCAGTTCTTTCCACAGATTCTCGATTGGATTCAGGTCTGGACTTTGACTTGGCCATTCTAACACCTGGATATGTTTATTTTTGAACCATTCCATTGTAGATTTTGCTTTATGTTTTGGAAAGGTCATATACAGCTCCCAGGATGCAATTCCTATGGCGTCCACAGGGTGTCAGCAGTCTATGTTTAAGGTTTCATGCTTGTAACTTCAAAAACGAATAAGAAAAAAAAGAAAAAAGAATAAGAAATATCAGTTTTAGCAGAAGGACGCAGTCTTGGAAAATCGTGTTTGAGCATGAAGACATTACGCAACAGCTAAAATCGGTGTCCTATTGAACATACTTCTTTCCGTAAGAAATATTATAGTTTGTTTACATTTTAGGCTATCTGAGGAGTAGATAGAAACATATTTTGACTTGTTGAAACAAAGTTTAGGGGTAGATTTTCAGATTCCTTTCTCTGCATGTTGAAAGCGTGGATTGCTCAAATCGATGGCGCACACTAAACAGACTTATTTGGAATTTTTTCTAACAAAACAACACTACATGTTATAGCTGGGACCCTTTGGATGACAAGTCAGAGGAAGATTTAATTGTTATTTGTGAATGTATAAAACCGGTGCGAGTGGAAAAGTATTTTGATGTGGTGCGCCGTCCTCAAACAATCACATGGCATGTTTTCGCTATAATAGCTACTGTAAATCGGACAGTGCAGTTAGATTAACTGTTTATGGTTCATTGAGCAAGCTTCGGAAACAATATTTACAATCTGACCAGAGCACCTTCTTCCACATGTTTGGTGTGTCTCCCAGGTGGCTTGTGGCAAACTTTAAACGACACTTTTTATGGATATCTTTAAGAAATGGCTTTCTTCTTGCCACTCTTCCATAAAGGCCAGATTTGTGCAATATACGACTGATTGTTGTCCTATGGACAGAGTCTCCCACCTCAGCTGTAGATCTCTGCAGTTCATCCAGAGTGATCATGGGCCTCTTGGCTGCATCTCTGATCAGTTTTCTCCTTGTATGAGCTGAAAGTTTAGAGGGACGGCCA
The DNA here is from genome assembly GCF_018296145.1 of Oncorhynchus tshawytscha. Lineage (NCBI taxonomy): Eukaryota > Metazoa > Chordata > Actinopteri > Salmoniformes > Salmonidae > Oncorhynchus > Oncorhynchus tshawytscha. Next base: position 46,773,545 of record NC_056436.1, read on the forward strand.
GGTCTTGGTAGATTTGCAGTGGTCTGATACTCCTTCCATTTCAATATTATCGCTTGCACAGTGCTCCTTGGGATGTTTAAAGCTTGGGAAATCTTTTTGTATCCAAATCCGGCTTTAAACTTCTTCACAACAGTATCTCGGACCTGCCTGGTGTGTTCCTTGTTCTTCATGATGCTCTCTGCGCTTTTAACGGACCTCTGAGACTATCACAGTGCAGGTGCATTTATACGGAGACTTGATTACACACAGGTGGATTGTATTTATCATCATTAGTCATTTAGGTCAACATTGGATCATTCAGAGATCCTCACTGAACTTCTGGAGAGAGTTTGCTGCACTGAAAGTAAAGGGGCTGAATAATTTTGCACACCCAATTTTTCAGTTTTTGATTTGTAAAAAAAGTTTGAAATATCCAATAAATGTCATTCCACTTCATGATTGTGTCCCACTTGTTGTTGATTCTTCACAAAAAAATACAGTTTTATATCTTTATGTTTGAAGCCTGAAATGTGGCAAAAGGTCGCAAAGTTCAAGGGGGCCGAATACTTTCGCAAGGCACTGTAAATACCCCTAGAAACTTTTCCTATTCATGAAAATCGCAAATGAAATTAAATAAATATATTCAAACACAAGGTTAGCCTTTTGTTAACAACACTGTCATCTCAGATTTTCAAAATATGCGTTACAGCCAATGCTAGACAAGCATTTGTGTAAGTTTATCATGGCATAATGCTATGCTAGCTCTGCTGGCAGCAGGCAACATTTTCACGAAAATAAGAAAAGCAACCAAATTAAATCATTTACCTTTGAAGAACTTCAGATGCTTTCACTCAGGAGACTCCCAGTTAGATAGCAAATGTTCCTTTTTTCCCAAAATATTATTTTTGAATGCGAAATAGCTCCCGTTTCTTCATCATGCTTGGCTGAGAAATCGACCGGAAAATGCTACAACTATAACGCAAAACTTTTTTTCAAAATTTGCTCCATAATATCGACAGAAACATGGCAAACGTTGTTTAGGATCCATCCTCAAGGTGTTTTTAACATATATATTCGATTATATATCTGTCGAGGCAATTGGTTTCTCATAAGAAGCGATTGGAAAAATGGCTACCTCAGTATTTTACGCGAGATTTTCTGCGGGAGACACCATGTGACCACATACTATATATGGTCCCTTACGGCCATTCTTCAATGGAAATGCCTAAAAAGACGTCACAATGGATTATCATCTGGGTTTCGCCTGTAACATCAGTTCTGTGGCACTCACAGACAATATCTTTGCAGTTTTGGAAACGTCCAAGTGTTTTCTTTCCAAAGCTGCCAATTATATGCATAGTCGAGCATCTTTTCATGACAAAATATCTTGTTTAAAACGGGAACGTTTTTCATCCCAAAATTTTAATAGCGCCCCCTAATGCATAACAAAAAGCTTACAGTAACAACTCCACTCAAGGACACGTGTCTTCTTGTGTGAGAATAATTTAAACATTGATTTTAAGTTCTATACTTTTGTGGCTGTGAGAATGAACTAGCTTAGATGTTGAGATGATGTGATGTTTCTGGTGGTTTGAGAATAAACTAAATATTAGAGTGTAGTTGATGTGCTGTCTCAGTGCACTAAATATTAGAGTGTAGTTGATGTGCTGTCTCAGTGCAGTCATCCACAGGCTTAGTTCAGCAACCCAGGTAAGGATGAGAACATTTAGGAGAGGGGGAAGTGTGGAGTGTTTCCCAGGGAGTCAGATCTCAGCAGACTGCACCTTGTCTCTGCCTCTCTGTCCCACAGTGATCTCTCTGAATGATCTCACCTTTCCAGCTCTCTAAGGGCTGGCTTGTTGGGTTTGATAAGCCTGCCGTTACAACGGGAATAACATCGCTAAAGCTATTTGGTGACACAGGCTATAACCTCATTGTGAGGTGATGCTATAGTGTCTCAGCAGTATGGGACTCCCCTTTTACAAAAACACCCTAATTTGCTGTATGATTTGGAGATGTTGGAACTGGGCCATGACAGTTTCTATAATTTAAAAGTAAATGCTGCATCAGCCCACACTTTTATGCAACAGATGAATTGTTGTTCAATTTTTTGCTTATCAATACATGATTGTGTATCTCCTGCCTTGGTATAGGTTCTGAGATTAAATAGGCTATTATGTTGCCGTCCTTAGTATTGCAATACTGTAGCATATCCATACTGTCATAGGCTACCGGTCTATTTACTTTCATTATGGTTGGCTATTGAATGAGCGATGGATAAATGTTAGCCCAATATTTGTTGTGCAGAAATTAACCAGTAATGAGAAAAGGAGAGACATGCCCTGCAAAATGATTATGATTTAGGCCTGTATTGTGACAATCTTAGGCGTAGTGGGTGCGGAGTCAGGTGCAGGAGGTAGAAAGTTCTGAATAGAGCTTTATTCAGCACCAGGCAAAATAGTCTATACAACGAAACTGAGCGTCATAAAACAAGTGCCCAAAACAGGAACCAAACCAAGATCGCATTACCACACATACAAAGTGGGAATAAACAAGCTCGCACGAAGAGCAGGTGGGCCTACCGACTTAACTAGGAAAAATGGATCGGTGGCAGCTAGTAGGCCGGTGACAACGACCACCAAGCACCACCTGAACAGGAAGGGGAGCCACCTTCGGTAGGAGTCGTGACATATATAATAAAAGTAAAATAAATATATTAGGCGACATGCTGCTATGCAATCTCCTTACCAATGGAAAATGCATCTGTTCTATCATTAGGTTTAGGTCTAAAGGCCTAAGTTTTAATGTTTATATTAGCCTACCATAATTATAAATACTGTCCATCAAACACCTCCATTTCCCCAAAAATAACAATATTTGCTTGCAAAACAATTGATCAACCACAAGAAATTTTGCTTACGCATGGTCTGAGATTTGTGTGGTGATACGCACACGTTCCCTTCAAGTTCAAAATGGGTAAATATCAACATTTGAGGAAAAACTGGCGCACACAAGGATTAGTATTTTTTGGTGCGCAAGCACCTTTAATAAATGAGCCCCCTGGTGCCAAAGAAACACTGTCCAAAAGATGTATGCAATGCATGTCAAGCAGTTTCCTCCAACTCTCAGCTATCTCCTACTGCCACACACACACACCACCCTGTCCTAGTTAGATTTGTAACACATCATCATTTTTTTCTCTATTTGCTTAGTTGGGTGCTATTTTAGCTAGCTAGAACAAAGTGTTCATTAGATAAATTCATTAAAAAGATGAACAGCAATACAAACAAGTTGTCCAGTAGGCATCTACTGAGGGAGCTAAGAGCTAGCCGGCTAGATGATCGGGATTCGGGAAGTGGCAGTGCTCCCGTTTTGTTTCCCTTCTGTGGATGATTTGCTGATTGGTAGATGAGGGAACAATCATTATTCATCTCTTGGCTGTAGTACTACAGAATATATCTATTATAGTGTGTTCTGTCCTATTGAATGTAATTTGAGAGCCAAGTACCTATAAGTAAATCTCAGCAGAGGGACAGGCCTGTTCACCCTAGCAACATATTAGAGAATTCCCTTTCCTACCACACAGCATATGTGAAATAAACCTCCCATGCTTCTTGCAATGTAGCCCTTTAGCAACCTTTATATGTGTAAAGAGGACATGAGAGAAATTTCAACCAGATAAATCCTGTTTTATTGGAATTATGGTGTATATTTTTATGTAATTCTCTCAAAGATGTCATTGACAAATGTTGATATGGTGGCCAACAGTCCACAATCTGATATCTTGCTCCCCAGTATACTACTTGCCAATGTCCAGTCTCTTGACAACAAGGTAGACAAAGTCCGAGCAAGGGTTGCCTTCCACAGAGAGATCAGAGATTGTAACATTCTTGGTTTCGCGGAAATATGGCTCACTCGGGATACGTTAGCAAAGTCGGTACAGCCACCTGGTTTCTTCATGTGCTCCGACAGAAACAAACATCTCTCTGGTAAGAAGAAGGGCGGGGGTGTATGCCTCATGATTAACGAGTTGTGGTGTGATCATAACAACATACAGGAACTCAAGTCCTTTTGTTCACCTGACCTAGAATTCGTTACAATCAAATGTCGACCGCATTATCTACCAAGAGAATTCTCTTCGACTATATCATGTATATTCCCGCCAAGCAGACACCTAGATGATCCTGAAAGGACTTCATTGGACTCTACGTAAACTGGAAACCACATGTCTTGAGGCTGCATTTATTGTAGCTGGGGATTTTAACAAGACTAATCTGAAAACAAGGCTCCCTAAATTTGATCAGCATATCGAATGCACGACCCGGGCCGATAAGATCCTGGATCATTGTTACTCTAACCTCCGCGACGCATACAAGCCCTCCCTCACCCTCCTTTCGGAAAATCTGACCAAGACTCCATTTTGTTGCTCCCAGCCGATAGACAGAAACTAAAACAGGAAACGCCTGTGCTCAGGTCTGTTCAACGCTGGTCCGACCAATCTGATTCCACGCTACAAGATTTCTTCGATCACGTGTACTGGGATATGTTCCGGATAGCGCCGAACAACAACATTGATGTATACGCTGATTCGGTGAGCGAGTTTATTAGCAAGTGCATCAGTGATGTTGTACCCACGGCCAATATTAAAACCTTCCCCAATCAGAAATCGTGGATTGCAGCATCCGTGCAAAACTGAAAGAGCAAACCACTGCTTTAAATCAGGATAAGGTGACCTCCTGGGTGGCGCAGTGGTCTAGGGCACTGAATCACAGCGCTAGCTGTGCCACCAGAGACTCTCGGTTCGTGCCCAGGCTCTGCGCAGGCCGCGACCGGGAGGTCCGGCGTTGTCCGGTTTAGGGAGGGTTAGGCCTGTAGGGATATCCTTGTCTCATCACGCACCAGCGACTCCTGTAGCGGGCCGGGTGCAGTGCACGCTAACAAAGGTCGCCAGGTGCACAGAGTTTCCTGGCTTCCGGGTTGGATGCGCGCTGTGCTAAGAAGCAGTGCGGCTTGGTTGGGTTGTATTTCGGATGGCTTTCCACATTTGTCTCTCCCGAGCCCGTACGGGAGTTGTAGCGATGAGACAAGATAGTAATTACTAACAATTGGATACCACGAAATTGGGGAGAAAAGGGGGTAAAATGTATATATTTTTAAACAAATCAGGATAAGGCGTCCAGAAACATGACCGAATACAAACAGTGTAAGCTATTCCCTCCGCAAGGCAATCAAACAAGCTAAGAATTAGTATAGAGACAAAGTAGAGTTGCAATTCAACGGCTCAGAGACAAAAGGTATGTGGCAGGGTCTACAATCAATCACGGACTACAAAAAGAAAACCAGCCCTGTTACAGACCCCAATGTCTTGCTCCCAGACAAACTAAACAACTTCTTTGCTCGCTTTGAGGACAATACAGTGCCACCGGCATGGCCCGCTACCAAAACCTGCGGGCTCTCCTTCCCCGCAGCCAACGTGAGTAAAACATTTAAACGTTTTAACCCTCGCAGTGCTGCCAGCCCAGATGGCATTCCCAGCCGTGTCCTCAGAGCATGCGAAGACCAGCTGGCTGGTGTGTTTACAGACATATTAAATCAATCCCTATCCCAGTCTGCTGTTCCAACATGCTTCAAGAGTGCCAGCATTGTTCCTGTTCCCAAGAAAGCTAAGGTAACTGAGTTAAAAAACTATCACCCAGTAGCACTCACTTCCATCATCATGATGTGCTTTGAGAGACTGGTCAAGGATCATATCACCTCCACCTTACCTGACACCCTAGACTCAATCAAATTTGCTTACAGCCCCAATAGGACCACAGACGATGCAATCACAATCACACTGCCCTAACCCATCTGGACAAGAGGAAAGCTATGTAAGAACACTGTTAATCGACTACAGCCCAGCATTTAACACCATAGTACCCTCGGAACTCGTCATTAAGCTCGAGACACTGGATCTCGACACCGCCCTTTAAATTTTTAAATTTTTTTAACTAGGCAAGCCAGTTAAGAACAAATTCTTATTTTCAACAACAGCCTAGGAACAGTGGGTTACCTGCCTGCTCAGGGGTAGAACGACAGATTTGTACCTTGTCAGCTCAGGGATTTTAACTTGCAACCTTCCGGCTACTAGTCCAATGCTCTAACCACTAGGCTACCCTGCCGCCCTGTGCAACTGGGTCTTGGACATTCTGATGGGACGCCCCCAGGTGGTGAGGTTTGGAAACAACATCTCCACCCTGCTGATCATCAACACTGGGGCCCCACACGGGTGCGTTCTCATCCCTCTCCTGTACTCCCTATTCACCAATGACTGCATGGCCATGCACGCCTCCAAATCAATCATCAAGTTTGCAGACAGCACTATAGTGCTAGGCTTGATTACCAACAACGACGAGATGGCCTACAGGGAGGAGTTGAGGGCCCTCGGAGTGTGGTGTCAGGAAAATAACCTCACACTCAAAGTCAATAAAACAAAGGAGATGATCTTGGACTTCAGGAAACAGCAGAGGCAGCACCCCCCTATCCACATCGATGGGACAGTAGTGGAGAAGGTGTACACATCTGAAATGGTCCAACCACACAGACAGCGTGGTGAAGAAGGCTGGAGGTGTCGTGGAGTATCGTTACAAAATATAACACTTACAATAACTTGTGAATTCAATATAGGCTTTTAATACAACCATATCAGAAGCCTAGATGGTCCCCGGAACACACACTTTTCCAGAGCACTCCCTCTTGTCTTTATACACACACAGCATATGAGTCCATTCCATATGTTTATGAAGTTACTTCCCTCAGGTCATCTGCCACCATTATCTTTCAGTTCAGGCTTCCTATTTGTTCATGCCCAATAACGCCTGTATCCGCTCTTGATTAGATTACAATGGTGGCAGGACCCTTTCTTGTCCTAAGAATAATATATGTACTACAGTGCCTTGCGAAAGTATTCGGCCCCCTTGAACTTTGCGACCTTTTGCCACATTTCAGGCTTCAAACACAAAGATATAAAACTATTTTTTTGTGAAGAATCAACAACAAGTGGGACACAATCATGAAGTGGAACGACATTTATTGGATATTTCAAACTTTTTTAACAAATCAAAAACTGAAAAATTGGGCGTGCAAAATTATTCAGCCCCCTTAAGTTAATACTTTGTAGCGCCACCTTTTGCTGCGATTACAGCTGTAAGTCACTTGGGGTATGTCTCTATTAGTTTTGCACATCGAGAGACTGACATTTTTTCCCATTCCTCCTTGCAAAACAGCTCGAGCTCAGTGAGGTTGGATGGAGAGCATTTGTGAACAGCAGTTTTCAGTTCTTTCCACAGATTCTCGATTGGATTCAGGTCTGGACTTTGACTTGTTCCACTTCATGATTGTGTCCCACTTGTTGTTGATTCTTCACAAAAAAATACAGTTTTATATCTTTATGTTTGAAGCCTGAAATGTGGCAAAAGGTCGCAAAGTTCAAGGGGGCCGAATACTTTCGCAAGGCACTGTATGTCTATATTCCATTAGTTGGTCATTTGGCTGACCCCCTCCTTTGTGTGTCCCTCTGACCTTGGTATGTCCAGCTGTCCTATGCTCTCATGGCCTTACTTTGGTTTCCTGTCCTATACAATAGACAATGCATTTTACCCTAAACATAATGCATTTTATGGCTTTGGACATTACCTCTGTTATTTCTTAGTTTCCTGTTTTTACCAGAATGGCAAATGCACACTAAGTGTGTTCTCTTCCTCGTGTAGTCTAATGTACACATTTCTTTGCTCAATAGTATTATATCTGTCTCTATATGTAACAATAACTACAACAGAGGCTTCAGGAGGCTGAAGAAATTTGGCTTGTCACCAAAAACACTCAAACTTTTACAGATGCACAATCGAGAGCATCCTGTCGTGCTGTGTCACCGCCTGGTACTGCAATTGGTCGGCCCACAACCGCAAGGCTCTCCAGAGGGTAGTGAGATCTACACAACACATCACCGGGGGCAAACTACCTGCCCTCCAGGACACCTACACGACGTCACAGGAAGGCCAAAAAGATCAGCAAGGACAACAACCACACGAGCCACTGCCTGTTCACTCCACTATTATCCAGAAGGCGAGGTCAGTGCAGGTGCATCAAAGCAGGGACCGAGAGACTGAAAAAGCTTCTATCTCAAGGCCATCAGACTGTTAAGCAGCCATCGCTAACAATTAGTGGCTGCTGCCAACATACTGACTCAAATCTCTAGCCACTTTAATAATTAAAAATGGGATGTAATAAATGTATCACTGGTCACTTTAAACATTGCCACTTTATATAATGTTTACATACCCTACATTACTCATCTCATATGTATATACTATACCATCTACTGCATCTTGCCTGCCTATGCCGTTCGGCCATCGCTCATCCATATATATATATATATATACACACATTTTCTTATTCATTCATTTGTTGTTGTGAAATTGTTAGATTACTTGTTAGATATTACTGCATGGTCAGAACTAGAAGCACAAGCATTTCGCTACACTCCCATTAACATCTGCTAACCATGTGCATGTGACCAATAACATTTGATTTGATTTACAATTGTATTTTCTAGAGCAGCAAGGTGTGTCGACAATCATCTTTTCAAAGCCTCATTCCTCATCAGCTTTAACTGTAGCAGTATAAAGACAATTTTGCTGTAATGGTCCTTTATAAATGGCCATACATGGTTTACCAATGCATTCATTACGCATGAGTCAGTGTTTTCTCCACAAAAGGCTAACTGTAGTTGGCTACCCAGGGTGGAGGCTCGGTCAGTAGGTAGGGCAATGTCATGGCCTGGGTCTCCAGTGTTCGTAACCTGGGTGGGCTAACTGGGGATCATGGATTAATCACATGGCCTGAGGACATATGGGGAGAGGGTGTCGTTTTTTCTTGATCAGAACATGGAGGGTTCTCTTTTTCATAGACTCCAAGCGGTTTACTGATGCAGAGTGACCTATTTTTAAATTAATTAGAGTGAGATCTGGGCTCCTGAGTGGCGCAGTGATCTAAGGCACTGCATCTCAGTGCTAGGGTTGTCACTACAGTCCAGGCTGTACAGGCTGTATCACAACCGGCTGTGATTGGGAGTCCCATAGGGTGACGCACAATTGGCCCAGTGTTGCTGGGGTAGGCTGTCTTTGTAAATAAGAATTTGCTTAACTGAAAAAAATTAAATATAATTTTGTGCCAAAGTGGTGCTGGCACATAGTGTTGCAGGGAGAGGATAAATATGTTGGGTTGTAAAGCTCTTTTGGTTTACATTACATTCAAAGGTAGGCTATTACGCTTCCAGGTGGCATTTAAACCACAAGAGAAGAGTAAAGCAAATAAATGTTTATGGTGTATTACATTTTATTTATCTTTTAGCACACATAATTATGACCCAAAGATATTGCTAGACCCATCTTGTTGGTTCAGCTGCCTGCTTCCAGAGAAGAAAGTTCCTCTGATAAAATCACACTGCTGGGAAATAAGCTAGGATTTGAACAAAAATAAACCTTTAGACTTCAACAGTGGAGCATAAGACAAGATTGCTAATGAATAGCATCATCATACATTCTCTCAATAGGCCCTTAGGCTACACTTTACACAAGTAAGCAATGTTTTCTGGTGTTGGGGTTGTTTTAGCCTGTATGTGATTCTCATTAATATTAATGTACAATGTGTTGACCAGGGATTTCACTAGGCCTATTTTTCATTAGCCCCCCTAAATAAATCAATATATCAGTCAATATATTTTCCCTGTTATTTCTTATTTTTTTTGTCAACCGTTCCATCGGAACTTCATACGGGCGGGCACTAGGACCTGGGGGGACAGGGGGCTGCTGCTGCAGAGGTTGCTGCACGCGCTAGTGACAGTTAGGTCTACTTGTATCTAACATTTTGGTTAACGTTAGCTACTGCTGTGGCTTGAGACTGCTAGCTAACAGTAAACTGACAGGAAAAGGCTTTGACAGTACGGATTCATGCAGATAGGCTACGATGTGAATTTGAGGTAAGTTAGAACAGCGAGAGAGAGAGAGTATTCACTACTATGGCCTTTGGTCATAATCAAAACTTTGTTAACCAATAGGTTTTTATGTGAGGCTGCCTGACAGTGTAACAGACTTTGCGAGCTAGCTAACGGTAACGGTGTCGTTTAAATTTTACATAAGTTATGTGGTGATGATATCTAGTTAACATGGTATTTAATGTAGTTTTGCTATCTGTGCCAGACTATAAATGAGACAGATGATGCAACATCATTCGCATATCTTTTCATACTCAAATGCTTTCATTCAGTAGACCATTGCAAAACAGACCCCTTCCCTAAAATAGGTTTAGTCCCCCTATCCATTAATCTCTAGTGACGTCCCTGGTGTTGACCTATGTGCCATCAATATGAACACACCGTTAGCTTTTCCACTTCAATCATCATTATACGTTTGTTTATCCCATGTGTAACTCCGTGAAGTTCTTTTTGTCGCACTTCTTTGTTTTATCTTGGCCAGGTCGCAGTTGTAAATGAGAACGTGTTCTCAACTGGCCTACCTGATTAAGCATCAGCTGTCAAAGCAGCTTACCTGTACAGAGCCCATCTGTAAATATCCCACCCAAATACCTCATCCCCATATTGTTATTTATTTATTTGCTCTTTTGCACCCCAGTATCTCTATTTGCACATCATTATCTGCACATCGATCTTTTGCCTCTATGGCCTATTAATTGCCTTACCTCCCTAATCTTACTACATTTGCTCACACTGTACATATACATTTACAGTGGGGCAAAAAAGTATTTAGTCAGCCACCAATTGTGCAGGTTCTCCCACTTCAAAAGATGAGAGAGGCCTGTAATTTTCATCATAGGTACACGTCAACTATGACAGACAAAATGAGAGAAAGAAAATCCAGAAAATCCATAGTCTGATCATTTCTTTGTCAGTGGGCAAACGTACAAAATCAGCAGGAAATCAAATTATTTTTTCCCTCACTGTATGTATGTATGTATGTATGTATGTATGTATGTATGTATGTATGTATGTATGTATGTATGTATGTATGTATGTATGTATGTATGTATGTATGTATGTATGTATGTATATGTATGTATGTATGTATGTATGCATGCATGCATGCATGTGTGTGTCTCACTCAGCTGCCTCAAGGAGCAGACAGAGTTGATTGATAGGTCTCTAAGATATTGGTCTTGGTCTTACCATGACGCTCCGTCCAAGACATTTGGCCCCTGGCAAAGCCTCCATCACACGCCCCATTAGCCAAGAGTTCCTTGGGGTGGTGTCATCATCAAGGTCACCAGGACTGAAGTTTCTCTTCGTTTTGTTCCACTCCTGCATAAGTGGAAGATACCTCTTCTGGAAGAGATGGATCAGCGAGTCAGTGATATATTGTACTTGCTTCCATCTCCTTCATGAGTATAGATCTTCCAGCTTCTCTGGAATTGGGGATGACTTCGTCCCATCCACATTTTAGCTTGCAGAGCACTTGACGAATTTGCTTTGCCTTTAATACGAATGGGGCGGGGAAACCTAATGGATCATAAATAGAGCTGACAGTTGAGAGAATACCTCTTCTTGACAGTGACTCGGAAGGTAAACGCATCACTTTCAATGTTCTATCTGATTCCAGGTGCTCTTTCAACAGGCAGCTTTTCTCTGTCCAGGTCCAGTTCTTTTATCTGCTCGGCTTTGTGTTAATCAGGGATAGAAGCCAGCACAGCGCGGCTGTTGCTGACCCACTTGGTCAATTTGAACCCACCCTGAGAGCACTGAGGTTTTTTGTGAGAGCTATGGCTTGTTCTTCTGTGACCACTGACTTGAGGCAGTCATCAACATAGATGTTTGAATCACCTCTTCATCGTACATCTCACAGTTGTCTTCTGCAGTCTTTCACAGTGCAAAGTTTGCACAACTTGGAGAGGATATTACAACCAAAAAGATGTACCGTCATTCTGTACTCCTTCAAACTTTTGTTGGTATCACCGTCTGGCCACCATAGGAATTGCAATAAGTCTAAGTCATCTTCATGGACACATATTGAATGGTACATTCCTTCGATGTCAGCCATCATGGCAATGTGCTCTTTCAGAAATATTACCAAGACTCCTATAAGCGTGTTTGCCAGGTCAGGGCCTTGAAGGAGTTTACTGTTGAGGGATGTGCCTTTATAGAATGATGAACAGTCAAACACCACTCGTATTGTTCCATTGTGCTTATGGTGAACGGCATGGTCTGGTATGTACCATACCTTGCCTTTTTCTCTGAGGAGCGATTCTTGTGGTACCTTCTCACCGTAACCTTTTGTTATCATCTCTTCCATGAAGCCTTTGTACTCTGCAGCATTAACCTTCATCCTTCTTGAACTTCCTGATAATATTTAGAACCCGCTGCTCTGTCATGGTACGATTGTTTGGCAGGACTACATCTTTGTTGCGAAAGGGCAACGGTAAGTAGTAGTGACGGTCTTTGAGGGTTATGGAGCTTGATACCATCTCCATAAACTTACGATCCTCAGCTGACATCTTACTTTTCTCTTCATACTCTCTCTCAGGGAAGTCATGTCACTGGGATCTTATTCTGGCTGTAGACCTTAAGTAATGCAAGAAATCGCCTTCCATGTTGCCAATCTCTAATCCAGATATCTCAAAGCCCTTGGTAGGACTCTCCTGCCCCATTGTGGATAGCAGAATTTCTCACTGCCTTTAGATTTCAACTGCCTCATGAGTTTCTCCGTACAAAATGTTGCTGAGCTACCAGAATCGAGAAACGCATAGTTTAACACAGACTTGTTTCAATTTGACATCTTTACTTGAACTGGCACAATTACGGTCTGTACCGGCCCCGGTATCTTCACCAGATTCCAGTGAAACAAGAGCACTGCTTACAGTCTCCTCCCGCTTTACTGCTACACCACTTATATTTTGCCTTTTGAGATCTAAATCTCTCTTCCTTCATTGTGCAGGATAGTGCGGTTCTTTCTTTGACAGCTCTGACAGGACATCATTCTTTTACATTCTTTGCTTATGTGTCCTCTCATCAAACAGAAAAAAACTAAGGCCTTCTGATCTCAGAAACTGGATTTGTTGATTTGTGGATTTGTGTGGCTGTGCCTTCACCTGTTGGCAGTCAACCAATAAGTGCTCACCAGCACAAAATACACGAGCTACTGGGAGCATCAGTAGGGTAGGTGTCTTGTCTCTTTACTTTGAATGTGTTTTATTTTAGAGGTTTTTCAGAGTTGCAGTCTGCCACTACAGCTACTGCAGTGAAAAAACTGCTTCCCCTACTCTTGGACATGAACTGCTGTTTCAAGTCAGCTACAGTTTTGGTTTTTAAAAACGTTTTGTTGGACAGGGGATCTTGAATATCTCCATACAACGGATCCTGCAATATTTTGGCCTGTTTTTCCATGAACGTCACAAGGTTTACTGAACTGGGCCCTCAGGTGGCTTCTCTCTAAAATATCACATGCTGTAGACCTCCATTTTCCCCTTAGTTTGTAAGGACGTTTTGACACGATCAACTTTATGTTGGAGGGAAGATTAAGCTCTTCCATGTTCTGTATGTCTTGCATGGCATTACAGCAACCTCTTAGATAGAGTGCATAGCCACCCAGTCCCTTTCCTTCATCCGCTTTGATGTTTGTCCAGTTCCAAACTTTTTCGATGTAAGCAGTGGTGACTTTAACAAACTCTTAGCCTTTGGATAGCCTCTTCGGGCTTCCATATGCAGACAACTACGGACCAGATTCTTGGGCTGACCAGAGGTATACTGTTCCAGGTAATAGAGCCTATCCTGGTGACTGCTTGTCTTATGCCATGCTCAAATGAGCATTCTTAAAATAATTGAGAACAGCATCAAATGCATCAAGAACCTCATTCACAGTTTTAACGTTTCCTCCATCAACAAGAAGGACTTTTTTTTCATTCATTTTGCGTGTATACACTCCAAGTTTGCCTCTCCGGGCTGCATAGAGGGAATTTAAATGCTCCTTTGCCCTTTCCAGTACAGTCTCCTTTGGGTTTTCATCCCCTATCCTGGTGACTGCTTATCTTATCTTCTATGCCATGCTCAAATGCACACATGAATGGCCTAAAGTTAAAACCTCTTAGGGATAGTGGGACGCTAGCATCTCAAGTGGCCAATAGCCTCGGGAAATGCATAGCGCCAAATTCAAATAAAACGCGATAAAACTCAAACTTTCATTAAATCACACATGCAGGGTACTCAAATAAAGCTACACTCGTTGTGACTCCAGCCAACATGTCAGATTTTAAAAATGCTTTTCGGCGAAAGCATGAAAAGCTATTATCTGATAGCATGCACCCCCCTGAACCACCTGAACGAGTTGTAAAAACAGATGAATTAGCGTAGCAGGCGCTACACAAAACGCTGAAATAAAATATAAAACGTGCATTACCTTTGACGAGCTTCTTTGTTGGCACTCCAATATGTCCCATAAACATCACAATTGTTCCTTTTTTTCCGATTAATTCCGTCCATGTATTCCCAAAATGTCCATTTATAAAGCAGGTTTGATCCGGAAAAAAACAGCTTTCCAAAACACAACGTCACTACAAAACATTTCAAAAGTTGCCTATAAACTTTGCCAAAATATTTCAAACTACTTTTGTAATACAACTTTAGGTATTTATAAACGTGAATAATCGATCAAATTGTAGACGGGGCAATCTGTATTCGATAGAGAAAGTAAACAAAACATGCACCATTTTCCCTCTTGCGTAACTATCAACAGTGTAACGTTGTTCCAGGATGTGCCTCTTCTTCGTTTCACCAATTATTAACGTCAACCTAATTCCAAAGACTGGTGACATCCTGTGGAAGTCGTAGGAACTGTAAAATGGGCGCTATCTAATTTCCCTTGGCAAAGACAACTGAGGGAACGGTCAGAGGAAAAAACTTTTTTTAAATTCTGAACAGTTTTTCCTTGGGGTTTTGCCTGCTACATAAGTTCTGTTATAGTCACAGACGTGATTGAACCAGTTTTAGAAACGTCAGAGTGTTTTCTATCCACACCTACTAATCATATGCATATAATATATTCCTGGCACGAGTAGCAGGAAGTTGAAATTGTGCACGCTATTTATCCAAAAGTGGAAATGCTGCCCCCTATCTCTAGGCAAGTCAGTTAACTTTTTATGGCTGCAATCCCACTAACGGGATAAGTGTCATCAACAACCGCTGTATATTACTACAAAGATTTACATTCATGAAATCACAAGCGCAATATAGGAAAACACAGCTTAGCCTTTTGTTAACCTCTCTGGAATATGTGGGACGGTAGCGTCCCACCTCGCAAACAGCCAGTGAAAGTGCAGGGCGCCAAATTCAAAACAACAAAAATCTCATAATTAAAATTCCTCAAGCTTTTCACACCATTTTAAAGATTAAATTGTCGTTAATCCAGCCACAGTGTCTGATTTCAAAAAGGCTTTACAGCAAAAGCACCACAAACGATTATGTTAGGTCACCAAGTCACAGAAAAACACAGCCATTTTTCCAGTCAAAGAGAAGTCACAAAAAGCACAAATAGAGATAAAATGAATCACTGACCTTTTGATGATCTTCATCAGATGACACTCATAGGACTTCATGTTACACAATACATGTATGTTTTGTTCGCTAAAGTGCATATTTATATAAAAAAATCTAATTTTACATTGGCGCGTTACATTCAGTAATTCTAAAACATGCAGTGATTTTGCAGAGAGCCACATCAATTTACAGAAATACTCATCATAAATGTTGATGGAAATACAAGTGTTATACATGGTATTAGAAATATACTTCTCAATGCAACCGCTGTGTCAGATTTTTAAAAACTTTACCGAAAAAGCAAACCATGTAATAATGTGAGTACAGCGTTTAGACAACAAAGCAGCCAAAAATATATCCGCCATATTGTGTAGTCAATATTAGTCAGAAATAGCATTATAAATATTCACTTACCTTTGATGATCTTCATCAGAATTCCCCCCCAGGAATCCCAATTCCAAATGTTTGATTTGTTAGATAAAGTTCATAATTTATGTCCAAATAGCTTCTTTTGTTCGGGCGCTTGGTAAACAAATCCAAATGCGCATTCAGGCCCAGCCGAAAGTCGGACGAAAAGTTCAAAAAGTTCAATTACAGCCTGTCAAAACTTGTCCGACTTTCAGCTGGGCATGAATGCGCATTTGGGATCTTCTTTAGGATGTTTTTATCATAAATCTTCAATAATGTTCCAACCGGAGAATTCCTATGTCTGTAGAAAAGCACTGGAAAGAGACCTAAACTCTCTCGTGCCCGCAAGTCAAGAGCCTGTGGCACTCTGCCAGACACCTGGCTATATCCCCTCTCATTTGCCCCCACTTCACAGTAGACTCCTCAAAAAGTTCTAAAGACTGTTGACGTCTAGTGGAAGCCGTAGGAAGTGCAATATGACCCCATTTACACTGTATATTGGAATGGCAAAGAGTTGAAAAACTACAAACCTCAGGTTTTCACCCGCCACACTCATAAACTTCAGAGTGTTTTGTGTCCAATACTATGCATATATTAGCATCTGGAACAGAGTAGCAGGCAGTTTACTCTGGGCACCTTATTCATCCAAGCTACTGAATACTGTCCCCCCTGTCACCAAGAAGTTAAGTGAGTTTCAGAGATAGCCAGAATATGAATGTCATCTGTTACAAGCAAGTTATTGACTTAATGGACCTTGTTTCTTAGGCCACATATGTTAATAGCACTTTTCTGGGTTGCTTGATTGTTTTTAATGCTTTACTGGGAAGCTTACACATGGAATTATAGATATACATCTCCTTAATGCAACCGCTGTGTCAGATTTCAAAAAAACTTTACGGAAAAAGAAATGCATGCAATAATCTGAGACGGAGCTCAATTTAAAAACACCACAGCCTCAAAGATGGCGTCAACATAAACAAGAAATTACATGATAAATATTCCCTTACCTTTGATGAGCTACAATCAGAAAGCACTCCAGGAATCCCAGGTCCACAATAAATGTTTGTTTTGTTCGAAAATGTTTTGTTGAAAACATTATTTATGTCCAAATACCTTCTTTTGTTAGAGCGTTTGGTATACATATCCAAACGCTAATTCTGGTCAGCGTTATATCTGACAAAAAATTCAAAAAGTGATATTACCGGTCGAAGAAACATTTCAAACTAAGTACAGAATCATTCATTAGGATGTTTTTAACATTTAGCTTCAATAAAGTTATTCCTTCTAGTCTTCGTGAGCCATGAAACGCAAGTGGGTACCATGAGGAAAAAGAGCAATCACAAAATGGCTGCTTGATGGACAGCTGATATATTCTGCTCTCATTCACTCCCACAACAACATAGAAGCCTCATTATAATTTCTATTGATGGTTGACATCTAGTGGAACACCTAGGCAGTGCAACATCATTCATATCTCAAGGGGATTTCATTGGGGACTCTGAATACATACAAAGCCCAGATATCTCACTTCCTGTTTTGATTTCTCCTCAGGATTTTTCTTGTCACATGAGTTCTGTTATACTCACAGACATCATTCAAACAGTTTTAGAAACTTTAGAGTGTTTTCTATCCAACATGAATAATAATATACATATATTAGCAACTGAGACTGAGGAGTAGGCCGTTTACATTGGGAACCTTATTCATCCAAGCTGCTCAATACTGCCCCCCAGCCATAAAAAGTTAAGAAGCAAAATGTCAGTATAGAGACAAAGTGGAGTCGCAATTCAACGGCGCAAACACGAGATGTATGTGGCAGGGTCTACATACAATCACTGACTACAAAGGGTAATCCAGCCACGTCGTGGATACCGACATCTTGCTTCGAACAAGCTAAACACCTTTTCGCCTGCTTTGAGAATAACACAGTGCGACCAAGGACTGTGGGCTCTCCACCGTGGCCGGCATGAGTAAGACGTTTAAACACGTTAACTCTCGCAAGGCTGCAGGCCTAGAGCGCATCCATAGCCATGTCCTCAGAACGTGCACAGACCAGCTGCTGGCTGGTGTGTTTACGGACATATTCAATTTCTCCCTATCCCAGCCTGCAGTCCCCAAATGCTTCAAGATGGCCACCATTGTTCCTGTACCCAAATATGCAAAGGTAACTGAACTAAATGATTATCGCCCCGTAGCACTCACTTCCGTCATCATGAAGTTCTTTGAGAGACTAGTCAAGGATCATATCACCTCCATCCTACCTGTCACCCTAGTACCACTTTAATTTGCTTACCTCCCAAGTAGGTCCACAGACAATACAATCGCCATCACACTACCCTATCTGGACAAGAGGAATACCTATGTATTCCAGGTCCTGGACTTCCTGACGGGCCGCCCCAGGTTGTGAAGGTAGCAAACAACATCTCCACTTCACTGATCCTCAACACTGGGGCCCCACAAAGGTGCGTGCTCAGCCCCCTCCTGTACTCCCTGTTTACCCATGATTGCATGGCCATGTACACAGGGAGCAGGTGGACTACAGGGAGGAGGTGGACTACAGGGAGGAGGTGTCACGGCTTCTGCCGAAGTTGGTGCCTCTTCTTGTTTGGGCGGCGTTCAGCGGTCGTCATCACCGGCTTTCTAGCTGCCATCGATCCACGTTTCTTTTTCCATTTGTTATGTCTTGATTGTACACCTTGTTCCCATTACATTATTATTATTTCCATATTTAACCCCCTGGTTCTCATTATGTTTTGTGCATGAGTGTTTCCTGGTCTTGTGGAAGGGTTTGTTATTCCCTAAGGGAATTTATTTTGGCTGATTTATTTTTCCAAGTAAAGTACGTTGTTTTACTCAGTTCTGTGTCCTGCGCCTGACTCCGTCCTCACCTCTGAACAAATGACACTTGACAGAATCACGTACCATTTTATGGAGTCAGCAGGTGCACCCAGTCCTTCGGGCCCACTGGAGGAACGCGTCCAGCAGCATGCGACGATGCTCCAACGTCTTGGCACAGCCATGGATCGCGTGCTGCTCACCATGGAGCGATGGGAAAGAGGGGTTTTTCGCAAAACCTTCACTCCAACCAAAACCGCTGTCCACCCCTCCGTCAACTGGACCCAGTGGGATTCGGCTCTCGCTCCAGAGCGCATATGATGGGACGGCTGCCGGGTGCCAGGAGTTCCTGCTCCAGTTGGCGCCAGTTGGACCTGGCGACCGTCCACCCGATTCTCTCAGGATACAAGAGCGTGTCCGCCCTCATCTCCTGTCTGTCGGGGAAGGAGCTTGAGTCGGCCAACGCTGAATGGGGAAGTATAGACGCAGCGTCGGTCCGCTATGAGGATTTCACCTGCAGCTTCCGGGCAGTCTTCGATCATCCACCTGAGGGGAGAGCGGCGCGGGAACACTTATTCCATCTCAGACAGGGGATGAGGAGCGCACAGGAATTCGCACTGGACTTCAGGACCCTGGCTGCCAGCGCGGGATGGAATGAGAGGGCCCTGATCGACCATTACCGATGTAGTCTACGTGAGGACGTTCATCAGGAGCTGGCCTGCAGGGACACCACCCTTACCCTCGACCAGCTGGTGGATTTATCCATCCGGCTGGATAACCTGTTGGCCACCTGCGGACGTCCGGATCGAGGTCCGTCCATTCCATCTCCCAGCACCTCCGATCCCACACCTATGGAGCTCAGAGGTGCTGCTCTAAGGGTGACCGGAGGGGTGACTGTTTCCTGCACTACCTGTGGTCGCAGAGGACACAATGCTGGTCGGTGCTGGAGAGGTTCCCCAGGAAGTCGAAATGGCAGGCAGGGCACTTGTGGATCATCCCAGGTGAGTAAGCACACAAATCACTCAGAGCTTCCTGTTGCGCACATGTATATATCTATAGAATTTCATGAGTTTTCCCCACATTCCCAGCATAAGGCTCTAGTAGATTCAGGCGCAGCTGGGAACTTTATTGACCTTTCGTTTGCTCGTAGATTAGGGATCCCTATTGGTCCTGTTGTTGTGCCCTTCTGATAGGAGAATTATGTTCTCCAGGTACATAAACTCAATTTAATTATATTACTGGTCTGCAAACCATAATTTGTAAGATCCTGGTCGAATGTAACAGACAGAGGCCCAGCTAAATAGTCAAAAAGGTTTATTCACAGGAACGTTCTGGCGTGCACTGTACAAAGCTACTCATTTTATACTGACTTCTCACACCCACACATTCACACAACCATACGCACACATATACACACAAACAGACGCACACAATGTCCTGCTACGCACACACTGTCTGTCTCACCCAGCCGACAGAGAGTAGTGACCACCTTAAGGGAACATTTCGGCATTTGCCGTATGGTTAGTGAGAAAGTGCACATTGCAAATGTACGGTCCCTTACTAGACGTCCGAAAACGTTTTTAAAATTCGCGGACGGCGTCGGGCCGAGCGGCAGGGCCGGACCTACCAGGAAGTCATCAAATGAACTTTGTCGGACATTCGGTTTCCGTTTCACAAAAATAATAAGATTTTGGTCATTTTTCCACTGTCCCAGAATATCCCACAGGGGGGCATAAGCAATCATATTGCTATCGGACAAAACATCACGATTCACGACGGGGCCTTATCTCGAAAACGGAAAATATTTCGAAGCCGAAACTCGGTGAGCGTAGGTTTGGCATAATGGGCAGTTGGCCCCGAACAAGATGGCGTCCAGGCCTCAACGGTTTTTGAGTTATGGCCATTTATCTGGGATTAAAGGTCCAAAATGAAAATAGAGAAATTATTTTTCCACTTCATGTCAAAGTCAAGGAGCCTCCGGTGTCAATAAAAAAAGAACCAGCCATTTATCTATCGTCATTTAAGAGAAATCGTACAATGACAGATTGGTGATGTTCACGGATAGGTGTTTTTTTTTTTTTTCAACGGTTACAGATCTAGTTGCAGGGTGTTCTTACGAATCTTTTTAAAGTGTGCTGCGGAGCTCTGCGAGATTTCTGTGATTTTCTATGATTTTCTGAAATAACACACACTCACTAAACCCTCTGTAAATAACTCAGTTCTTAACGTAAAGACTTAAAACTCAGGATTCTGTAAAGGCATACCCCAATCAGGATATGGGTTTATTTATAGCTTCCTGTGCCAACCGGAAGTGCCTTAAATGATGTCATAGTGGCAGTTTCCAAGGGTTAAAAAGGTCAGATCTTTTCAAAACTTCATATGTGTGATTAGGCAATCCCCATAAACTGTAAGTCAGTCATTTCTCCCAACAGATGTCAAAGAAAAGCTCTCACACACACACACAGCAAGGATGGAGTGACAAAGTGCGGTGCTTAAAGACACAGAGAGCAGGCAATGGCATTACCATAATCCCTAGGCCGTGCCGAGTTCAACGAGATATCCCGCTTGACCGTAGCTCGCTTGCATTTTACAACCATATTTTTATTTTTGGGTTACCAGGTGCCTATTTTAAACAGTCCATAAAGCACTCAGGGCGGCCCCCATGGATAGAGGGTCGTAGTAGGGTACTCCCATAGCGGGCATGGACAATAGGAGTCCCGGTAAATGCATTTACAACCATATTTTTATTTTTGGGTTACCAGTTGCACAACAACGCACGTGCATTTGCAATATGATTCTATAGTGAAAAAACACCACCAAATGGACATGATGAAATCAACACAACGAGTGATGGAAAGGAACAACTATCACTGCTCGGCCATCCTGTGTTCATCAGGCCAGTCAATTTTGCATTTTTGAGCATGTCAAATTTCATATGGTAAATGCCCATTGAACCATATTGCAAATGCACGTGCACTTGCAATATGATTGTATGTGAAAAGACATCACAAAATGGACAGGATGAAGTCAACACAACGAGCGATGGAAAGGAGCAACTATCACTGCCAGGCCATCCCGAGTTCATCTGGCCAGTCAATTTTGCATTTCTGCATGATTTTTGAGCATGTCAAATTTCATATGGTAAATGCCCATTGAACCATATTGCAAATGCACGTGCACTTGCAATATGATTGTATGAAAAGACATCACAAAATGGACAGGATGAAGTCAACACAACGAGCGATGGAAAGGAGCAACTATCACTGCCAGGCCATCCCGAGTTCATCTGGCCAGTCAATTTTGCATTTCTGCATGATTTTTGAGCATGTCAAATTTCATATGGTAAATGCCCATTGAACCATATTGCAAATGCACGTGCACTTGCAATATGATTGTATGTGAAAAGACATCACCAAATGGACATGATGAAATCAACACAACGAGTGATGGAAAGGAACAACTATCACTGCTCGGCCATCCTGTGTTCATCAGGCCAGTCAATTTTGCATTTTTGAGCATGTCAAATTTCATATGGTAAATGCCCAAGGGTTAGAAAAGTCACATCTCTCCAAAACTTCATATGTGTGACTAGGTAACCCTCCTAAACTGTAAATCAGTCATTTCCCCCAGGAGATGTCAAAGAAAAGCTCTCATACACACACACAGCAAGGATGGAGTGAAAAACTGCGTTGCTGAAAGACACAGAGAGCAGGCAATGGCATTACCATAATCCCTAGGCTGTGCCGAGTTCAACGAGATATCCCGCTTGACCGTAGCTCGCTCGGTCTGGGCGCAGCGACCATTTGAAAAGTAGGCCCAATATGAAGCCTGCCCCACAACGTCATTTGCTTTTGGGTGACAGCGGCAGAACCGTTAGGTTTAGAAGGAAAATTCAACCACAGGAATGTTCCTAAGGTCCTTCCGATCCGTGCAAGCCTAACCTTGACCGTGTGGCATTAACCCTTGACAGTTAAAAGAAGGTGTTTACATCAAACAGTTTGCATTGACTTCTCTCCCCATAGGAATACATTGCCTGCACCCCTAAATTCAACCTGGAGTCTATATGGGTTATGAATGCCGTATGAACCTGTCTTCGGTAACAGTCCATCAGGCCACTATGAGGTCTACCTGTGTTGATTCTAAGCTTCCTAGACCAACCGGAAGTGGTTCAAATCCCCCTAAAAGTGTATATCCATACCCTGCCTGCAGTTTGATAGACATAGTGCATTCAACCCTGTGTAAATCAGTCAATTCTTAACGTAAAGACTTAAAACTCAGGATTCTGTAACAGCATACCCCAATGAGGATATGTGTTGACTTATAGCTTCCTGTGCCAACCGGAAGTGTCATAATTGGTGTCTCAGGGGCTGTTTCGAGGGGTTAAAAAGTCAGATCTTTCCAAAACTTCATATATGTGATTAGGCAACCCCCATGAACTGTAAATCAGTCATTTTTCCCATAAAATTTCAAAGGAAAAATAAATCACACTAAAACACAACTTGGAAGGAGGGACGTATTGGGGTGCGTAGAGACAGACAGTGACTGCAATAGTTAGCTTTGTTCGAGCTAAAAAAGAACCGTCAGACCTAGAGTTCCGAAACTTTAGAAACCTGTTCTAGACCTCAGGTCGATGGTGCGTGGTGAGTTAGGTGGCTCTAGAAGGTTCTCGGACCGAGAAACAGCCTCGTACATTTGCAATGATTTCAATTCATTTTGACCATTACGAAAATGACGACATTTAGAAAAGTCTCAGAGACGCAAGGCTAGGTGCATTGAAACCGGCTCGGCCCATAGAGACAGACCCCAACGTTTCTGTCCGATAGCTCATTCAAGGACCCCGTAGCAAGGCATGGAAAAAGTGGATTTTCAGCACCAATTAGGGTTTTACTCGGGCACCGAAGGACCTATCGAGCCGAAACTCGGGATTCGGGGTCGCCTCACATAGGCCTTCACATAATGTCCGACCTGGACCCGCAGCTAGAACGTAACTATGTGTTTTACGTTTTTATTATGTTTTAAACCGAAGGCGCTGTGAATTATGGGCCTGCTCTGACATATGTGATAGTTGGCTTCTAAATGAGTAGGAAAAAGTGGGTTTGGTGTTAATTGATATCAGTTTGGTGTCATAATGACATCTAATTGACTGATGGACACTGACTTGCTAGTTGACTTTTGTACATTTGCAATGTGTTTAAACGGAGAGGGACCATCACCAAAATGGCATTCTGAAATCAACACAAAAAATGGCATCACCATAGTCTCCAGACTGTGCCGAGTTCAACGAGACGCCCGCTTGACCGTAGCTCGTTCTGAGTGCAGCGACCTTGAAAAAAAGAAGGCCCAAAATGAAGCCTGCCCCACAATGTCATTTGATTTTGGGTGGCAGTGAGAGAACCGTTAGGGTGAGAAGCACAATTCGACCTCAGGTACGTTCCTAAGGTCCTCCCGATCCGTGCAAGCCTAACCTTGACCCTGTGGCATTAACCCTTAACAGTTAAAAGAAGGTGTTTACATCAAAAAGTTTGCATTGACTTCTCTCCCCATAGGAATACATTGCCTGCACTCCTAAAT
Organism: Oncorhynchus tshawytscha; assembly: GCF_018296145.1. Taxonomy (NCBI): domain Eukaryota; kingdom Metazoa; phylum Chordata; class Actinopteri; order Salmoniformes; family Salmonidae; genus Oncorhynchus; species Oncorhynchus tshawytscha. The sequence goes on from NC_056436.1 coordinate 46,797,915, forward strand.
TCAACCTGAAGCCTATGTGGGTTATGAACGCCTTATGAACCTGTCTTCAGTAACAGTCCATCAGACCACTATGAGGTCTACCTGTGTCGATTCTAAGCTTCCTGGAGCAAACGGAAGTGGTTAAATTGACCCAAAAGGTGTTTTGATGTACATCACCTTCAAAAGGTGAAAATGACCCCATTCAACACTGTGTAGATCGTAGATAGGTCAATTCTTAACTTAAAGACTTAAAACTCAGGATTCTGTAGGTTTCTATGTCAGTCAAGACATGTGTTGACTTATAGCTTCCTGTGCCAACCGGAAGTGCCTTTAATTGGGTCACACTGTCTGTTTTGAAGGGTTAGAAAAGTCACATCTCTCCAAAACTTCATATGTGTGACTAGGTAACCCTCCTAAACTGTAAATCAGTCATTTCCCCCAGGAGATGTCAAAGAAAAGCTCTCATACACACACACAGCAAGGATGGAGTGACAAAGTGCGGTGCTTAAAGACACAGAGAGCAGGCAATGGCATTACCATAATCCCTAGGCCGTGCCGAGTTCAACGAGATATCCCGCTTGACCGTAGCTCGCTTGCATTTTACAACCATATTTTTATTTTTGGGTTACCAGGTGCCTATTTTAAACAGTCCATAAAGCACTCAGGGCGGCCCCCATGGATAGAGGGTCGTAGTAGGGTACTCCCATAGCGGGCATGGACAATAGGAGTCCCGGTAAATGCATTTACAACCATATTTTTATTTTTGGGTTACCAGTTGCACAACAATGCACGTGCATTTGCAATATGATTCTATAGTGAAAAAACACCACCAAATGGACATGATGAAATCAACACAACGAGTGATGGAAAGGAACAACTATCACTGCCCGGCCATCCTGAGTTCATCTGGCCAGTCAATTTTGCATTTGCAGGATTTTTGATGTCAATTTTCATATGGTAAATGCCCATTGAAAATTGCAAATGCACCACTTGCAAATGATTGATGTGAAAAGACATCACCAAATGGACATGATGAAATCAACACAACGAGTGATGGAAAGGACAACTATCACTGCTCGGCCATCCTGTGTTCATCAGGCCAGTCAATTTTGCATTTTTGAGCATGTCAAATTTCATATGGTAAATGCCCATTGAACCATATTGCAAATGCACGTGCACTTGCAATATGATTGTATGTGAAAAGACATCACAAAATGGACAGGATGAAGTCAACACAACGAGCGATGGAAAGGAGCAACTATCACTGCCAGGCCATCCCGAGTTCATCTGGCCAGTCAATTTTGCATTTCTGCATGATTTTTGAGCATGTCAAATTTCATATGGTAAATGCCCATTGAACCATATTGCAAATGCACGTGCACTTGCAATATGATTGTATGTGAAAAGACATCACCAAATGGACATGATGAAATCAACACAACGAGTGATGGAAAGGAACAACTATCACTGCTCGGCCATCCTGTGTTCATCAGGCCAGTCAATTTTGCATTTTTGAGCATGTCAAATTTCATATGGTAAATGCCCATTGAACCATATTGCAAGTGGCAATATGATTGTATGTGAAAAGACATCACAAAATGGACAGGATGAAGTCAACACAACGAGCGATGGAAAGGAGCAACTATCACTGCCAGTCCATCCCGAGTTCATCTGGCCAGTCAATTTTGCATTTCTGCATGATTTTTGAGCATGTCAATTTTCATATGGTAAATGCCCATTGAACCATGTTAAAAATGCACGTCCACTTGCAATATGATTGTATGTGAAAAGACATCACCAAATGGACATGATGAAATCAACACAACGAGTGATGGAAAGGAACAACTATCACTGCTCGGCCATCCTGTGTTCATCGGGGCAATCAATTTCACATTCCTGCAGCATTTTTATAGCATGACAAATTCGTGATGGTACCTGCCCATTGAACCATATTGCAAATGCACAGTGACTTTGCAAAAGTAAGAAAACATAAACAAATGGACATAATGAAATCACCATATTTTTATTTTTGGGTTACCAGTTGCACAACAATGCACGTGCATTTGCAATATGATTCTATAGTGAAAAAACACCACCAAATGGACATGATGAAATCAACACAACGAGTGATGGAAAGGAACAACTATCACTGCTCGGCCATCCCGAGTTCATCTGGCCAGTCAATTTTGCATTTCTGCAGGATTTTTGAGCATGTCAATTTTCATATGGTAAATGCCCATTGAACCATATTGCAAATGCACGTGCACTTGCAATATGATTGTATGTGAAAAGACATCACAAAATGGACAGGATGAAGTCAACACAACGAGCGATGGAAAGGAGCAACTATCACTGCCAGGCCATCCCGAGTTCATCTGGCCAGTCAATTTTGCATTTCTGCATGATTTTTGAGCATGTCAAATTTCATATGGTAAATGCCCATTGAACCATATTGCAAATGCACGTGCACTTGCAATATGATTGTATGTGAAAAGACATCACCAAATGGACATGATGAAATCAACACAACGAGTGATGGAAAGGAACAACTATCACTGCTCGGCCATCCTGTGTTCATCTGGCCAGTCAATTTTGCATTTCTGCATGATTTTTGAGCATGTCAAATTTCATATGGTAAATGCCCATTGAACCATATTGCAAGTGGCAATATGATTGTATGTGAAAAGACATCACCAAATGGACATGATGAAATCAACACAACGAGTGATGGAAAGGAACAACTATCACTGCCCGGCCATCCTGTGTTCCCATAGCGGGCATTAATATCAGAATTACCGGTAAATGCATTTTACAACCATATTTTTATTTTTGGGTTACCAGGTGCCTATTTTAAACAGTCCATAAAGCACTCAGGACGGCCCCCATGGATAGAGGGCCGTAGCAGGGTACTCCCATAGCGGGCATGGACAATAGGAGTCCCGGTAAATGCATTTACAACCATATTTTTATTTTTGGGTTACCAGTTGCACAACAATGCACGTGCATTTGCAATATGATTCTATAGTGAAAAAACACCACCAAATGGACATGATGAAATCAACACAACGAGTGATGGAAAGGAACAACTATCACTGCTCGGCCATCCTGTGTTCATCAGGCCAGTCAATTTTGCATTTTTGAGCATGTCAAATTTCATATGGTAAATGCCCAAGGGTTAGAAAAGTCACATCTCTCCAAAACTTCATATGTGTGACTAGGTAACCCTCCTAAACTGTAAATCAGTCATTTCCCCCAGGAGATGTCAAAGAAAAGCTCTCATACACACACACAGCAAGGATGGAGTGAAAAACTGCGTTGCTGAAAGACACAGAGAGCAGGCAATGGCATTACCATAATCCCTAGGCTGTGCCGAGTTCAACGAGATATCCCGCTTGACCGTAGCTCGCTCGGTCTGGGCGCAGCGACCATTTGAAAAGTAGGCCCAATATGAAGCCTGCCCCACAACGTCATTTGCTTTTGGGTGACAGCGGCAGAACCGTTAGGTTTAGAAGGAAAATTCAACCACAGGAATGTTCCTAAGGTCCTTCCGATCCGTGCAAGCCTAACCTTGACCGTGTGGCATTAACCCTTGACAGTTAAAAGAAGGTGTTTACATCAAACAGTTTGCATTGACTTCTCTCCCCATAGGAATACATTGCCTGCACACCTAAATTCAACCTGGAGTCTATATGGGTTATGAATGCCGTATGAACCTGTCTTCGGTAACAGTCCATCAGGCCACTATGAGGTCTACCTGTGTTGATTCTAAGCTTCCTAGACCAACCGGAAGTGGTTCAAATCCCCTAAAAGTGTATATCCATACCCTGCCTGCAGTTTGATAGACATAGTGCATTCAACCCTGTGTAAATCAGTCAATTCTTAACGTAAAGACTTAAAACTCAGGATTCTGTAACAGCATACCCCAATGAGGATATGTGTTGACTTATAGCTTCCTGTGCCAACCGGAAGTGTCATAATTGGTGTCTCAGGGGCTGTTTCGAGGGGTTAAAAAAGTCAGATCTTTCCAAAACTTCATATATGTGATTAGGCAACCCCCATGAACTGTAAATCAGTCATTTTTCCCATAAAATTTCAAAGGAAAAATAAATCACACTAAAACACAACTTGGAAGGAGGGACGTATTGGGGTGCGTAGAGACAGACAGTGACTGCAATAGTTAGCTTTGTTCGAGCTAAAAAGAACCGTCAGACCTAGAGTTCCGAAACTTTAGAAACCTGTTCTAGACCTCAGGTCGATGGTGCGTGGTGAGTTAGGTGGCTCTAGAAGGTTCTCGGACCGAGAAACAGCCTCGTACATTTGCAATGATTTCAATTCATTTTGACCATTACGAAAATGACGACATTTAGAAAAGTCTCAGAGACGCAAGGCTAGGTGCATTGAAACCGGCTCGGCCCATAGAGACAGACCCCAACGTTTCTGTCCGATAGCTCATTCAAGGACCCCGTAGCAAGGCATGGAAAAAGTGGATTTTCAGCACCAATTAGGGTTTTACTCGGGCACCGAAGGACCTATCGAGCCGAAACTCGGGATTCGGGGTCGCCTCACATAGGCCTTCACATAATGTCCGACCTGGACCCGCAGCTAGAACGTAACTATGTGTTTTACGTTTTTATTATGTTTTAAATCCGAAGGCGCTGTGAATTATGGGCCTGCTCTGACATATGTGATAGTTGGCTTCTAAATGAGTAGGAAAAAGTGGGTTTGGTGTTAATTGATATCAGTTTGGTGTCATAATGACATCTAATTGACTGATGGACACTGACTTGCTAGTTGACTTTTGTACATTTGCAATGTGTTTAAACGGAGAGGGACCATCACCAAAATGGCATTCTGAAATCAACACAAAAAATGGCATCACCATAGTCTCCAGACTGTGCCGAGTTCAACGAGATGCCCCGCTTGACCGTAGCTCGTTCTGAGTGCAGCGACCTTGAAAAAAAGAAGGCCCAAAATGAAGCCTGCCCCACAATGTCATTTGATTTTGGGTGGCAGTGAGAGAACCGTTAGGGTGAGAAGCACAATTCGACCTCAGGTACGTTCCTAAGGTCCTCCCGATCCGTTCAAGCCTAACCTTGACCCTGTGGCATTAACCCTTAACAGTTAAAAGAAGGTGTTTACATCAAAAAGTTTGCATTGACTTCTCTCCCCATAGGAATACATTGCCTGCACTCCTAAATTCAACCTGAAGCCTATGTGGGTTATGAATGCCTTATGAACCTGTCTTCAGTGACAGTCCATCAGACCACTATGAGGTCTACCTGTGTCGATTCTAAGCTTCCTGGAGCAAACGGAAGTGGTTAAATTGACCCAAAAGGTGTTTTGATGTACATGACCCCATTCAACACTGTGTAGATCGTAGATAGGTCAATTCTTAACTTAAAGACTTAAAACTCAGGATTCTGTAGGTTTCTATGTCAGTCAAGACATGTGTTGACTTATAGCTTCCTGTGCCAACCGGAAGTGCCTTTAATTGGGTCACACTGTCTGTTTTGAAGGGTTAGAAAAGTCACATCTCCAAAACTTCATATGTGTGACTAGGTAACCCTCCTAAACTGTAAATCAGTCATTTCCCCCAGGAGATGTCAAAGAAAAGCTCTCATACACACACACAGCAAGGATGGAGTGACAAAGTGCGGTGCTTAAAGACACAGAGAGCAGGCAATGGCATTACCGTAATCCCTAGGCCGTGCCGAGTTCAACGAGATATCCCGCTTGACCGTAGCTCGCTTGCATTTTACAACCATATTTTTATTTTTGGGTTACCAGGTGCCTATTTTAAACAGTCCATAAAGCACTCAGGGCGGCCCCCATGGATAGAGGGTCGTAGTAGGGTACTCCCATAGCGGGCATGGACAATAGGAGTCCCGGTAAATGCATTTACAACCATATTTTTATTTTTGGGTTACCAGTTGCACAACAATGCACGTGCATTTGCAATATGATTCTATAGTGAAAAAACACCACCAAATGGACATGATGAAATCAACACAACGAGTGATGGAAAGGACTATCACTGCCCGGCCATCCCGAGTTCATCTGGCCAGTCAATTTTGCATTTCTGCAGGATTTTTGAGCATGTCAATTTTCATATGGTAAATGCCCATTGAACCATATTGCAAATGCACGTGCACTTGCAATATGATTGTATGTGAAAAGACATCACCAAATGGACATGATGAAATCAACACAACGAGTGATGGAAAGGAACAACTATCACTGCTCGGCCATCCTGTGTTCATCAGGCCAGTCAATTTTGCATTTTTGAGCATGTCAAATTTCATATGGTAAATGCCCATTGAACCATATTGCAAATGCACGTGCACTTGCAATATGATTGTATGTGAAAAGACATCACAAAATGGACAGGATGAAGTCAACACAACGAGCGATGGAAAGGAGCAACTATCACTGCCAGGCCATCCCGAGTTCATCTGGCCAGTCAATTTTGCATTTCTGCAGGATTTTTGAGCATGTCAAATTTCATATGGTAAATGCCCATTGAACCATATTGCAAATGCACGTGCACTTGCAATATGATTGTATGTGAAAAGACATCACCAAATGGACATGATGAAATCAACACAACGAGTGATGGAAAGGAACAACTATCACTGCTCGGCCATCCTGTGTTCATCAGGCCAGTCAATTTTGCATTTTTGAGAATGTCAAATTTCATATGGTAGAATACAACTAAAGTATGTTGATACAGTTCTTATACGTGTGTAATTGACACAAAATTACAAAAAACGGTCCAGAAAGCACTTTTTTAAGGGTGTGTGAAGTTTTTTACAAAATTTTGACATTTTTGACTTTTGACTTTTGACTTCCTATGAAATCATATTGAAAGTGGACAAAACATATTACTTATGCCCATGTAAAAAAAAAAAAAAAAATATGATGATAAAATTGGACAAAAGTATATTCATACAGTTCTTACACATGTGTAATTGACAAAAAAATCGAAAGAATTTCGAAAAACGGTCCAGAAAGCACTTTTTAAGGGGTGATAAGTTTTTGACAAAAAATCATTTTTTCAAAATTTTGCTTTTGGATGTTGACTTGGGTGCCATTTTCCAATATGAAAAACCATGGTGGAGCGAATTCGCCACCTGTTGAATTTTAAAGTGTTACAATAGGCAATCGCCATATGGCAGTTGCAATACACTTTGCACGAATTTACGCCGAATTGGGTGGTATTGGCCAATGTGTATATGGTTTGTCCGATGCCAATGACTTCCCATCCATTTTTGTCCACTTCAGGGGGTATTCCCTTACATATGTTATACAGTGACAGGGTGGAATCCTGTTAGGTACTGCCTAAACATTAACTGCAAAAAATGACACGTCTATTTTTATTAATATTGTCAATGTCAACCAAATCAATCTCACAAAACCAATATGTGTATTTTCATTCCTTATCCATCAATGACAGTAATAAGCCTACATTAGGCATCCTAACACTTCCTGTTAGGGTTTTTATTACAATCTTCATAAAAAAACGTCTTAACCCTCAAAAATAGTCTCATCCAACATTAGCTCCTCGTTGTTAAAAGAAACGGAGCCATCTCCTAGGCCTGTTGTCCCGTATTCGTCATCACACAGGCCAGAGCTCGAAATCGGTCCGTACCTCACCATCTGTTGCGTCATTGACCTCTCCAGAGTCCTGATAAGGAAACAACATCCAAAACACTCATACAGGTGAAGGTTGCCCACAACACTGATTGACATTTTTCCATTTCCAAACATACTATCAAACCAATAGTGCTTCATCTACCCCAGCGATCTCTGCCAATTCGTGAGCTAATGTGGTTAAACCAGCCAGGGCCTCGGTCACTGATCCGTCTGGAGCTGTGTTATCGGGGATGAAAAAACAGCATTCTGCTCCGAATATGACACCCACCACCCTTTTCAGCCAGTAACATATCCAATGCTATCCTATGTAAACTCTATTGTCAAAAGATCCGGACGGAGCACTCCTTCTCTCTCTTCAACCTGGATCTAGGTCCTCATGTTTGCTATGGGGGAAGGACATTCCTAACGGCAATTGTGCACAACTACCGGTCCAATTGGTAGGCAGGTCAGGCCACAGCCTCACCCCTCCACAAACCACCAGACATCCGCTCTAGGCCTTTTCATCTGCCAAGGAGTCAGAGACCAACATTAAATCCCATTCAGTCACCGTCCCTTTAAAATAAAATTACTCAACCTGCAATCCACTTTGTGGACCTGTCTTGTTTCCACGTAATGGAAACATTACAATGTTAGTATATCTTAACTTCCTGTTCAATTGCACTGCTGTAACCTAAACAACCAAAAATCAATAAGTGGGAACTATTACAAAACTTTTACGATTCAACTATTCAGACCTCCCTCTCTTACAGCCAAATATAGCACAGTGAGCGCCACCAACCAGTGATGCCCACCTAGCAAATTTGGTGCTAGTGTTAGCATCTTTTCAGACTACCCTGACAAATGTAGCTACTTTTAAAAATGTATTTGGAACTTTTAGCAACTTTTGAAAAGTGACTCAAAGCTATAATGCACGCATTTTCCCTCTAAATGACACAAACTATTTTCTCTGTCACAACATCATTGCCTGGCTGCAAATGTGCCTTGTGAGTGATGTCAGCAGCAGGCTCTCAGCCCGTGCCCAGGCAGCAGCAATTTCAGCGAATTGCACATTATTGTTGGTTCGACAAGCCAAACCCAATTAATATAGTTGGTCACAAATGTTTGATCTTGAACAGAACTTACATCAATCAACATCTCTCAATCAAAATTGTACTGCCAGAAAAATCCAGAAGAGAGTGGGAGCCTGTACCTGAACAACTGTCAAATCAATTTGAGTAACGCTATTGTGTATTCTACGTAATGACGCAGTTTCACGTTATCACACAATGATATCACAACGTCATTTAGCAATAAATCAACCTGCCTCCAGCAACTTACCCTGAAATGTAGTAGGCAAAACTGCAACCAACTCTCTTATTCCTGCCTCTAGGCAAAGATATACCCCCTACTCAAACTGAGTACTGCTTTCATTCTATTGTAAGAGTAAAACCAAACTTTCCAACTACCATGTACTTCGCTAAATTTATAACATATGTCAGTCAATCCATAAGAATAAAAACATTTCAATGGGCACAACTCTATCCTAATTATCTCTCTGTTATTTAGGTAACTGTCTCTTCTATGATTCAGTAATTTAAATACGACTCCAGTCTCAATACATTATTCCAGCAGATCATTTGGGCAACACAAGGTATTCCATTGACATAGCCTCGCTATTATTTTGAATGAATTAGTCTTTCAATTGAACCTAAACAAGCTATTAAAACTTTCAGTTTATATCTTAAACAAACACTAACAACCGTATATCTCCCGGCAAAACATATCAATATTTGAATTACAATCGGAATGAATTTTAGTCTAGTGGTGCCCAGGCTGAGATGCGAACCTGAGTCTCCCGCGTTGTAGGCATGCACTATCGAGACCATTCCCAGAAAATAGCCCTAATTTAAAGGTCCAAGCATTTCCCCAGCTAGGATTCTCCTTACTCTCTCTCCCTCATTGTCTCTGCCTCTCTCTTTTTCCCTGTCTGTCACCTTATCTTCTCTTTTCCTTTCCTCTCTTGACTCTTGACCCCTTTTCTCGACTTTTTCCCTTTCTTTTTAAAATCTTTCCTGCTCTTTCCCCAAGAGTAGCAATAAATATTTGACTCCTGTCAGTCCGCTCTCTCTCTGTCTGCTCTCTATCTACAGCCCACTGTAAAACAACCGCTGCCCCCTGACCTGGGGTCCCGTCTCCTTTTACAGCCACCCAATCCACCCTACCTCCGGTAGATCTTATCTCCCTTCCTACTAATATACTTTAGATCAATTATTTCAACCAGTTTTACTTTTAGGGCTCACTGTTAGATCTTAGTATGTTAGATCAGCTAATGTATATTGGCCAATATAATGTTTACGTCTCAACATTAGATAGTTTCCATTGGTAGTGCGTGCAGATACCTTTGTGCCATTCCGAAAATCTATGTATTTCTAATTCTGATTAACTTGTTATGACTGCAATCCTGCTAACGGGATCGATATGACAACTACCAGTGAAAATAGAGGGCGCCAAATTCAAACCACAGAAATCTCATAATTACAATTCCTAAAACAGACATGTGTTTTATATAATTTTAAAGTTAATCTTGTTGTTAATCCCACCAAAGTGTCAGATTTCAAATATGCTTTTCAGCAAAAGCACTACAAACGATTATGTTAGGTCTCCACCAAACCACAATAAGCACAGCCAATTTCCAGGGAAATATAGCATTCACAAAAAGCAGAAATAGAGATTAAATGTATCACTATCCTTGAATTATCTTCATCAGATGACACTCATAGGACTTCATGTTACACAATACATGCAAGTTTTGTTTCATAAAGTTCATATGTATATAAAAAAATCGGAGTTTACATTGGCGTATTAGATTCACTAAATCCAAAAATGATTTTTCATAGCCACATCGTTTCAATAGAAATACTCATCATAAATGTAGATGATAATACAAGTTATACACATGAAATTATAGATATACAGTGGGGCAAAAAAGTATTTAGTCAGCCACCAATTGTGCAAGTTCCCCCACTTAAAAAGATGAGAGGCCTGTAATTTTCATCATAGGTACACTTCAACTATGACCGACAAAATGAGAAAAAAAAACCCAGAAAATCACATTGTAGGATTTTTAATGAATTTATTTGCAAAATATGGTGGAAAATAAGTATTTGATCAATAACAAAAGTTTCTCAATACTTTGTTTACATACCCTTTGTTGGCAATGACAGAGGTCAAACGTTTTCTGAAAGTCTTCACAAGGTTTTCACACACTGTTGCTGGTATTTTGGCCCATTCCTCCATGCAGATCTCCTCTAGAGCAGTGATGTTTTGGGGCTGTTGCTGGGCAACACGGACTTTCAACTCCCTCCAAAGATTTTTTATGGGGTTGAGATCTGGAGACTGGCTAGGCCACTCCAGGACCTTGAAATGCTTCTTACGAAGCCACTCCTTCGTTGCCCGGGCGGTGTGTTTGGGATCATTGTCATGCTGAAAGACCCAGCCACGTTTCATCTTCAATGCCCTTGCTGATGGAAGGAGGTTTTCACTCAAAATCTAACGATACTTGGCCCCATTCATTCTTTCCTTTAACCTCTTGAGCTTATGGCTCAATACTGCCCCCGTTGGAGGAAGTGCGTGCCCATAGTAAACTGAAAATATTTTTTTCCAAAATTGCTAATATATGCATATAATAATAATTATTGAATAGAAAACACTCTAAAGTTTCTAAAACCGTTTAAATTATGTCTGTATGTAAAGCAGAACTCTCAGGGCAGCCTTTCTCCCAAACTCTCTCTTGTCAAGAGAAAAGTTGGGTCAACTTTGACGTCATCGCCCCCACCCTTCCCAGGCAGCTACCGATCTGGGAACAGTATGTATTTGTTCAGCGCGATGTCTGCTTTCAATTGGCACGTTCATTGTTTGAATTTCGCGCTCCCTCATCCTTTGGCGGGCGAAAATGCCCGGTTCACTCTCACATACATGCACTCTATTGCGCGCGGCCGATTTGGAGAACGTTCTTTTCCAATAGACACCAGTTGAAGCTGGTTCGTTTGTTTGCGATTATCATTGTTTTACATGATAAAAACATCATTTTGCTCGATTCTGCACTTAGTTTGACCAGTTTAGTCGACATATAATATGTAATTTTGAAGTTTGATGCGCAAGAGTGCGGGACCAGAAGGAGCAGAAGTTATTTTGGGTGCATTTCAGCTGAAGCTGTTAGCATATGCTAATACAAAGACGCACAACTTGAAACCAAACGATGTATTGGGTAAGTATGACTCCTTCTACGTCTTCTGATCGAAGAACATCAAAGGTAAGGGAATATTTATGTGGTTATTTTGGGTTTCTGTGGACTCCAAACGTAGAGGAGACACTGCTAATATCTGAGCGCCGACTCATAGCATAGACTAGTGAACGAATTCTGTAACGTTAAAAATAAATGTAACACAGCGGTTGTATTAAGAAGAAGTGTATCTTTGTAACTATATGTAGAACATGTATATTTAGTCATGTTTATTGCTTGTTATCTGACGTTATCTGTCGGAGCTATCATAATTTCTCCGGACATTTTGAGTAGCATTTTTGAAATGTCGTCATTGTAAACAGAGATTTATGGATATTAATGGCATATTATTGAAAAAAAAAAAATGTACTGTGTAACATGTAATATTACTGTCATCTGATGAAGATTTTCAAAAGGTTAGTGAATTATTTATTTTTAATCCTACTTTTAAATTTTATATTTTCTGGGACAAAATGGCCGCCGCTTGCCTTTTGTTTCGGTGGTGGTCTAATATAAATGTGTGCTATGTTTTCGCCGTAAAACATTTTAGAAATCTGACTTGCTGGGTAGATGAACAAGGTGTTTATCTTTCATTTGAGCTATTGGACTTGTGTAGGTGTGGAGGTTAAATATGTCTAAGAATATTTTTTCGCATTTTGCGTTATGCTAATGAGCTTGAGCCGTAGTCACGATCCCGGATCCGGGATGGGTAGCATCAAGAGGTTAAACGGATCAGTGACTGTTTGAGGTTGTGGACAGGTGTCTTTTATACTGATAAACAAGTTCAAACAGGTGCCATTAACAAAAGGCTAAGCTGTGTTTGAATGTATGTGATTTCATGAATAAGAACATTTTCTAGTAAGATTTTTTGTCCGTTGCGTTATGCTACTTAGTGTCAGTTGATGACAATTCTCCCAGATCCGGGATGGGTAGTTACAAGATTAACCTCTCAGGGAAAGCCAGGGAAAATGCAGAGCGCCAAATTCAAATAGATTACTATAAAAATCGAACTTTCATTAAATCATACATGCAAGATGGCAAATTAAAGCTACACTTGTTGTGAATCCAGCCAACATGTCAGATTTTAAAAAGGATTTTCGGCAAAAAAAACTATGCTACTATCTGAGGATAGCACCTCCGTAAAAAGAGAGAGAAACCATATTTCAACCCAATGCAGAAATAAAAATATAACTCATGCCTTACCTTTGACAAGCTTCTTTTGCTGGCACTCCAATATGTCCCATAAATGTCCCATCACAAATGGTCCTTTTGTTCGATTAATTCCGTCAATATATATCCAAAATGTCCATTTATTTGGCACGTTTGATCCAGAAAAACACAGGTTCCACCTTGCGCAACGTGACTACAAAATATCTCAAGTTACCTATAAACTTTGCCAAAACATTTCAAACAAATTTTTGCAATACAACTTTAGGTATTTTTTTTACGTATATAATCGATCAAATTGAAGAGGGGCTGATCTGTGTTCAATACAGGAAGAAAACAATTTGTAGCTAGCCTTCTGGTCACGCGCCTCTATCTAACAGTACACTTCAAGTGACCCCCGTTCAAGATGGCCGTACTTCTTCATTACACAAAGGAATAACCTCAACCAATTTCTAAAGACTGTTGACATCCATGGAAGCGATAGAAACTGGAAGGAGGTCCCTTAGAAATCTGTATTCCCAATGAAAACTCATTGAAAAGAGTGACCTAAAAAAAAATCTGAATGGTTTGTCCTCTGGTTTCGCCTGCTAAATAGGTTTTGTTATACTTACAGACATGATTCAAACAGTTAAAAGATCCTTCACGTGTGATAGAGAGACACCACTGTCCTCAATGGTACTCATGACAGCTTTGGTCTTTGTCATTGTGGCTAGCAACATAGGTCACACTGTTACTCCTCACAGTTCCAGACAGGGCAGCTCACAGGGAAGATTGAAAAAAACAAACAGCAGGGATCTAGACAGCCACAAGCCCTCAAGAAAACTCTGCTGGCTTGATATGCAGCTAGCTGCAACACCAAATAGCTCCTCAGACCCATCCTTGGTTGGCAAGATCACTGGACAGAGACCATCAGTCCCAGCAACTGATGTTAAAAGCATCGTACGATCCAGGCTAAAAAGTTAGTTAGCTACTAAGAACTTTACAATAAACTTTCAAAACAACAAACTTTTTCAAAACAACAAAACCGAGCTCTTGCTTGTTTCGCTTTCAACCAGAATGTGACTGTTTAGTCACAATAATTAGGCTTCTAATTAGGCTTCTAAGCTCTGCTGTTGATGGTCATTGGTAGCCTACCAAATTTGCTCACCACCTGGTACTCAGCACTTTTTTGTCCCGCTAATCACTCTGACATCAATGCAAATGTAATTGACAATCTAATCAAACACTTCATGAGAGACCATGAGCTCATGCTGAGCAACATTTCTATAGGCAAAGCAAAAAATACATTTTCAAGTTCATAACTGTGCACTCTCCTCAAACAGTAGCATGATATTCTTCCACTATAACAACTACTGTAAATTGGACAGTGCAGTTAGATGAACAAGAATTGAAGCCTTCTGCCCATATCAGATATGTCTATGTCCTGGAAACTTCTGTTGTTACTTACAACCTCATGCTAATCACATGAGCCTACGTTAGCTCAGAGGCTAAGCAATTGCGTGGGAAAACCGAGTGATGACCTTCATTAAAAAGAGGAGGAGCCCATTGTCGTGAAGTGACTCTCTTTAAGGTGATGACTGTTATTTATCGAATCAACTAAATATGTTTAATTGTTACCTGATTACATTAATCAGGTAACAACTCACTAATTGGGAATTTGGGGCACCATGGACAAAGTTATGTATAGAGTTACCATCTCCCGAAATAAACTTTAAAGATATGTTATACAGTTGAAGTCGGAAGTTTACATACGCTTAGGTTGGAGTCATTAAAACTTGTTTTTCAAATTTCTTGTTAACAAACTACAGTTTTGGCAAGTCGGTTAGGACATCTACTTTGTGCATGACAGAAGTAATTTTTCCAACAATTGTTTACAGACAGATTATTTCACTTATCATTCACTGTATCACAATTCCAGTGGGTCAGAAGTTTGCATACACTAAGTTGACTGTGCCTTTATACAGCTTGGAAAATTCCAGAAAATGATGTCATGGCTTTAGAAGCTTCTGAAAGTCTAATTGACATCATTTGAGTCAATTGGAGGTGTACCTGTGGATGTATTTCAAGGCCTACCTTCAAACTCAGTGGCTCTTTGCTTGACATCATGGGAAAATCAAAAGAAATCAGCCAAGACCTCAAAAAACAAATATAGACCTCCACAAGTCTGGGTCGTTGTTGGGAGCAATTTCCAAACGCCTGAAGGTACCATGTTCATCTTTACAAACAATAGTACGTAAGTATAAACACCATGGGACCACGCAGCCATCATACCGCTCAGGAAGGTGACCTAGAGATTAACGTACTCTGGTGCAAAAAGTGCAAATCAATCCCAGAACAGCAAAGGACCTTGTGAAGAGGCTGGAGGAAACCGGTTCAAACGTCTATATATATATACACAGTGAAACGAGTATATCGACATAACCTGAAAGGCCGCTCAGCAAGGAAGAAGCCACTGCTCCAAAACCGCCATAAAAAAGCCAGACTATGGTTTGCAACTGTACATGGGGACAAAGAACGTACTTTTTGGAGAAATGTCTTATGGTCTGATGAAACAAAAATGGAACTGTTTGGCCATAATGACCATCGTTGTGTTTGGAGAAAAAAGGGGAGGCTTGCAAATCGAAGGACACCATCCCAACCATGAAGCACAGGGGTGGTAGCATCATGTTGTGGGGGTGCTTTGCTGCAGGAGGGACTGGTGCACTTCACAAAATAGATGTCATCATGAGGTGGGGAAATTATGTGGGTATATTGAAGCAATATCTCAAGATATCAGTCAGGAAGTCAAAGCTTGGTCGCAAATGGGTCTTCCAAATGGACAATGACCCCAAGCATACTTCCAAAGTTGTAGCAAAATGGCTTAAGGACAACAAAATCAAGGTACTGGAGTGGCCATCACAAAGCCCTGACCTCAATCCCATAGAAAATGTGTGGTCAGAGTTTAAATGTATTTGGCTAAGGTATATGTGAACTTTCGACTTCAACTGTAGGTGTTCCATTTGTCCAGGGGTGAAAGGACAGCGTGGAGTGCAATAGAGAATGCATCATCTGTGGACAGCTGGGGCAGTATGCAAATTGGAGTGGGTCTAGGGTTTCTGGGATAATGGTGTTGATGTGAGCCATGACCAGCCTTTCAAAGCACTTCATGGCTACAGATGTGAGTGCTACGGGTGGGTAGTAAATTCAGGCAGGTTACCTTGGTGTTCTTGGGCACAGGGACTATGGTGGTCTGCTTGAAACATGTTGGTATTGCAGATTCAGACAGGTTGAAAATGTCAGTGAAGACACTTGCCAGTTGGTCAGAGCGTGCCCAAATACACATCCTGGTAATCCGTCTGGCCCTGTGGCCTTGTGAATGTTGACCTTTTTTAAAGGTCTTACTCACTATGGCTGTGGAGAGCGTGATCACGCAGTCATCCGGAACAGCTCATGCACTCATGCATGTTTCAGTGTTACATGCCTCGAAGCGAGCATGGAAGTAATTTAGCTCGTCTGGTAGGCTCGTGTCACTAGACAGCTCTCAGCTGTGCTTCCCTTTGTTGTCTGTAAAAGTTTGCAAGCCCTGCCACATCCGACTGGCATCGGAGCCGGTGTAGTACATTTCGATCTTAGTCCTGTATTGATGCTTTGCCTGTTTGATGGTTTGTCGGTGGGCATAGCAGAATTTCCATATCTATCCTTTTGCGGATGTTGCCTGTAATCCATGGCTTCTTTTTGGAACTATTCAAGCAGAAAATTTCATTCAAATGTTGATTTGGTTGCATTGACATCCAAACACAATTCAATATCCAGTTTAGATTCACGTCTCCATTTCAACCAAAAATCTAAGTTAAAGAATAGGACTAAATTGAATGTACTCAAACTTTAAATTAACTTTAAATTTGATCTGATTTAGTCCTATTCTTTATCTAGATTTTTTCATTGAGATGGTGATCTGAATCCAACATGTTAATGATTAACTTGAAGATCACATTTTAAATCAACCAAAGCTTAAAACCATAGGCCTATATGTATTGTCTATTTCTTGTTTAAAAGTGCCTTTAGAGGCCATGCAATTCAATACTCATCGTGAAAATAATACATAGTAACAAAAGAAACAGAGGGACTAATAGTACAGACAGCTAGCACTAAAAACTGTACAATTGAGGCACATAATATATTAGAGGAAAACCAAAAGAAATGGAGGAACGTATTCAAGAAAGATCAAGTGTGATATATTATAAAAAATAAAGTGAAGAGGATGGAATATGGGGAAAAATCACCAAATAATGTTTTAAAACTTAAACAGAAATGCTACAAAAAATATTTTACTGAAACTTGTTACAAATGACGGCGTCATCCATGATTCACCCAACTATATTTTGAAAGAGGAAGCAAAGTATATGTTTTCGTTTCAGTCTCCTCCATCTCCACTAACCGAAATTAATTGTAAGGATTTTTTTATTTGATTAATAATGTAAAATGAACAGTACAGGAAGTCTCATGTGAAGGTACCTCTTGATTAAATTAAAGCGTTTATGTCCGGGAAAACTCCAGGGCTGGATGGCACACCATTTGAGGTATATCAATCCTTTTTTGATGTACTCAGAGGAGTGTAATTAGCATGTTTTAACCACTCCTATAAAAATGGTAGATATAAATATCCACTCCTTTAAAAAAAATTGCAGGCTCCTTACACATCAGTGTTGTGATGGAAAAATTCTAGCAAAATGGATAGAGCATAGAATTAAAAAGGTATTCTCTATTATTAATCCTAATCAGACAGTTTTGTTTTAGATGTATTGGAGACAAGTACTGGAAACAATATAACAATATGAAAAATCAGGGAAACCAGGCCTGGTATTCATAGCTGACTTTAAAAAGCCTTTGGATAAAATACTACTGGAATTTATATATAAATGCCTGGAATATTTCAATACAGGAAAATATCTTACACAATGGGTTAAAGTTATGTATGGTAACCCTAGGTGTAAAATAGTAAATGGTTTCTTCTCAGAAAGTATTAAGCTGTCAAGAGTTAAACAAGGTTGTCTACTTTTGTCATATCTTCAATATATGTTATAGAAAGTTAACAAATATAGAAAAATCACCATGATTAACTCTTTAGTCATATCCCAGTTTACCAATTTGTATTTAACCTTTATTTACCCAGGTGTGCCAGTTGAGAACAAGTTCTCAATTACAACTGCGACCTGGCCGAGATAAAGCAAAGCAGTGCGACAAAAACAACACAGAGTCACACATCTGCTGGGCGTGCCAGGTCTTGACGGTCTCTCCGCTTAGGACTAATTGAGGCTGATTGGGGAGTTGGTGAGTAATCAAGGGCTGATTGCTCACCAGCTGTACAAGCCCTATAAAGCTGCCAGAAGGGCAGCACACAAGAGAGGACTGGGGGAAGTAAGGTGACTTTTGTGTAGTTGGAGACGGTGCCCGAGCTAAGACGGGAGTTTGTGTGCCAAACAGGATACAGCAAGACCCGGAGCCCAGAAGACGGTATCCCGGAGAGGGTCTCATGGGGGAGACCTATCCTTTTCTTTTGATTTATTTCTTAATAAACACCCTTGAAACAGAGCTAATCATACTCTGTCCGTGTCTGATCTGTGTAAACGTCTTGACAAAACCCCCTGGTCTGCCACACTGTATACAGTGTGTGCAAATGAAGTAAGGAGGTAAGGCAATATATAGGCCAATAGTGGCGAAGTAGTTACAATTTACACTGGAGTGATATATGGGCAGATGAGTATGTGCAAGTAGAAATACTGGTGCGCAAAAGAGCAGAAAAACCAAATAAAAATAGGGATGATGTAGGTAGTTGGTTGTCTGATGTAGGTAGTCTATTTACAGAAGGGCTGTGTACAGCTGAAGCGATCGGTAAGCTGCTCTGACAGCTGATGCTTAAAGTTAGTGAGGGAGACATGTCTCCAACTTCAGTGATTAAAAAAAATATATTTTTTAAATATTTTTTTACAATTCGTTCCAGTCCGTGGCAGCAGAGAACTGGAAGGAAAGGTGGCCAAAGGTGTTGGCATTGGAGATGACCAGTTAAATATACCTGCTGGAGCGCGTGCTGTGGGTAGGTGTTACTGCGATAGACCGCATCCAATTTGCTGAGTAGAGTGTTGGAGGCTATTTTGTAAATGACATCACCGAAGTCAAGGATCGATAGGGTAGTCAGTTTTACGACGGTATGTTTGGCAGCATGCGTGAAGGAGGCTTTGTTGCGAAATAGGAGGCCGATCCTAGATGTCATTTTTAATTGGAGATGCTTAATGTGAGCCTGGAAGGAGAATTTACAGTCTAGCCAGACATCTAGGTATTTATAGTTGTCCACATATCAGGAGGACCGCCCAGATTAGTGATGCTAGTCGGACGGGTGGGTGCGGTTAGTGATCGGTTGAAGAGCATGCATGTCGTTTTACTAGCATTTAAGAGCAGTTGGAGGCCACGGAAAGTGTTTTATGGCGTTGAAGCTCATTTGGAGGTTAACACAGTTTCCAAAGAAGGGCCAGATGTATACAGAAGGGTGTCCTCTGCGTAGAGGTAGATCAAAGAATCACCCACAGCAAGAGCGACATCATTGATGTATGCAGAGAAATGAGTCGGCCCGAGAAATGAACCCTGTGTCACCCCCATAGAGACTGCCAGATGTCCGGACAACAGGCCCTCTGATTTGACACACTGAACTCTATCTGAGAAGTAGTTAGAGAACCAGGCGAGGCAAACATTAGAGAAACCAAGGCTGTTGAATCTGCCGATAAGAATACGGTGAGTGACAGAGTCGAAAGCCTTGGCCAGGTCGATGAAGACGGCTGCACAGTACTGTCTTTTATCGATGGCGGTTATATCGTTCAGGACCTTGAGCGTGGCTGAGGTGCACACGTGACCAGCTCGGAAACCAGATTGCATAGCGGAGAAGATGCGGTGAGATTCGAAATGGTCTGTTTGTTAACATGGCTTTCGAAGACTTTAGAAAGGCAGGGCAGGATGGATATAGGTCTGTAACAGTTTGGGTCAAGAGTGTCTCCCCCTTTGAAGAGGGGGATGACCGCAGCTGCTTTCCAATCTTTAGAAATTTCAGACGGTAGAGAGGTTGAACAGACTAGTAGTAGGGGTTGCAACAATGGCGGCAGTTCATTTCGGAAGATGGTTAAATTTTCATTGAATCAGATGGCTCATTCATCAAAGCCCACTGATATTGCAAACTACTTTAATGACTTTTTCATTGGCAAGATAAGCAAACGTAGGGATAACATGCCAGCAACAAACACTGACATCCAAGTATATCGGACCAAATTATGAAAGACCAGAATTGTATGATTGTTGTCTGTCAGACCCTGGTGGCTTGTCATTGTTGATAATCTAGATGGAAAATTATTGAGGATAATAGCAGATGACATTGCCACATCTTCAATTTAAGCCTACTTAACGATAGTAGAGACATTTCTTTACTGCCAATACTGTGCTTCTGAGAAAGGATGGTTAACCTCTTCCACACTCATTCCCCGAAGCTGGTCTTGGCATGTAGTCAAGGACATGGGAAAGAGGTAAAGAAGAAGATAGACCTGTATTGTTTCCATTTCTCTTTGCTTCTGAGTAACCTGGAATAAGACAAAGAGCCTCTGAGAAGTGCCCAACCTGTTCTTTTACTATCTTCCAAGGGCACAGCTGTGAGGTGATAGAAGAGAACAGAGGCTAGCTTGGTGGAGAAGCGAGTAAATGGAACTGCCATTAACACTTGTTTGTCCACTACGACCTCACGCACCCGATACACCTGGCAACAAGAAGAAAACAAGGAAGCTTATGATACCTTGATCTGCTGGGTAGGGGAGGAACCAATCATGACGAAGCAGTTCTTGGGTTTCTATATAAACCCCTTTTGTCTCAGTCTATTCACTCCGTGTGCATGCAGTGACCTAGATTTAGTTTCACTCTTACTTGTTTGAAACGCTTGGCTCTCATTTGATAATACAGAATTAACCACCACAACAGTGGAGCTCTGACCAAGGACCTTCTCCCCCGATTGCTCAGTTTGGTCAGGCAGCCACGAAGATTTTGTGGTTCCATTTAGATTTTATTTTACCTTTTATTTAACTAGGCAAGTCAGTTAAGAACAAATTCTTATTTTAAGTGACGGAACAGTGGGTTAACTGCCTTGTTCAGGGGCGGAATGACATTTTTAACTTGTCAGCTCAAGGATTCGATCTTGCAACCTTTCGGTTACTAGTCCAATGCTCGAACCAATAGGCTACTTGCCACCCCATGATGGAGGCCACTGTGTTTTTGGGGACCCTCAATGGTGCAGAATGTTTTTGTACCCTTCCCTAGAGCTATACCTCGACACTATCCTGTCTCTGAGCTCTACGGACAATTTCTTCGACCTGGTGGCTTGGTTTTTGCTCTGACATGCACTGTCAACTGTGAGACCTTCTATAGACAGGTGTGTGACTTTCCAAATCATGTCCAATCAATTGAATTTCCCACAGGTGGAGACCAATCCAGTTGTAGAAACAGCTCAAGGATGATCAGGATGCACCTGAGTTCAATTTCGAGTCTCATAGCAAAGGGCCTGAATACTTGTCTCAATAAGGTATTTTTTTAATACACTGTATATAATGAATAAACATTTTGGGGTCAGAAATTATTAAATATTAAAGCATTAGACCTCACTAAAGTCACATCTGAACTGGTTCTCTAGCAGATTAGTAAGAACATCTCACCCCATGTTCAATGATGGCCTTTTTCCCTTTGTTCAGATTACAACCTGACTTTCAGTTAATCCCCAAAATAATCACTATTTTGAAAACAAGCCATAGAAAGTTGGTTGCAATTTCAGTTTAACCCAACAGAAGAGACAGAACAAATATTACAACAAATATTTTGGTTAAACTCAAATATACACATGTCAAAGTATAATCTTTGTAAATTAGATCATAAGTAGGAGTGTTGGAGTACAGCTAACAAAAATAGATGGAAATGTTTGCTCTACTCAAAATTATAGCCAAGTAATTGCAGCATTACCGTAAAAATGGAAGAGTCAATTGGAATAGGGAGAAAGCAAGGATCTTATCTGTTGGCCCTGCATTAAAGACCGAAATGTGTTAAAGAACATTGTGATAAATAAAAAAGTATACCAGTTCCATTTAAGGACCAAAGATTGACAGCTGTGCCATATAGTTGGGAAGATATTTTCAATGTACTGATTCCATGAAACATGGTTTATGAACTGATACACAAAACAAAGCCGGATTCAAAACAATGGGTGAATGGAAAACAAATAAGATGTCTGTCGGTCCTGGATAAAGCGCAACTACCAACCCATGTGAAGCTTGGTTATGTAAGGTACGCGCTAAGAGCTTTCGTCCCTAAACCCCTGCAGTCTAATAATTGTAAAGGATTTGGCCGAGTGTGTGCAGGCAGACACAGTACACTGAAGAACAGTGTATAGAATCTGGCAATGGTGTTGCAATTGTTATGGTATTGTAATTGTTCCTGGAGTGAGATGGCAAAAGTTAGTCTTTTTGGGACATAATGATTTTACATTGAGCCTGTGTAAGGATCAGATTTGTTTTATTTTTGTAACAGAACAGTTGTTAGATTTAGTTTAGTAATTTTTTGGGGGTAGTTTGTTACATTTTTTGTGAATTCCATCCCTCACAGTAGGTGGTTGGATGAACATTAAATTGTGCAATCGCCAATATACCATAGAAGAAGAATCAGTCTGGTAAGACGAGTTTGAAGTTGAGGGGCTTAGCATGTCTCTAAGGCTTAAAATAGATTTTGGCTTGGTAAACTTGAATATTTTCAGAAGGAGTCGGGTAATTGGTTAAGGGAGAAGGATTGAAGGAGAAAGAGAGAGGAGGTTGAAAAGACTAAGGGAGGCAGAGGATGGGTTTGAATCTGTTGGATATAATAATAACAATCGAGAGCTTATGTCGAGAAAGATTGGTGTCAAGTTAATACAGAATGAGCAGATAACAGTTTGAGTTCTCGAGGTGAAATGGAATGGGTAGAAGGTGTTGTGAGGAGCTTGGACCCTGAGCCTTGCATTGATGGACATGGTTATGATAAAGATACGATTGGTCCAGTGGGAGTGAGATTTTTGAAGAGGGTGGAACCAGGCCTTTTGGCTGATCCATGGCTGGCTGGAAAATATGGTGGGTGCTGTAGAATTGGTAAAGGCAACCCGAAGTGGACTTGTGAGGTTTGCTTGTGTTTCTTCAGATCAGAGGAAGCGGGCGCTTCGTGAGACGCAACTTTGAAAACACCTGTATCTTGCTTTGCTCTTAGTTACAGGGCACCATTGAAGGGAGTGATTTCTGGGGTAGCGTTAAGTATGGAAGTGTAGGAATTTAAGTTTAAGTGTCACGTTTCATCAAGGTGGGTGGAATCAGGTGCAGAGAGCAGGTTTCAGTGATTCGAACAGTTTATTCTCCGGCGCACAAAAAACACGGTCAACCCAACACACAGGGTGAATAATCCAACACAGGATCAAAATAGACCGGAGAATAAAACACAAGTGCTACACCAAATGACACGAATACAAAAACAATCCCGCACAAAACAAGGGCGGGACAACCTACTACATATAAGGATGTTGATTAAACTAAAATACACACAGGTGAAACTAATAAGACAAAATCAACAGACAAACGAAAAAGGGATCGGTAGTGGCTAGTAGGACGGTGACGACGACCGCTGAGCACCGCCCGAATAGGCAGGAGAGCCAACTTTGGCGGAAGTCGTGACATTAAGATTTCTGGTGTTTGTGTTTGGTGTGACACAGATCTAGTGGGGAGCGTGGTGAAAGAGGTGGCAGAGTCTGTTCTTTAAGCTTTGATTCATTCAACCTGACAAAGTAATGTTAGGATATATGACTTATGCTGTTAGAGATTTTGTAAAATTATAAATTATAAAAAATATCTTATTAAGCAAACCAGACATCCTCGTTAAAAAAAAAATGTATGGATAGCCAGGGGCACGCTCCAACATTAAGCTATAATGTAGAGATGTTCTCTTGATACGTATGTGAATTGGACCATTTTCCTGTCCTGCTAAGCATTCAGAATGTAACAAGTACTTTTGGGTGACAGGGAAAATGTATGGAGTAAAAAGTACATTATTTCCTGGTTTTAGTTGGCTGTACTGGCTAAAGAACGCACATGACAGAAAAATGCAGGCAGAGAGACTTTACAGGCTAGTACTAGTATCATGATATTGGTGTAGGGTTATGTTACCACCTGATAGCATTTGATTCATGAGCTAGCTTTCTGCCTAGCTATGTTTAAATATATATTTGTTTTTACAATCGCTAGGACCCATTTCTCAATACTTAGGTCACTTTTTCAAAACTCTTCACAGTGAGCACAACTAAACTGTGAATAATTGGATTGCTTTGGCACAAAATGCATTCAATTACTGCATCTTTCAAATGTCATATTCTTTTCTCACTCAGACACAACCACCACCAAATCTCTATGTACCTACAGGCCAATTTGCACATACTAAATACTCTTTTCAAAACTGTTAAATTAAGTACAAAACCTAACGTAACACAAACTTGAATAAGACCGCAATTTGCTACGTTTCTACAGTAATAGCGTATTGAAATATATTCCAAATCTAAAAAATGAAATACTATCAAAACAATTAGACCAACCACAGCTGATTCCCATTGTAGCTGAACACCTACCCAGGTGTTAGTCTTTCAATTTCATGACCATCTATACAAAAGGGGACATCTTAGGAATAATGCTGTACTGTAATGTAAACACCCGACCATCAATAGAGAAGTGGTTGACAGAAGAAGAGTGGCTGGGAGAGGGAGAGGAGTACGTATGCGTGGTGGGAGAAGACAGAGGAAGATCAAGAGCTGTAGTCTCGGATGAGATTAGGGCTACTATAATAGATCATGTAAAGAATCATGGTCAATCAATGAGAGAGGCTGGTCTGAGAGTGCAGCCAAATCTGCAACGCTCAACAGTGGCTTCTATTGTGAGAAATGTATGGAAAAACAACAGGTAAGATGTGCAGTCTGCAAGGGCATCTGACTGAACTGCACATTACAGAAGTGAATTAAGCAAAGCCTCCAAACCCACTTGTGTGTAATTGTTTTTGCATTTCTGCTTAGGACCCAATGGTTACCTCCTACAGGCAGGAGAGGTAGGATTTTCACTGCTATGCAGGAAACTGCAATCATTGATATGCTCATCAGGAACAATGGCATATAAAACCTACAGAGATTCGGGACAGTGTTGGCAGACGTTACATTTGGAAATATTCACAATGTAAGCATAACTATTTCTAGAGTCCTGAAACAACATCAAGTCTGGATGAAGCAGTTGTACACTGTCTCCTTTGAGAGGAACTCTGAACGGGTCAAGCAACTCAGGAACCAATATTTCCAGGTAAGCTGACTATAAAATACAGAATTGGTTTTGTACAAAACCAAACATGGCAGAGGCACACAATGGCATGTTTTTAGGTATAATGTAAACTATCGTAATAGCCTAACTCTTATGTTGCCTCGTGGATTTATTTTAGAGAGTCATGGAGATTGAAGCCAGGCAAACACCCCACATATTCATCTTTGGGGATGAGGCTGGTTTAAACTTGGCCAAAACACTGCGCCGAGGAAGGAATGTGATTGGGAAAAGAGCCACAGATGATGTCCCGGGCCAGAGGGGTGCCAACATCACAATGTGTGCAGCAATATCTTCTGATGGATTGCTGTTACACAAACCGCTAATTGGGCCATAACACCAAGCGTCTCATTTCATTCCTGGATGACCTCTATGGAAGGGTTGTACCAGGTGAGGAAAGGGTTGCAGTGAGGCGAAATCGGTCAATGTTTGTAATTTCACCACTCCCGTGCAGTCAGTGGTTTGCAGCCCATCCCAGGATAGTTTCACTTTTCCTCTGACCTTACTCTCCATTCCTCAACCCCTTAGAGGAATTATTTTCCTCATGGAGGTGTAAGGTTTATGACCACCATCCACATGATCAAATGTCCCTCTTGAACGCAATGAATGCTGGATGCCTGGACATATCTGCAGAAGATTGCCAGGGATGGACCAGGATGTCAAAATATTATTTCCTAGGTGTATTGCCCAAGATGACATAAGATGTGATATGGATGAGAGCCTGTGGCCAAATGCAGAAGACAGGGTTGACTTGCATTGCTACTGTATCTGTATCAAATTCTTGTATTTTTGAATCACTCAATGCCAAAAAATGACATAAAACATATGGAAGCTTATTGCATCATGTCTGATTCATTCCTGTAACATATACTGCAGTGAATTCTAAAGAGTAGAGAGGTGTCATTCTTGTTGCCTGTTGTTAGTGTTTTTTAGGTCATTGTTTTATGAGTGACAAAGTGTGCTTGTTGGGTGACAACCTTCGCTAGTGTTATTTTAAGAATTATTCGATTTGAAACATGTATGAATTGTTTTGGTAGTTTTAGTGCATTTTGGATGTGAAATTAACTACTGTGCCAAGCTGAAATTTGGTTAGGAGAACTGTGTGATGAGTTTTGAAAAAGTGGCCTAAGTATTGAGAAATGGGTCCTAGCGATTGTAAAAAAAAACTGTAACCAGCTACCTAAAGCCAAAACAACGTCGCTAGCTAGCTATAACCTTTACAACCCACAATCTGCTATACTGTACACAAACGTGTGTGTGTGAGAGAGAGAGAGAGAGTACTTCAGATGGATTGACATACAAACTTCTTATTCATAAATTAGGAGAAGAGTTTTGTAACTAGCAACACAATAAAAAACCCTTGCTTGCAGGCATCCAGTTCAAGACAGTCAAGAGGGTCCACTGTCTGAACTGATGAGCAACTGTTTACATGCAATCAAATGTAGTTGATAATGATTCATTTACAGTGCATCAGAGGTAATGCTAAAGTAGTGGGTGTAATCCTGTTTACCACTCGCAGGCCTGATATGTTTCCTATAATTCAGGCGAAATGGATCTAATCAATGGGTTGTGGTAAGGGTCGCATGTCCTATATTAGAGACATGTCTCTGTCGTAGAGCTAAAGTTGCTTGTAAGAAAGAACATTGCTGATTGTGCCTTGACAGCTTTTCCCACTCAGCGTGACCTCCGAGTGTTTTACATGGAAGTGGTTATTTTTTGAGGTGCGTTTTTACATTATTTCTTCAAAAAGCTATATGTTCTGTGTTTAATACGTGCCCTTGGTGCACTGCTTGGTGCATTGCTGTTAGAATGAATTGACTCTGAAATCAGCACAGATAATGTCTTAAAGCATACGTTAGGTTAACATAATTCAGTTTTAATGTCCAATGCCCCTATATAAAACAAAATGACACTAGGGGATATAAAATGGCCTTTCCTTCTTTCATTTGGATATTAAACTCTCAAATGGAGCGCATTTTCATGTTGGTCTTTGAGAGATCAGGGACTACTCCAGTAGGTTATATTATTAAACAGAACAGTAATTTGCCTCTGTGGCTCAAGCTATGCTAATATTTTTTGTGATCAACCAAACCCTTTATTCAACTGTAATATGGTTCATTGGATAATTGTGCAGAGTACATTTGGTCTGAACTTAGAGTACACTTGGCTCTGCATTTCAGATAAATTGAATGACATAATTAGTGCGACTGTGAAATACCATGGTGAAGGGGTGGATGGAATTCATTCTGTTTTAAGATGCAGAGTGTCTGAAGCTAATGTCCATTGTGGATGAAGCCCTTGTGTAATCCAAGATAAGAAGCATTTGGTTTATTAGTTTCACCAGACAGCGTTGATGTTGTTGCAATAGCTTTATTGAAAATGCTGTCAGTGTATACATCTAACCTTTATCATAATTCATGTTCTGTAAGACAATTGCAGTAAGGCACTTTTCTACCCCCCACCCCCATCTGTTCGAGAATAAATATAATCTTTCCTTTTGACGTTCAGCTGATAAAGACATCAATGGAGCACACAATTGGTTGCCACTATGCGTGGGCATAATACTAAATTAATCTGTCGGAAAATGAAGCTTATAATCACCACACTGTGATTGTGTTAAGACAATTAAAAAGTAATTTCTTACAATAAACTTATTGACAGTCTCATTTGCATTAAGATAGGATGTATATATCTCTGATTAAACTTGGCTATTTCTACACATGCTAAAAAAGCAATTTATGGGCGTTGTAGCGTAAACCTTCCATAGAGGCAAGTTGTACGATTAGTTAGCTATTAGGCTAGTAGTCCCAGCATAAATTTATTGAACGGCACAAGCAGCAGCAGAATCAAGCAGCCCCTCTATAATATGATCATTGTCATGCAGTCAGTCAGTGTGAGAACATAAAGAACTTGAAAGCAGAGAGTTTTTAGGTGACGCTTGGGTAAATTAAGTGGAGCTCATGAGGTGAATTTCTCCTGCCCGTCTTTCGAGATTTTAGGGATTACTGGTTTATTTCTGGTAATGTCAGTAAAATATGAGGTCTCGCTCAGGTCTGAGTGAGTGTCCTCACTGGTCTAATCCTGAACCTTTGATTCCCAGTTCTGTTACCAGAGGCACCTCTGTGATAGAGAGGTTAATCCTCACATTGATTAAAAACCCTGGCCCTGTTGGCAAAAACACAAGAAAAATGTGTCACCATAATAGCCAGGCACAAATGACAAGATTGATGTGGTAATAAAGTACACTGTGTTGTTCTCAATAATCTAAAGCGGATGAGACGACCATGGGCTAATCATTGGAATGTGTTTCTAAAATTTGAAATGAAGAGAAACTGTCCTGTGTTTCAATGTTGAGTGGGAGGAGCGCTGGGCAACACTACCTTGTGATGATCGACAGGTACCCCTGCTACTCATTCTGAATGTAGAGTAAAGACAAACTCAAATTTAAACACAAGCCTTAGGCTATTTCTCATACACATGTCATTAAATATATGCATGAGATTGAGCTAAGAGTCTAATTATATTTCTTTTACGGGATATGGTGCCAGCCAAATATTAAACAGAGCTTTGAAACACACAGATTGAAGCCCAGTGTTACGGCTTTCTTCCGTCGAAGGAGAGTCGGACCAAAATGCAGCGTGGTTAAATCGAGACATCTTTAATGATGATAAATACGAAACATACAAAAACAACAAACGGAAATGTGAAAACCTAATACAGCCTGTCTGGTGACAACTAACACAGAGACAGGAACAATCACCCACAAAACACACAGTGAAACCCAGGCTACCTAAATATGGTTCCCAATCAGAGACAACGAGAATCACCTGACTCTGATTGAGAACCGACTCAGGCAGCCATAGACTATGCTAGACACCCCTACTCAGCCACAATCCCAATACCTACTAAAACCCCAATACCAAAACACAACACAAAATAAACCCATGTCACACCCTGGCCTGACCAAATAAATATATAAACACAAAATACTAAGACCAGGGCGTGACAGAACCCCCAAGGTGCGGACTCCCGGCCGCACACTAAAACCCATAGGGGAGGGTCCGGGTGGGCGTCTGTCCACGGTGGCGGCTCCGGCTCAGGACGTGGACCCCACTCCAACCAAGTCTTAGTCCCCCTGTAACGCGTCCTTTGATTGGCGACCCTCGCCGCCGACCTAGGGCTAATAACCCTCACCAAGGACCCCACTGGACTAAGGGGCAGCTCGGGACTGAGGTAGAAACTCGGGACTGAGGGGTAGCTCGGGACTGAGGGGTAGCTCGGGACTGAGGGGTAGCTCGGGCCTGAGGGGTAGCTCGGGACTGAGGGGTAGCTCGGCACTGAGGGGAAGCTCGGCACTGAGGGGAAGCTCGGCACTGAGGGGAAGCTCGGCACTGGGGTGAAGCTCAGCACTGAGAGGATGCCTAGTACCGACAGGAAGCCCAGTACTGAGAGGAAACTCAGGCAGGTAGTAGGCTCTGGCAGATCCTGGCTTGCTGGCGGTTCTGGCAGAGCCTGGCTGACTGGCGGATCCTGGCTGACTGGCGGACCTGGAAGATCATGGCTGACTGGCGGATCCTGGCTGACTGGCGGATCTGGAAGATCCTGGCTGACTGGCGGATCTGGAAGATCCTGGCTGACTGGCGGATCTGGCTGCTCCATGCAGACTGGCAGCTCTGGCTGCTCCATATGCAGACTGGCAGCTCTGGCTGCTCCATGCAGACGGGAAGCTCTGGCTGCTCCATGCAGACGGGCAGCTCTGGCTGCTCCATGCAGACTGGCAGCTCTGGCTGCTCCATGCAGACTGGCAGCTCTGGCTGATCCATGCAGACTGGCAGCTCTGGCTGCTCCATGCAGACTGGCAGCTCTGGCTGCTCCATGCAGACTGGCAGCTCTGGCTGCTCCATGCAGACTGGCGGCTCTGGCTGCTCCATGCAGACGATGTTTTGGATGGCAAAGGTTGTTACACTTGGGAGGAGATACTGGCTGGAAGAGATCGCCTCCCATGGGAACAGGTGGAGGCACTTAGGAGAGCAGAGGCAGCCGGAGATAGGAGCCGACAATACGAGGGAACACGGTTGGCAAGGAAACCCGAAAGTCAGCCCCAAAAATTTATTGGGGGGGGCTCAGGGAGAGTGTGGCAGAGTCAGGGTTGAGCCAACTCCCCTGTTTATCGTGAGGAGCAGCGATCAAAGGACTTCTGGACTTGGGAGGAAATATTGGACGGAAAAGGACCCTGGGCACAGCCTGGTGAATATCGACGCCCCAAAGAAGAACTGGAGGCGGCGAAAGCGGAGAGGCGCTGGTATGAAGAGGCAGCACGGCGACGTGGATGGAAGCCCGAGAGTCAGCCCCAAAAATGTATTGGGGGGGGGGCTCACAGGGAGTATGGCTACGCCAGGTAGGAGACCTGCGCAAACTTCCTGTGCTTACCGGGGGGCTAAAAAGGCCGGGCAGGCACCGTGTTATGCTGTGGAGCGCACGGTGTCTCCAGTGCGGGTGCATAGCCCGGTGCGATACATACCAGCTCTTCGTATTGGCCGGGCTAGAGTGGGCATCGAGCCAGGTAAGGTTGGGCAGGCTCGGTGCTCAAGAGCTCCAGTGCGCCTGCACGGTCCGGTCTATCCAGTGCCACCTCCACACACCAGTCCTCCGGTGGCAGCTCCCCGCACCAGGCTTCCTGTGCATGTCCTCTACCCAGTGCCAGCACCACGCACCAGGCCTTCAGTGCGCCTCGCCTGTTCAGCGCTGCCAGTGCCTTTCTCCTCTCCAGCGCTGCCGGAGTCTCCCGCCTGTTCAGCGCAGCCAGAGTCTTCCTCCTCTCCAGCGCTGTCGGAGTCTCCCGCCTGTTTAGCGCTGCCAGAGCCTTCCTCCTCTCCAGCGCTGCCGGAGTCTCCCGCCTGTTCAGCGCAGCCAGAGCCTTCCTCCTCTACAGCGCTGCCGGAGTCTCCCGCCTGTTTAGCGCTGCCAGAGTCTCCTGCCTGTTCAGCGCAGCCAGAGCTTCCAGCCTGCATGGAGCAGCCTGAGCTGCCAGCCTGCATGGAGCAGCCTGAGCTGCCAGTCTGCATGGAGCAGCCAGAGCTGCCAGTCTGCATGGAGCAGCCAGAGCTGCCCGTCTGCATGGAGCAGCCAGAGCTTCCCGTCTGCATGGAGCAGCCAGAGCTGCCAGTCTGCATATGGAGCAGCCAGAGCTGCCAGTCTGCATGGAGCAGCCAGATCCGCCAGTCAGCCAGGATCCACCAGTCAGCCAGGATCTTCCAGATCCGCCAGTCAGCCAGGATCCGCCAGTCAGCCAGGCTCTGCCAGAACCGCCAGCAAGCCAGGATCCGCCAGTCAGCCAGGATCTGCCAGAACCACCAGCTAGCCAGGATCTGCCAGAGCCTACTACCTGCCTGAGTTTCCTCTCAGTACTGGGCTTCCTGTCGGTACTAGGCATCCTCTCAGTGCTGAGCTTCACCCCAGTGCTGAGCTTCCCCTCAGTGCCGAGCTTCCCCTCAGTGCCGAGCTTCCCCTCAGTGCCGAGCTTCCCCTCAGTGCCGAGCTTCCCCTCAGTGCCGAGCTTCCCCTCAGTCCCGAGCTGCCCCTTAGTCCAGTGGGGTCCTTGGTGAGGGTTATTAGCCCTAGGTCGGCGGCAAGGGTCGCCAATCAAAGGACGCGTTACAGGGGGACTAAGACTTGGTCGGAGTGGGGTCCACGTCCCGAGCCGGAGCCGCCACCGTGGACAGACGCCCACCCGGACCCTCCCCTATGGGTTTTAGTGTGCGGCCGGGAGTCCGCACCTTGGGGGGGGGGGTTCTGTCACGCCCTGGTCTTAGTATTTTGTGTTTATATATTTATTTGGTCAGGCCAGGGTGTGACATGGGTTTATTTTGTGTTGTGTTTTGGTATTGGGGTTTTAGTAGGTATTGGGATTGTGGCTGAGTAGGGGTGTCTAGCATAGTCTATGGCTGCCTGAGTCGGTTCTCAATCAGAGTCAGGTGATTCTCGTTGTCTCTGATTGGGAACCATAGCCTGGGTTTCACTGTGTGTTTTGTGGGTGATTGTTCCTGTCTCTGTGTTAGTTGTCACCAGACAGGCTGTATTAGGTTTTCACATTTCCGTTTGTTGTTTTTGTATGTTTCGTATTTATCATCATTAAAGATGTCTCGATTTAACCACGCTGCATTTTGGTCCGACTCTCCTTCGACGGAAGAAAGCCGTAACACTGGGCTTCAATCTGTGTGTTTCAAAGCTCTGTTTAATATTTGGCTGGCACCATATCCCGTAAAAGAAATATAATTAGACTCTTAGCTCAATCTCATGCATATATTTAATGACATGTGCATGAGAAATAGCCTAAGGCTTGTGTTTAAATTTGAGTTTGTCTTTACTCTACATTCAGAATGAGTAGCAGGGGTACCTGTCGATCATCACAAGGTAGTGTTGCCCAGCGCTCCTCCCACTCAACATTGAAACACAGGACAGTTTCTCTTCATTTCAAATTTTAGAAACACATTCCAATGATTAGCCCATGGTCGTCTCATCCGCTTTAGATTATTGAGAACAACACAGTGTACTTTATTACCACATCAATCTTGTCATTTGTGCCTGGCTATTATGGTGACACATTTTTCTTGTGTTTTTGCCAACAGGGCCAGGGTTTTTAATCAATGTGAGGATTAACCTCTCTATCACAGAGGTGCCTCTGGTAACAGAACTGGGAATCAAAGGTTCAGGATTAGACCAGTGAGGACACTCACTCAGACCTGAGCGAGACCTCATATTTTACTGACATTACCAGAAATAAACCAGTAATCCCTAAAATCTCTCGAAAGACGGGCAGGAGAAATTCACCTCATGAGCTCCACTTAATTTACCCAAGCGTCACCTAAAAACTCTCTGCTTTCAAGTTCTTTATGTTCTCACACTGACTGACTGCATGACAATGATCATATTATAGAGGGGCTGCTTGATTCTGCTGCTGCTTGTGCCGTTCAATAAATTTATGCTGGGACTACTAGCCTAATAGCTAACTAATCGTACAACTTGCCTCTATGGAAGGTTTACGCTACAACGCCCATAAATTGCTTTTTTAGCATGTGTAGAAATAGCCAAGTTTAATCAGAGATATATACATCCTATCTTAATGCAAATGAGACTGTCAATAAGTTTATTGTAAGAAATTACTTTTTAATTGTCTTAACACAATCACAGTGTGGTGATATAAGCTTCACTTTCCGACAGTCAGGATTAATTTAGTATTGTGCCCACGCATAGTGGCAACCAATTGTGTGCTCCATTGATGTCTTTATCAGCTGAACGTCAAAAGGAAAGATTATATTTATTCTCGAACAGATGGGGGTGGGGGGTAGAAAAGTGCCTTACTGCAATTGTCTTACAGAACATGAATTATGATAAAGGTTAGATGTATACACTGACAGCATTTTCAATAAAGCTATTGCAACAACATCAACGCTGTCTGGTGAAACTAATAAACCAAATGCTTCTTATCTTGGATTACACAAGGGCTTCATCCACAATGGACATTAGCTTCAGACACTCTGCATCTTAAAACAGAATGAATTCCATCCACCCCTTCACCATGGTATTTCACAGTCGCACTAATTATGTCATTCAATTTATCTGAAATGCAGAGCCAAGTGTACTCTAAGTTCAGACCAAATGTACTCTGCACAATTATCCAATGAACCATATTACAGTTGAATAAAGGGTTTGGTTGATCACAAAAAATATTAGCATAGCTTGAGCCACAGAGGCAAATTACTGTTCTGTTTAATAATATAACCTACTGGAGTAGTCCCTGATCTCTCAAAGACCAACATGAAAATGCGTTCCATTTGAGAGTTTAATATCCAAATGAAAGAAGGAAAGGCCATTTTATATCCCCTAGTGTCATTTTGTTTTATATAGGGGCATTGGACATTAAAACTGAATTATGTTAACCTAACGTATGCTTTAAGACATTATCTGTGCTGATTTCAGAGTCAATTCATTCTAACAGCAATGCACCAAGCAGTGCACCAAGGGCACGTATTAAACACAGAACATATAGCTTTTTGAAGAAATAATGTAAAAACGCACCTCAAAAATAACCACTTCCACGTAAACACTCGGAGGTCACGCTGAGTGGGAAAAGCTGTCAAGGCACAATCAGCAATGTTCTTTCTTACAAGCAACTTTAGCTCTACGACAGAGACATGTCTCTAATATAGGACATGCGACCCTTACCACAACCCATTGATTAGATCCATTTCGCCTGAATTATAGGAAACATATCAGGCCTGCGAGTGGTAAACAGGATTACACCCACTACTTTAGCATTACCTCTGATGCACTGTAAATGAATCATTATCAACTACATTTGATTGCATGTAAACAGTTGCTCATCAGTTCAGACAGTGGACCCTCTTGACTGTCTTGAACTGGATGCCTGCAAGCAAGGGTTTTTTATTGTGTTGCTAGTTACAAAACTCTTCTCCTAATTTATGAATAAGAAGTTTGTATGTCAATCCATCTGAAGTACTCTCTCTCTCTCTCTCACACACACACGTTTGTGTACAGTATAGCAGATTGTGGGTTGTAAAGGTTATAGCTAGCTAGCGACGTTGTTTTGGCTTTAGGTAGCTGGTTACAGTTTTTTTACAATCGCTAGGACCCATTTCTCAATACTTAGGCCACTTTTTCAAAACTCATCACACAGTTCTCCTAACCAAATTTCAGCTTGGCACAGTAGTTAATTTCACATCCAAAATGCACTAAAACTACCAAAACAATTCATACATGTTTCAAATCGAATAATTCTTAAAATAACACTAGCGAAGGTTGTCACCCAACAAGCACACTTTGTCACTCATAAAACAATGACCTAAAAACACTAACAACAGGCAACAAGAATGACACCTCTCTACTCTTTAGAATTCACTGCAGTATATGTTACAGGAATGAATCAGACATGATGCAATAAGCTTCCATATGTTTTATGTCATTTTTTGGCATTGAGTGATTCAAAAATACAAGAATTTGATACAGATACAGTAGCAATGCAAGTCAACCCTGTCTTCTGCATTTGGCCACAGGCTCTCATCCATATCACATCTTATGTCATCTTGGGCAATACACCTAGGAAATAATATTTTGACATCCTGGTCCATCCCTGGCAATCTTCTGCAGATATGTCCAGGCATCCAGCATTCATTGCGTTCAAGAGGGACATTTGATCATGTGGATGGTGGTCATAAACCTTACACCTCCATGAGGAAAATAATTCCTCTAAGGGGTTGAGGAATGGAGAGTAAGGTCAGAGGAAAAGTGAAACTATCCTGGGATGGGCTGCAAACCACTGACTGCACGGGAGTGGTGAAATTACAAACATTGACCGATTTCGCCTCACTGCAACCCTTTCCTCACCTGGTACAACCCTTCCATAGAGGTCATCCAGGAATGAAATGAGACGCTTGGTGTTATGGCCCAATTAGCGGTTTGTGTAACAGCAATCCATCAGAAGATATTGCTGCACACATTGTGATGTTGGCACCCCTCTGGCCCGGGACATCATCTGTGGCTCTTTTCCCAATCACATTCCTTCCTCGGCGCAGTGTTTTGGCCAAGTTTAAACCAGCCTCATCCCCAAAGATGAATATGTGGGGTGTTTGCCTGGCTTCAATCTCCATGACTCTCTAAAATAAATCCACGAGGCAACATAAGAGTTAGGCTATTACGATAGTTTACATTATACCTAAAAACATGCCATTGTGTGCCTCTGCCATGTTTGGTTTTGTACAAAACCAATTCTGTATTTTATAGTCAGCTTACCTGGAAATATTGGTTCCTGAGTTGCTTGACCCGTTCAGAGTTCCTCTCAAAGGAGACAGTGTACAACTGCTTCATCCAGACTTGATGTTGTTTCAGGACTCTAGAAATAGTTATGCTTACATTGTGAATATTTCCAAATGTAACGTCTGCCAACACTGTCCCGAATCTCTGTAGGTTTTATATGCCATTGTTCCTGATGAGCATATCAATGATTGCAGTTTCCTGCATAGCAGTGAAAATCCTACCTCTCCTGCCTGTAGGAGGCGGGAGACTCCGGCAACCATTGGGTCCTAAGCAGAAATGCAAAAACAATTACACACAAGTGGGTTTGGAGGCTTTGCTTAATTCACTTCTGTAATGTGCAGTTCAGTCAGATGCCCTTGCAGACTGCACATCTTACCTGTTGTTTTTCCATACATTTCTCACAATAGAAGCCACTGTTGAGCGTTGCAGATTTGGCTGCACTCTCAGACCAGCCTCTCTCATTGATTGACCATGATTCTTTACATGATCTATTATAGTAGCCCTAATCTCATCCGAGACTACAGCTCTTGATCTTCCTCGGTCTTCTCCCACCACGCATACGTACTCTGCAAGTAGTACGGCTGGCAGCTCAGGCTGCTCCATGCAGGCTGGCAGCTCTGGCTGCGCTGAACAGGCAGGAGACTCTGGCAGCGCTGGAGAGGTGGAAGGCTCTGGCAGCGCTAAACAGGCGGGAGACTCCGGCACGCTGTAGAGGAGGAAGGCTCTGGCTGCGCTGAACAGGCGGGAGACTCCGGCAGCGCTGGAGAGGAGGAAGGCTCTGGCTGCGCTAAACAGGCGGGAGACTCCGGCAGCGCTGGAGAGGAGAAAGGCACTGGCAGCGCTGAACAGGCGAGGCGCACTGAAGGCCTGGTGCGTGGTGCTGGCACTGGGTAGAGGACATGCACAGGAAGCCTGGTGCGGGGAGCTGCCATCGGAGGACTGGTGTGTGGAGGTGGCACTGGATAGACCGGACCGTGCAGGCGCACTGGAGCTCTTGAGCACCGAGCCTGCCCAACCTTACCTGGCTCGATGCCCACTCTAGCCCGGCCAATACGAAGAGCTGGTATGTACCGCACCGGGCTATGCACCCGCACTGGAGACACCGTGCGCTCCACAGCATAACACGGTGCCTGCCCGGCCTTTTTAGCCCCCCGGTAAGCACAGGAAGTTTGCGCAGGTCTCCTACCTGGCGTAGCCATACTCCCTGTGAGCCCCCCCCCAATACATTTTTGGGGCTGACTCTCGGGTTCCATCCGCGTCGCCGTGCTGCCTCTTCATACCAGCGCCTCTCCGCTTTCGCCGCCTCCAGTTCTTCTTTGGGGCGTCGATATTCACCAGGCTGTGCCCAGGGTCCTTTTCCGTCCAATATTTCCTCCCAAGTCCAGAAGTCCTTTGATCGCTGCTCCTCACGATAAACAGGGGGAGTTGGCTCAGGTCTGAACCCTGACTCTGCCACACTCTCCCTGAGCCCCCCCCCCAAAGACATTTTTGGGGCTGACTTTCGGGTTTCCTTGCCAACCGTGTTCCCTCGTATTGTCGGCTCCTATCTCCGGCTGCCTCTGCTCTCCTAAGTGCCTCCACCTGTTCCCATGGGAGGCGATCTCTTCCAGCCAGTATCTCCTCCCAAGTGTAACAACCTTTGCCATCCAAAACATCTTCCCATGTCCATTCCTCCTTTCGCTGCTTCTGCTGTCGCTGCCTGTCACCACGCTGCTTGGTCCTCTTGTGGTGGGTGATTCTGTTACGGCTTTCTTCCGTCGAAGGAGAGTCGGACCAAAATGCAGCGTGGTTAAATCGAGACATCTTTAATGATGATAAATACGAAACATACAAAAACAACAAATGTAAATGTGAAAACCTAACACAGAGACAGGAACAATCACCCACAAAACACACAGTGAAACCCAGGCTACCTAAATATGGTTCCCAATCAGAGACAACGAGAATCACCTGACTCTGATTGAGAACCGCCTCAGGCAGCCATAGGCTATGCTAGACACCCCTACTCAGCCACAATCCCAATACCTACTAAAACCCCAATACCAAAACACAACACAAAATAAACCCATGTCACACCCTGGCCTGACCAAATAAATATATAAACACAAAATACTAAGACCAGGGCGTGACACCCAGCTGATTAAATTATCTACAGTTGACGGGCTGCCAGGGTTGGTACATAAGACTAAATTAAATTCAAGGCATCTGTGGCTCTTTCTGTGTTTATATGGAGATCTGTCTCTATTTACACTGTAATTTGCCCTGGTCTCTTGTGTATAACATGTCCACTTTAGCAGTGAGTAGGCCCAACTCTGTTTCCTCTGCATAGTTCTGTTTTTTTATTTCACCTTTATTTAACCAGGTATGCTAGTTGAGAACAAGTTCTCATTTACAACTGCGACTTGGTCAAGATAAAGCAAAGCAGTGCGACACGAACAAAAACAGAGTTACACATGGAATAAACAAACATACAGTTAATAAAATAATGGAAAAAAAGTGTATATACAGTGTGTGCAAATGAGGTAAGATAATGGAGGTAAGGCAATAAATAGCTCATAGTGGTGAAATAAAAATGTAGCAATTAAACACTGGAGTGATAGATGTAGATGTAGATGCAGAAAATGAATGTGCAAGTAGAGATACTGGGGTGCAAAGGAGCAAAAAAATAAAAAAAACAGTATGGGGATGAGGTAATTGGATGGGCTATTTACAGATGGGCTATGTACAGGTGCAGTGATCTGTGAGCTGCTCTGACAGCTGGTGCTTAAAGTTAGTGAGGGAGATATGAGTCTCCAGCTTCAGTGATTTTAGTTCCAGTCGTTGGCAGCAGAGAACTGGAAGGAATGGCGGCCAAATGAGGAATTGGCTTTGGGGGTGACCAGTAAAATATACCTGCTGGAGCGCATGCTATGGGTGGGTGCTGCTATGGTGACCAGTGAGCTGAGATAAGGTGGGGCTTTACCTAGCAAAGACTTATAGATGACCTGGAGCCAGTGGGTTTGGCAACGAATATGAAGCGAGGGCCAACCAACAAGAGCAGACAGGTCACAGTGGTGGGTAGTATATAGGGATTTGGTGACAAAACAGATGGCACTGTGATAGACTGCATCCAATTTGCTGAGTAGAGCGGAGGATATGCTGTAAATGACATCGCCGAAGTCAAGGATCGGTAGGATAGTCAGTTATACGAGGGTATGTTTGACCGCATGAGTGAAGGATGCTTTGTTGCGAAATAGGAAGCCAATTCTAGATTTAATTTTGGATTGGAGATGATTAATGTGAGTCTAGAAAGAGAGTACAGTCTAACCAGACACCTATAATATGTGGACATCTACAAATACCTCAGAACCGTCAGAACCGTCCAGTAGTGATGCTGGACGGGTGGGCAGGTGCTGGGTGCATGCATTGAAGAGCATGCATTTAGTTTTATTTGCATTTAAGAGCTGTTAGAGGCTACGGAAGGAGTGTTGTATGGCATTGAAGCTCGTCTGGAGGTTAGTAAACACAGTTTCCAAAGAAGGGCCAGAAGTATACAGAATTGTATCGTCTGAGTAGAGGTGGATCAGAGAATCACCAGCAGCAAGAGCGACATCATTGATGTATACAGAACAGAGTCAGCCCGAGAATTTAACCCTGTGGCAACCCCATAGAGACTGCCAGAGGCCCGGACAACAGGCCCTCCGATTTGACACACTGAACTCTGTCTGAGAAGTAGTTGGTAAACCAGACAAGGCAGTCATTTGAGAAACCGAAGCTGTTGAGTCTGCCGATAAGAATGTGGTGATTGACAGAGTCGATAGCCTTGGCCAGGTCTATGAATACAGCTGCACAGTATTGTCTCTTATTGATGGAGGTTATGATATCATTTAGGACCTTGAGAGTGGCTGAGGTACACCCATGACCAGCTCAGAAACCAGATTGCATTGTGGAAAAGGTAGGAAGGTGGGATTCAAAATAGTCGGTGATCTGTTTGTTAACTTGGCTTTTGAAGACCTTAGAAAGGCAGGGTAGGATAGATATAGGTCTGTAGCAGTTTGGGTCTAGAGTGTCTCCCCCTTTGAAGAGGGGGATGACCGCGGCAGCTTTCCAATCTTTGGAGATCTCAGACCATACAAAAGAGAGGTTGAACAGACTTGAAATAGGGGTTGAAACAATTTTGGCTGATATCTCTGATAATTTTAGTATGGCCAGCTGTAGAAAAATGCTTATTGAAATTCTCAATTATGCAAGTTGAGCAGTGGTCAGTTACTGCAGCACCTGTATGTAATGGCAGCCATTGGATCCATCATGTCAACAGGATCTGCTTCATGAATCTCTCTGATTGATCCTGGGTGCAGGTGGCTCCACAACATTGCACTGCACCAATAATCATGGATCTATAACAGCATGTCACTTGATATACTGCTTAGTTGATGCATGGGAGTTTTATTGACAGCTCAGAACATGGAAATGTTTAAGCAATATGATCCCCTATGGTTGATGCCTAAGGTATCCATGGGAAGGTTAGACCTTCATAGTTCTGTTAACTTTTCCCTCTTTATTTATTTGAAATAAAACTTATATCGCATACAGGCTGTTGTTTTTCCTAAGTGCAGATGTCTCTCAAACCTGTTACAATGGTTTACGAGACATAATTAGGCCTAATGACTTGCATAACTTTCCTTATTATCTTTTCCCCATCTTTTTCTCATCAATCCTCTGCACAGTGTGTCACCATATTGAGTTTGGTCTCTTAGGAAGAAACAGGCCACTGTTTGAGTAATCTATCAATTGAACTGAAATAAAAAAAAACGAAATAAGCATAAGCTGTAGTTGGTTGTTTGAACTGACAATCTGTCACAATACTACCGAAGGTGGCTCCCCTTCCTGTTCGGGTGGAGCTCGGCGGTCGTTGTCGCCGGTCTACTAGCTGCCAACGATCCCTTTTTCCTTTTCGTTTGTTTTGGTCTAATTGTTTTCACCTGTTCCTTGTTGGGGTTTTGGGATGGGTGCTAATTAAGTTCGTTAAGCCCGCTGGTGTTTGTGCGGGCTTGTTGTTATTGTACGTTAGTGGTGTTTTGTTGATTTTGGGTTTTCATTGTCCGGTATTTGTAACAGTGGTTTTGGGTTGTTGTTTGCGCCTGTGTTTTGGGCTTCACCCTATTTTGTACCTGTTACTGTTACGGAGGACATTAAAGCGTTTTTCCTGTTTACCTTCTGCTCTCTGCGTCTGACTCCACACCCATCACTCTCCCGGCGTTACACAATCTGAGCCTGAATAAAAATATTTTAATCATAACCTCAGTAGAAGTAACACCTCGCCTCCTTTTTCTGGCACTCCCTTAGGTTCCTTCCTCAGTCAGTTCTGTTCCTGTGTTTGTGCAAAGATGCTACTGTTATGTTGCTCGTTCCATGTTTGTTGTTTTATTAAACCTGCTTCTTGACTCACAGCGTCTTCGTTACAGAAATGCTTACTTACAAGCCCTTAACCAACAATGCAGTTATGAAAAATAAGTGTTAAGTAAAAATAACAAATAATTAAATAACAGCAGTAAAATAACTGTAGTGAGGCTATATACGGGGTGTACCGGTACAGAGTCAATGTGTGGGGGGCACAGCTAAGTCCAGGTAATTGAGGTAAAATGTACA
The DNA here is from genome assembly GCF_018296145.1 of Oncorhynchus tshawytscha. Lineage (NCBI taxonomy): Eukaryota > Metazoa > Chordata > Actinopteri > Salmoniformes > Salmonidae > Oncorhynchus > Oncorhynchus tshawytscha. Next base: position 46,839,855 of record NC_056436.1, read on the forward strand.
TGTAGGTAAAGTTAAAGTCACTATGCATAGATAATAAACAAAGAGTAGCAGCAGCGTAAAAGATGGGGGGGAACAATGCAAAAAGTCTGGGTAGCCATTTGATGAGCTGTTCAGGAGTATTATGACTTGGGGGAAGAAGCTGTTAAGAAGCCTTTTGAAGCTAGACTTTGCACTCTGGTACAGCTTGCCATGTGGTAGCAGAGAGAACAGTCTATGACTAGGGTGTCTGGAGTCTTCAACAACTGGGCCGTGCGCACTACCCTCTGTAGTGCCTTGCAGTCGGAGGCAGAGCAGTTGACATACTAGGCAGTAATGCAACCAGTCAGGTTGCTCTCGATGGTGCAGTTGTAGAACTTTTTTAAAGATCTGAGGACCCATGCCAAATCTTTTCAGCCTGCTGAGGTGGAATAGGTTTTGTTGTACCCTCTTCACAACTGTCTTGGTGTGTTTGGACCATGATAGTTTGTTGGTGATGTGGACACCAAGGAACTTGAAGCTCTCTACCTGCTCCACTACAGCGCTGTCGATGAGAATGGGGGCATGCTCGGTCCTCCTTTTCTTGTAGTAAACAATCATCTCCTTTGTCTGGCCATGCAGTGATGAGTGAACAGGGAGTATAGGAGGGGACTGAGCTTTGTTGAGGATAAGCGTGGCGGATGTGTTGTTACCTAAGCTTACCACCTGGGGGTTGCCGGTCAGGAAGTCTAGGTACCATTTCGAGGGAGTTGTTTAGTCCCAGGGTCCTCAGCTTAGTGATGAGTTTTGAGGGCACTATGGTGTTGAACGCTGAGCTGTAGTCAATTAATAGCATTCTCACATAGGTGCTATATTTGTCCAGGTGGGAACAGGCAGTGTGGAGAGCAATACTGCCCGATCAAGCAAAAAGGCAGAAACTAATTTGGTTGAAAATTAGATGTCTTTTTTGATACGGTAAATACATGCTTAATCATGTGGACAAGTATCCTGCCTCTGTTGTGTTTTGGAGAAAATGGGGGTTATGTTAGAAGTAACTGCAAAAAGTTAATTTGAAACCAATTTTTCTCAGTTCCAAGCTATGAGCAGTTACTACCTTTTTGCTTGGTAGGGCAGAAAAGAGATTGCATCATCTGTGGGTCTGTTCAGGCGGTATGCAAATTGTAGTGGGTCTAGGGTTTCTGGGATAATGGTGTTGATGTGAGCCATGACCAGCCTTTCAAAGCACTTCATGGGTACAGACGTGAGTGTTACGGGTCGGTAGTCATTTAGGAAGGTTGCCTTAGTCCCTGTTCTTGGGCACAGGGACAAATGTGGTCTGCTTGAAACATGTTGGGATTAGAGACTCATTCAGGGACAGGTTGAAAATGTCAGTGAGAACACTTGCCAGTTGGTCAGCATATGCTCCAAGTATGGCCTTGAGGCCTTGCAAATGTTGACCTGTTTAAAGGTCTTACTCACATTGGCTATGGAGAGCGTGATCACACCGTCGTCCAGAACAAGTCATTTAGCTCGTCTGGTAGGCTCGTGTCACTGGGCAGCTCGCGGCTGTGCTTCCCTTTGTAGTCTGTAATGGTTTGCAAGCCCTGCCACATCTGACCCAGTGTATTACAATTCAATCTTAATCCTGTATTGACTCTTTGCCTGTTTGATGGTTCGTCGGAGGGCATTGCGAAATTTCAATATAAGTTTCCGGGTTAGAGTCCCGCTCCTTAAAAGCGGCAGCTCTACACTTTAGCTCAGTGCGGATTTTGCCTGTAATCGATGCACTTATTGATGAAGCCAGTGACTGATGTGGTGTACTCCTCAATGACATCGGAAGAATTCCAGTCTGTGCTAGCAAAACAGTCCTGTAACTTAGCATTTGCGTCATTTTGACCAGTTCTTTATTGACAGAGTCACTGGTGCTTCCTGCTTTAGTTTTTTCTTTTAAGCAGGAATCAGGAGGATAGAATTATGGTCAGATTTGGAGGTGAGGGAGAGCTTTGTACTTGTCTCTGTGTATTGGGTATAGGTGTTTTCCCCTCTGGTTGCACATTTAGCATGCTGGTAACAACATCACCCACCTTGCAATCTGAGTTGAGGCAGTCAACATTTAAACTACTTAACCATGGACTTTTTTGTCATTTTATGAGGCATGTTTTAAAGTGTTCCAATTATAGGAATGTTAAAAGGGGATTATTTATAAACACTTCCTCATTTGTCATTGAATCCAGTATCTCTCATGTTGTCCAGCAGACAAATACACAATCCTAGTCATATTAAACACCCATGCCTGTTGTTGCGTCTTTAGATCTCTTTCTACATTTCTGAAGGATATTTTCATCTCTGTCATATGAAACTGCTCACATTTTCACCTTTGAGAATGGTGTTCTCCCGCTTATTGTATTTTGGAACATTTGCGCATATAGCCTACTGCCGTGTGTGCATTGCTGTGTTTATAATGTGAAGAAATAGCCTAATAGTTTATCAAAATGTTAAGCTAAATGTTCTGAACTGTTGCATCAGCCTCATTGCTTTTAAATGTTTTGTTTATGTACAGTGGTTGTGTTGTATTAATTTGGGATCTATTAGCCCCACAACTGTTCCAGAGTATGTTTGGAACATTTATTTCCTGCAAAAAAGGACAAGCTGACCAATAAAATAGGTCAACTTTTGTACTATGGGGGATGGTAGGTTGACATAGGGCAGTGCTTCTTCTGTTAGTTACTCATATTGATGGCTGACAGAGTAAATACTTTCAGTTATTCTAACATCTTCAATGTACGCCTTGTAATTTGATGCGCCGCAGTTGCATCCTGATGTGCAGAGACTACTTAGGAGCTGTTATGCCTGTGAGAAGGACCAGATCACTTGATGGGCATTTGCTAATAAGAATTGAGATATCTGAGAGAGTATGTGAGGGGTGCTTCGGAGCGCAGCAATTGGCAGCTGGGAGAAGGGAATTATAATTATATTCGTCCCAAAGGCACAACTGCCACGTTGGACGCAAGGCACGGACTTTGAGGGCATATCAAACAAGGGGGATTCGACGACAATGGCCGTCGATGCCGCTTGGATAATGGACGCCTGACCGAAACCAATGCCTGTTACTTACAGTATCATTAAAGTGTATTTATTTATTTTTACTATTTTCTACATTGTAGAATAATAGTGAAAACGAACTATGAACTAACAAGGAATTGTGTAGTAAGAGGAAAACAAGTCCAAATATATTTTAGAATCTTCAAAGTAGCAACCCTTTGCCTTGATGACAGCTTTGCACACTCTTGGCATTCTCTCAACCAGCTTCATGAGAGAGTCACCTTTAAAACATTTCAATTAACAGGTATGTCTTGTTCATTTGTGGAATTTATTTTCTTCTTAATGCATTTGAGCCAATCAGTTGTGTTGTGACAAATTAGGGATGGTATACAGAAGATAGCCCAATTTTGGTAAAAGACCAAGTCCATATTCTGGCAAGAACTGCTCAAATAAGCAAAGAGAGACATCAGTCCATCATTATTTTAAGACATGAAGTTAAGTCAACCGGGAAAATTTCAAGAACTTTGAAATTTTCATCAAGTGCAGTCGCAAAACCCATCATGAGCTATGATGAAACTAGCTCTCATGAGAGAGGCAGTTTTATCTCTGCTGCAGAGGATAAGTTTCTTAAAGTTATCTGCACCTCAGATTGCAGCCCAAATACATGCTTCACAGAGTTCAAGTAACAGACACATTTCAACATAAACTGTCTAGAGGAGACTGCGTGAATCTAGCCTTCATGGTCGAATTGCTGCAAAGAAACACTACTAAATGACACCAATAATAATATGAGTCTTGCTTGGGCCAAGAAACACAAGCAATTGACATTAGATGGGTGGAAATCTGTTCATTAGTGTTGTGTCCAAATTTGACATTTTTGGTCCCAACCACTGTGTCTTTGTGAGACACAGATTAGGTGAACAGATGATCTCCGCATATATAGTTCCCACCGTGAACCATGGAGGAAGAGGTGTAATGGTATTTTGCTGGTGACATTGTCTATTTATTTGTTTACAATTTAAGGCACACTTTAGCAGCATGAGTACCACAGCATTCTGCAGTGATACGCCATCCCATTTGGTTTGTGCCTAGGTGAACTATAATTTGTTTTTCAACAGGACAATGACCCAACATACCTCCAGGCTGTGTAAGGGTTATTTGACCAAGAAGGAGAGTAATGGAGTGCTGCATCAGATGACCTGGCCTCCACAATACTCTGACCTCAACCCAATTGTGATGGTTTGGGATGAGTTGGATCGCAGAGTGAAGGAAAAACAGCCAAACAGTGCTCAGCATATGTGACTCACCACCTGGATTTGGTCTTATCCTCTTTGAGCTAGGGGGCAGTATTTTCACATCCGGATGAAAAGCGTGCCCAAAGTAAACTGCCTGCTCCTCAGGCCCAGAAGCTAGGATATGCATATATTAGTAGATTTGGATAGAAAACACTCTGAAGTTTCTAAAACTGTGAGTATAACAGAACTGATTTAGCAGGCGAAACCCCGAGCACAATCCATCCAGGGAAACATTTTTTTGAGGTCACTGTGTTTCCCAATGAAAGCCCTATTTATAAGGAATCTGGTTGCAGTTCCTATGGCTTCCACTAGATGTCAAGTCTTTAGAAATTGGTTGATGTTTCTCTTTTGAGAAATGAAGAAGTATTGCTGTTCTTTGTAAGTGTCACTCCAGTTGGACTCCACTGTTTGGTGCGCGTGAACTGGAACGCTCTTCACGTTTTTATCCGGTATTAGAAACAGTTTATTCCATCTTAAATGTTATTGATTATTTACGTTTTAAGGTACTTGAGGTTGGATTAGGAACGTTGATTGGACCAAGTTTACAGGTAAATTATTCGATACTTTGTAGGCATGTTGGGCAAGTTGAAACCGGTGTATTTCTGAATCAAACGCGCCAAATAAATGGCCATTTTTGGGACATAAAGAAGGACATTATCGAACTAACGGACCATTTGTGATGTTTCTGGGACATTTTGGAGTGCCAACAGAAGAAGATCTTCAAAGGTAAGGCATTAATTATATCGCTATTTCTGACTTTTGTCGCGCACCTGCCTGGTTTAAATCTGATTTTCATGTGTTTGTATGCAGGACGCTGTCCTCAGATAATCGCATGGTCTGCTTTCGCCGTAAAGCCTTTTTGAAATCTGACACAACGGCTCGATTAACAAGAAGTTAAGCTTTATTTTGATGTATTACACATATCTTTTCGTGAATGTTGAATATTGATATTCCTGTAGTTTGAATTTGGTGTGCTGCCATTTCACTGGATGTTGTCAAATCAATCCCGCTAAAGGGATTGGCGCGTGAAGGGATCCATAAGAGGATATTGGGATTGGTGGGTCCCCTGCGGGACGGTTGAGCTAACGTAAACTAATGCGATTGGCATGAGGTTGTAAGTAACAAGAACATTTACCAGGACATAGACATATCTGATATTGACAGAAAGCTTAGATTAACAAGGATTTAACTGCACTGTCCAATTTACAGTAGATATTTCAGTGAAAGAATAGTATGCTATTATTTGAGGAGAGTGCACAATTTTGAACATAAAGTTATTAATAAACAAATTAGGCACATTTGAGTGGTCTTGATACAACAGTTTATTGGATCAGTGTGAAACTTTGCACATACAGTCCTGTCATCTAGTGGCCAAAATCTAAATTGCACAATGGACTGGAATAATACATTATGGCCTTTCTCTTTCATTTCAAAGATGATGGTACAAAAAATGGTTGTTTTTTTCTTTGTATTATCTTTTACCAGATCTAATGTGTTATTCTCCTACATTCCTTTCACATTTCCACAGACTTCTAAGTGTTTCCTTTCAAAAGATATCAAGAATATGCATATCTTTCTTCAGGCGCTACAGGCAGTTAGATTTGGGTATGTTATTGTAAGCGAAAATTGAACAAAAGGGGCCGATTCTTTGTACAACAATGAACATAATGCCAAATCATGTCATTACTACCATGCATGAATCTGCTGGGAGCTAACCAATCAGGTTCAATGTTAGCTAGCTAACATTAGACTCTGACTAGCAAAGCAAATGGTTTTGGGATACGAATAATAACGTCATCTAGTGAGCCAGCCAGCTAACGTTAGCTAGCTAGCAGTACACTTTAGCTTGAAATGAAACCACTTTCTGTCAAAATTAGAGATGTGTAATATCTGAAAATGTAGCTAGCTAGACTATCTTACATCATCATGAATGTCGGACGTGTCTCCCTTCTACGGATGCCTTGCCACGTTTGCCCTTAGTTTGAATATGTAATCCGGAGACAGGTGTTTTCTCCATCTCTTTAGCTATCAAACTCTAATTCCACTGATTTCAGTCCTCCAGAAGTGGAGAGCAACAATTATACAGCTCCATTACGCGATACATGAAAAAAAGCAGCGTTCGACAGGATTACCAAGACAGTTCTTTATGCCAGACCAATCCGGACTCCTCTCTCGGCATATCCAGCCAACTCATTATCTCAGCCATTCATGGATAGTGGGAAGGTTGCAAGCCCTTCTGTGGTGATAGGTCAACTATTTCAGCACTGCTTTGCGCTCCTCTGAGACAAGCATGGGGAATGGTTTTGATAAATCAATTACATTTTTATTTTCACTGAATCTATGTTTGGGTATTGGTTAGCCTACAATTCGTGGAAATGTTAGGATTATTTTGCTCTTCACTCGCAGTAGCCTAGGCCTACTCCCGACCGGTCACATTGAACAGCAGCATATTTTAAATTCTCTAGTACAGCAAATGTTAAAAACAGTCAAATGCTTCTCAAAGATGCCTCTCTGGTGGTCTAACATTAATTAAATTAATTTTAATTAAATTAATTTAAATTAAACATTAACTAACATTAATGGCAACAATGGCTGACACTTAAATGACATGCCATAGAATTCTGCAGCAGCCCGCAAGCTGTGCTGCAGTGCGACGCAACTTTTAAAGGAAGAACCACTGTACATATAGGTAGGGTTAGAGTCACTAGGCAACAATATGGATAATAAACAGTAGCAGCAGAGTATGGCATGAGTCAAACAGGTATCTATTTAGTAAAGTATATTATTAAATTCCTTGTTCAGCCATGAAAACAAGAAACAGAATATTCCATTGTATGCCTGCCAGCCAGCTGAAAATCTTTGTGTGTGTAGGCTACCTGCCCCTGCCCCTCCCCTTCTCTTTGAAGCATAGACTACTGTAGCTACTGACGTTACAAGCATGATTCAGAAATTAGGGACATTTTTAATTAGAGAATGGATTACATTTTTCAATGATAGTTATAGTTATCATGTTTCACATTGGATTTATTACAGTTTTTCAAAATTGTTTACAGACTAAAATTGCAACTTGAACCAATTCCCTAAACCAAGTCTGCAAAATTGCAAGCACAATTCCTGCTTACACTCAGTTTTCAATTCTATATCACACTTTTTGTAAAACACTACACACAGTTGTCTACATTAGGCACACCATTCAAAATTCAAATATCTTTAGTCCCTTTGGAAAGCAACATCAATCACAATGCCAAGCTCTATACACCAATTGGCAACACCCACTCCTCACAGGTGTAAATACTAGCTGCTGAATTGTTCACTTAAAAATCAGAGCTTTAGCACTATAAAAGGCCACAGATGAGCTCTCCTGTTTTAGAGGAAAATGTAAGTCAATGGTGAAGCAAGAACTAAAAGGTGAAGGAGTGAGAGTAAGAGGAGGATGAGGATGAGGATGAACAGCTGTCTCAGATGAGATCAGGGCCACATTGGTTGGCCATGCTCAACCACGGATTGAGTATGAGGGAGTCTGGGCAGAGAGTTTAGCCCAACCTGAGCCGCTACATGGTTGCATCTATCATCCGGACATTCAGAAATGAGAACCAGTAAGTTGCCCGCCATCTACACTATGCTCTTTATGTTTGAGTATACTGCAGTCCGACATATGAGTAGGCCTCAGTGATTGTTGGCCAATGTTACAGTAACGTCATTTCATATTGAAAGAAAATAGATTATTTTAGCTTACTGTAACCAATCATATCATATTTGTGGATCTTCTGCACAACTGAGAGACGGCCAGGCCAGGCCATGGTGGAAGACACCGGCTGTTCACACCAGAACAGGAGACCGCTATTGTTAACATGGTTGTGGCAAACAATGCCATTAGACTTTGAGAAATCCAGAACCACATAATTGCAGACAACACAATATTAAATAACATTCACCAGGTGGGGTTGTCTACATTGGACTGTGTATTACAGTGTAAATGAATCCGAATGAAACAGGTCTATTGGGTGCCATTTGAGTGAAACTCAGAGAGGGTTAAAGAACAGCGCTATGAATATGTGCAAGTAAGTACTATACTGTGAATTTACTGTCATATCAGCATTGTAGACACATTACAGTACTGTAATCCAGTGTACTGTGCCTCACCATATTGACTGCTCTAGGTCTGTCACATTGTCTTGTTGTCTGTTTCAGAGAGTCTTGGAGCTGGATGCCGCTGCAATTCAGCACATTTATATTTACATTGATGAGGCTGGCTGCAACTTAGCCAAAAGAAGGGGACGGAACATTATTGGTCACCATGACATTGTGAATGTCCCTGGACAGCATGGAGGGAATATCACCATGTGCGCAGCCATTAGCCAGTAAGGCATCATCATGCCAACCTTGGTCCCTACAACACTGCCCTTCTCATTCCTGGACACAATACTTATTTCCCTCATTAAAATGCAAATCAATTTATAACATTTTTGACATGCGTTTTTCTGGATTTCTTTGTTGTTATTCTGTCTCTCACTGTTCAAATAAACCTACCATTAAAATTATAGATTGATCATATCTTTGTGAGTGGGCAAATGTACAAAATCAGCAGGGATCAAATACTTTTTCCCCTCACTGTATGTGTATGTATGTATATATATATATATATATATATATATATATATATATATATATATATATATATATATATATATATATATATATATATATATATATATATATATATACACTGCTAAAAAAAAGGGAACACTAAAATAACACATCCTAGATCTGAATGAATGTAATATTCTTATGAAATACTTTTTTCTTTACATAGTTGAATGTGCTGACAACAAAATCACACAAAAATGATCAATGGAAATCAAATGTATCAACCCATGGAGGTCTGGATTTGGAGTCACACTCAAAATTAAAGAGGAAAACCACACTACAGGCTGATCCAACTTTGATGTAATGTCATTAAAACAAGTCAAAATGAAGGCTCAGTAGAGTGTGTGGCCTCAATGTGCCTGTGTGACCTCCCTACAACGCCTGGGCATGCTCCTGATGAGATGGCGGATGGTCTCCTGAGGGATCTCCTCCCAGACCTGGACTAAAGCATCCGCCAACTCCTAGACAGTCTGTGGTGCAACGTGGCGTTGGTGGATGGAGCGAGACCTGATGTCCCAGATGTGCTCAATTGGATTCAGGTCTGGGGAACGGGCGGTCCATAGCATCAATGCCTTCCTCTTGCAGGAACTGCTGACACACTCCAGCCACATGAGGTCTAGCATTGTCTTGCATTAGGAGGAACCCAGGGCCAACCACACCAGCATATGGTCTCACAATGAGTCTGAGGATTTCATCTCGGTACCTAATGGCAGTCAGGCTACCTGTGGCAAGCACATGGAGGGCTGTGCGGCCCCCCAAAGAAATGCCACCCCACACCGTGACTGACCCACCACCAAACCGGTCATGCTGGAGGATGTTGCTGGCAGCAGAACGTTCTCCACGGCGTCTCCAGACTCTGTCACGTCTGTCACTTGTGCTCAGTGTGAACCTGCTTTAATCTGTTAAGAGCACAGGGCGCCAGTGGCGAATTTGCCAATCTTGTTGTTCTCTGGCAAATGCCGAACGTCCTGCACGGTGTTGGGCTGTAAGCACAACCCCCACCTGTGGACGTCGGGCCCTCATACCACCCTCATGGAGTCTGTTTCTGACCGTTTGAGCAGACACATGCACATTTGTAGCCTGCTGGAGGTCATTTTGCAGGGCTCTGGCAGTGCTCCTCCTGCTCCTCCTTGCACAAAGGCAGAGGTAGCGGTCCTGCTGCTGGGTTGTTGCCCTCCTACGGCCTCCTCCACGTCTCCTGATGTACTGGCCTGTCTCCTGGTAGCGCCTCCATGCTCTGGACACTACGCTGACAGACACAGCAAACCTTTTTGCCACAGCTCGCATTGATGTGCCATTCAGGATGAGCTGCACTACCTGAGCCACTTGTGTGGGTTGTAGACTCCGTCTCATGCTACCACTAGAGTGAAAGCACCGCCAGCATTCAAAAGTGACCAAAACATCAGTCAGGAAGCATAGGAACTGAGAAGTGGTCTGTGGTCACCACCTGCAGAACCACTCCTTTATTGGGGGTGTCTTGCTAATTGCCTATAATTTCCACCTGTTATCTATTCCATTTGCACAACAGCATGTGAAATTTATTGTCAATCAGTGTTGCTTCCTAAGTGGACAGTTTGATTTCACAGAAGTGTGATTGACTTGGAGTTACATTGTGTTGTTTAAGTGTTCCCTTTATTTTTTTGAGCAGTGTATATAAAATTGATTAAATAAAAATCCTCAGCAATCTACATACTAGACCCCAAAATGACAAAGTAAATATTTTTTGCACATTTATTAATAAAAAACAGAAATTATCAGGATAAAGTTAAGTCCCAGATGCAGACTGTGTCGAATTAACAATGTTTATTACAGCAGCAGGGGAAAACAGGACCTCGGGCAGGCTCAGGTCAGGCAGAGGTCGGTAATCCATAGGCGGGGCAAAGGTACAGGACAGCAGGCAGGCTCAGGGGCAGGACAGGTAAGGGTAAAAACCAGGTGGATGAGAAAAGAGGAGGTGATTCAAAAAACGCTGGTTGACTAGACAAACAGGGAATAATTGGGTAGATGGGCAACACCTGGAGGGGGTGGAGACAATCCAAAAGACAGGTGAAACAGATCAGGGTGTGACATACCTTATTTACATAAGTATTCAGACCCTTTGCTATGAGACTCGAAATTGAGCTCAGGATCATCCTGCTTCCATTGATCATCCTTGAGATGGAAAGGTGTGTGCTTTCCAAATAATCTCCAATCAAGTTGTAGAAACATCTCAAGGATGGTCAATGGAATCAGGATGCACCTGAGCTCAATTTCGATTTCGGTCTGAATACTTTCTGAAGCCACTGTATGTTTATAAACTTACTATTAAAAAGTACCATAATGATGGTCCACATAGTTGTACCTTGATATTTGTACACAAGCTTGTTACCCCACTAGCTAGCTCTGGTCTAGCTCTCAAACTCTAGGTGGCATTATGTGTCATTTCCATCTCTCATCCTGGGATTTAAGTTATTACCGGCATGGCACACAAGGGGGTGCTGAACATCCCATTGGGCCTCTACTACTAGAATGTTTTATTTTACCTAGGAAGTCAGTTAAGAACAAATTCTTATTTTCAATGACGGCCTAGGAACAGTGGGTTAACTGTCGGGCAGAACGACAGATTTTTACCTTGTCAGCTTGGGGATTCTATCATGCAACCTTCCAGTTACTAGTCCAACACTCTAACCACTAGGCTACCTGCCGAAATACTAACACAATTTGCACAAACTAATACCGAAATCACATGGACTCTGTTATTTGCTTGACAATCACTGGCTAATAAAACTTCATGACCGCCACTGCTAAATGCTAAGTTATACTAGCATAGCTAGTAGCTACCGGTTGTCATTTTTTGGAGTGTGGACATTTACAAGCGAAAGTGAACTAAATAAATTGTGCAAATGAACAAAGTTGTGATGCATGCTTTTCTGAAGGAAGAGCAGCATGTATACACCAAGCAGATGGGAGAAGAACGGAGAAGAAAAAAAATGCTAATAAGAAATAGTACAGGGAAAAAAGGGCACCTGTACAGACCTCATTTTCTGGCAGAAAGCCATTATTTCACGTCGTTCGTAATAATGATGGTCGGACCAAGGCGCAGCGTGAGTATAGTTCCACATCTTTTAATGGATAAGTGAAACTGAAAACAAAATTACAAAACTTACAAAGACCCATGACTACGTAGTGCTCAAGCACACTATACATAAACAATATCCCATAACCCACAGGTGGAAAAATACAACTTAAGTATGATCCCCAATTAGAGACAACGATTGCCTCTAATTGGGAATCATACACAAACAACAACATAGAAAAATAAACTAGACTAAACACCCCTAGTCATGCCCTGGCTTTCTATGGTCAGGACGTGACACATTATAAGATATCTGATGTGAATTGCACACAATTTGTGTTTAGAGTTTTGGGAAAATGGACCAAAGATTAAATTTAATCATCTCATGTGCACTGCACAACAGAGATAGAAGGGTTTGGACCAGCTCGCCGTTTACAAACAAATATGTGACTGGCTTAACTGTTCTGGGGAACTGTGGTAAGCTTTGACAGGTGAAATGAAGAACGCAATCTGCTTTATTTCCTAACGTATTGCACAAGTTGACTGCAGGTTTTATCTTTAACTTCAAAGAAATAGTTTTGATGGTATTGAAAAACCATCCTGTGTCTTTCTCCAAATAACCTCCCCAGCCTATTCCCCGAGCTGACAAGGTACAAATCTGTCGTTCTGCCCCTGAACAGGCAGTTAACCCACTGTTCCTAGGCCGTCATTGAAAATAAGAATTTGTTCTTAACTGACTTGCATCGTTAAATAAAGGTAAAAATAAAATGTAAACAATTCCTTACTCATGATAATTAATTTGTTTATGCCCCTTTAAGAGCGTCCCACGCATCTATGCTAGAAATTGAAACATTTATCTCTGGTAAAATAGGTATTTCGTTTTGAGCGGTTTTCTGAATTGTGAAGGTGCAACCACTGACACAAAACCATTTTCTGTTTGTTTCTATGGCAGAGGCTGTGGTACAGCTAAACCTAATCAGACTTGCCTGTGCTCATGGTTCTCACAGGTGAAATAAAAATATCCAAATGACTTTGCTTGTGATGCCCACCCAACAGCCTAAGCGCATCGGACATGAAAATAACAATACAGATTATACCTTAATTTCAACAAGGAGAACAGACCAAGGTCTCTTTTACAGCTGGGCCCTGCGTATACATGTTTACACATACAGTTTAGGTAAAATGATTAAAAAAACTAAACAAGACAAAAAAAACTAAACAAGACGGACAAAACTATCACAGATCACAAAAAATACAACAACATATTACATTTACACACAGGTTATTCTACTAACAGCACAAGAACTTGCATTACCCGAAACAGTTACAAGCAATACAAAAATAAAAATGCTCCAATAAATATTTAAAATAAGCAAGGGGGACAAGAGTATCAGGTTTAAGTTTAGTCTGCAGGCTATTCCACAGGCAAGGAGCGTAACAGGAAAAGGCAGCCATACCCAACTCTGTGGAAATCGCATGGGCCTCAAGTGTTATCCTTGCTTGAGACCTGGTTTCAGGAATTCTAATATTGATGAGTGATGATAAATAAGAAGGTAGCTTATTCAGAAGTGCTTTATAGACAAACACGAGAGCATGTTGTTCTCGTCTCACGGACAGCGAAGTCCAACCCACATTATGATATAAAACACAGTGGTGAGTTCTGTAGCTAGCACCCGTAATAAACCTAAGTGCGCAATGATAAGTAGCATCCAGGGATTTAAGTGTTGATGCCGTAGCATGCATGTAAATAATATCCCCATAATCTATAACAGACATAAAAGTAGCTTTCACAATTTGTCTTCTATTTGTAGAGGACAAGCATGTCCTGTCTCTATAGAGGAAGCCTAGCTTGATTTTTTAGCAGTTTACAAAGTTCATCAATATGAATTTTAAAAGACAGTTTATCATCCAACCATATCCTTAAGTATTTATATGCAGAGACCTGATTAATTCGAGAACCATCTAAGCTCGTATTTTCAACCAACTTTTTGAAAACGAGTTTTCTTTGCATTTAAAACATGTTTCAGCTGTATAAATGACCCTTGTAATATCTTAAAATCTGTCTCAATAGTGATAATGCTTGGGCAGCTGTTGAAGCAATAGAGTACATGACAGTGTCATCAGCATATAAATGAATGACACTTTCTTATCTCATCACCGATATTGTTTATGTAGAGAGTGAACAGTAATGGACCAAGTATAGAACCTTGTGGGACCCCTTTAACCAACTCCAATGGCTCTGACTGGATGCCGTCGACTCTAACAGCCTTACTTCTATCCTTTATATAGTCATGAAACCAACGACAGGCATCCAGTCCCAGTCCTATTGACGACAGCTTACCCAAAAGTATTGCATAGTCTACAGTGTCAAAAGCTTTAGATAAATCTATGAACAAGGCGGCACAGTACTTTATATTATCTAGGGCATTAGTAATATAATTTACAACACATACAGTGGCCGTAATAGTACTGTGTTTAGGTCTAAAGCCAGATTGTTTACTAGAAAGAATATTGTTAACAGTTAAAAAAGATTGTAGTTGCCTATTCACCAGTGACTCTAGAATTTTAGCCAAACAGGAGAGCTAAGAGATGGGCCAATAATTATCCAATTCACTACCATCACCTCCCTTGAGGAGTGGTAAAACAAAAGCGGTTTTTCCAAGATTTAGGAATCTTTCCTACGACAAATGTTTGATTCAAAATATGCATCACTACATCAGCAATAATAGGTGCCGCACACTTGAGTAAATATGGATCCAGATTTTCAGCGCCTAATGATTTCTTAGAATCTAGTGCAGATAAGACCTCATCTTCTGTGACTTTTTGAAAATTAAAAACCGGCTTACTGTTTTCCACCTCAGCTAAAGGCCGAGCTGCTTTAACAATAGACCGGTCAGGATCATATTGGCCATTTTTTCTTTCAAAAAGAAAATCAGCAGAAATAAAATGCTTATTAAAAACATCACAAGTTTCAGTTCAGTCACTGATGATCCCAGATTCCGATGTAATTTGCTTCGACAGGGATGTCAAGGAGTGTCCTCTGAACTGTACTTATGCTCGCAACTATTCCACAGTTCACGTTTATAAGTGAGTGTTAAAAGAAATCAAGATTAGGGAAAGTTTCAAGGTACACCGGAGAGTTCCTCAAGGCACACCAGTGTGCTGCGGCACTTGCTGCTGCATACCGGTTGAAAACCACTGTTCTATGGGATTGCTAAATACGTTTTGTTGGCTTTGTCTAATGTACAAGCAGAGTAGAACATTTAGTCGGATGGAGGATGCAGGTGGATGCTAAAGTTTTAAGTGACATGGCAAAATACTACGTCATAAGCTCATGTATGTCAACTCTAGCCTGCCAGTTTTGTTGGCTTTGTTCCATGTATATAAATAGTTTTATATTCCCCATGGCCGTACATAATGTCCATCTAGACATGACAAGGTAATCACAGTAATCCGATGTCAGGTGGTGAAGGCCATCGTATGTTTTATCATTATGTTTGATCACTATGGCTGCAAAAATGTCAGCATGCATATTTCATATTATGGAGATGAACACACTTAAAAGACATACTAACTGAACCATTCCCACCAGTTCTATGGAGGTCATCTGTGACACAGCTTCTATTCTACTCCTGTAAAGTCTCTTGCTAAAAATAAACCTTCATGAGTTTAACCATCTCCTCACTTCCTTGGATATGAAAGAGACGGTAGCTGAAATTAAATTACAGAACTGTAGGTCCCTGGAGATGTGTATATTTGATAGTAGTAAATTAGGCCTAACTATTGGACTGTTAATTGTGTGGTCTATTAGGCTATACCTTAACAAACCTACAGTGGGGACTGTGAAGAGACACACACAGGCACAGCCAGTGATTGTCAAGCAAATGTGATTTCGGTATTAGTCATGGCAATGGCATGTTAATTAACATTAACACATTTAGCATCTACCTGCTTCCATGGATAGCCTACCAGACCTTTTGGAACATCTACAATTAACAAAATCTAATAAATCCATGTCATATGGCCTACACCATCACAATAAATCCATTAATTATTTTAGACAGGAAACATAATAAAGAAACATAATATTAAGAAAATGTTGTCTGTTAGAGAAGAACAGAATAGTTGTCCTTATGTTAGGCCCTGATCTAGATATGCCAAATGCCTTTGGGCTACACTAGTTCATTCAGCAGACAAGATTTGCTTAGAATTCTGTGGTATTATTTTATTTGGGATTTTATCCCAATAGCTGGAAGGGGGAGACATAGGAATCAATGAGGTAACAAAATGAAACGGGCAATATATTCATTTTCGCAATATGAATTCTGCCAATTAGATCGGCTGGGATGTTAGTCCATCTAATAAGGTCTGGTTGAATTGATTTGAGCATTCTATTGAAGATTTTGTCAAAGGTTTTATCTAAGGAAGGAAATATATCCATTCCTAAATGTTTAAAATGAGAAACGATTGGGATTCCATAAGTAGAGATGGAGTCCTTTGTCGAGTTCTTGAGGGGGAGTAGAGATTAGAGATTTGGTCTCCCAGCAAGACGGCTTCCTCAGTTGAGAGAATAGGAGTTCTTATATCTATTATCTATACTCAATCTGGCTTGGTGTTGATTTACTATCAGAGGTGTATAATTCTTTATTGAAACGGGAGAATCATTTTTATAAGGGCACAGGGCGAGACCCAGATGCAGACACGTGAGGCAGATGGTTAGAGTCTTTGATATTTATTATAATCCAAGGGGCAGGCAAGAGAATGGTCATGGACAGGCAAAGATCATAAACAAGGTCAGAGTCCCGGAAGTACAGAATGGAAGGCAGGCTCGAGGTCAGGGCAGGCAGAATGGTCAGGCAGGTGGGTTCTGAGTCAAGGCAGGCTAGGGTCAAAACCCGGCAGGATTAGCAAAAGAGCGAAAAAGAAATAGCAGGAGCACGGAAAAACGCACTGGTTGACTTGACAAGATGAACTGGCAACAGACAAACAGGGAACACCGGAATAAATACGCATGGACTAATGAGGAAAACGGGTGACACCTGGAGGTGGGTGGAGACAATCACAAAGACAGATGAAACACTTCAGAACGTGACAATTTTCTTGATAAAAGAAAAGTAGATAATAGTACAAAATCTATTTGAGTAGAAAGTGTCCTCTTTTACATTTGTATTATGTGCTCGCCAGGCATCAATGAGGTCAAGAAAGCAGGAAAGCCCTGGTTGCGTGTGTATTGTAGTTGGTCTTGTTAGATTTATCCCGCATGACTTGTTAGTTCTTTTGGTGCAGGTGTGTTTCTTGGAGCATTGCTATATCAATATGGGTTCTTGATAGAATATCAAGACAGGACTATTAAGAACAAATTATTATTTACAATGACAGCCTACCTGGGAACAGTGGGTTCAAATGCCTTGTTCAGGGGCAGAAGGACATATTTTTTTAAATCTTGTCTGCTTGGGGATTCGATCCAGCAACCTTTTGGTTACTGGCCAAACGCTCTAACCACTAAGCTACCTGTCACCCCATGTAGGTAGAGTTATTAAAGTGACTATGCATAGATGATAACAGAGAATAGCAGCGATGTAAAAGAGGTTGTCTGGGTAGCCATTTGATTAGATGTTCAGGAGTCTTATGGTCTAGGGGTAGAAACTGTTGAGAAGCCTCTTGGACCTAGAATTGGCACTCCGGTACAGCTTGGCGTGCGGTAGAAGAGAGAACAGTCTATTACTAGGGTGGCTGAAGTCTTTAGGGACTTCCTGTGACACCGGCTGGTATGGAGATCCTGGATGGCAGGAAGCTTGGCCCAGTGAAATACTGGGCCGTACACACTACCCTCTGTAAGGCCAAGCAGTTGCCATACTAAGCAGTGATGCAACCATGCTCTCGATGGTGCAGCTGCAGAACTTTTTAAGGATCTGACGACCCATGCCAAATCTTTTCAGTCTCCTGAGGGGGAATGGATTTTGTCATGCCCTCTCAACAACTGCCCGTCAGGAAGTCCAGGATCCAGTTGCAGGGGGAGGTGTTTAGTCCCAGGGTCCTTACCTTATTGATGAGCTTTGAAGGAACTATGGTGTTGAACACTCAGCTGTAGTCAATGAATAGTATTCTCACATAGGTGATCCTTTTGTCCAGGTGGGAAAAGGCAGTATGGAGTGCATTAGAGATTGCATCATCTGTGCATCTGTTAGGGCAGTATGCAAATTGGAGTGGGTCTAGGGTTTCTGGGATAATGATGTTGATGTGAGCAATGACCAGCCTTTCAAAGCACTTCATGGCTACAGACATGAGTGCTACGGGTCGTCGGTAGTCATTTAGGCAGTTTACCTTAGTGTTCTTGGGCAGAGGGACTATGGTGGTCTGCTTATAATATGTTGTTATTACAGACTCGGACAGGAAGAGGTTGAAAATGTCAGTGAAGACACTTGCCAGTTGATCAGCGCATGCTCGCAGTACACATCCTGGTAATCCGTCTGGGCCTGCGGCCTTGTGAATGTTGACCTGTTTAAAGGTCTTACTCACATCGGCCGCTGAGAGCGTGATCACACAGGCTTCCGGAACAGCTGGTGCTCTCATGCATGTTTCAGTGTTATTTGCCTCGAAGAGAGCATAGAAGTAGTTTAGCTCGTCTGGTAGGCTTGTATCACTGGGCAGCTCTCGGCTGGGCTTCCCTTTGTAGTCTGTAATGGTTAGCAAGCTCTGCCACATCCAACAAGAGTCAGAGCTGGTGTATTACGATGTTATCTTAGTCCTGTATTGATGCTTTGCCTGTTTGATTGTGGGGTCATTGTGGGGATGAACTCATCAATGCACTTATTGATGAAGCCAATGACTGATGTGATGTACTCCTCAATGCCATCGGAGGAATCCTGGAAAGTATGCAGGTCTGTGCTAGAAAACAGTCCTGTAGCTTAGCATCTGCTTCATCTGACCACTTTTTTATTGATCGAGTCACTGGTGCTTCCTGCTTTAGTTTTTGCTTGTAGGCAGGAATCGAGATGATAGAATTATGGTCAGATTTGCAAAATGGAGGGCGAGGGAGAGCTTTGTATGTGTCTCTATGTGTGGAGTAAAGGTGGTCCATGCTGATATTTTTTCCCCCTGTTTGCTTATTGCGGAATATAGCTCATTGAGGGCGGTCTTAGTGCCAGCATCAGTCTGTTGTGGTATGTAGACAACTACGAAAAAAACTGATATACTCTCTAGGTAGAAAGTGTGGTCCACAGCTTATCATGAGTTACTCTACCTCAGGCAAGCAAAACCTCGAGACATCCTTAGATATCGTGCACCAGCTGTTATTTACTAATATACATAGTCTGCCGCCCCTTGTTTTACCAGACGCCGCTGTTCAATCAAGTGTATAACCAGCCAGCTTTATTTTGATAATGTCATCGTTCAGCCACGACTCCGTGAAGCATAAGATATTCAAATTTTGGATATAGTAGTTTAATCTTCCTCGTAGGTCATTGATTTTTTTTTAAGGTTAAGCGGGATAATTGTCATCATCAACCGCTGAATAGCATAGCGCCTCAGTCAAATCATATTACTAAAAATATTCATATTCATGAAATCAAAAGTGCAATATTGCAAAACACAGCTTAGCCTTTTGTTAATCCACCTGTCATCTCAGATTTTTGAAATTATGCTTTACAGCGAAAGTAATCCAAGCGTTTGTGTAAGTTTATCGATCGCATGACAAAACATTAAGTACACTTAGCATCAGGTAGCTTGGTCACGCAAATCAGAAATAAAAAAAATAGAAACATTTGAAAATGAATCGTTTACCTTTGATCTTCGGATGTTTTCACTCACGAGACTCCCAGTTACACAACAAATGTTCCTTTTGTTCCATAAAGATTATTTTTATATCCAAAATACCTCTGTTTGTTTGGCACATTATGTTCAAAAATCCACAGGAAAGAGCGGTCACGACAACGCAGACAAATTCCAAATAATATCCATAATGTCCACAGAAACATGTCAAACATTTTTTATAATCAATCCTCAGGTTGTTTTTAAAATATTTAATCGATAATATATCAACCACAAATGTCTTTCACTGTAGGAAAGGGAAAAGCAATACATATCCAAAGTCTGTTGTGCGAGAAAAACTCACGTGACCACTTGACGCGATGTTATCGTTCTGGCTCATTTTTCAAAATAAAAGCCTGAAACTATGTCTGAAGCCTGTTGACACCTTGAGGAAGCGATAGGAAAAGGAATCTGGTTGATATCCCTTTAAATGGAGCAATGGGAGGCCATGGAACATGGTGTTTTCAAAATAGAAGCCACTTCCTGGTTTGATTTTTCTCACCTGCAATATCAGTTCTGTTATACTCACAGACAATATTTTGACATTTTTGGAAACTTTAGAGTGTTGTCAATTATATGCATATTCTAGCATCTGGCCATGAGAAATAGGCCGTTTACTTTGGGAACGTTATTTTTCCAAACATAAAAATAGTGCCCCCTAACTTCAAGAGGTTAACCTAATTACGTGACTTCTGAAGGTAATTGGTTGCACCAGATCATATTTATTGGCTTCATAGCAAAGAGAGTGAATAGGTATGTAATTTTAATTTTAATAATTTTTTTAAAACAATTATTTTCATTCCCTTCACCAAATTGGACTATTTTGTGTATGTCCATTACATGAAATCCAAATAAAAATCAACTACAGGTTGTAATGCAGCAAAGTAGGAAAACGCCAAAGGGGATGAATTATTTTGCAAGGCACTGTATAATCAATATGTTTGCCCCGTCAATAAAATTATTAAAAAGTTTGGGAGGTACAGAGGCAGATTAGAGTGCTAATAATTTTGGACTGGAGCCTGGCCTGTAGGCCTTACATAATGTTGAACTGCCATCTAAGACACAGCCTTGCCTGGCATTAACTTTTGTGTGGGTGGGGAGGGTGGTGTCTGATGGGATTTTATTTTGTGTAAGCAGCACTCTTTAATTGTCCAAGTCAAATCTCCCCTCGTGGAAAATAAAGAATATCATGTCATATCAAATGGCAGTCAAGATAAATAACCTTTTCTAAATTGATGTCTTTGGCCTAACAAAACAACATACATTTAAACACATTGTATTATACTGTGATTTTTACCGCCTCCTTAGTTTTCTCCATTAGTTTTTGTATGATTATGATGGTGTTCTACCAAAGTCCTCGGTAAATGCGGAAGACATTTCAGTTGAATACATTCAGTTGGAGAACTGACTATGTATCCCCCTTTCCTTTCCCGTTCCCTCTATTGTGACATTCATAAAAAGGTAATGTGCAATAAACAGCATTCAAGTTAACATGTTGTACATACAGTACCAAGAAAAAAGACAAATTCAGCATGATTGGCATGCTGCTAAGGAAAATGGGTGCTTTTACTGGGCTCCAGAGTGGAGCAGCGGTCTAAAGCACTGCATCTCAGTGCTAGATGTGCCATTACAGACCCTGGTTTGATTCCAGGCTGAATCACAACTGGCCGTGATTGGGAGTCCCATAGGGCGGCGCACAATTGGCCCAGTGTTTGGGTTTGGCCGGGGTAGGCCGTCATTGTAAATAAGAATTTCTTCTTAACTAACTTGCCTAGTTAAATAAAAAATAAATACATACTGTAAGACTGCATAAAAAGGTGGGAAAGACTGTATCCCTCTGTGCCACAGACCTGACTATTTTCACATTATTATTGGTCACATTTCTGTATTATGAAACAAATCCTAACTTGTATTAATGGAGACAACATGCTGGATGGCCTGGATGGCCTGGGCCTCTTCTGGGTCTCTGTGATTTACGTGTGCCTGTCATGGTTGATTCCCACTCCTTAAACCCACTGACACAGGGGACATTCAGTAGATCTTTTTGGCCTTTCAGATCTGCATAAACCAACAAGGCCGGGGAGAAAAGAACCACAAATACAAGACAATGTCTTCATGTTGCATAGCAATACATTCTCAGAGTCTAATTCAATTGCTATGGGTACATCTCTGTTGCCAGGTGTTTAGAAGAAAAAGATAATTGTTGTTAAATATCAGATATAATGAACAGATATCTACAGTATCTATAGCTGAAGAGTCATGTACTGTACACCATGCGCAAAACAATTCTGTATTGTCTGTATTCTTGCTTCCTTGCAGGATCAACAACTTTAAAAAATGGGATTTAAACTCGTTAAAAACTGTCAGGTGTATTGGTCACATATTTCCCTCTCCACTCCATTGTAGTGAGTGGGGCTTAGCAGAAAGGACCTGTCTGGAGACCTTATCTTGCTGTGGAGCATAAAGCGCTGTGCAGCCTGTGCTGCTGTCTCTATTGACAGGATGATGGAGGGGAAGCCTGCCTTTCCAGATAAACAGTTCCTCTGTTCTCAGGACAGCTCAGCAGGCCTCCTGTTTACTGCCAGCTCTGGAGAAACTGCTCCTACTGCCGTTAGCAACCTCCCATGTATGTGGAGACAAGCTAGTTTAACTGAATGTGGGAGAGGGCATATACTGGAAAGTGAATAGAATAAAATAGAGAAAGATGGAGACAAGAAGAGAAGAGAGGAGGGGGGCACAGACTGGCGAGTAAGGATGGATGGGGACAAATTCGGGGATGACGAAGTGGACAGATGCTGTTGCAGATACTGTTATGTAATTTGGCTGTTATTTTTTTATTTAGTAAATATTTTCTTAACCAATGATGTGGTTCAGGAAATAGAGTTAAGGGCTTGTGAGTAAGCATTTCATGGTAAAGTCTACACCTGTTATATTCGGGGCATGTGACAAATATAATTTGATACCGGGGAAGGGAAGATGAGGGAAATATACTGGAGACGTAGGACAGAGACTGAGAGGAGGATGGGGGAGAGATACTGTGGGAAAGATGGAAGGGAACAGAGACACTGAGGTGGCCATCTCATGACGGACAATTTACTCCCAGAAATGTCCCCTTCTTGGAACTCCAGGGGGAAGTCTGTCATGTGGAATGTTTGACTGCAATATCACATCCAGTTAACAGGAGAACTAATACTGGAGTCCTTTTCAAGTTCTATCATAAGACTCCTTTCAAAATACTTCTCAAGCAATATAATATCTGCCTCCACACTGCCAAAGGACAAAACATACACAAAGATAAGTCCTATACAGGTAATAGGCTTTCCTTATTTGATACGGTGCATTTTATTGAATTATATTTCAGAGAAGTGAAAAGTGAACCTTGTTTATGTGGTAGGAGTAAGATCCTCAGAACAAAACTCTAGGCTATACCACACCTCATAAACAGACAAAAGTCAAGTAACCAGATAAGCTAAAATGTAATGTATATTTCAGCCAATACAAAAACAACCTCGGAAATGAATAACAAATCACATCAAATCAAATTTATTGGTCATGTACACATGGTTAGCAGATGTTGTTGAAAGTGTAGTGAATTGCTTGTGCTTCTAGTTACGACAGTGCAGCAATATCTAACAAGTAATATCTAACAATTACACAACACATTCTTAATGAACAAAAATCTATGGAATAAGATAATCTCCTTTGTTTTGTTGATGTTGAGTGAGAGGTTATTTTCCTGACACCACACTCCGAGAACCCTCACCTCCGGTCAAGTGTTTCGTGGGTGATTGTTCCTGTCTCTGTGTTTGTTTGTGCCAGATAAGGTTGTTTAGGTTTTCACGTTACGTTTATTGTTTTGTATTGTTCGTGTTTATCTTTTATTAAAGATGAATCGAAATAACCACGCTGCATTTTGGTCCTCCTCTCCTTCGACGGAAGAAAACCGTAACAGAATCACCCACCACAAAAGGACCAAGCGGCGTGGTGACAGGCAGCGGCAGCAGGAGCAGCGAAAGGAGGAATGGACATGGGAAGACGTTTTGGACGGCAAGGTTTGTTACACTTGGGAGGAAATACTGGCTGGAAGAGATCGCCTCCCATGGGAACAGGTGGAGGCACTTAGGAGAGCAGAGGCAGCCGGAGAGATGAGCCGGCGATACGAGGCAACACGGTTGGCAAGGAAGCCCGAGAGTCAGCACCAAAAATTTCTTGGGGGAGGCACACAGAGAGTATGTCGACGCCAGGTAGGAGACCTGCGCCAACTTCCTGTGCTTACCGGGGGGCTAGAGAGACGGGGCAGGCACCGTGTTATCCTGTGGAGCGCACGGTGTCTCCAGTGCGGGTGCATAGCCCGGTGCGGTACATACCAGCACCTCGTATCGGCCGGGCTAGAGTGGGCATCGAGCCAGGTAAGGTTGGGCAGGCTCGGTGCTCAAGAGCTCCAGTGCGCCTGCATGGTCCGGTCTATCCAGTACCACCTCCACGCACCAGCCCTCCGGTGGCAGCTCCCCGCACCAGGCTTCCTGTGCGTGTCCTCGGCCCGTACCACCAGTGCCAGCACCACGCATCAGGCCTACAGTGCGCCTCGCCTGTCCAGCGCTGCCAGAGCCTTCCTCCTCTACAGCGCTGCCGGAGTCTCCCGCCTGTTCTGCGCTGCCGGAGTCTCCCGCCTGTTCAGCGCTGCCGGAGTCTCCCGCCTGTCCAGCGCTGCCAGTCTGCAAGTAGCTGCCAGTCTGCAAGGATCTTCCAGATCCGCCAGTCAGCCAGGATCCGCCAGTCAGCCAGGATCCGCCAGTCAGCCAGGATCTGCCGGAACCACCAGTCAGCCAGGATCTGCCAGAACCACCAGCCAGCCAGGATCAGCCAGAGCCATCTACCTGCCTGAGCTTCCTCTCAGTCCCAAGCTTCCTCTCAGTCCCGAGCTTCCCCTCAGTCCCGAGCTTCCCCTCAGTCCCGAGCTTCCCCTCAGTCCTGAGCTTCCCCTCAGTCCCGAGCTACCCCTCAGTCCAGAGTTACCCCTCAGTCCAGAGCTACCCCTCAGTCCAGAGCTACCCCTCAGTCCAGAGCTACCTCAGTCCGGAGCTGCCCCTCAGTCCAGTGGGGCCCTTGGTTAGGGTTACTAAGCCAAGGTCGGTGGCGAGGGTTGCCAATCTAAGGACGCAATGCATGCGGACTAAGACTTTGTTGGAGTGGGGTCCATATCCCGCGCCGGAGCCGCCACCGTGGACAGACGCCCACCCGGACCCTCCCCTATGGGTTTAGGTGTGCGGCCGGGAGTCCGCACCTTGGGGGGGCGGGGGGGGTCCTGTCATGCCCTGGTCTTAGTATTTTGTGTTTTCTTTATTATTTTGGTCAGGCCAGGGTGTGACATGGGTTAATTATGTGGTGTGTTTTGTCTTGGGGTTATGTAGGTATTGGGATTGTGGTATAGTGGGGTTGTCTAGACTTTTCTATGGTTGCCTGAAGTGGTTCTCAATCAGAGGCAGGTGTTTATTGTTGTCTCTGATTGGGAACCATATTTAGGCAGCCATATTCTTTGAGTGTTTCGTGGGTGATTGTTCCTGTCTCTGTGTTTGTTTGCACCAGATAAGGTTGTTTAGGTTTTCACGTTACGTTTATTGTTTTGTATTGTTCGTGTTTATCTTTTATTAAAGATGAATCGAAATAAACACGCTGCATTTTGGTCCTCCTCCTTCGACAGAAGAAAACCGTAACAGCCGGTGACGACGAC
Source organism: Oncorhynchus tshawytscha (assembly GCF_018296145.1). Taxonomy (NCBI): domain Eukaryota; kingdom Metazoa; phylum Chordata; class Actinopteri; order Salmoniformes; family Salmonidae; genus Oncorhynchus; species Oncorhynchus tshawytscha. The sequence continues at coordinate 46,865,389 of NC_056436.1, forward strand.
CGCCGATCGCTGCCCGAACAAGGAGAGGCACCAACTTCGGCGGAAGTCGTGACAGCACAACCCCCCGGTCTCCTCACTGCGGTGGCAGTCGGCGCCTGATGGCCCGTAGCAGGCGTACATGGGCAGCGTCCCAGGTTTCCTCTGAGCGCCGAAACCATTCATCCACCGCTGGTGCCTCGATCTGGCTCTGATGCCACCGGCTGATAACCTAGTACACACTGAAATGGAGACAGGTTAGTGGAGGAGTGGCGGAGGGAGTTTTGGGCCAGCTCTTCCCAGGGGATGAAAGCCGGCCACTACCCCGGCCGGTCCTGGCAATAAGACCACAGAAAACATCCCACATCCTGGTTAACAGTATTGAGCAGCTTGGATGAATAAGGTGCCCAGAGTAAACTGCCTGCTACTCAGGCCCAGAAGCTAAGCTATGCATATCATTAGTAGATTTGGATAGAAACCATGCTGAAGTTTCTAAAACTGTTTGAATCATGTCTGTGAGTATAACAGAACTTATGTAGCAGGCAAAACCCAGAGGACTAACCGTTCAGAATTCGTTTAAAAAAAATCTCTGTCTGTTCAGTAATTCTCATTGGGAAACAATATTTCTTAGACACTTGTTTTCTGTTCCTACCGCTTCCACTGGAGGTCACCAGTCTTTGGAACTTTTGGCAAAGTTTACAGACAACTTTTGAGATATTTTGTGGTGACGTTGCGCAAATTGGAAGCTGTTTTTTTCTGGCTCGAACGGGCCAAATAAATGGACATTTTAATCAAACAAAAGGACCAATTGTGATGTTTATGGGACATATTGGAGTGCCAACAAAAGAAGCTCGTCAAAGGTAAGGCATGTTTTATATTTTATTTCTGTGTTCTGTGTAGCGCCTGCAGGGTTGAAATATGCTACTCTCTTTGTTTACTGTTGTGCTATCATCAGATAATTAGCTTCTAAAGCTTTCGGCGAAAAGCCTTTTTAAAATCTGACATGTTGGCTGGATTCACAACGAGTGAAGCTTTAATTTAGTCTTACATGTGTGATTTAATGAAAGTTAGATTTTTATATCATTTTATTTGAAATTGCCGCGCTGCATTTTCCCTGGCTTTTGGCCATTTTCCCTGGCTTTTGGCCTATACCTTATTTGTTCTTAACTGACTTGCCTAGTTAAATAAAGGTAAAATAAAATAAATTAACGGCTGGTTTTGCGGTGTGTGAGATGCCGAAGATGTCGGGCTCTCATTCATCTGATTAATTCGTGATATGAGGGCTTCGGGAATCTGTGATAACAGGTTTTCATCGGGCGTCCCTGACTCGTTCATACGATTAGTAATTTCTAGGAGTTTGGCTGGAATCTATGATGATATGCTTTCATCTATCGGAATTATGTCGGTTACACCCGCCTCGTTCATACGTTCATAATAATTCATAATAATTTCTAGGAGTTCTGGCGGTATCTGTGTTAAGAGGCTTTCAACTGTCTCAATTGGGTCTGGTGGCTCTGCCATTTCGATAATTAATGATGTGCGTTCTTGGGTTATTCTGGAATGATCCGTGTTATATATAGGATTTTAGCGCCTGTATTTGCATTTTTTAATCGGATTGCTGTTTAACATACGTGGAATTGTTCTATGCCAGAATGATAGATCCTCTCGGTATTGTCGCTCAAGTAAAAACCCCATTCATTTGTGTAGCAAAACCTTTCGGGATTTCAGAGCCCTGGAAAAGGCTGTGAAAAACCTAGCTTGTTCTATTTCAGATCCGGATGTTGCCACCAAAGAATTGTCGGACTCTAGAGGGTTGGCCGCATCCCATAATAGCCGGTCGTCTGCCTCTGAAATGTCATTTAAAACGTTTTGGTTGTTTCATTGGGAATGTTCGGTGAGCCGGAATCCCCCTGCTCCAGATGTATGTGGTCGTCTGTGCCGTTATATGCCGGGAGGAGTCTGATTGAAAATAATGCATACAAAATAGGTTATTAAATATAAAAATATGTTAGATACATAAAATGTCAAGTACATTTCAGGTATAATACTATATATTAACAATACATAATTAAAATACCTCTGCTTTTTTAGCGAGGGCTGTTCTGACCAATCGCGGAAACCGGAGGGGCGTGACTTTTTTTATCAAAGCGTTCCCGATTCTGCAGGGCCGGTATCGCTGGAGCCTGAAAAAACATTATTTGTCCTTGTTTTAACATGTTCAAGCCTAAAAAATGTATAACTAATTATATATATATATATATATAATGGCTTCACTCCATGTCCATGGAGCGCCTGCTCGTGAAGCCGCAAGTTCCCTGCGCAGTAGTACTTTTCTGGAGGGGTGGATTCTGAGCAATGTACTAGAGCCCGTGTTGTGCATTGCTTGTTTGGCTCTGGAATATGTAGCAAGCGGGTGGAGGCTCCCGGGGGAGTTGGTGAGACGTTTAAATCCTCTGTTCTTGGTGTGTTTGAAAAAACATTTGTGCAAAACGGGAGAATTGCATCTGTGTCATCGGATGTGTCATCTGCTCCAACGAAGTTGTTCAGGGTCCATAAGGAGCCCGTTATCCTTCTTGGCAGTGTGTCGGCTGTAAACACAAAAATAGCTGCACACTTTTTGTTTTTTAATATATAAATATTCTTGTGTATGTGATTATTTGGACTTACGTCGAAAATAGTGTGATGGGGATTGAATCCCCATCTAACGCTGTCTGTTCCAGATCGTTTAAACCTCTGAGCAGCTGCGTAAATGATGGAGAACCTACAAACGTTAGATAATATTAACAGTTATTTATCCTATATACATTTTTTACTTCCAAGAATACGTGTATTGCCCCCCGTTTAACCATAGAATCCACAGGTTGGAATATGTAAGATTATCCCTCACTCGTGCCCAAAACTCCTTTAAAACATTCTGGGGTCTCACACAAAACTTCCGAGGCTTTTGTCATTGGGTTCATGACAAGAGACGCATAGCACCCCGAGAATTGGCCTAGGAGACATACTTTTCTGTTTAATATACTGTGTTTTATTTTTAAAATGTTGTTTAGTGTTCTGGGGCCGCATGTCTTGTTCTGGGCTTTATTTATAATGCGTCTGCCACAACCAATACCCCCGGACATTCCTGTTTCATAGACAACAGCCCTAAGGTCAATAAAACAGGGGGTGGGGGGGGGCATACTCTTTGAAATGTTCAAACACAATCCCCAGTTCAAAGAGGTCCCTAGACATCAATCAGCATGACAACTTCAAAGGAATATACATAATTTCACACACCCTCTAAGGCGTGACAACAGGAACCGGATGCCCATATATGGGCATAAGCACATGATAAGTTCCCGCCATGATGTCCTGACAGGATGCCCAAATATGGGCACTCCCTAGAGCACGTGATACATTCCCGCCCGGATGTCCTGACCGGATGCCCAAATATGGGCATACACACCTCATCCGGACATAGGGTCATAAATCACACGTTTGACGTGTGCCGTCTACTTTATTCTCTCTCTGATGTCTTTGGGGTATACAAAACATCAATTTAAACACATTCGATTATACTGCAATTTCACTGCCTCAGTTTTCCACCATAGTTCTCTATGATTATGATGGTGTTCTACAAAGCTTGGTGACATATACAAAGGCTGCCCTCTACTGTGACATTCAAAAAAAGTAATGTGCAACAAACTGCATTCAACTGAACCTCTTGTAAATACAGTACCAAGAAAAATTCAACTTGAGCATGATTGGCACGCTGCTAAGGAAGTGTCCAATTTTACTGAAAGACGACATAACATTTACATTTTAGTCATTTAGCAGATGCTCTTATCCACAGACCTGACTATTTACACATGGTTGGGCAAACATCGAACTGATTCCCACTCCACAACCCACTAACAATACTGATTTCCCACAAGGCCCTCTGAAGACACAATGGACATTCAGTAGCAGAGCAAGAGAAGTTGACAAGGCCAGGGAGAAAAGAACCAAAGAATTCACAGTCTTCATGTTGCATAGCAACTGATATCAAGTGGTATGTTGCCAGGTGTTTTCGAGGTAAATGGAACTGGTGGTCACAGTAAGTACATTTAGAGCTATAAAATATAGAGCAACAGTTTAATTTGGGTTTAGATACTGTGAAAAACTGCCTTTACAACATCGATCGTGAAATCAAATAAATATTGGACATACATTTACAAGGTGGTGAGACATTTTTTTTTGTGGTGTGAAAGACTGGATAGTTCCCTGAAAAGCCATAGAAGACATTCCAGATAGTGACTTTAATCAGACAGTGGTTAAAATATAAAATTATTAGGCTAAACTTTGCAATAGATGGGATTGGGAAAGTGTTAAACTGGGTAAAAACTGTCAGGTGTGTTAGTCTCCTCTCCATTGTAGTGAGTGAGGCCTTGCAGAAAGGACCTGCCTGGGGGCCTTATCTCGCTGTGTAGCATGAAGTGCTGTGCAGCGGTCTTTACTGGCAGGATGATGGAGGGAAGCATGCCTCCTCAGATAAACAGTCCCTCTGTTCCCAGGACAGCTTAGCAGACCTGCTGTTTGCTGCTGGCTCTGGAGAAACTGCTCCTACAGCCATTAGCATCCTCCACTGTACCTGGAGACAAGATGACTTAGGTTACCTGACTGATGGAGGGAAAAGGAGACAGAGACCGGTGGATAAGGATGGATCATGTGGACAAATTTGGGGAAGAGGAAGTGAAGATACTGGTGCAGGGAGGAGGGAAAGATACTGGTGAAAAGATGGAGGGGAACACGTATGCTGATGTGGCAATATGGTGACAGACCATTTAGGCCTACACCCAGAAATATCAGCGACCTAACTCAGGGGAGAGATTGCTTCCAGGACTGCTAATCAAGTTATTTAATTAAAACTCCTTTCAAAATGTTGGCCTTCAAAAGCAATAGAATCTCTGCTCCCACATTGCCTACGCAATAAACCACACAAAGATAAGCACCAGTCCAGGTAAGTCTCAAAGCTTTACTTCTTTGATACTAAGCAGTTATTGGACAATTCCACCACTTTATAGCTAGTGATATGTTCTGACTTCTAAACTTGAAATATTGGTAATCAGGTATCCTATGGAAATGAGGGATGTCACAGTCTGCTTTCTACACCAGAAGTTAATGGCTTTCTGTAGGAGGAATGTATATGGTGGGGTCCATTAAGGTTGGATATGAGCCAAAGGCTTGGAACGTACAGAGTAAAGGAAAGGCAATCCCATGGTTGCAGTCACTGATAAGGGTGGAGAGCTGTGGATTAGTGAGGAATGGGGCGGAAGTCAGGTCAGGTAACATTAAGGGAGAAGGAACAGTTTACTATCTGCCTCACTTTAACTTCCTGCCTAGCAATAAAGATGTAATGTTTAGAGGAACGGAGGAGACTGCACCCAAATTTTGGTATATATACTTGTGCTGGTGGAAACATGTATATGTCTGTTCAGCTGTCTCGCCCTTTGGGTGAATGAACTTGGTTTGAGTGTTAATAATCATCCGTGAGTTTTTACTTGGTTCCTTTAGAACCTAACAGTTGGCACTGCGAGCAGGGTTCACCACGATTTACAGTCGAACTAGGTATTCTGAATCAGAAAACAAGGTAGGCACAGTTTCTACACCTGTTATCACTCATTCTGACATCTTGGGAAGATGAGAATCGTTGGCGGAACAATTCAGTTGGCCCATTGTATAACGACTGGTTGTAAATATAAGGTGTAGGGTAGGTTCCCTGAAGGATAGGTCCCAAGTGGAGGTTTTCCTCTGCGAGATCCATGAGTGGCATTACAGAATAGGGTAGGTCCCTAGTGGGGGTATTACCCTGCGAGATCTGTAAGAGGGACAAAAGTGTAGCAGAGTGTATGTGGATAGTGATAAAAGGTTGCCTATAAGTTCTGGATGAGGCTCTCCTAATCCAGAAAAAGCTATTCAAAAATAGTTTGAACATGATTTGAGTGTATCAGCAGTAGCAATAAGGAGAGAGGTTGGTTATGCCTTAATGGTGTGGGGAACCCTGAAAATAGCCAGACAACTGTGAAAAAATGTGGTAATGTGTGTTGTCTCCTTGTATGAGCTGAAAGTTTAGAGGGACGGCCAGGTCTTGGTAGATTTGCAGTGGTCTGATACTCCTTCCATTTCAATATTATCGGTTGCACAGTGCTCCTTGGGATGTTTAAAGCTTGGGAAATCTTTTTGTATCCAAATCCGGCTTTAAACTTCTTCACAACAGTATCTCGGACCTGCCTGGTGTGTTCCTTGTTCTTCATGATGCTCTCTGCGCTTTTAACGGACCTCTGAGGCTATTACAGTGCAGGTGCATTTATACGGAGACTTGATTACACACAGGTGGATTGTATTTATCATCATTAGTCATTTAGGTCAACATTGGATCATTCAGAGATCCTCACTGAACTTCTGGAGAGAGTTTGCTGCACTGAAAGTAAAGGGGCTGAATAATTTTGCACGCCCAATTTTTCAGTTTTTGATTTGTTAAAAAAGTTTGAAATATCCAATAAATGTCGTTCCACTTCATGATTGTGTCCCACTTGTTGTTGATTCTTCACAAAAAAATACAGTTTTATATATTTATGTTTGAAGCCTGAAATGTGGCAAAAGGTCACAAAGTTCAAGGGGGCAGAATACTTTCGCAAGGCACTGTATGACCATTTGTATGGAACCGTAAAACTCCAAGGGTGAGCCTGGACAAATTAACATGGGATAATATGGCAAGACATCTCTGCCTACCAAATTTCAAGATGTATTACTGGGCAGCACAAATTAGATTCATTTAATTCTTATTTGAAACTGAACCAGCTCCTTCTTGGACTCAGATGGAAGGGTTTGCTCTTAATGAAGAGATTTGGAGCATATTATTTACAAGTGGAACCCCAAGACTACATCAACATAAACAAGCAATTCCTGTACCATCAATTTAGTAAGATCTTGGCATGAAATTCGTAAGTTATTTGGTCTGAAACAAGACTTGTCACCCAAAATACTCATGACAAAACAGACACCTGCCAATGGTCTTGGATAGCAAAATGTTTCAACATTGGCATGAGAAGGGAATAACGCATTTAGAACAATATTATATAGATAGGGTGCTTATGTCATTTGAGCAACTAAAAGAGGAATACTAGTTATCCAATAATAATTTATTTTGTTAATTACAGTTAAAAATTCAAAAGGCAATCGCACATCTGAGCTATCTTTTTTGCAGGTGCATGGTATGAGGGGCTATGATCGGACATCAGCGAGCATCATATCTAGATACAGACTTATACATTACAACTTCCTCCACCAACTCTATCTGACACCTTAGAGACTACATAGATATAACCTTGAAATATCAGAAATGTGTTTTAGATGTGGAACAACAGAAGGCACTTTTTTACATTCTACTTGGCAGTGTACTAAATTACAAGCCTTCTGGCATGATGTTTGTGATACCCTGACCTAAATTATGGAGTTCCCTTTCCCACTTGACCCTGAAATATGCCTTCTGGGTAACTTTACTAACATGAATTCGATCAAAGATCAACTGGCTATGGTAGGCTACAAATCTTTTTATTCAGTGGAAGCAAGCCCACAAATTCTCTTCAGGAAATATGCCTTTTCATATTTATCTATAGGTACCTTAGAAGTGTTTACTTTTCAGGTTAACTAGCATCTATTGAGTTGCAATGTCGCATTGGATATCCAAAAGGCTACAGATAAACTTTTTTCTAAAAGGACTGTTCATGACACACAAATTATTTTGATTCACATACTATTCACTACAAAACGAATCCAAATAATACAATGTCGAAGTGAATTGTTCGTTTCGTCATAATGTACAGTTTAAATGTATCATGAATTGTTCAAAAAAGTCAATCAACTTGGTATGGCCTTCTTCGCGAGCGTAGAAGCATGAATGCATGCTATCAATCGCTAAACAGTTAACTACAGGGTACAATATATGTTTTGAATTGGCTACGTAGTCAGTCTGTCTGTTCATATTTTACAGGCTAGAACTACTTGCTGCTGCAATGTCCAACTATCTTTCTCTCTCTCCTTGAGCAACAGCTCACTCATCTAGCACACATGCAGGTTATGCTCGCAAACACAGAAGCTTAAGTCCGATTCTGGCTGATATGTTGATTTTTATTGGATTGATTAAAAAACTGTGCCTAACTAAATTACATTAACAGAAATTAATAAATTAAAGAAACACCATTTTAAAATTCCACTTGACTTTTCATGTCATTACGAACCTTGTACTGTGTCATATGCTGGTTAGCTAGCAAGCAACCATCCAACAACATTGTAAACCTATTGGAACTAATAAAAAGTATGTTTATTAGGAATTCACTTCAGAAATATAAGCAATTTGGAAAGGGCTCAATGGCTGCCGGAGCTGCAACTTCGACAGTGATAGTGGGAGAGGTTTTGCATTAAACGTCAGTGGGTTTTGAGCCTTGAACAACAGATATTGGTGTAAGCTGACTATAATTATATTCCTATAGGTTTTGAGCATCTATTAAAAATATTTACTGACGAAGACAACCAGAGCAACATATAGCAGGGAGTTCCCTGGCAATGCACAAACAATAATATAACTATAGAGAGAAGCACAAAATACCAACTTGAGAAATATTGTACTTTATTAATGTTTCAATGGAACCCACCAAAATAATTTATTGATTTAATTAAAAATCGATTTCCTCCAAATCAAGGTTTCACAATTTCACAACAACCCTTAAAGATTATTGTATATAAACATGTACCAAAATTAAACCAGGAATTAAATTCCACTCTAAGTTTATCTAAGTCTTAAATAACTATATTGAGCCTTTACATCATTTCCTGTTTCACCAGGGTATAAAAATTAGGTAACACACATGCAATATCCCTTTGTCATCCAACACCATGAAGAAAACAAAAGAACTGGCAGTTCAAAAGAGACAGATGGTCGTAGACCTTCATAAATCTGGTACTTCTACAAGAAGATCCACAAACGATTGAATATACCACTGAGCACTGTCAGGGTAATTTAAAAAAAAGATATGGAACAGTTGAAAACCTCACAGGTAGAGTGCGCAAATGCATTTCCCCCCCCCAGGACAGGGAGGAGGATGGTGAGAGAAGCAATAAAATCCCCAAGAATCACTGTGAAAGAATTGCAGGCCTTGGTGGCGTCTTGGGGTCACCAGGTTTCAAAAAACACCATCAGATGCCACCTCCATAACCACAGGCTCTTTGGAAGGGTTGCCAGAAGAAAGCCCTTTCTGACCCCAAGACACAGACGCAAGCGCTTGGAGTTTGCCAAACGTAATTTAAATTGTGACTGGAAGAAGGTGCTCCTGTCAGATTAAACCAAAATTGAACGTTTTGGTCAGAAACAGCATCGGCATGTTTGGCGACAAAACAGAGATGCATACAAGGAGAGGCACCTCATACGCACGGTGAAATATGGTGGTGGGTCAGTGATGTTTTGGGGCTGTTTTAATTCCAGAGACAATGGTTAAGATTAATGAATTCCAAGTATCAGGCAATTTTGGCTGACAATCTGGTTGCCTCTGCCAGGAAGCTGGGACTTGGCCATAGGTGGACTTTCTAACAAGACAATGACCCAAAACATACCTCAAGATCCACACAGAAATGGTTCTGTGACAACAAAATCAATGTTCTTCCATGGCCATCTCAGTCGCCAGACCTCAATACAATCAAAAACCTGTGGGCTGAGTTGAAGAGGGAAGTTGGTAAGCGCAAACCCAAGAATGTGAAGGATCTGCATAGAGGAATAGTCCAAAATCCCTCCAAATGTGTTCCTTAACCTTGTCAAATGTTACAGGAAAAGACTCTATGCTGTTATCCTTGCCAGAAAGGGTTGCACTAAGTACTAAATGAGGAGTGCCAATAATTATGAAACCTTGATTTTGGTGAAATGTATTTTGTATTAAATAATTATATGATTTTGGTTGGTTCCTCTGAAACATTAATAAAGTACAGTATTTTTCACATGCTGGTATTTTCAGTTTCTCTATAATTATATTGTTTATATTTTTTGTAAGTATTGTTTGTGCATTGCAAGTCAGGGATGCCAGTACTTTTGGAGCCCACTGTAGCTGAAAATGACTGTCCAATATTTATTTTACTTGAAAACATCACAGAAAAGCATGTTCTTGTTTTGCTCATCACCAAACAGTCAGGAAATCATAAAATTGCACTGACACTGTATAGTACATCACTCAACACTTCATAATAACTTAAGTAATAAAAGTGGCTGAGTTGCACTTTAAGTCATAAATTATCTCAGTGAAATGAAAATCTGGCCAACCTAGGAGTAAGAACCTCAGTACAAACTCTAAGACTGAACATTAATATGCAGGCTGTGTGACATTGGCACCACATTACAAAGAAATTCAAAGCTGAAGTACATTGATAGGGGCTTTCTTTGGGCCTTTTTTATTGTCTACATACAGTCATTAGTAGATTCACACAAACCTGCAAACTAGTTTGATTTTACTTGAGCCTATCTCCCTCCACCTTTGGCACCTCCTCACCTCTCCTCTAACCCTGGTGTGCTTATAATCAGGTCTCTGGAGTAGGACATTTAGCAGAGTGCCTGCAGAATGGAGCATAGAGAGAATACAGCAGGCCTAAATCCAACTTCTATGGGGTGGACTCCATGGGCATGGAGAGTGTGGGGACACACATCCCCTTTGTGCCCTGCCTCACCACCAGGCAGAAGGCAGGACGCTGAGTTGTAAGATCAGACATCCTGCCCCAGTGATTCTGCCAGCCTATTTATAACCAGGAAAATAAATTACTGCTGGCCAGACCACCACGCCCTGAGGGAGGGAGAGCTGTGAAGTTCCCCTGCTGGAGAAAATATGGAGCTAATGGATACTCCGATGACCTTATGCCTTCTTTTACCTGCCAGATTATCACAGTGTCATTCAACTCTCCCTGCTGGCTCAGTGAAGCCAAACTATAACCATTTTTAGATGAACTTCACGACCTGCGACACTGGGTGACGCGAAAGCAGTCTAGGTCTTTAGCTGCTACATTCAAACTGTTACGATTCTAAACCTGTTACGAAGAGAAAATATCCCTCTGGGGTGAGCTCTTTTTTTAAATGGTGTATTTATAAAGTGGAAAGAATTAGAGTTAGGTATATAAGATTTTGATCAAATTTGTTTAACTTTTGGGAGTCTCATGGTAGGTGTTTGACATGCGTAACAGGCATATTCTCCCTCTATGTTTCATGGTATCCAGGCTTATAGAGATCATGTTCAGCCTCAAATAAACTCTTTGATTTGGCATGTCTTGAAATACTGTCAGAGTACCATACATCTAAAAGTGGAAGAGCAGAGAGAGAAACCAAACTGGCACTTCCCAAAACACCTTTACTACTTTCTTTGAAATGTACATGGATTTCACTCCATCCAGAAGCCTATTATAAACGTGGCTATGAATGTAAACTAGCTTTGTGCTTTATTGGCCTCTGTCTGAAGAGTGCATTTCAAAGCTTAAGTGGTTGAGAAATCAAACACCTGGTTAAAGAACAACTAGGCCTACTCCGAGATCTTCGGGAGGATTACATTCCCTGGCTAAGGAAATGGAGAGTTAACTGTCAACTTCAGAGTGAGAGTTTGTTTCTGGAGCTGCCATTAGTCAGCCTTTTTAATTAATTTCCATCCTATCATTTTGCTTCCCTTTGAAAGCTAAACACATTGTAATTAGTTATCGAGTGGAGGTGGACTGGATATTGTTAGCCTGTGTAAAATTCCCTTTGGGGCATCATACACTATTTCGTTTGCGATACCTCTCTGGATAGCTGTGGCACTTTTTAGATAGGGTCAGGCCATCCGGCTGTGTTCACTTATTAACATCAAGCTTCAGAGAATGTAATGCAATGTGAAGAAAGGAGAGATTTGAAAAGACCGATGCTGGAGATGAGAAGCCGGTAAGGAAATGGACAAAAATGAATGGCAACTTATTGGCATTGGGTGAACCATATACACAATAGCAAATACCACTCAAATCGACTGCAGTTCATCAAAACCATATTGCAACCAGGAACATTGCAAATGCCAAGTATAATAAACCAAAATAGGGGGTGAGCACGCTCCAACATAGATTTCCATATGGGAAATGGTCACAAAGTCCGGTCCCTAGGCATAATGCCTAGCTATCGATAAACTTACACAAATGCTTGTCTTGCTTTGGCTGTAAAGCATATTTTCAAAATCTGAGATGACAGGGAGATTAACATAAGGCTAGGGTGTGTTTGAATATATTTCACATGTGCTTTCATGAATATGAATATTTTCTAGTAAGATTTTTTGTCTGTTGCGTTATGCTACTTTAGTGTCAGTTGATGACAATTCTTCCGGATCCGGGATGGGTAGTTACAAGAAGTTAAATACATTGGAAATGTACACTGTCCATTTGCAATATAAAATGTACAATGCCAATATATCTATCTGCCATCAAGTCAGCCATCAGTCAATAAGATATCATACTGACACCAAACGTATACATACTGACACCAAACTCACTTTGTCCAACTCTTTTAGAAGCCAACTATCACATATTTCAGAGCCGGTCCACAATTCATAGCGCCTTCAGTTAAAACCATTTTTTTAAATGAACACGTAGTTACGTTCTAGCTGCAGATCTGGATTATGCGTAGGCCTAGCTGAGGCAACCTCAAATCCCAAGTTTCAGCTCGATAGGTCATCCAGAGCTCAAGCAGCGACCTTAATTAGTGCGAAAAATTCCATTTTCTGGGAGTTGCTATGGGGTCCCTGAAAGAGCTATCGAACAGAAACTTTAGGGTCCATCTCTATCGGCTGAGGCGGTTTCAATGCACCTAGTCTTGTGATTCTGGGACTTTCCTAAATGTTTTCATTTTCGCAATGTTAAAAATGAATTGAAGTTATTGTAAATGGACGAGGCTGTTTCTCGGCTTGAGAACCATCGAGAGCCACATAACGCCCCGTGTACTACCGACTGAAGTGCTAGAACAGGTTTATAAAGTTTCAGAGCTCTAAGTCTGACAGTTCTTTGATAGTTTGAACGCCGGTAACTATTGCAGGCTCTGTGTGTCTGTAAGCCCCACACTGTGTCACTCCACATTGACTGTGTGTGTGAGTACAGGAAATCACAGAAAATCATATAAATCACGTAGAGCTCCAAAACCCACCTTAACGGATTCACCTTAACACACTGCAACTGGATCTATAACTCCTTTGAAAAAAAAACCACATTTGTTTAACCATCACCAAACGGACACTGTACAATTTCTCGTAAATGACGATAAATGGCTGGTTCCTTTTTCCTTGCACCGTAGGTTTATGTACTTTGACGTGAAGCGGTTTGCACATTTGGATCAAATTTACTGTTAATTAACATCATCACCCCTTTTGAATTTCTTTGCCCATGGGAGAAATATATTTTGCCCCCCCTGTCTTTTTTCCACAACTTAATCTAAAATTGTTGAACGAGTTTCCTGTAAACAATAGATATTATATTCCTTCTCTTTTAGCCAGGTAAATACTGATCATTTTTCTTATTGTCTGCTAAAGCCATTACAATTATAACTGGCTATAGTTATTTCACCACTTACCATAATGAGACACAAGTTTCAATTTTATTTATCATAATGTATGTTTGTAAACGTACCATTAAAAAGTAACATGATGATTGAGTGTCTATATAGCTGTAACCCAATATTTGCATTGCTACTAAGTAAACCTCTAATTGGTCCCCAGTATTCCACCCGTTAAAACCCCTCCTCATCCTGAGTTGGGTTGTCATCCCAATGCCCAGCAGACCATCCTGATCCCACGGATCCCATGGCCCCGGAGAGACCGTGACCATCCTTCGAAAAGAGCACACATTGCTACCCACAGAACAGAAGCAGATCAACAGCCAAGTGTATTTCCATCACCCTCACCTCGGTTTGTATTACATATAGCCATATATATATATTTTTTAAATCCTGTTTATCTTATTTTCCATAATTAGCTATTAATATTTGTAGTAATGTAGGCAGTTTATGCAAAGGATTTTTACTTCTCGCCATTACCAGCAATTATTATTTTAGCAAACAATTATTGTGATTCATCCTATATTGTCCCTAACATATTTCACAACAGTGGTGGGACAAACACACACACACACACACACACACACACACACACACACACACACACACACACACACACACACACACACACACACACACACACACACACACACACACACACCCTTTCCCCCATCACAACCATAGACTCAGATTCTCAACAGTTGCACCATCCCAGAGCCCAACTCAAGGAAGGTCTTGATATATGAATGCATATACAGTTGCAGCCGTATGTGAAGGCCTGCAAAAAATGGGCAGAGAAGGGAAGATTTGACTAACCATTTCCAATGTATTTAAGATACAGTATACCCCCTTCCCCTGAAACACCCACACATGGTCCCCCATAGTGACCATATCCGTGCAGTCAGACATTTGATTTTGTGCCACAATGGCCAAAATAATATGCCCCCTCTCTGAATGTCCGAGTGTGACCCCCTCCCCATGGGTTACTGCTGCCCCTCCCCATGGGTTAGCATTGCCACTGCCTGGGTGGGTGGGGGAACCCCACCGGCTAGGTACAAGGTTGTCAAGGTTCTCATTAGCAGCTTTGAGAATTTCCATGTATATTATGCTCTCCCACCAGGAGGTTCTGGCTTTGCAGGACCAACCGTGCCAGGCGGGCTTAGCATCTTGAGGGGGCAGTGCGGCTCTAGAAGGTCTCTGACCGCATTTTGGCTGCGTACAGGGGGCTTTCAGCAGGCCCATAAAACAGATAGGGACTTCTCCTTATCCTTAGTATCTGGGTCGTTCAGGTGGGTGTCTAGGGTATAGGGTTGTGGACCATTTCATCAATATAGGACCATAAATAAATCAATTAGATGTATAATTTATTTTAAAAATGTAGTTCCACATGATAGGACAATAAATAAATTAGATGTATAATTCATTATAAAATGTATATCCCTCATCTGCACAACATTGAAAGCTCTCTCACAACCCCTGCTCACAGACATACATTGGTTCTGGGATATGCAACCATTTCCTTCTCACTCAACGCCACACTTTTCCAAACACCAAAAAACACACACCACACCATTCACCTCAAAACATCTACACAGACTGTACCTTCTGTCTGCTGTGTTTTTATCTCCACCATGTTGAATTTGTGCTTTTATGTTCCAATTAGTTATATTTGAAGATAGATAGAAAAGCTATATATTTTTTGTTGTATTATTACAATCCATAACATGGCTAGAATTGTGTGTTTCATTATTTGCCTCCTCAATGAGAACTTTCTACTTTTTAGAATAGCCATGGAGTAGTATTTGTGTCTCTGAACAACTTGTTATCAATAAACAGTTTATCGACCACAAGAGCTACGCATTTCCCTTTCCATCTATTTTCCTTGAAAATTGGATACAGATCTTTGTGCCATTCTGCAATTTCCTTCGGGAACTGGTCATTTATGCCTATTTTTGTGCCAGCAAGTCTTTTACCCAGGCTTTTAACCATTATGTTATCTTTAAAGAAATCAAATTTGGCAACGATTGGGTATTCATACCGCTGCCCTCTCTGTCTGAAGCGGTGTACACTTTAGAGTTCGAGTGAGATCTGAAGCGCTGTAAAGGAAGAACTCTCTAACTACACATTCAAGAACTTCTCCTTATTTCTCTTGGATACCTGTAAGTACCAGATTCTCTCTCATGGATCTAGTCTGTATGTCAAGTAAGGCTTCTCTCAGAACGATGTTCTCCTTTTTAAGTTAATTACCTTCGGTTTCAATCTTATTGACTCCCTTTTAGATTGTTTGTGTCTTTCTTCAATGTTGCAGCTTTTTCGTCACTCATCTCGAGGCTTGCCTTTAACTCTTTATATGCTTACTGACTAGTTCAAGTATGCCCAGTTGGTAATTTATTGATTTTAACAAATCGGTTCCGACCTTAACATTCCCGGTGGTGAAAATATGAAAAAATATGTCTGTAGAAGAGGCACGTTTCATTTTGAAATAGGTTCCCCTGTCTTACTCTCTGTCATGTTTGGGTGTTGCTTGTTTTCATAATATTTGTCGAGTCTTATGATTTGTTTTGTGTTGTTATCCAGATTGAAGGTTATTACCCAACAGATTGTGAAGTGCTAATATTTAGTCTAATTTACCAATATTGAATATTATGTTTTTTTCTTGAGGTGGTCCACATAGAAATCTTGAGGTGTTACCCTATTACTCTGTCATTGTCATGGAGATTTTAACTAGTGTTAGCACAATGACTGGAAGACTATGGGTAAGGCTAGTTAGTAGGGTTGTGACAGTAACTCAATAACTGTGTAACTGATGGTTATGGATAAAGACCGTCATGAAAATAAAACCGTCCAAACCGTTTAAATAGGCTTATATTCACTTTAGGATTTTTTAAAATAATAGATTTTCATGTTTACTTAATAGCGGGAAGGATTACTAATGATTATAAGCAATTATTTTGCTATCTTTATCTATTAAACTTTCTACATCCCTTCTTTCCAACTGATGATGTTCAGAGGTGTAGAGCGCTATAGGCTATGGCAATTAAAAAATATATTTTATACAATGCATGTTTTCATTGCTAGCTAGTAAATACATAAATATGTTTTAGGTTGGATGTGTCTGATTATTGATTAATTATTCAACAGCAGTCGACAAGGTTGTTCTGGCTCTGAGATCTATAATGCGCAAATGTTGTGTCAAATGGACAATGGGCCAATCCTCTCCAACCTGGCGTGATATAATTCGATATGGAATCTTTTCTTCATTTATAGAATTATTACACTAGTCATGCCTGGTCCTGGCTAATATGCCGCCCTAGGTGAGCCCCATAAAATCCCAGCAAAGTAGAATAGTAGCCTAGGCTACACAGTGTCGGCCCGCAAAGCACTTTTATGAATGCCGATGTGGTAACCTTCCGTTTGTAAAACGGCCTTTTTACCTTTTAATCCTTGTCATTTCGTTACATACATTTCTGTTAATGCATGTATTAATTACAGTAATTTACCGTTCTGATTCTCGGAGTGGAAATGTTATTTGCAGAGTTCAGAACCTGCTACACTTGTGAGAAAGTTTTAGCTTATTTCACACAATCATTTACGTGTTCCATGTGAGCATGTTTCTGGTTGCTCTGTACTGTTAATGTTGACGGAGCTTAGCTTCTGTAATTGTTTCTTCACCTCACACAGTAAGTCAATGAAGTCCATTTTATATATTTGTTTATATCCATTAAAATTATAATAGTTCCTCACAGTAATTGAAAAATCTTTCCAACACTCTCCCCCTCAAAAATCAGCGTTGTTGATAAATAGGCTACGGATATGTTGCATGTATTTGTTTTAATTTGAATGATTGTTTACTTCATATTCATATTATAGCATAACTGTCCTCTTCAATATATACTTCCGGCGCCGACAGAGATGGCCGCCTCGCTTCGCGTTCCTAGGAAACTATGCAGTTTTTTGTTTTTTTACGTGTTATTTCTTACATTAGTACCCAGGTCATCTTAGGTTACATTACATACAGTCGAGAAGAACTACTGAATATAAGATCAGCGTCAACTCACCATCAGTACGACCAAGAATATGTTTTTCGCGATGCGGATCCTGTGTTCTGCCTTACAAACAGGACAACGGAGTGGATTCCATGCAGCGACCCAAAAAAATGACTCCGAAAAAGAGGGAAACGAGGCGGTCTTCTGGTCAGACTCCGGAGACGGGCACACCGTGCACCACTCCCTAGCATTCTTCTTGCCAATGTCCAGTCTCTTGACAACAAGGTTGATGAAATCCGAGCAAGAGTAGCATTCCAGAGGGACATCAGAGACTGTAACGTTCTTTGCTTCACGGAAACATGGCTCACTGGAGAGACGCTATCCGAGGCGGTGCAGCCAGCGGGTTTCTCCACGCATCGCGCCGACAGAAACAAACATCTTTCTGGTAAGAAAAGGGGCGGGGGCGTATGCCTTATGACTAACGTGACATGGTGTGATGAAAGAAACATACAGGAACTCAAATCCTTCTGTTCACCTGATTTAGAATTCCTCACAATCAAATGTAGACCGCATTATCTACCAAGAGAATTCTCTTCGATTATAATCACAGCCGTATATATCCCCCCCAAGCAGACACATCGATGGCTCTGAACGAACTTTATTTAACTCTCTGCAAACTGGAAACGATTTATCCGGAGGCTGCATTCATTGTAGCTAGGGATTTTAACAAGGCTAATCTGAAAACAAGACTCCCTAAATTTTATCAGCATATCGATTGCGCAACCAGGGGTGGAAAGACCTTGGATCATTGTTACTCTAACTTCTGCAACGCATATAAGGCCCTGCCCCGCCCCCCTTTCGGAAAAGCTGACCCCTGCCTACAGACAGAAACTAAAACAAGAGGCTCCCACGCTGAGGTCTGTCCAACGCTGGTCTGACCAAGCTGACTCCACACTCCAAGACTGCTTCCATCACGTGGACTGGGACATGTTTCGTATTGTGTCAGATAACAATATTGACGAATACGCTGATTCGGTGTGCGAGTTCATTAGAACGTGTGTTGAAGATGTCGTTCCCATAGCAACGATTAAAACATTCCCTAACCAGAAACCGTGGATTGATGGCAGCATTCGTGTGAAACTGAAAGCGCGAACCACTGCTTTTAATCAGGGCAAGGTGTCTGGTAACATGACTGAATACAAACAGTGCAGCTATTCCCTCCGCAAGGGTATCAAACAAGCTAAGCGTCAGTACAGAGACAAAGTAGAATCTCAATTCAACGGCTCAGACACAAGAGGCATGTGGCAGGGTCTACAGTCAATCACGGACTACAGGAAGAAATCCAGCCCAGTCACGGACCAGGATGTCTTGCTCCCAGGCAGACTAAATAACTTTTTTGCCCGCTTTGAGGACAATACAGTGCCACTGACACGGCCTGCAATGAAAACATGCGGACTCTCCTTCACTGCAGCCGAGGTGAGTAAAACATTTAAACGTGTTAACCCTCGCAAGGCTGCAGGCCCAGACGGCATCCCCAGCCGCGCCCTCAGAGCATGCGCAGACCAGCTGGCCGGTGTGTTTACGGACATATTCAATCAATCCCTATACCAGTCTGCTGTTCCCACATGCTTCAAGAGGGCCACCATTGTTCCTGTTCCCAAGAAAGCTAAGGTAACTGAGCTAAACGACTACCGCCCCGTAGCACTCACATCCGTCATCATGAAGTGCTTTGAGAGACTAGTCAAGGACCATATCACCTCCACCCTACCTGACACCCTAGACCCACTCCAATTTGCTTACCGCCCAAATAGGTCCACAGACGATGCAATCTCAACCACACTGCACACTGCCCTAACCCATCTGGACAAGAGGAATACCTATGTGAGAATGCTGTTCATCGACTACAGCTCGGCATTCAACACCATAGTACCCTCCAAGCTCGTCATCAAGCTCGAGACCCTGGGTCTCGACCCCGCCCTGTGCAACTGGGTACTGGACTTCCTGACGGGCCGCCCCCAGGTGGTAAGGGTAGGCAACAACATCTCCACCCCGCTGATCCTCAACACTGGGGCCCCACAAGGGTGCGTTCTGAGCCCTCTCCTGTACTCCCTGTTCACCCACGACTGCGTGGCCACGCACGACTCCAACTCAATCACAACAGTGGTAGGCTTGATTACCAACAACGACGAGACGGCCTACAGGGAGGAGGTGAGGGCCCTCGGAGTGTGGTGTCAGGAAAATAACCTCACACTCAACGTCAACAAAACTAAGGAGATGATTGTGGACTTCAGGAAACAGCAGAGGGAACACCCCCCTATCCACATCGATGGAACAGTAGTGGAGAGGGTAGCAAGTTTTAAGTTCCTCGGCATACACATCACAGACAAACTGAATTGGTCCACTCACACAGACAGCATCGTGAAGAAGGCGCAGCAGCGCCTCTTCAACCTCAGGAGGCTGAAGAAATTTGGCTTGTCACCAAAAGCACTCACAAACTTCTACAGATGCACAATCGAGAGCATCCTGGCGGGCTGTATCACCGCCTGGTACGGCAACTGCTCCGCCCTCAACCATAAGGCTCTCCAGAGGGTAGTGAGGTCTGCGCAACGTATCACCGGGGGCAAACTACCTGCCCTCCAGGACACCTACACCACCCGATGTTACATAAAGATGGCCATAAAGATCATCAAGGACATCAACCACCCGAGCCACTGCCTGTTCACCCCGCTATCATCCAGAAGGCGAGGTCAGTACAGGTGCATCAAAGCTGGGACCGAGAGACAGCTTCTATCTCAAGGCCATCAGACTGTTAAACAGCCACCACTAACATTGAGTGGCTGCTGCCAACACACTGACAATGACACTGACTCAACTCCAGCCACTTTAATAATGGGAATTGATGGGAAATGATGTAAATATATAAACAATGCTACCTTATATAATGTTACTTACCCTACATTATTCATCTCATATGCATACGTATATACTGTACTCTATATCATCGACTGCATCCTTATCCTCATGTATCCTCATGTATCACTAGCCACTTTAACTATGCCACTTTGTTTACATACTCATCTCATATGTATATACTGTACTCGATATCAGCTACTGTATCTTGCCTATGCTGCTCTGTACCATCACTCATTCATATATCCTTATGTACATATTCTTTATCCCCTTACACTGTGTATAAGACAGTAGTTTTGGAATTGTTAGTTAGATTACTTGTTGGTTATTACTGCATTGTCGGAACTAGAAGCACAAGCATTTCGCTACACTCGCATTAACATCTGCTAACCATGTGTATGTGACAAATAAAATTTGATTTGATTTGATTTATTCATACCTTGATTGTCAATAAATTATCTCATAGCTTACTTTCGGAAAGCCTAAGGTAAGGCCTACGTTTTTAGGAGAAAGGAGAAATATTTGCTGGTGGCTTTGATTGAAGGGTGCTGTCTTTAGGCCTATATGTCCTTCCAGAAAGTTTCCTAAAGTAGCCTATCTGGACTCAATCTCTTTAATAAGAATCCTGTCATGTTTTAATCTTGTAAAATAGCTATTTTCTTTAGCTTAGGCTACATTATTTCACTCATTATGGCATCCTCTCTTTGACAAACAGTAGAATGACTGCAGCAGCAGGTTTGTGATGTTATGGAAATATTTTGGGAAAAGTGGGAGAAAACTTTGAATGGTTTTGTGCGTTGAAATAGGATTAGTATACATTTTTCTATATCTGCTGAAAACAACAGACGAGGTGGCGTATCTTTATTTGGACCCTGTTAACATTGTGTCAATACCGAAATGCGACAGATCAAATCAAATTGTATTTGTCACATGCACCGAATACAGTAGGTGTAGACTTTACTTTGAAATGCTTACTTACAAGCCCTTAACGAACAATGCAGTTCAAGAAAGAGTTAAGAAAATATTTACTATAAATAAACTAAACTAAAAAAATAACAATAAAATAACAAAGCTATATACAGGATGTACCGGTACAAGAAGGTGAGGACCAATGCGCAGCGTGGTACGTGTTAATATTTTTTCATGTCTTTTTCATTTCTGAACACTGAATAACAAAACAACAAAGTAAACAACCGAAACAGTTCTGTCTGGTGCAGACACACAAAGACAGAAAACCGAAAACACCCACGAAACACAATAGAAAACAGGCTACCTAAATATGGTTCTCAATCAGCGACAACGATTAACAGCTGCCTCTGATATAGAACCATACCAGGCCGAACACAGAAATAGAAAATCATAGAAAAACGAACATAGACAACTCACCCAACTCACACCATGACCATACTAAAACAAAGACATAACAAAAGAACTAAGGTCAGAACGTGACAGCGGGGGTACAGGTTAGTCGAGGTAATGTGTACACTACCGTTCAAAGGTTTGGGGTCACTTAGAATTGTCTTTGTTTTCCATGAAAACATACATGAAATGAGTTGCAAAATTATTAGGAAATATAGTCAAGACTGTCGTAAGAATGGGACCAAGGCGCAGCAGATGTTGAGTTCCACATATATTTTGTTTAAGTTTTTTTTAAAATTAAATATCAATAAACAAACAACTAAACATGACTACGTGGTGCACATGCACAAACACAAAACAATATCCCACAAACACAGGTGGGAAAAAAAGCTACTTAAATAGAGACAACGATTACCAGCTGCCTCTAATTGGGATTCATACAAAACACCAACATAGAAAATATAAACTAGAATACCCCTTAGTCACTCCCTGACCTACTACACCATAGAGAAACAAGGGCTCTCTATGGTCAGGGTGTGACAGTATCCCCCCTAGGTGCGGACTACAGCCACAAAACCTGAAACCAAATGGGGGGGTTAGGGGGATTGACGCTTGGTGGAGGTTCCGGTGTGGGTCGTAGCCCCCGCCCCAGACCCCAGATCTGACCTTGGCGCCAGGCTGAACGCCGTGCCTGGACTGGGCATCGGCGCAGAAGAAGGCTCCGGCCATGGAGCTGGGCTGGCCAACGTGCCTGGACTGGGCACCGGCGCAGAGGAAGGCTCCGGCCAAGGAGCTGGGCTGTTAGCCATGCCCGGACTGGATACTGGTGCTGAGGAAAGCTCCTGCCATGGAGCTGGACTGGACACCAGCACAGAGGAAGGCTCCTGCCATGGAGCGGGACTGGACACCGTGCCTGGACTGGCCAGGCACGGTGGTCTGTGGTCCCCACCTGCAGAACCACTCCTTTATTGGGGGTGTCTTGCTAATTGCCTATAATTTCCACCTGTTGTCTATTTCATTTGCACAACAGCATGTGAAAATTATTGTCAATCAGTGTTGCTTCCTAAGTGGACAGTTTGATTTCACAGAAGTGTGATTGACTTGGAGTTACATTGTGTTGTTTAAGTGTTCCCTTTATTTTTTTGAGCAGTGTATATGCATAGTATTATTAGTATTGGATAGAAAATACTCTGACGTTTCTAAAACAGTTTGAATGATGTCTGTGAGTATAACAGAACTCATATGGCAGGCAAAAACCTGAGAAAAATCCAACCAGGAAGTGGGACATCTGAGGTTTGTAGTCTTTCAAAGCTTGGCCTACCGAATACACATTGAGATATGATAAAGTTGCACTTCCTACGGATTCCACTAGATGTCAACCGTCTTTAGAAACTTCAATGAGGATTCTACTATAAAGGAGGGGTTCATGAGACCTCTTTGAGTCAGTGGTCTGGCAGAGTGCCTTGGTCTCACGACGCGCGCTCCCGAAAGAGTTACCTATCGTTCCAGTGCGTTTCTGAAGACAAAGGAATTCTCCGGTTGGAACATTATTGATGTTTTATGTTAACATCCTAAAGATTGATTTCATACATCGTTTGACATATTCCTCAAGGACTGTAATGGAACCTTTCGAGTTCTTGTCTGGATGAAGTGCCTGCGCCCCATGAAGATGGATTACTGGGCTGAACACACTAACAAGAAGTGACTATTTGAACATAAATTATGGACTTTATGGAAATTTATGGAACAAATCAGTAATTTATTGTCGAACTGGGATTCCTGGGAGTGCCTTCTGATGAAGATCACCGTAAAGTTTTTTTGAAATCTGACACAGCGGTTGCATTAAGGAGAAGTCTATCTTTAATTCTGTGAATAACAGTTGTATCTTTTATCAATGTTAATTATGAGTATTTCTGCAAAATCACCGGATGTTTTGGAATCAAAACATTACTGGGCGTAAGGCGCCAATGTAAACTGAGATTGTTTTATAAAAATATCGAACAAAACATACATGTATTGTGTAACATGATGTCCTATGAGTGTCATCTGATGAAGATCATCAAAGGTTAGTGATTCATTTTATCTTTATTTCTGCTTTTTGTGACTGCCACCTGTTTTTTGGACTTGGCTATGACCGGACATAATCACATGTTGTGCTTTCGCTGTAAAGCATTTTTTAAATCGGACACGATCGGTAGATTAACAAGATGTTTATCTTTCATTTGCTGTATTGGAATTGTTAATGTGTGAAAGTTAAATATTTCTAAAAAATATTTTTGAATTTCGTGCGCTGCCTTTTCAACGGAATGTTGTCGCTAGCGGAACCCCTAAGCTAGAAAGGCTAAGACGGTGAATTTTTACTAGGATTAAATGTCAGGAATTGTGAAAAACTAAGTTTAAATGTATTTGGCTAAAGTGTATGTAAACTTCCGACTTCAACTGTACATAGACCTGGATTCACTGGCGACTTTAATAGTGTTTAATTAATGTTTACATACTGCTTTATTCATCTCATATGTATATACTGTTTTCTATTCTACTGTATTCTAGTCAATGCCACTCTGACATTGCTCAATCTAATATTGATATATTTCTTAATTCCATTGATTTTCTTGGAGATTTGTGTGTATTGATGTGATTTGTTATATACTACTTCACTATTGGAGCTAGGAACACAAGCATTTAACTACATCCACAATAACATCTGCTAAATATATGTATGTGACCAATTGTACAATTTGATTTGATTGGATTCATTGTCAAAAAAACTATTTTAAATAGTCCTAATACATTGACTTGTATTTATCATAACCTCTGTTAATGCTCTGGTGCTGGACGTGGCCCCCACTTCACCATAGTCTTGTCCGCTTCCGTGGCCTCCTACTAAATGACCCCACTGGACTGAGGGGCAGCTCGGGACAGAGGGGCGGCAGCTCGGGACAGAGGGGCGGCAGCTCGGGACAGAGGGGCGGCAGCTCGGGACAGAGGGGCGGCAGCTGGGGACAGAGGGGCGGCAGCTCGGGGCTGAGGGGCTCTGGCGGCAGCTCGGGGCTGAGGGGCTCTGGCGGCAGCTCGGGGCTGAGGGCTCTGGCGGCAGCCCGGGGCTGAGGGGCTCTGGCGGCAGCCCGGGGCTGAGGGGCTCTGGCGGCAGCTCGGGGCTGAGGGGCTCTGGCGGCAGCTCGGGGCTGAGGGGCTCTGGCGCCTCTGGGCTGAGGGGCTCTGGCGCCTCTGGGCTGAGGGGCTCTGGCGCCTCAGGGCTGAGGGGCTCTGGCACCTCAGACTCCGGCAGCGCCAGACAGGCGGGAGACTCCGGCAGCGCCGGACAGGCGGGAGCAGCTGTAGGGGTGAGACGGAGAGACAGCCTGGTGCAGGGGGCTGCCACCGGAGGGCTGGTGCATGGAGGTGGTACCGGATAGACCGGACCGTGCAGGCGCACTGGAGCTCTTGAGCACCGAGCCTGCCCAACCTTACCTGGTTGAATGCTCCCGGTCGCCCTACCAGTGCGGCGAGGTGGAATAGCCCGCACTGGGCTATGCAGGCGAACCGGGGACACCATGCGCAAGGCTGGTGCCATGTAAGCCGGCCCAAGGAGATGCACTGGAGACCAGCTGCGTAGAGCCGGCTTCATGGCACTTGGCTCGATGCCCACTCTAGCCCGGCCGATACGCCGAGCTGGTATGTACCGCACCGGGCTAAGCACCTGCACTGGGGACACGGTGCGCTTCACAGCATAACACTGTGCCTGCCCGGTCTCTCTAGCCCCCCGGTAAGCACAGGAAGTTGGCGCAGGTGTCCTACCTGGCTTCGCCACACTACCTGTGTGCCCCCCCAAGACATTTTTGGGGCTGACTCTCGGGCTTCCTACCGCGCCGCCGTGCTTGTCTCTCCAACTCCATTCTCCTATACCCCTCTTCACACTGCTCCAGCGAATCCCATGCGGGCTTCGGCACTCTCCCTGGGTCGACCGCCCACCTGTCTATCTCTTCCCAAGTCGTATAGTCCAGACATTGCTGCCTCTCCTGCTGTTGCTGCTTTTCACCACGCCGCTTGGTCCTGTTGTGGTGGGTGATTCTGTAACGGTTTTCTTGACTTGAAGGAGAGTCGGACCAAAATGCAGCATGGTTTCTATTCATGGTTCTTTAATAAAGACTCTACACATGAACAAACTAACAAAACAAGAAACGTGAAAACCCAAAACAGCCCTATCTGGTGCAAACACAGAGACAGGAACAATCACCCACAAAACCCAACACCAAACAGGCTACGTAAATATGGTTCCCAATCAGAGACAATGACTAACACCTGCCTCTGATTGAAAACCATATCAGGCCAAACATAGAAATAGACAAACTAGACATGTAACATAGAATGCCTACTCAGATCACAACCTGACCAAACAAAACATGGAAACATACAAAGCAAACTATGGTCAGGGTGTGACAGTTAAAAGTTAACAAACATGCACTTTCAATAAAAAATAATACAAAAATAAGCATGTTTTCAACCTTTTAAATAGATAAATGAACCATTAAACCAGTACAGACACCTTAATACTGAGCCAGCTAGCCACTAAGCTAATAACTACGCATTTAACAGTGCATTAGAAAAGTATTCAGACGCCTTGACTTTTTCCACATTTTGCAGAATGGGAGAAACTCCCCAAAATACAGTTGTGCCAAGCTTGTAGCGTCATACCCCACAAGAGTTGAGGCTGTAATCGTTGCCAAAGGTGCTTCAACAAAGTACTGAGTAAAGGTCTGAATACTTGTGGAAATAACGTATTTTTGAATTTTATTCGTAATAAATGTATGAAAATTTGGAAAACCTCTTTTCGCTTTGTCATTATTGTGTGTAGATTGATGTGGAATTTTCTTCATTTAATAAATTTTAGAATAAGGCTGTAACGTTTCAAAATATGGAAAAAGTCAATGAGTCTGAATACTTTCCGAATGCACTGTGTGTTATGGATAACTGCACAAATATTTGGGCTTTGGATTATAAAATGTATTTTTAATATAGGGCTCATAACATGTATTTAATATATGGCTCATCAAGCTCCGGGAGCCTCACGCTTTAATTTTTTTAATCAATGCATTATATGCTTTTGAATGACACGGTTTTGGCGGAATATACAGGGTTACCTGCGAGAAAAGGGATTTATTCTCGGATTGGAACATTTGTATTCAACCCTGCAGGAGACCAGAGCCCAATTTGAAATTATATGAAGATAAAACATTGTGGCGGAAAATATTAAAGAACCACTTGCAGCACCGTTTAGCAGATTTCTAATTTCTTGCAACCATTAGCCGTCATGGCGTGGAGTGCTCAAGTGTACTATTATTGTACTTTAAGATATTTAAGGATGCATGTGAATCTTTATTCACAGGATAATGGATGTGATTATTTTGCACAACAATATTACTACTACACTTACTGGGCATATACAGAATATTGTAGAAGCCTATTCATCTCAATGGAAGGTGAATGGCAGCTGTCTGCATTGACTTTCCAGAGAATGTTATTTGCTCACTCACCTCTTATTATACAAGAAACAGTCTCCAGTGCAAGAGGGTAGTTAACAGCTGTTAAGAATAAAGGGTAGCATATTATTATTCAAGAAAGAGCATTGACTATGTTTAGAACATTGGGATGTGTGAAGCTTACTGCATGACCTGAATTTTCCCCATTCCACCAGAGAGTAGATAGCTTTTTGCATAGAACCGGCTGGTAAGATGTTTCACAAGGGTGATCATGTGTGCTAGCAAGGCAGAGATCCTGAGTTCACACCAGGTATGGGATTAAGTGGTACTCTCTCAGCAAGCAGCGTGATGTCCATTACATATGCAGGTCTTTCTGTTTTGACTTTAGTTAACTTTTTTACTTTGCACTCACAGTTTAGCCCCTGTTTTATCTGACTTGCCAAGTTGCCAGTGACCTTGTAACCATTTCATGTGTAATTTGTTGCTATCCCTTTTTAAAGGCATGTCAAAGCTCCAGGAATGCAGCAGAGCGCAAAAGGGTAGGGTGGAGAACACTGCCTTTTTGCAGTGGTATTGGTCTCGGTTTGTGTCCATCTCTCCCCTTCCTCAGGACTCCATTACTTTCCACTGAGAATCTTCATTCACAGATGTGAGTAGTTGTGGCACGGAGAGTTGAGCCCGATCAAGTCACGACTTCACATGAGAGCTGTTTGAACGTAACAAATATTGAACACTGCTTTTTTTATGATCACCTAGTAAAACTGCATAAACCTAATGTCAAGTCAAAGTGTACTGTTTGCTAGCTAATGTTATCTGGCTGGCTCACTAGCTAACGTTATGTGTATGCTCTCCACTTTCTGAAGGACCGAGTTTTGAAACAGTGGAATTCGAGTATGATAGCTAAGGAGATGGAGAAAACACCAGTCTGGATTACATTGTCAAACTAAGGCAACCATGCATGGCATCAGACAGGAGACGCGTCTAACCACGATGTATACTGGTAAGATATGGCACTTTTCTAATTTTGACAGAAAGTGGTTTCATTTCAAGTGTGCTGTTAGCTAGCTAACATTAGCTGGCTGAGTTGCTAGCTAACATTATGTGTATGATCTTATTCTTCGTATCTCAGACACATTTGCTTGACTAGTTATAGCCAGATAACCTGGTTGGTTAGCTACCTGCAGATTCATGCAGGGTAGTAATATCATAGGATGACCAGACGTCCCCATTAACCGGGGACAGTCCCCGTATTTGGTGGCCTATCCCCGGATGGAGCTGTCCCCGGAAATGTCCCCGTTTTTAACTGTGCGTTAAAAAAAACGCAAAGTGAAATATTATACTTGGCAAGAAAGACAGGGCAGCAGAGCCTACCGGTTGACATCGCAATCGCATTGTGCTTGTTTAGGCCAACAGAGGGGGCTGCTCGCTATATCAGCTTCATTCACTCTTCTTCTTCTACTAACTACTTGCTCGCGATAGTTTTCGAGAAAACTGCTGTGGAAAACTAGGCCAGAGGCTAGCAAGTGTCAAGTGAATCCACAACATCACCACAAATGTATTTTCAAGCCAGGTAAGTTACAATTGTTTGAGACACTAGCTAGTGATGTTATGTCACAATTTGTTATATAGATGATGATCTGCTCTATAAGATTTTAAACCGGTTATGCTAGCTAACGTTAGCTATGTAGACTAAGTTAGCTAGCTAGGTTAGCTAGCTAGCTACTGTTATGGTAGGTTCAAAAACGTTCACATGTAAAAATGCAGTGGAGGGGCTATTTTGAAAATATGATTATATGAAATGAATGCACAATTAATTACGATAATATTTTTGTAGATGACAATTTTAATGGTTTGGCATTATAATAAGTAATGTGAAAATATATTTAGAAATGTTCATGGATAACATAAGCAGTGGAGAGGAAGGAGAGGAGGAAGACTGGATAGGAAGAAGAGTGAAGGAGATAGGAGGAAAGGTAACATGGTTACAGAGCCTGCCAATGTATTATTCCAAACAATGTTTTTAAGATTAAATACAAAAATGAGGCAAGCAGTGGGAATCTCTTAACCAAAATATTTGATTTAATAGTATGCTATTTATTAATAAAGATTGGAGAGGAAGGAGAAGGAAAAATTAAGGGAGTAAAAAGAGTGACAGAAGAAGATATGGAAATGCAAACGGAAATGGAAATGCATTTATGAAAATGATGACATGATGAGAGAATTTCCATTTATACGCTCAGGTCAAGACAATAGAATGGTTCACTGCACCCTTTGTAATTCCTCTTTCAATTGGCAGCCGGAGAAGAACGGCAATGGTAGAACATCAGCAGACGAAAAAGCATAAAGCCTCTCTGACTGCCCGTGTTGGTATGCCCCCTGTCACCACATTCTTCAAGAAGGTAGAGCCTTCCCAAGAAGAATATGGTTTAGCTGTGCAGGAGGGTGTCTTTCCATACCACACTATGCGACACAATCAGAGTTACAGATCTATGGACTGCACAGCACAACTGACACAGAATTTTTATGAGCCAAAGTTTACATGTGCTAGGACAAAATGTGACGCCATAGTGAGTAACGTGTTAGCACCATGGGCAACTACTTTGGTAACATAGGACCTAGACCAGGTTGAATTAGGTTCTCTGTCCATTGATGCGTCCAATTATGGACATGTAAAGCTGCTGCCAATAGAAGTCAGATATTGTAAGATATATGATGGCAGCACATCTGTGGAAACAAAACTGCGTGATTTTGTTGAATTGAATGGAGAAACAGCAGAGGAAATTGCAGCTGAGGTCCTAGTGGTCATTCAAAAATGTAACATGGAAAACATTCTCTGCCGACAACAAATACCAACATTCATAACATGGCCAGAACAGCTTTGGATATGATGTTGAGTACCTGCTCACAAAGAAATTTGTATATGTTCATATTTTCACCGTCAGAGTACAAAGACTGAAAGGCTTTTGTGAGTTTGTTTGCCAGGAGTACCATAACATTTTAGGGCACAGCAATGTTCGCTGGCTGTCCATGCTCCCTGCTCTAGAAAGAGTGCTGAAAATGTATGTGCCATTGAAATCCTTTTTTCTTTCTGAAGACAAATGCCCTGTTGTCCTGCGAACAATGTTCGAAGAACCACTGACTGAACTTTGGCTGGCCTTTGTTCATGGAAACCTGACCGTATTCAGTGGCACGATCAAAATGCTTGAAGGCCAGGACCACTGTGCTGTGTAGTCTGCTGCAATTCTGAGAAACGTTGAGGCAAAATTGACTGCAAGACATGATGAAAACTCCAGTTTGTCAGAGGACTGTCAGGACCCGGTTACGAACCCGGGTCTCTAGTGTGAGAAACAGTCACTTAGCAAACTGAGCCACGAATAGTCAGCAGAACCCAGAAGATGAGGCAGACACAGCAGTACTTGAGACAGTGTTTTAATAAAGTAAAATTAAAGTTCTTCAGGCAAAAATATAAATCCACAACGTCAAAACTAATTCCAAGAGAACAAAGGTAATCCTCCAAGTCAAAAAGGTAAATCCACAAGGTGGTAGGTACAGCAGAAAAAAAGCCTCAAAAGATAATCAAAAAAGAAATAAACAAGAACAAAAACAGAGTACCACAAGAGAGTCCAACTGGAGCAACAAATGTTCACAGCATCACTGGGGCTGGGTGCTAACATTCAAACACAGAGCAAAGAACTGAGGAAAACTAAGGGTTTAAATACAATCAAGGGAAACGAGGCACAGGTGCAAATAATAACTGGGAACAAGAGAAAACAAAAGGGTCAAAAAGCACAATGGGGGCATTTAGTGACCAAAACCAGAACAACCCTGGCAAAATCCTAACAAGGACTTCTGAGCGAGCTAGAGGAAAATGGACTAATGTCTAAAGAGAGCTCTCTCAAAACATCCCAATCATTCTTCACTATGGCTGTGAACTACTTATGGGGAAGTATGGGGAAAGCACACAGATAATCTAAAATATTTACATTGTCTCCTTTTAAAAAGGCAACCTCAGCGTGAAGAGATCCAGAAGGCAGCGGCCCACACTGCAGGAAAAATGCCCCAATGTGACCATCAATGAGGAGGCATTGTGTGACAAGGTCACTGGCCTGCAAGTGTTCCTGATGGCTTGAAGAATGGAAAACATCTGAGACACCGCTTAGTCAGAGATGGAGCACAGTGGTTACCCACTTCAAAGGGAATGACATTTCACACCCTAATCTGGTTAGATTAGCATCTGTTGTCATGTGCTTACCTGGATGTAATGCACCAGTCGAGAGAGTGTTCTCCCAAATGAATGATATATTATGGACAGCAGCAGGAAATAGGTTCACTGTTCCTTCCATCAAGGCCATGCTTATTGTGAAGACAAACTTCAACCTCCCCTGCCAGGAGTTCATGGAGAAACTGGCCAAAGACAGCACAATCCTGAAGAAAATACATTCTTCTGAGAAATATACATATTAGGTTGGTATAAGTATATTTTGTAGTTACCAATCTCATCAGCATCTTATTTCTTTATTATGTTGTTAAGTATTTCACAGACTATTGTCTGTTTTTTCACGTTCTCTTCTGCTCTTAGTCTACCCAGACTACCAGGACCACTGAATGACTGTCCAGATCAGACAGTTCTGTCTTGTCTGTAGTGTTTCTGTAATATAGTTATTTTCTCTGTCTATCACAGTGTGCCTGTTAGACTAAATACATGAAACTGGAATTGTCCCCCTTTTTTATTTCATAGATAATAACATTGGATATTTCAATTATATATTGACCGCTGAACTGGAAATGTCGCAGGTTTTCATTTCAGAAATCTGTTCACCTTACATGAGTTGTGATTATGGTCCGTTGTTTAGCTAGATAGCTACATGTCTTAACAAAACACTCCACTCTAATGTTGACAAAGTATCTGCTAGCGGAACCACTCGACAACATTCTGCTGAAAAGGCAGCGCGCGAAAATCAAAAATATTTTGTAGAAATATGGAACTTTCACACAATAACAAGTCCAATACAGCAAATGAAAGATCTTGTTAATCTACCCATCGTGTCTGATTTAAAAAAAATGCTTTACAGCGAAAGCACAACATATGATTATGTTTGGTCATAGCCAAGTCCAAAAAACACACCGCCATTTAAATGACTGATTCATTTATGTCCAAATAGCCACTTGTTGTTAGCGTGTTCAGCCCAGTAAATCCATCTTCATGAGGCGCAGGCACTTCGTCCAGACAAAAACTCGAAAAGTTCCGTTACAGGTCGTAGAAACAAGTCAAACGATGTATGGAATCAATCTTTAGGATATTTTTTTTACATAAAACATCAATATGTTCCAACCGGAGAATTCCTATGTCTGAAGAAAAGCACTGGAACGAGAGGTAACTCTGTCGGGAGCGCGTCACGAGCCTGAGACACTCTGCCAGACCGCTGACTCAAACAGGTCTCATGAGCCCCTCCTTTATAGTAGAACCCTCATTCAAGTTTCTAAAGAGTTGACATCTAGTGGAAGCCGTAGGAAGTGCAACTTTATCCATATCCCACTGTGTATTCAGTAGGCTAAGCTTTGAAAAACTACAAACCTCAGATTTCCAACTTCCTGGTTGGATTTTTCTCAGGTTTTTGCCTGCCATATGAGTTCTGTTATAATCAGACATCATTCAAACACTTTTAGAAATTTCAGAGTGTTTTCTATCCAATACTAATATGCATACATTAGCATCTGGGACAGAGTAGGAGGCAGTTAACTCTGGGCATGCTATTCATCCAAAAGTGAAAATGCTGCCCCCTTTCCCAAAAGAGTTTTAAAGTGTACTGTTAGCTAGCTAGATAACATTAGCTGGCTGGCTCGCTAACTAATGTTACGACATGCGTTGGGATTCATTGTTTACCTAACTAGCTACATTTCTTAGCAAAAGACTCATCTTAGTGTGCCAGAGCGCAGAATAACTTATGCATTTTTGAATGCTCAACACCCGTTGAATATGTCCGGTGTCAGTAAACGTCGACCACAAAGCGTCATTCAATTGTTGACAGCAGCACAGTTATAGTCACCAACTCTCTGGATAACATGGAAAAAGCCTAACCAGTTCTGCTAGGGCGAGTAAAATGGTCAGATTGGGGTGTTCTTTCATTATGTGTCTGGAAGTAGCTAGCCAATGTTAGCCAGCTAGCTTGGGTGCTTGACGGTAGATGTGGGGGCTTTCTGAACAACCCTACTTATTGGCCAGAGTGTCCAGTGTTCGCTCTAAACACAAAACCACAGATAGAGCGATAGGGCGAGCTGTTCTCGCTCTCTCTCTTAGATGTCTGGAAGTAGCTGGTAAGTTAGTACAGAATGGTTGAATCAACCTTAAGAGATGGGTGGGGCTAAGACTTAAGAGGGTGTGAACAATGCTGAATTGGTGTAGACAAAAAAGGGCTCTCCAATAGTTGTGCATTGAAAGATGGTTTTCTCAGTTGATACATTTTCAAAGCAGAATTACTTTCCCATTGTTTCGTCAAATGCAGTGTATGATATTCCATTTTGTAGCTCTGGGTTATCCAATGTAGAAAAAAAACATAAGACCAAATCCAGGTGGTGAGTCACAAATCTGGTTACTGTTGTTTTTATTCAATGTTCTATAGTCATCAATCAGGATATTGTGGTGTGTTTATAACATTTTCTCATTCCATAGCTTCTCTTTGTTGATTTTTATTAAGTCATTATTTTACCAGGTAAATTGACTGAGAACACATTCTCACTTGCAGCAACGACCTGGGGAATAGTTGCAGGGGAGAGGAGGGGGATGAATGAGCCAATTGTAAACTAGGGATTTTTAGGTGACTGTCATGGTTTGAGGGCCAGATTGGGAATTTAGCTAGGACAACAGGGTTAACACCCCTACTCTTACGATAAGTGCCATGGGATCTTTAATGACTTCAGAGAGTCAGGACACCCGTTTAACGTCCCAGCTGAAAGACGGCACCCTACACAGGGCAGGGGCATTGGGATATTAGTTTTAGACCAGAGGAAAGACTGCCTCCTACTGGCCCTCCAACACCACTTCCAGCAGCATATGGTCTCCCATCCAGGAACTGACCAGTACCTACCCTGCTTAGCTTCAGAAGAACCAGTTTGCTTTTATTCTCTAACTGGTACTGAATTAATTTATAGTTCCTCATTTTTTGTGGGTGAAATGTAACTTTCTCGAATTCTGCCAGGATCATAACCTGCCAAATACTAGGCAGGGCTTTGTGTGAGAGGGCTGGGAATGATTTCCCTACTCTTTCTAGGCGAACCCGTGCCTATGGCTGTTAAACAAGGCCCACTTGTTCCCAGCCCGCTCGTAAATAACAAACCTGGACACACAGAGGAGTTAGTTAGCCACAGAGGAGTCGTAGTAGTCTCAGTGCACAGGATCCAGCCTCCTAGAGGGAGTTGCTTCTCTTGAAAAGTGTGTTGACTGGGTCCGTTCATTTCTTGATCGCCCCCCTTATGTTGCTCAAAGCGCTGTTTGTTAAACCATGCATAGGCCCTACGTAAGATCACAGATTCCATCACTGCTACAGCTTTCTCTTTCCCTATAATAATGAATTATTGGGTTAACAGAATGCACAGATTGTCCTGTTGAAAAATGAATTATAGTCCCACTGAGTGCAAAAAGGATGGGATGGGGTATTGCTGCAGAATTCTGTGGTAGCCATGCTGGTTAAGTGTCTCTTGAATTCTAAATAAATCACTGACAATGTCAAAGCACCCCCAAACCCTCAGACCGCCTCCTCCATGCTTCACGGTGGGAACCACACATGCGGTGATCATCCATTCGCCTACTCTGCGTCTCACAAAGACACGGCGTTTGGAACCAAAAATCGACTCATCAGACCAAAAGACAGATTTCCACGGGTTGCTCGTGTTTCTTGGCCCAAGCAAGTCTCTTCTTCTTATTGATGTCCTTTAGTAGTGTTTTCTTTGCAGCAATTTGACCATGAAGGCCTGATTCACACAGTCTCCTCTGAACAGTTGATGTTGAGATGTGTCTGTTATTTAAAAAAAAGATTTTTAAAAAACCTTGAGGAACACCGAGGACTGTGAAGCAACACAAACATTGGCGCACACACACACACACACACACACGCACGCACGCACGCACGCACGGACACGCACTATACATGGATTTAATACTGTTGATATGTGGTAATGGTGGAGTAGGGGCCTGAGGGCACACAGTGTGTTGTGAAATCTGTGAATGTATTGTAATGTTTTTAAAATTGTATAAACTGCCTTAATAATTTTGCTGGACCCCAGGAAGAGTAGCTGCTGATTTGGCAGCAGCTAATGGGGATCCATAATAAATTCTCTGAAGCATTTATTCGGGCTGCATTTTCTGAGGCTGGTAACTGTAATGAACTTATCTTCTGCAGCAGAGGAAACTCTGGTGACTTCCTTTCCTGTGGCGGTCCTCATGAGAGCCAGTTTCATCATAGCGCTTGATGGTTTCTACGACTGCCACTTGATGAAACTTCAAAGTTCTTTAAATTTTCCAAAATGACTGACCTTCATGTCTTGAAGTAATGATGGACAGTCTTTCTCTTTGCTTATTTGAGCTGTTTGGTCTTGGTCTTTTACCAAATAGGGCTAACTTGTCACAACACAACTGGTTGGCTCAAAAGCATTAAGAAGGAAATAATTTCCACAAATGAACTTTTATATGAATACATATATGTTTTTTCATAGTTTTGATGTCTTTTATTATTCTACAATGTAGAAAAAAATAAAAAGAAAGAAAAACCCTGGAATGAGTAGGTGTGTCCAAACTTTTGACTGGTACTGTAATTGCTTAAAATGTTGTCATTCAAATTGTCTCCTTCAATCCACTTTATTATTATGCATTTTATTGTTATGAGAACTATTGTTATGTCTGGGCATCGGCCTTGCAACATGGTGCCGTTGCATGATCCTCAACATTCTGTAACTGCCGCTGATTGCTTTTCTTTCCCTGCATGTGTAGATGCCTGACAGAGACTGTCAAGTCTTAAACGTGCTGTCCTTTGTATGGGAATACGATTTTACTCTCCTATATCCAAAGGAATAAGACAATACAACTGATCTATTGCTATTGTTGTTCTTACCACCCTTCTTTTTTGAGGTGCACATTTGGAAGTATGCATTTAATTCAGTCGAAATCTGTAAGTAACTGCACAGTCATTTCCTCCAAGCCAGCATTCAAAACCTTTTATGGATATTGGATACTATACCAATTGTCCTCTTGCCCTTTGGTTAGAAAGATTCCAGAGTGGCTTAATCTGAAAAGGTTAACTGACTATAGAAAGTGGAAGATGCCACGGCAAAAATAATATTATTGTGGCAGTCAGATCTCATCAACACCTCGGTGGCCTAGTAGGCTTTAGAATAGACTGAATGGACTAGCTACAGTGCTAAAAAAAACAAATGGGTGAGAAGTAGTCATTTTCAGCATGCTTTGGTTCAGGTGGAACCTAGCTGAATTCAGCTAGGTGAACCAAACGAGTGTGCCCGCATACTCCCTTAGAAGACATTCATTTGAAAAACAAGAAAAAGCGTCAATAGTACCTTTTGTAAATCTTGAGATGGCGTAGCCAGTATACACTTCCTCAAAATAGTCTGAATGAATCTAAGATAACTTAAGAAATATGTTATTAATTTTGATGTTTTTGCATAGGAGATCTTAGTCGCGCAATGCTACATCTAGCTAAGATGTTTGATGCAGTATTTCTCAAGTGAAGAAATGTGCATGAAAACAAGTCATCTCTCATTGAATGACAACAAACACTTAATTGAAGAATCCCTACTGTTGACCAATCACTGAAGAAGGGGCTACTGACTTCAGGCTTGCTTCGAGAAAATGTTCTGTGTAAACGAACAGCCTGTTGTTGTTGCTGGAGATCAAAATCAACAAAAACGTCACAGAGTATCTTAACAATATATGCACAAACTGTTCCGAACTGTTTCAGATGTAGACGCCTTTAGCCTACATCTTTGTTTACCTGATGATGTGGTCCCCATGATACATTTCCATAGTAATTTGTCATAAGTGGACCCCAGTTGCCCATGCCATGCAGTGACCAATTCAGGCAATCCTCTTGTTAGGGATCCCATCTTCTCTCCCTAATCATTAACACCAACATTGAGGAGAAAGACCTGAAATAAATGGTGGGCTCTGATGGTATGACTTAATTAGCGTTCAATGTAAGCTGCCATTCCCTTACCTATGGAAGGCTACCCGTGTTACCAAGGCTATCCATGTTAATGAGCAATATCAGATCCAGGATCCTATAGAAAACCGAAGCGTTGGGAATGGTCGTCAACCAACAAGCCTAGAGTGCATTGATCTGAGCAGCATAGGATGATAACATGCACAGTTGAATCTCTCTAAGTACAACATGGAAGTATTTTTGGGGGAGGAATAATTAAGGTAATTTTGACATTTTCGAGAGGCCTTTCGCTCTTTGCTCAGTCTCTTTCATCTCGTTCTGCTCTTTTTAATCAAAGAAAACCACAGTGGTTGTTGTATTGCCTAGTTTTCATATCTACCTCATTAGAGACCATACAATCACAGTTATGTTGACTGTCTGGAAGTTTGTTATGTTAGTTTGTTTGTTACTTTAGCCTACATTACGTTTTCAGAGCCATTGTTTCATGGCCGTTTGAGTGTGTATTACCATTGAGACTGTTCCAATGTCTCTTATCAACTCAATGACCTTCTCTTTTCATGTAATGATGCTTCTCACTTTAATTCATATTTGTTAAGATTAGTCTCACTTTACTGGTCGGTTGCTTGCACGTCCCTCTAACCGCTATGCAACCTGTTGCGCTGTGTCCGTACTGTAGCAAACAACCAGAAATGGCAGCGTTGTCTTGAGTGCAGTGACTGTGTCCCCCCAGAGCGATATGCACGATATATACCAAACATTTGGAATACCTTCCTATTATTGAGTTGCACTCTCTCCAGCCTCCCCCGCTCTTTTGCCCTCAGAACAGCCTCAATTCGTCGGGGCATTCCACATGGATGCTGGACCATGTTGACTCCAATGCTTCCCACAGTTGTCAAGTTGGCTGGGTGACCATTGGGTGAATGTTGAGCGTGAAAACCCCAGCAGCTCTTGACACAAACCGGTGCGGCTGGCATCTACTACCATACCCCGTTCAAAGGCACTTACATTTTTTGTCTTGTCAATTCACCCTCTGAATGGCACACATACACAATCCATGTCTCAATTGTCTCAAGGCTTAGAAATCCTTCTTTAACCTGTCTCCTCCCCTTCATCGACACTGATTTCAAATGGATTTAACAAGTGACATCAATAAGGGATCATAGCTTTCACATGGATTCACCTGGTCAGTCTAATTCTAGACATTCAGTTACATAGCATTGCTTAAATATTCCCTATTTAATGTTAACGGAGCGCTAACATGGCTGTCATAGAATTTTGAAGTGTCATGTAAATGCATCATAAAGCAGAAATCTGGCCCAACTCTAAATACATGGCTCTGGTTCTCCCCATAACATAGGGATAATAATGGCAACAATTAATGCAATATCTAGCAGTGTAATAAGGATCATGCTTCCTCCCACAAGACGCTTCCCAAGTCCTAAACACACAATGCTTTTTGTGCATTAGCAGTGTATGTGCTTTTCTATAGTGTGAAACTGATAACAATCCCCAGTCACGCTTTAGGCCTAGAGTATTCTATTGTTATGAATAATGTTAGGAGTTCTGAATCGTAACAAATAGCCCATTTCGGTTTTTACATTGGACACACAATGCGAGGCATGCAGCATGCTTTTGTATAAATCCCCTGCTAAACAATATTCAAATGTGGCATCTGCCCTTATCTCGCTGCAGCGGAACGGTTGCCATGACAGAGACACATTGAGGATAATAACCTTTGTAAAAAAAGCAATTTGGATTGCTCATCCACTTCGGCGACTAGACACCTGGAAGTTCTGCTCGGTTAACCCCTACAGTGAACAACAGAAGGGAATAGGTCATATAAGGGCTGGGCGGTATGGCCAAAATATCACATCAAGGTATTTAAAACATTTTGGGATGGTATGACTGTATTTTATGGTATTTTATGTTTTTGAATATTAACATTTCTTTATTTACTTTTAATTGTGTGTGCCCCTAGGGTGGCAATACACATACCTTTGAAGTTATTTCAATGGGTCTTTCTTCATTCTGATTGTTTTATACTGCTCAATTCAAAATAATTGTCAGCATTTTTCATCAATTTCTGCATTTCCTGCAGTCATTTGAGATCATTTCCACACTGCCACGTATGGCTGCACAATATGGGCAAACAATCTAGGACTTATTTTTAACCAAGTGTTGGGATTCAGAGCAAAACACTTGGGTGAACTGTTGGAATCAGGAAATAGAATGATTATTCGTATATAATAGTGGGCACTTTGAATACAGTGTTTGACATGACAACGAATGAAAATGCCAGAGAGAGGTTATTATGACAGGGTAGGAACCAATGTGTGCATGAGTGTTTCCTATGGAACCCTATAATCTTTGGCTACATTTGTTTTCTCTTAGCTACTTCATGTAGAGAATTTGCGTATTCCTCTTTGATTTAGAAGATACTGTTGCACAAACAACATGCTGATTTAGGTCTATACCATCACTGGTATTATCAGGTTGTATAGCTAATTATGTTTGCTCTGACTCAGTACATGTCTTAGCTAGCTAGCCAGCTAACTAGTGATTAGCATTAGCTGCTAACAAGATTTAGTCCTAACTTGCTAAGAGAATACAAACTAACTGTTTGCAGATGTAAGAAACACAAACTAATAGTGTAATTATAGAACACTAGTGTATTTACAGTGCATTCGGAAAGTATTCAGACCCCTTGACTCTTTCCACATTTTGTTATGTTACAGCCTTATTCTAAAATGTATGAAATAAATAAAAATGATAAATCCTTATTTACAAGTTTGTGAGGGTTTTCGGTGCCAAGCCAAATTTCTTCAGCCTCCTGAGGTTGAAGAGGCACTGTTGCGCCTTCGTCACCACACTGTCTGTGTGGGTGGACCATTTCAGTTTGTCAGTAATGTGTACGCCGAGGAACTTGAAGCTTTCCACCTTCTCCACTGCGATCCTGTCGATGTGGATAGGGGGAGCTCCCTCTGCTGTTTCCTGAAGTCCACAATCATCTCCTTTGTTTTGTTGACGCTGAGTGAGAGGTTATTTTCCTGGCACGACACTCCCAGAGCCCTCACCTCCTCCCTGTAGGCTATATCGTCATTGTTGGTAATCAAGCCTGCTACTGTTGTGTCGTCTGCAAACTTGATGATTGAGTTGGAGGCATGCTTGGCTACACAGTCATGGGTGAACAGGGAGTACAGTACTGTATTTGTGCAGTCTGGTTCAGCCTACACTAAAGTTTAATATTTTCTCAGTATGTTATGCGATTCTGGGGCAGCACATGAGGCCTACAAAGTTACAAGTATAGGCTAGCAAATTGTATTTGAATTTTTAAATATAATAGGGCCTGTTTGTATAATTACTAGGCTGATGCATATATAGGCCTACCTTTCATAATATTTACCTCAGTGTTATTAGATTACCTTCTTCTCTCTACTGCTTCATTCCTTCCTCTCAGTTAAATGAAATATGTTTCGTTGTCCTTATCTTAATCATTCCAATGACATCCTTGAATAATGTAGGACTAGAATTAGATGCAGAATAGGGTTGAATATTTTCCCAATATTTTACAAATGTTCTATCCCAAGAATAAATCACTTTTCTCCCGGGTAACCCGATATTTCAACGCCCAAACTGGACTGTATCAATCAAAAGCATTATAAAGTGTCACACCCGGATCTGTTTTACCTGTCCTTGTGTGTCTCCACCCCCTCCAGGTGTCACCCATCTTCCCCATTATCCCCTGGGTACCTGTGTTTTCTGTCTGTCTGTGCCAGTTCGTCTTGTTTGCCAAGTCAATCAGCATTTTTCTCTCAGCTCCTGTTTTTTTCCCAGTCTCTCTTTTTCTCGTCCTCCTGGTTGAGACCCTTGCCTGTCCTGACTCTGAGCCCACCTGCCTGACCACTCTGCCTGCTCCTGACCTTGAGCCTGCCTGTTGCCCTGGACCGTTTAGGACTCTGTCCTGGCTATGAACTCTTGCCTGTCCCCGACCTGCCTTTTGTCTATCCCTTGGATTATAATAGATACCAGAGCTCAAACCATCTGCCTCCTGTGTCAGCATCTGGGTCTCGCCTTGTGTCGTTATAATAAAGCATACAAATATGTCTGGAATTGATTAAAGCTTTAATCAGCATGAAAATTCAAACCTGATGCTACTTGAGCCTGATGAGCCATATATTAAAATACATTTTATGAGCCCTTCATTAATGACATTCAATGAGCCAAGCCCCCCAAAAAACAAATGATTTTGCCTTTATCCAATACATACAGTTGAAGTCAGAAGTTTACCTTAGCCAAATACATTTAAACTCAGTTTTTCACAATTCCTGACATTTAATCCTAGTAAAAATGTCGTGTCATAGGCCAGTTAGGATCACCACTTTTTAAGAATGTGAAATGTAAGAATAAAAGTAGAGAGAATAATTTCTTTCAGCTTTTATTTCTGTCATCACATTCCCAGTGGGTCAGAAGTTTACATACACACAATTAGTATTTGGTAGCATTGCCTTTAAATTGTTTAACTTGGGTCAAACATTTCTGGTAGCCTTTCACAAGTTTCCCATTATAAGTTCTGTGAATTTTTGCCCATTCCTCCTGACAGAGCTGGTGTAACTGAGTCAGGTTTGTAGGCCTTCTTGCTCGCACACACTTTTTCAGTTCTGCCCACAAATCTTCTATGGGATTGAGGTCAGGGCTTTGTGATGGCCACTCTAATACCTTGACTTTGTTGTCCTTAAACCATTTTGCCATTTTGCCATTTTGAAGTATGCTTGGGGTCAATGTCCATTTGGAAGACCCATTTGCGACCAAGCTTTAACTTCTGACTGATGTCTTGAGATGTTGCTTCAATATATCAACATCATTTTCCCACCTCATGATGCCATCTATTTTGTGAAGTGCACCAGTCCCTCCTGCAGCAAAGCACCACCACAACATGATGCTGCCACCCCCGTGCTTCACGGTTGGGATGGTGTTCTTCGGCTTGCAAGCCTCCCCCTTTTTCCTCCAAACATAATGATGGTCATTATGGCCAAAGAGTTCTATTTTTGTTTCACCAGACCAGAGGACATTTCTGCAGAATGTACAATCTATGTCCCCATGTGCAGTTGCAAACCGTAGTCTGTTTTTTATGGAGGTTTTGGAGCAGTGGCTTCTTCCTTGCTTAGCAGCATTTCAGGTTATGTCGATATACGGCTCATTTTACTGTGGATATAGATACCTTTGTACCTGTTCCCTCCAGCATCTTCATACGGTCCTTTGCTGTTGTTTTGGGATTGATTTGCATTTTTCACACCAAAGTGCGTTCATCTCTAAGAGACAGACCGCTCCTTCCTGAGCGGTATGATGGTTGCATGGTCCCATGCTGTTTATACGTGCGTACTATTGTTTGTACAGATGAATGTGGTACCTTCAGGCATTTGGGAAATTGCTCCCAAGGATGAACCAGACTTGTGGAGGTCTATAATTTTTGTTTCTGAGGTCTTGGCTGATTTCTTTAGGTTTTCCCATGATGTCAATCAAAGAGCCACTGAGTTTGAAGGTAGGCCTTGAAATACATCCACAGGTACACCTCCAATTGCCTAAAATTATGTAAATTACCCTATCAGAAGCTTCTAAAGCCATGACATCCTTTTCTGGAATTTTCCAAGCTGTTCAAAGGCACAGTCAACTTAGTGTATGTAAACCTCTGACCCACTGGAATTGTGATACAGTGAATGATAAGTGAAATAATATGTATGTAAACAATTGTTGGAAAAAATACTTGTGTCATGCACAATGTAGATGTCCTAACCGACTTGCCAAGACTATAGTTTGTTAACAAGAAATTTGTGGTTGAAAAACTAGTTTTAATGACTCCAACCTAAGTGTATGTAAACCTCCGACTCCAACTGCATATGATACTGGCTACTGCACATTACGCACGACAGATCAACATAAAAGCCAATAGATGTAGCTAGCTGCTCTCTTGGGTAAAGAAATGAAACTAGCTCCAGTAGGATAATCTTTTTGAGTGTGAACTGTACTGTAGCCTATTATACTGTATTATATGGATTGGAATTACACACATTGTTCAAACTATGATAAAGCAGAAGAGAACATGTGATTCTGGTGCAACACATGCGGCCTACAACGTTACAAGTATAGGCTAGCGAATTTGATTTGAATGACATTAAGATTTCGAGGCTGACGTTTGGCAACTCGAACATTCAGCTCCCTCCACAGCTTTACAATGGGATTAAGGTCTGGAGACTGGCTAGGCCACTCCAGGACCTTAACTTTTTATGGCTGCAGGGGCAGTATTGAGGAGCTTGGATGAAAAGATGCCCATATCAAACGGCCTGCTCCTCAGTCATAGTTGCTAATATTTGCATATTATTATTAGTATTGGATAGAAAACACTCTGAAGTTTCTAAAACTTTTTGAATGATGTCTGTGAGTATAACAGAACTCATATTGGCAGGCAAAATTCTGAGTTGAAATCATAACAGGAAGTCAGAAATCTGAGCTTGTATGTATTCACCAGAGTCCCCAATGAAATCCCCTTGAGATATGAATGATGTTGCACTCCCTAGGGGTTCCACTAGATGTCAACCATCAATATAAATTATAATGCAGGCTTCTATGTTGTTGTGGGAGTGAATGAGAGCAGAATACATCAGCTGTCCATCAAGCAGCCATTTTCTGATCCCACTTTTTCTTCATGGTAGTCACTAGCATTCCATTGCTCATGTAGACCAGAAAGAATTGGTTGGAACTTTATTGAAGCTATATGTTAAAAACATCCAAATGATTGATTCTGTACCTAGTTTGAAATGTTTCTTCGACCGGTAATATCACTTTGAAGTTTTTGTCCGATATAACGCTGACCAGAATTAACGTTTGGATATGTATACCAAACGCTCTAACAAAAGAAGGTATTTGGACATAAATAACGGACATTTTCGAACAAATCAAACATTTATTGTGGACCTGGGATTCCTGGAGTGCTTTCTGATGTTGATCATCAAAGGTAAGGGAATATTTATCATGTAATTTCTTGTTTATGTTGACGCCATCTTTGTGGCTGTGGTGTTTTTAATTTGAGCGCCGTCTCAGATTATTGCATGCATTTCTTTTTCCGTAAAGTTTTTTTGAAATCTGACACAGCGGTTGCATTAAGGAGAGGTATAACTATATTATCATCTACATTTATGATGAGTATTTCTATTGAATGATGTGGCTATGCAAAATCACGTGATGTTTTGGGAACTGGTGAATCTAACATGCCAATGTAAACTCAGATTTTTTTAATATAAATATAAAATTTAACAAACAAAAGATGCATGTATTGTGTAACATG
The DNA here is from genome assembly GCF_018296145.1 of Oncorhynchus tshawytscha. Classification (NCBI taxonomy): domain Eukaryota; kingdom Metazoa; phylum Chordata; class Actinopteri; order Salmoniformes; family Salmonidae; genus Oncorhynchus; species Oncorhynchus tshawytscha. The sequence goes on from NC_056436.1 coordinate 46,910,208, forward strand.
AAGTCCTATGAGTGTCATCTGATGAAGATAATTCAAGGTTAGTGATTCATTTTCTTTATTTCTGGTTTTTGTGAAGGCTATACTTTGCTGGAAAATGGCTGTGCTTATTGTGGTTTGGTGGAGACCTAACATAATCGTTTGTAGTGCTTTCGCTGAAAAGCCTATTTGAAATCGGACACTTTGGTGGGATTAACAACGAAAATAGATTTAAAATTATATAAGACACATGTATATTTTAGGAATTGTAATTATGAGATTTCTGTGGTTTGAATTTTGGCGACCTCTATTTTGACTGGTAGTTGTCATATCGATTCCGGTATCGGGATTGCAACCATAACAGGTTAATGTGCTTCTTCTTGAGCCACTCCTTTGTTGCCTTGGCCGTGTGTTTTGGGTCATTGTCATGCTGGAATACCCATACACGACCCATTTTCAATGCCCTGGCTGAGGGAAGGAGGTTCTCACCCAAGATTTGACGGTACATGGCCCTGTCCATCGTCCCTTTGATGCGGTGAAGTTGTCCTGTCCCCTTAGCAGAAAAACACCACCAAAGCATAATGTTTCCACCTCCATGTTTGATGGTGGGGATGGTTTTCTTGGGGTCATAGGCAGCATTCCTCCTCCTCCAAACACGGCGAGTTGAGTTGATGCCAAAGAGCTCCATTTTGGTCTGACCACAACACTTTCACCCAGTTGTTCTCTGAATCATTCAGATGTTCATTGGCAAATTTCAGACGGGCATGTATATGTGCTTTATTGAGTAGGGGGGACCTTGCGGGCGCTGCAGGATTTCAGTCCTTCACAGCGTAATGTGTTACCAATTGTTTTCTTGGTCACTATGGTCCCAGCTGCCTTGAGATCATTGACAAGATCCTCCTGTGTAGTTCTGGGCTGATTCCTCACCGTTCTCATGATCATTGCAATCCCCGAGGTGAGATCTGGCATGGAGCCCCATGCCGAGGGAGATTGACAGTTCTTTTGTGTTTCTTCCATTTGCGAATAATTTGCCCATTCCAGCTTTGTGTAGGTCTACAATCTTGTCCCTGACATCCTTGTAGAGCTCTTTGGTCTTGGCCATGGTGGAGAGTTTGGGAGCGGAGTAATTGACTGCTTCTGTGGACAGGTGTCTTTTATACAGGTAACAAACTGAGATAAGGAGCACTCCCTTTAAGAGTGTGCTCCTAATCTCAGCTCGTTACCTGTATAAAAGACACCTGGGAGCCAGAAATCTTTCTGATTGAGAGGGGTTCAAATACTTATTTCCCTCATTTAAATGCAAATCAATTTATAAAATTTTTGACATGTGTTTTTCTGGATTTTGTTGTTGTTATTCTGTCTCTCACTGTTCAAATAAACCTACCGTTAAAATAATAGATTGATCATTTCTATGTCAGTGGGCAAACGTACAAAATCAGCAGGGGATCAAATACTTTTTTCCCTCACTGTATATAGCTGAAAGAGGCTAGGACATCTATATATAGGGCTATATATCAATCCAGAACAGGATTATCTTTTTTGGATGCAATTTGAATGGAGTTGATGGAGAGAGAGAAAGAGAGAGAAAGACTGCAAAGGATTGCTCACTGATTTAAAGCAACGATATTTAAGTGATAGACTGTTTTAAAACACTGCAGCTACAATTTAAAAAATTCAAATCTTTACAATTATTTTTTTTTACATGCATTCAGTCTTTATATTACTGTAGCTTAGGCTATGCTGTAGCAAATGTAGGCCTACCTGTCACAAGAAAAAAAGTTACCATGATGAGATGATAGGTCTACTACATGCATTGTGAACTGCGCTCCATACTGAGATGGGCTGCCTGTCCCCACCCTGAGCATTGATTCATCATGCAGAGGGGGTAGAGAAGCCAGATTTAGACATCTATTATAATTTACCGGTTTCTCTCAGTTATTCATCCCGGGAAAAGGGAGAGGTTTTGGGCGGTAAATCTCGGTAACCTGGTTCCCGCCATTCAAGCCTAGTTTACACCGATGCCTCTTGTTTAATTTTGTCCTCGAGCCCAAAATGTATGTTCACATGGTGGAGTAGTGTTATGAACTGAAACCACTCATATATTATTAGTCTATATGAATCTGTGTCTAAGTAGCATAGGTCTAGGGAGTATACCAAATTAAAACACAAATTAGAGCTGCAAGTGGAGCTACCATGACGATGATATGTTTAAGGCCTTGAACCTGGATATGTTTCTATATTTCAAGGCCAAGGGCATTGGAGTACAGTTAATAAAGCACTGTTTTACAATGTGCAGGTAAGATAATCAAGATTGTCCTGTTTTATGCCACGTCCAATCAACAAGAACACATCGTCATCATGTTTAGCACTGCCTACCTCTCAGCTGAATTTGTGTAGTACCTTTTCACTGTTCTCAAACGAAGTTGAAAATGTTTCCTCTTGTAGTCCTTGAATTGTAGATGAGGTAACCTGGCAGACTGAGGAAGAGCTACAGTATAGGTAAGGCGGGAAAGTGGTGTTTGTGAAGTATAGCTCATTTTGGTTTAAGTTTGGATGATCAATCCATGCATGGTAGGCAACTCACTGATACTCAGTCTCTGGTGGTCTGCATTGCCTCTGCTGCTGGTCCCCTCAGGTGCAACCAGGGAAGATGAATGGAGTCAGATGAGCTGATGTGTTCTCTCTCCTCCATCACAATGTGGGCCTGTTGACTCTCTTATAAGCATCTGTTCACTGAGGGGATCCTCTGATCTCTGCCCGCCACAGCTTTTTGGCGTCTGTGTTTCAATTATGAAGTCATCTATGATTAATAATGTGCTCAACTTTGCGTGAAAATAAGAGTAAACAACAAACAGCACTGCCCGAGAATGACCATGAGAATGAATTGAGTACAGGACCGTAGCTCTGCTTTTGACAGGTAGGCCTAATTCAAAGCTTATGGGAAGTACTTGTATCTTACATTCTCAACAGTTCTATACCACATCATTATTTATGCTCGTGAATGTAGCGTTTTAAAATATTGGATTATGACCCAGCTAAGCTAATATTCAGAAACATTGCGATGTGCTTGCATCTCAATATCCCAATTTCCCTTAGAAAAACTCTGGACCCTGATCTCTCTTTTGAAGAACATATCAAGACCATTTCAAGGACAGCTTTTTTTCCATCTACGTAACATTGCAAAAATCAGAAACTTTCTGTCCAAAAATGATGCAGAAAAATTAATCCATGCTTTTGTCACTTCTAGGTTAGACTACTGCAATGCTCTACTTTCCGGCTACCCGGATAAAGCACTAAATAAAATTCAGTTGGTGCTAAATACGGCTGCTAGAATCCTGACTAGAACCCCAAAATTTGATCATATTACTCCAGTGCTAGCCTCTCTACACTGGCTTCCTGTCAAAGCAAGGGCTGATTTCAAGGTTTTACAGCTAACCTACAAAGCATTACATGGGCTTGCTCCTACCTATCTCTCTGATTTGGTCCTGCCGTACATACCTACACGTACGCTACGGTCACAAGACGCAGGCCTCCTAATTGTCCCTAGAATTTCTAAGCAAACAGCTGGAGGCAGGGCTTTCTCCTATAGAGCTCCATTTTTATGGAACGGTCTGCCTACCCATGTCAGAGACGCAAACTCGGTCTCAACCTTTAAGTCCTTACTGAAGACTTATCTCTTCAGTGGGTCATATGATTGAGTGTAGTCTGGCCCAGGAGTGGGAAGGTGAACGGAAAGGCTCTGGAGCAACGAACCGCCCTTGCTGTCTCTGCCTGGCCGGTTCCCCTCTTTCCACTGGGATTCTCTGCCTCTAACCCTATTACAGGGGCTGAGTCACTGGCCTACTGGGGCTCTCTCATGCCGTCCCTGGAAGGGGTGCGTCACCTGAGTGGGTTGATTCACTGATGTGGTCATCCTGTCTGGGTTGGCGCCCCCCCTTGGGTTGTGCCATGGCGGAGATCTTTGTGGGCTATACTCAACCTTGTCTCAGGATGGTAAGTTGGTAGTTGAAGATATCCCTCTAGTGGTGTGGGGGCTGTGCTTTGGCAAAGTGGGTGGGGTTATATCCTTCCTGTTTGGCCCTGTCCGGGGGTGTCCTCGGATGTGGCCACAGTGTCTCCTGACCCCTCCTGTCTCAGCCTCCAGTATTTATGCTGCAGTAGTTTATGTGTCGGGGGGCTAGGGTCAGCTTGTTATCTGGAGTACTTTTCCTGTCCTATTTGGTGTCCTGTGTGAATCTAAGTGTGCGTTCTCTAATTCTCTCCTCTCTTTCTTTCTCTCTCTCTGAGGACCTGAGCCCTAGGACCATGCCCCAGGACTACCTGACATGATGACTCCTTGCTGTCCCCAGTCCACCTGGCCGTGCTGCTGCTCCAGTTTCAACTGTTCTGCCTTATTATTATACGACCATGCTGGTCATTTATGAACATTTGAACATCTTGGCCATGTTCTGTTATAATCTCCACCCGGCACAGCCAGAAGAGGACTGGCCACCCCATATAGCCTGGTTCCTCTCTAGGTTTCTTCCTAGGTTTTGGCCTTTCTAGGGAGTTTTTCCTAGCCACCGTGCTTCTACACCTGCATTGCTTGCTGTTTGGGGTTTTAGGCTGGGTTTCTGTACAGCACTTTGAGATATTAGCTGATGTACGAAGGGCTATATAAATACATTTGATTGATTCTACTTAGGTAGGCAAGGCTACATTTCGTAGGACCACCATGTAAAATATAAGAATAATTTCTTAATGTCACAGAATAACTAAACTAAGCTATGTAGTGGAAATGGATAATTCACACCAACCATCTATTTTCAGGCATTTTGTTATGGTTTTGTTTTATTTGTTCTCTTCTTCCTACCTTCAGTTCTGTAATATTGAATGTCCTAAGCTTCGTAGGGATATTTTATAGTGGCAGAAAGATTATTTAAAAATGTGCTAAAATGCTCTTTTCCCAGACCTCGGCTCGTGTCATTAATAATAATTTGCTGCCTTGGATTTTTTGGAGGGGGGTGGCAAGACATGCTTAGCCTAGGCCTGTGGTAGGATATGAAAAATGTCACTGGTAATTAATGTGTAAGGAAAGTGGGTGTTTGTTAATTAAGAGTGAATAATTGTTGTTGTGTTTCGGGGTGATTTCATGACGTGTAGTGCACCTCCTCCTCATGCTGTTTTGCCTCAGTTTCTTTGGCATCTCTTTCTAGTCATGCCAGGCACAACTCCAACACCACCATTAAGTTTGCTGATGACACAGGAGGCCTGATCATCAATGACAATGAGACCACCTATAGGGAGGAGGTCAGAGACCTGGTGCCAGGACAGCAAGCTCTCCATCAAAGTCAGCAAGACAAAGGAGCTGATCGTGGATTACCTGAGCATGCCCCCATTCATGCCCCCATTGCTGTTCGTGGATGGCCTGAGCATGCCCCCATTCACGGGGCTGTAGTGGAGCAGGTTGAGAGCTTCAAGTTCCTCAGTGTCCACATCACTAAGGATATATCATTGTCCACACACACCAACACAGCTGTGAAGAAGGCACGACAATGCCTCTTCCCCGTCAGGAGGCTTAAAATTTAGATATGGGCCCTCAGATCCTCAAAAAGTTGTAGCTAGCTGCCTATCAAGCTAGCAGGGTTTTCTTGAGGCTTAAATGCAGCAAGCGACGCAATTAGCCATAGTGTCTAGGACCACGGATTGTCAAGATCACTGGTCTGTTGATGTTTTCAATCTTCCCTGCGACCTGCCCTGTCTGGAACTTTCTGAAGTAACAGCGTAACCTCCATTGCTACCATGACAGACCAAAGATGGCGGGAGTACCCTTGAGGACAGTGGTGTCGCTCTATCACGGATGAAGATTCCTATTTTCATTTCTTTTATAATTTTACAACCTTTTTCTCTCCAATTTCCTGATATCCAATTGCGATCTTGTCTCATCGCTGCAACTCCCTAACAGGCTCGGGAGAGGCAAGGGTCGTGTCATGCGTCCGCCAAAACATGACCTACCAAGCTGTTGGTGCCGGATTTACTTCCGGCGCCGACAGAGATGGCCGCCTCGCTTCGCGTTCCTAGGAAACTATGCAGTGTTTTTTGTTTTTTTTACGTGTTATTTCTTACATTAGTACCCCAGGTCATCTTAGGTTTCATTACATACAGTCGAGAAGAACTACTGAATATAAGATCAGCGTCAACTCACCATCAGTACGACCAAGAATATGTTTTTCGCGACGCGGATCCTGTGTTCTGCCTTTCAAACAGGACAACGGAATGGTTCCCATGCAGCGACCCAAAAAAACGACTCCGAAAAAGAGGGAAACGAGGCCGTCTTCTGATCAGACTCCGGAGACGGGCACATCGTGCACCCACTCCCTAGCATTCTTCTCGCCAATGTCCAGTCTCTTGACAACAAGGTTGATGAAATCAGAGCAAGGGTAGCATTCCAGAGGGACATCAGAGACTGTAACGTTCTTTGCTTCACGGAAACACGGCTCACTGGAGAGACGCTATCGGAGGCGGTGCAGCCAGCGGGTTTCTCCACGCATCGCGCCGACAGAAACAAACATCTTTCTGGTAAGAAGAGGGGCGGGGGCCTTATGCCTTATGGCTAAAGAGACATGGTGTGATGAAAGAAACATACAGGAACTCAAATCCTTCTGTTCACCTGATTTAGAATTCCTCACAATCAAATGTAGACCGCATTATCTACCAAGAGAATTCTCTTCGATTATAATCACAGCCGTATATATCCCCCCCCCCCAAGCAGACACATCGATGGCTCTGAACGAACTTTATTTGACTCTTTGCAAACTGGAATCCATTTATCCGGAGGCTGCATTCATTGTAGCTGGGGATTTTAACAAGGCTAATCTGAAAACAAGACTCCCTAAATTTTATCAGCATATCGATTGTGCAACCAGGGGTGGAAAAACCTTGGATCTTTGTTACTCTAACTTAAGCGACGCATATAAGGCCCTGCCCTGCCCTCCTTTTGGAAAAGCTGACCACGACTCCATTTTGTTGATCCCTGCCTACAGACAGAAACTAAAACAAGAGGCTCCCACGCTGAGGTCTGTCCAACGCTGGTCCGACCAAGCTGACTCCACACTCCAAGACTGCTTCCATCACGTGGACTGGGATATGTTTTGTATTGCGTCAGATAACAATATTGACGAATACGCTGATTCGGTGTGCGAGTTCATTAGAACGTGCGTTGAAGATGTCGTTCCCATAGCAACGATTAAAACATTCCCTAACCAGAAACCGTGGATTGATGGCAGCATTCGCGTGAAACTGAAAGCGTGAACCACTGCTTTTAATCAGGGCAATGTGACTGGTAACATGACCGAATACAAACAGTGCAGCTATTCCCTCCGCAAGGCTATCAAACAAGCTAAGCGTCAGTACAGAGACAAAGTAGAATCTCAATTCAACGGCTCAGACACAAGAGGCATGTGGCAGGGTCTACAGTCAATCACGGACTACAAGAAGAAATCCAGCCCAGTCACGGACCAGGATGTCTTGCTCCCAGGCAGACTAAATAACTTTTTTGCCTGCTTTGAGGACAATACAGTGCCACTGACACGGCCTGCAACGAAAACATGCGGACTCTCCTTCACTGCAGCCGAGGTGAGTAAGACATTTAAACGTGTTAACCCTCGCAAGGCTGCAGGTCCAGACGGCATCCCCAGCCGCGCCCTCAGAGCATGCGCAGACCAGCTGGCTGGTGTGTTTACGGACATATTCAATCAATCCCTATACCAGTCTGCTGTTCCCACATGCTTCAAGAGGGCCACCATTGTTCCTGTTCCCAAGAAAGCTAAGGTAACTGAGCTAAACGACTACCGCCCCGTAGCACTCACTTCCGTCATCATGAAGTGCTTTGAGAGACTAGTCAAGGACCATATCACCTCCACCCTACCTAGACCCACTCCAATTTGCTTACGGCCCAAATAGGTCCACAGACGATGCAATCTCAACCACACTGCACACTGCCCTAACCCATCTGGACAAGAGGAATACCTATGTGAGAATGCTGTTCATCGACTACAGCTCGGCATTCAACACCATAGTACCCTCCAAGCTCGTCATCAAGCTCGAGACCCTGGGTCTCGACCCCGCCCTGTGCAACTGGGTACTGGACTTCCTGACGGGCCGCCCCCAGGTGGTAAGGGTAGGCAACAACATCTCCACCCCGCTGATCCTCAACACTGGGGCCCCACAAGGGTGCGTTCTGAGCCCTCTCCTGTACTCCCTGTTCACCCACGACTGCGTGGCCACGCACGCCTCCAACTCAATCATCAAGTTTGCGGACGACACAACAGTGGTAGGCTTGATTACCAACAACGACGAGACGGCCTACAGGGAGGAGGTGAGGGCCCTCGGAGTGTGGTGTCAGGAAAATAACCTCACACTCAACGTCAACAAAACTAAGGAGATGATTGTGGACTTCGAGGAAACAGCAGAGGGAACACCCCCCTATCCATCGATGGAACACTAGTGGAGAGGGTAGCAAGTTTTAAGTTCCTCGGCATACACATCACAGACAAACTGAATTGGTCCACTCACACAGACAGCATCGTGAAGAAGGCGCAGCAGCGCCTCTTCAACCTCAGGAGGCTGAAGAAATTCGGCTTGTCACCAAAAGCACTCACAAACTTCTACAGATGCACAATCGAGAGCATCCTGGCGGGCTGTATCACCGCCTGGTACGGCAACTGCTCCGCCCACAACCGTAAGGCTCTCCAGAGGGTAGTGAGGTCTGCACAACGCATCACCGGGGGCAAACTACCTGCCCTCCAGGACACCTACACCACCCGATGTTACAGGAGGGCCATAAAGATCATCAAGGACATCAACCACCCGAGCCACTGCCTGTTCACCCCGCTATCATCCAGAGGGCGAGGTCAGTACAGGTGCATCAAAGCTGGGACCGAGAGACTGAAAAACAGCTTCTATCTCAAGGCCATCAGACTGTTAAACAGCCACCACTAACATTGAGTGGCTGCTGCCAACACACTGACACTGACACTGACTCAACTCCAGCCACTTTCATAATGGAAATTGATGGGAAATGATGTAAATATATCACTAGCCACATTAAACAATGCTACCTTATATAATGTTACTTACCCTACATTATTAATCTCATATGCATACGTATATACTGTACTCTATATCATCGACTGCATCCTTATGTAATACATGTATCACTAGCCACTTTAACTATGCCACTTTGTTTACATACTCATCTCATATGTATATACTGTACTCGATACCATCTACTGTATCTTGCCTATGCTGCTCTGTACCATCACTCATTCATATATCCTTATGTACATATTCTTTATCCCCTTACACTGTGTATAAGACAGTAGTTTTGGAATTGTTAGTTAGATTACTTGTTGGTTATTACTGCATTGTCGGAACTAGAAGCACAAGCATTTCACTACACTCGCATTAACATCTGCTAACCATGTGTATGTGACAAATAAAATTTGATTTGATTTGTTTCTTAACACCCACTCGCTTAACACGGAAGCCAGCTGCACCCAATATGTCGGTGAAAACACTGGTCAACTGATGACCGAAGTCAGCTTGCAGGCACCAGTCCAGCGACAAAGAGTCGCTAGGCCGTGATGAGCCAAGTAAAGCCCCCCAGGCCAGGCCTCCCGGGTGGCGCTGTACTGCAGAGACTCTGGGTTCGCGCCCAGGTCCTGTCGTAACCGGCCGCGACCGGGAGGTCCGTGGGGCGACGCACAATTGGCCTAGCGTCGTCCGGGTTAGGAAGGGTTTGGCCGGTAGGGAAATCCTTGTCTCATCGCGCACCAGCGACTCCTGTGGCGGTCCGGGCGCAGTGCGTGCTAACCAAGGTTGCCAGGTGCACAGTGTTTCCTCTGACACAGTGGTGCGGCTGGCTTCCGGGTTGGATGGCGCTGTGTTAAGAAGTAGTGCTGCTTGGTTGGGTTGTGTATCGGAGGACGCATGACTTTCAACCTTCGTCTCTCCCGAGCCCGTACGGGAGTTGTAGCGATGAGACAAGATAGTATCTGCTAAAAAAAATGATTGGATACCACGAAATTGGGGAGAAAAATTGGTAAAATAAAAAATTAAAATAAAAAGCCCCCCAGGCCAAAGTTACACTCTCAAATGGAACATTTCGATAACGATCAAACTAATGATCTTATCCTATTGATAATTAGTTTTCTCAATCTTGGAACATGACGTGGATGTGGGGAATGCTGCTCCTATTCCTCAGAATCCGTACCGGGTTAACGCTATGAGAGGTAATGAAAAGTGAGGTAGCATATTTATTACAGCATACCCAGTAACAGCTCCTGGAGTTCCCCATGTATTCTCGTTCCTAAGCCTGACTGTATGTCCCGGTGACTTACGTACGGACTATCGTCGCAAAAATTCAGTAAAAAAATGTGATTATTTTATTTTACCTCGCTTAGATGACTGCAATGATAGAATTGGCTCTGCTGCTTAAGTTAGTAAGTTAGATTTGCTAAAAGGTTATTGGTAGGTGCCTCGGACTTCTCTAGCTTCTGATATCTCGGCTTTCGTTACGCCTGATAACTTCGTACAGATTCACTATGTGAAGGGTTCGGTGAACGTGATCGCCAATTTCCTATCACGGGTTTAGTAACTAGGGATGCGTGTTGGTTTTTGTCATTGCAAACTGGGAGTTTGCAGGTTTTGGGGTGGGCGTGTTACGCTCCCCAGTTTCTGTGTTGTGGGTTTGTATGTGTGTGTATTTCAGGAAATGGCTTCCTGGATTCCTGAAGCAGTGATTGAATGGCCCCATTGAGATTGAAGCTTTGAGTCCTCCCTCTCGTCACGGGATAGAGCTGTTCTTCATTTTCAACTCCTTTTCCAGCTTGATAAAAGCCAGTGTTCCTTTGCCAGAAGAGATCTTCTTTTTATGTCCTGTGTTGGTTATTGGTCAGTGAAAGTTTCGTATCCACTCCTTCCGGGATATGTGTATGCCAAAAGGACTTAGTGTTTTTGATTATTGAAATTGTTCACTAAAAGTATTAGTAATTATTTCATTTGTTCCCAGGGGTGGAAGGGGAATGCACCTTAGGAGTGTTTAGGCAAGAGGCCTGCGGGCATACATAACCATTTAATCTGTCTATCGTTTTACCGTGTTATGGAATAATAAATTCCCTGTAAACGGTATTTTTCTCTGCTTCTGTTGTCCTTCCCTGCACCTACGATCACATACTTTTTCACTCCACGGGGAGTTGAGATGTAGCAGGGTGTTGCGTTCCCTCCTCCAAGAGGTGCACATAACACAAACAAAAAGAGTTCTACAAGCAGTTAATAAAACAAGAAAATAGCTTCATGTCGTTTGTCTAAATACTGGTGGAGCCAACTAGTAAAAGAATGGACGACCTGACCGTGACCTCAAGAAAAATTAGCAGTTGCAGCAATTTGCAGATCAATGGGTTTAATCAGGAGAATGGCAAGATGACAGCAATCTGTAAGTAATTGAGGACATCAGTTCTGTATGTGAATTCATAATAACAATGACAGAGAAATCAGATTATCTCGAGGGACAATCAAGGCGGAACAATATGGTTGTGGACGGAATTGAGACCTGGACGGAGTCTAAGGACAAAGTGAGGGAAATGATCTCAGAGAAACTGAGATGGACCACACGAAGATTGAGGTGGAGCGCGCCCACAGAACTGGGAACCCCACCACCAGCCCAGGTGACAGGCCCAGACCGATAGTGGTCAAGTTCCTGAAGTTAGACATTCTGGAAAAAGCCAAGAACTTGAGAGGAATGTATATATTCCTCAACGAGGACTATCGGAAGCTCTGCGCCGGAAGAGGAAAGAACTGATCCCAGCCAGGAAAGTTGCCAGAGCGTGTGGGAACATTGCTTACACCCACTATGTCAAGCTCATTGTCCTCCCTGGAAGAGATGAGAGACCCAAACCTATGGGTTCGTTGCTTCAATCCTTCAGCACACACACACACACTAACAAACACCAACTGATGAATGGCCTGCTGAATGTATATAAAAAAGTGATCTTGCTTTGTTTGCTCTTTTCCATATTGTCTTTCTCTGATAAGCTATCCAGGAAAGGGCTAAAGATAGCCCATATTAATATATGTAGCCTTAGAAATAAGGCTAATGAAATCAATAATTTTCTAACATCAGAAAACATTCATATATTAGCAATTTCTGAGACTCAGATAATCCATTTGATGATACAGCAGTAGCAAAACAAGGATATAACATCTATAGAAGAGATAGGAATGCTTATGGGGGAGGTGTTGCTGTATATATTCAGAGGCTTATCAATTGCTTAATGCTTAAAGAATATCTTATGTCAAGTGTTATTGAAGTGTAGTGGTTGCAGGTTCACTTGGCACATCTAAAGCCTTTTCTTTTGGGGTGTTGCTATAGGCCACAATGTGCTAACAGTCAGTATCTAAATCATATGTGTGAAATGCTTGATAGTGTACGTGGTGTAAACAGAAAGGTCTACTTTCTTGGGGATCTGAATATTGACTGGTTTTCATCACATTGTCTGCTCAAGAGGAAGCTTCCCATAGTAACCAGTGTCTGTAATCTGGTTCAGGTTTTTGATCAACCTACCAGGGTGTAAACTAACAAGATCATCGACATTTACTGATCACATTTTTCCTGATACTGTAGAACTTTGTTTTGAAGATGCAGTGATCACAATATATTGGCTATATCCAGGAAAGCCAAAGTTCTGAAAGCTGGGCCTTAAAAAGTGTATAAGAGATCATGCAAGATTTTGCTGTGACTCTTATGTGGATGATGTTAAAAGTATTTGTACGTCTGATGTGATTAATAAGGAGCATCCAGGCGCTGCACTTGATGCATTTATGAAATTGCTGCTTTCAATTATTGATAAGCATGCACCTGTTTAGAAACTTACTGTTAGAACCGTTAAGGCTTCATGGATTGATGAGGAATAGAAAAACAGTATGGTTGAAAGAGATGGGGAAAGGAGTGGCTAATAAGTCTGACTGCACATCTGACTGGCTTACTTACTGCAAATTGAGAAATTATGTGACTAAACTCAATTAAAAGAAAAAGCTGTATTGTGAATCCAAGATCAGTAATATACAGAATGATGGAAAAAACTTTGGAGTACTTTAAATGTAAATTATGGGCAGAAAGAATAATTAAAATACATCTTTCTTCAAATCAGATGGCTTATTCATCACAAAACCATTTGATGTTTGTCACGCCCTGAACTTAGAGATCCTTTATATGTCTCTATTTTGGTTTGGTCAAGGCGTGAGTTGGGGTGGGCATTCTATGTTTTCTATTTCTGTGTGTTTGTCCGGGTGTGGTTCTCAATCAGAGGCAGCTGTCTATCGTTGTCTCTGATTGAGAACCATACTCAGGTAGCCTTTTCCCACCTGTGTTTTGTGGGTAGTTATTTTCTGTTTTGTGTGTCTGCACCAGACAGAACTGTTTTGTTTGTGCCGCTTTGTTATTTTTTTGTTCTAGTGTTCAGTTTTATTAAAAATCATGAACACGTACCACGTTGCGCTTTGGTCCTCTTCTTCAAACAGCCGTTACAATGTTGCATATTATTTTAATGATTACTTCATTGACAAAGTGTGCAAATAGTCCAGGTAGCCAAAACAGTCATGTAGTGTAGCTACCGCATCATCTGACCACTTACATATTGAGTGTGCAACTGGTACTTCCTGCTTTAGTTTTTGCGTGTAAGCATGAATCAGGAGGATAGAATTATGGTCAGATTTGACAAACGGAGGGAGAGCTTTGTTTGCGTCTCTGTGTGACTCGGTCAGGGATAAGTTAACAATGTCAGTGAAGACATTCATGCGCATGCTCTGAGTACACGTCCTGATTATCCGTCTGGCTGTTGCAAAAAATAGTTTGACCAAATACAATGCGATTTCTCTGTAAAGAAATTAACAACAGACTTTCAGCATGCTTAGAGAGGAGGGCACTCAACATGTACTGCACTGACACAAATATCTGATGATTGGTTGAAAGAAATTGATAATAAGATTGTGGGAGCTGTACTGTTAGATTTCTATGCAGCCTTTGACATTGTAGACTGTAATCTGTTGTTGAGAAAACGTAAGTGGTATGGCTTTTCAACCACTGCTATATCATGGATTTGGAGCTATCTATCTAATAGAACTGAGGGTTTTCTTTAATGGAAGAATATCTAATGTCAAACATGTAAAGTGTGGTGTACCTCTTGGCAGCTCTCTAGGCACTCTAGGCCCCCTTAATGCCACTGGCATTAAACTAAGAATTTGTGTCCATATATGCTGACGATTCAAGCATATAAGCATCAGCAACCACAGCTAATGAAGTCACTGAAACACTTAGTTGCAGTCTGTTTTGGAATGGGTGGCAAGTAATAAACTGGTCCTGAACATTTCTTAAACTAAGGGCATTGTATTTGGTACAAATCATTCCCGAAGTTCTAGACCTCAGCTGAATCTGGTAAGGAATGACGTGGCTGTCAAACAAGTTGAGGAGACTGAATTACTTGGTGATACCTTAGATTGTAAACTGTCATGGTCAAAACCATATAGATTGTAAAGATTGTAAAGATGGGGAGAGGTTTGTCCGTAATAAAGAGATGCTCTGCTTTTATGGCACCCACTCCAAAAAGCAAGTTCTGCAGGCTTTAGTTTTGTCTTATCTTGATTATTGTCCCAGTCGTGTGGTCGAATGCTGCAAGGAATAAAATACCAAGCATGCTGGAGACAGTTTGGTGCAGTGTGAAGGGAAGACCGTAATTCATCCATGACATTGACATTTATGAGAGGGCATAAAAAGAGAACAACATTCAGGTAGGTGGATGGTGCCAGAAAGAACAGATAAGGTCTTGTGGTTTGTAATTGAGTCAGAGGGTCCTCGGAGGGTTACCAGTGTGTGAAATTAGATACTTGTTAAGGCTCTCAGCAGCACTGTCATATGGTCAGCCCTAGGCTGGGAATTGCCAGGGACCCCACAAAACAATATTATCACAATACTTCGGTGCCGATACAATATGTATTGCGATTCTCACGATTCTATATATCTATTGTGATTTGATGTTCCAAACATATTGCTCACTACAGTGCCTTGCGAAAGTATTCGGCCCCCTTGTACTTTGCGACCTTTTGCCACATTTCAGGCTTCAAACATAAAGATATAAAACTGTATTTTTTTGTGAAGAATCAACAACAAGTGGGACACAATCATGAAGTGGAACGACATTTATTGGATATTTCAAACTTTTTTAACAAATCAAAAACTGAAAAATTGGGCGTGAGGCAGAGGGAGCTTTGTGGCTCTCTTTGACCTTTTACAGTGGCCTGAGTGTGTTGGCATTTCGGCCTGACTGATGCAGATTATCATAGCAGGAGAAAGCCAATTACTCTGGTCATCGCAGCACCCTCAGGGCCTCTTTCAATTTAATATAGTACATCACAGTACTCTGTGCTTCGGTATCTGTGTTTTATCATTTCCTCCATCTTATTCCCCAAGTCTGAGTGTAAATGATACAGTCAATGGGACCCTCCTGATCCACAAAGCTCTTTTGGGCTGAGATGAGCATCTTCTCCACAAAGCAGGAGGGCCATGCCTCACAGAGAAGCATAATTACATCATCCTTTAGTTTCCTTTCTCTACTCAAGACAAAGTACTTTTATTGTGGCCATCATTACCCAGTTCATTTGGTGTCCTTTTTTATTTAACCTTTATTTAATTAGGCAAGAGTTAAGAAATTCTTATTTACAATGACGGCCTAACCCAGCCAAACTCGGACGACGCTGGGCCAATTGTGTGCCGCCCTATGGGACCCCCAATCACGGACGGATGTGATGCAGCCTGGAAACGAACCAGGTACTGCAGTGACACCTCTTGCACTGAGATTAAACCAGCCATAGAAGTGGTGAGTTGATATCCCAGTATTGCATAGCGGTGCTCTCTTGAACAGCATAGTTCTAAAGAGAATGAACAGAGAATCATGGGGCCATTGTTGTTCATGCTGTTGCTTCTTCACAGGAGACTCGATGAGAGACCAGTGGGGCTGAGATCAGAGGCAGCGCCACCAATACTCCATAATTTACAAGGTAAGAGCTGTTTGTTTGTTTTGTCTGTGTCTGTTTTTTCATGTGGAAAGAGGGTCGGGAGGGATACATACCACAGCCCCGGAGATGTTTTCAGGTGGAATGCCCAGATTTCACGGCACAAAGGGGGATTTAATGTCAGGATTTCTGCTTCACACCTGATAAGGCTGTCTTTGTCCCCTAGAGGAGGTGTTTCCTTCTATCCAATAGAGCCTCCTCTTTTCTGACCAAACCCTCCTGGAGCAAACCCTTCTATTACACTGACATGACACCATCTCAGGGGCTTCCATCTTATATCTTTTATATTTTTTATGTTTTCCATGTTTCATTTCGTTTGATTGTGTGCAGAGGCGATGGAACCTGCGGTGCTCTTTTTATTTGTTTTGTCAGTCACGGTTTACGATTCGAGCAGCGTTCAGCTCATCCAAGCTTACAGGGATAGATGACTCAGACAGCACTAAGACATGGATAGCAGAGACATGCAGACACCTACTCCATGACACAAACCTCACTGCAAAGTGAAGGCTCATTTCCTCTGGAAAAGACTGTGCAAATATGTGAAACAGAGCTCTATTGTTTTAGAAAATGCAATCAAGAGACATATTTTAAGCACAAATGTGGGATGTGAAGTGAATATTAACATTATTACTTCACCTACAGGTTTGCAAAAGTTCGTAGTGACACACAATCATGAAGCTGCGGTAGTTGACACGCAATCATGGGCTTTCGTTTTAGAGACTCAGAAGCGTGGGCTCAGGAGAGGGAGACAGAGAGTGAGAAAGTGAGGGATTTACAACCAGGATGGAAAATGGGGTGGTGTGTGAGATGAAGGCAGTGTATGGGGGAAAGGTAATGAAAGCATCTTGTCTCTCGCTGGGCTTTGGCAGATGAGTGTCCACTTCTATTACGGTCACTTATTGTGGTTCTCAGGTTGGTGAGGTGATAATGAATGTATAGTCTGGTGTCTGGCCTCTCTCGCTCTCTCTCTCTGGCCTCTCCCATCTTCTCTATGGATTTCTCTGGCCTCGAAAGGCTCTGTATCTTTGGCCTCTGGTGGTTTTCCCTTTTGCCTCTTTCTTTCCCTCTCCGTTCTCTACACTGTCTTTGGCGTCTCAGCCTGCAGCAGTCTAGTCTGGTGTCTACTCTCTATTTCCCACTCCCATCCTCTATCCCTCCTTTGCTCTTCTTTCTGTCCTCTCTACACCATTCTATAAGCCTGTAGCATTATTATTATTATTTGAACATGCTGGTCATTATTTGAACATGCTGTTATAATCTCCACCCGGCACAGCCAGAAGTGGACTGGCCACCCCACATATGCTCTCTCTAATTCTCTCTTTCTTTCTCTCTCTCGGAGGACCTGAGCCCTAGGACCATGCCCCAGGACTACCTGACATGATGACTCCTTGCTGTCCCCAGTCCATCTGACCGTGCTGCTGCTCCAGTTTCAACTGTTCTGCCTTATTATTATACGACCATGCTGGTCATTTATGAACATTTGAACATCTTGGCCATGTTCTGTTATAATCTCCACCCGGCACAGCCAGAAGAGGACTGGCCACCCCACATAGCCTGGTTCCTCTCTAGGTTTCTTCCTAGGTTTTTTGCTGACTAATTGGAGCTTGAGAACCTTGTCCTCTCTGTGGCCTTTGACAGTACGACCACAGACATTAAAGGAAGGAAATAGCCTTTATGAAGTTCAGGGCTACCACACCGTCTTAATTGGTGACTCTATGAGATGCAGGGCAGGACTGAGGGTGGTATGCTGGATCAGAAATTACTGAGTAGTTTCCTCTCAAGTTGTGACTGGAATCGGAATGCTCTGACATGATGATAAGTGATGATAATGAATCTTGTGTGATGCATAATGACTATTAAATTGACAGGCTCAGCTGCAGGCAGAGAAGGTGTTGTGGGTTTCAATGTCTCTTATTAAGATGGGTGTGATGTTTCCATCTTGTTAAAGCCTCCAGAACTGTAACCTGAGGGTTCCTGAGGGTGTTTCCTTAACCTGTCAAGGCCACATTGAACAGCTTCTGTCATTTCTGCTGAGAGTTTAAGACCTGACCTTGAGTCTGATTCACCAAGCTTGTCGGCAGGCCTCTGTTAATGTTGAATAAGGGCCAGAGTTTCCGATGCTCACCTGGGAAGATGCCACATTTGGACCCGATCACAGCTAGCTGAAAAAATGCATTAGAATACCCACTTGCAATGATGGACTATTTGTGATTGTGTAATAGAGGACAGTCTGCATACTGTGTTGAGCAAATACAAACATTTCATTTCCCTTCCCCTCCCCTCACTTCTCTTTTTGGGGTAATGGTATGTTTGGATGGTGAATTTGAGCACAGTGACCTGTGGGTTCTGACTGATGGTAGGGAGCCCCTGCTGTTAAAACAGGGTTTCAGCTGAAGACTGAGGTTGAGGTATACTCCTTATGAGAACCGGTTCATCAATATTCATGCTGGGGGAAAAATCCCTGGAGATCAGCTCGCATTCATAACTTAAACCAATTTACCGAATGATGCCAAGGCTTCCAGCTCACACCGAATTTTTTTTAAAATTCAGCAGAAGGTTCTCGAACACCAAAACACCACAGCCCCTGTTGCTTTTCCATGGTCCCTCTCTACCCCCAGAGCACATATACCAAGTATCCCACCAGGATTAACACAATCTGCCGACTGGGGCAATTGGGAGTTCAGTTAACTTCTTGCGTCGCGCAATCCCGTATCCGGGAGCGTAATCATAGCCTCAAGCTCATTACCATAACGCAACGTTAATTATTCATGAAAATCTCAAATGAAATGAAATAAATATATTGGCTCACAAGCTTAGCCTTTTGTTAACAACACTGTCATCTCAGATTTTCAAAATATGCTTTTCAACCATAGCTACACAAGCATTTGTGTAAGAGTATTGATAGCTAGCATAGCATTAAGCCTAGCATTCAGCAGGCAACATTTTCACAAAAACAAGAAAAGCATTCAAATAAAATCATTTACCTTTGAAGAACTTCGGATGTTTTCAATGAGGAGACTCTCAGTTAGATAGCAAATGTTCAGTTTTTCCAAAAATATTATTTGTGTAGGAGAAATCGCTCCGTTTTGTTCATCACGTTTGGCTAAGAAAAACCCCCGAAAATTCAGACATTACAACGCCAAACTTTTTTCAAAATTAACTCCATAATATCAACAGAAACATGGAAAACGTTGTTTAGAATCAATCCTCAAGGTGTTTTTCACATATATATTCGATGATAAATCATTCATGGCAGTTTGGTTTCTCCTCTGAATCAAATGGAAAAATACACGCAGCTGGAGATTACGCAATAATTTCGACGGAGGACACCAAGCGAGCACCTGGTAAATGTCGTCTCTTATGGTCAATCTTCCAATGATATGCCTACAAATACGTCACAATGCTGCAGACACCTTGGGGAAACGACAGAAAGTGTAAACTCATTCCAGGCGCATTCACAGCCATATAAGGAGACATTGGAACACAGCGCTTTCAAAATCTGGGGCATTTCCTGTTTGAAATTTCATCTTGGTTTCGCCTGTAGCATCCGTTCTGTGGCACTCACAGATAATATCTTTGCAGTTTTGGAAACGTCAGTGTTTTCTTTCCAAAAAAGCTGTCAATTATATGCATAGTCGAGCATCTTTTCGTGACAAAATATCTTGTTTAAAACGGGAACGTTTTTTTACTTTCGAAGAAGTTAATGAGGTATGGCCCTGATAGACTGGGGACCCTGTCCAGATGATAATGTACTAACCATCACTCAACGAAAGGGAAAAGGTGAGGTTGGGAAAGAGATGGGGAGGAAAAAGTGAAAGTGTGAGATACAGGGTTCGAAGATTTGTGCATTAAATTTTTTTTTTAACCTTTATTCAACTAGGCAGCCAGTTAAGAACAAATTCTTATTTATAATGACGGCGTACCTGGCCAAACCCGGACGATGCTGGGCCAATTGTGTGCCGCCCTATGGGACTCCCAATCACGGCCGGATGTGATTCAGCCTGGATAAGAGAGGGATAGTGAAAAAGAAATGCTGGGAGAGAGTAAGCGGTGAAAGGAGGGCTCTCTCCTGAGCTCTGAATCAGATCTACGGGCTGTCTCTTTATCCACAGAGGTCAGTGGAGCTAATGAAACACTATGAACCGTTAGATCTGACATTTTCCCCTCCCGGTCTGAGGTACGTTTCATTGATCCCAAAATGGATGACACCAAATACCAGCACCCTCCTTTAAATTCTAACAGGCTTTCCGTTGAGCAGAACCTTTAAATATACGATCTCAAACGCTGAAAGCTTGGCAGAGCAGTGATCTGACACCTCTGTTTGATTGGAAAGGGCATATTTGTATCGCATACTACACTATATTTACTCTTCTAATCCCAATGTGTGTCAGGGAAATCATACATTCTATAATCTGTAACTGCAGCACAGATAATCGAACACAATGCATCAATCTACTGAGAAGGGGGTATAAAAGGCCTGTGGAAAGACGGACCCATCTGTAATTTACAGCTTATCTTTCATAGTGTGATTGTTCAACATTTCTAGAGGGACCATGTTATATATTGGAGACATATTTGAATCCATTGTCCAGGAACCCTTTTCTCTCAGTAAGTAGTTTTTTTTAGAAAAAGATGTGTGTCAAAAGAGGGAAACAGTGAAGATGTTAGATCAGAATACTTGCTCACAACACAAGAACACTGTTAAAAATTCATCACAACCTTTTCAGATGTCAGTGAGGTCTAGTTCCTCTTTATTATGCTATGAATAACTTCAATAATTAACGAGACAAAATATCTCTCCCATAAAATGTTCAGCAGGTGATAAACTCTGCCTGATATTTCAGCTCAAAGATGAAGTACAGGAATGGACTGGCTGAAATCCATTTGCACACTCCGATTCCTAATTAGATTCATGACCCAATAATTGAAGAGTTGGCTCCCACAATATTTTCTATGATGGCAGTGAGTATGTTTAAATGCACACTAATAATTCAATATTAAGCCAATTTATGGCTGTAGGCCGAGTATGGAAATAGTAATATGAATACCTTATTCTGCTTATCTTAAACGGCGTAAGGTCAAAATCGAAGCATAAACTGACTAAAACACCTGTTTTTCTGAGCAATCTTTCAAATGATTAGGACATAAACAAATTAAATCGGCATTCCAGCACTATATCTGAAATGTGGAAATGTTCCAACAAAATTACTAATTTATCATACCCTTTTTTCAAGCCTGTCACACCCTGATCTGTTTCACCTATCTTTGTGATTGTCTCCACCTCCCTCCAGGTGTCGACCATCTTCCCAATTATCCCCTGTGTATTTATACCTGTGTTCTCTGTCGGTTGCCAGTTCATTTTGTTTCGTCAAATCTACCAGCGGTTTCCCTCTGTTCCTGTCTCTCGATTGTTCCTGTCCTCTAGTTTTCCCGGTGTTGACATTTTCTGCCCACCCTGTCCCTGAACCTGCCGTGCTGTACCTTTGCCCCACCTATCTGGATTACTGACCCCTGCTTGCCCTTGTCCTGTCTTTTGCATGGCCCTGTTGGATTAATAAACTGTTGTTAGTTGTCCGGCGCCGACAGAGATGGCCACCTCGCTTCGCGTTCCTAGGAAACTATGCAGTTTTTTGTTTTTTTACGTGATATTTCTTACATTGGTACCCCAGGTCATCTTAGGTTTCATTACATACAGTCGAGAAGAACTACTGAACATAAGAGCAGCGTCAACTCACCATCAGTACGACCAAGAATATGACTTTCGCGAAGCAGATCCTGTGTTCTGCCTTTCACCCAGGACAACGGAATGGATCCCAGCCGGCGACCCAAAAAAACGACTTCGTAAAAGGGGAAACGAAGCGGTCTTCTGGTCAGACTCTGGAGACGGGCACATCGTGCACCACTCCCTAGCATTCTCCTCGCCAATGTCCAGTCTCTTGACAACAAGGTTGATGAAATCCGAGCAAGGGTAGCATTCCAGAGGGACATCAGAGACTGTAACGTTCTTTGCTTCACGGAAACATGGCTCACTGGAAAGACGCTATCGGAGTCGGTGGAGCCAGCTGGTTTCTCCACGCATCGCGCCGATAGAAACAAACATCTTTCTGGTAAGAAGAGGGGCGGGGGCGTATGCTTCATGGTTAATGTGACGTGGTGTGACCACAACAACATACAGGAACTCAAGTCCTTCTGTTCACCTGATTTAGAATTCCTCACAATCAAATGTTGACCGCATTATCTACCAAGGGAATTCTCTTCGATTATAATCACAGCCGTATATATTCCCCCCCAAGCAGACAAATCGATGGCTCTGAACAAACTTTATTTGACTCTGCAAACTGGAATCCATATATCCGGAGGCTGCATTCATTGTAGCTGGGGATTTTAACAAGGTAATCTGAAAACAAGACTCCCTAAATTTTATCAGCATATCGATTGCGCAACCATGGCTGGAAAAACCTTGGATCATTGCTATTCCAACTTCCGCGGCGCATATAAGGCCCTGCGCCGCTCTCCTTTCGGAAAAGCTGACCACGACTCCATTTTGTTGATCCCTGCCTACAGACAGAAACTAAAACAAGAAGCTCCCGCGCTGAGGTCTGTTCAACGCTGGTCCGACCAATCTGATTCCACACTCCAAGACTGCTTCCATCACGTGGACTGGGATATGTTTCGTATTGCGTCAGACAACAACATTGACGAATACGCTGATTCGGTGAGCGAGTTCATTAGAACGTGCGTTGAAGATGTCGTTCCCATAGCAACGATTAAAACATTCCCAAACCAGAAACCGTGGATTGATGGCAGCATTCGCGTGAAACTGAAAGCGCGAACCACTGCTTTTAATCAGGGCAAGGTGACCGGAAACATGACCGAATACAAACAGTGTAACTATTCCCTCCGCAAGGCAATCAAACAAGCTAAGCGTCAGTATAGAGACAAAGTAGAATCTCAATTCAACGGCTCAGACACAAGAGGTATGTGGCAGGGTCTACAGTCAATCACGGATTACAAAAAGAAAACCAGCCCCATCACGGACCAGGATGTCTTGCTCCCAGGCAGACTAAATAACTTTTTTGCCCACTTTGAGGACAATACAGTGCCACTGACACGGCCCGCAACTAAAACATGCGGACTCTCCTTCACTGCAGCCGACGTGAGGAAATCATTTAAACGTGTCAACCCTCGCAAGGCTGCAGGTCCAGACGGCATCCCCAGCCGCGCCCAACAAAACTAAGGAGATGATTGTGGACTTCAGGAAACAGCAGAGGGAACACCCCCCTATCCACATCGATGTAACAGTAGTGGAGAGGGTAGTAAGTTTTAAGTTCCTCGGCGTACACATCACAGACAAACTGAATTGGTCCACCCCCACACAGACAGCATCGTGAAGAAGGCGCAGCAGCGCCTCTTCAACCTCAGGAGGCTGAAGAAATTCGGCTTGTCACCAAAAGCACTCACAAACTTCTACAGATGCACAATCGAGAGCATCCTGTCGGGCTGTATCACTGCCTGGTACGGCAACT
The DNA here is from genome assembly GCF_018296145.1 of Oncorhynchus tshawytscha. Classification (NCBI taxonomy): domain Eukaryota; kingdom Metazoa; phylum Chordata; class Actinopteri; order Salmoniformes; family Salmonidae; genus Oncorhynchus; species Oncorhynchus tshawytscha. The sequence continues at coordinate 46,933,814 of NC_056436.1, forward strand.
GCTCCGCCCACAACCGTAAGGCTCTCCAGAGGGTAGTGAGGTCTGCACAACGCATCACCGGGGGCAAACTACCTGCCCTCCAGGACACCTATACCACCCGATGTCACAGGAAGGCCATAAAGATCATCAAGGACAACAACCACCCGAGCCACTGCCTGTTTACCCCGCTATCATCCAGAAGGCGAGGTCAGTACAGGTGCATCAAAGCTGGGACCGAGAGACTGAAAAACAGCTTCTATCTCAAGGCCATCAGACTGTTAAACAGCCACCACTAACATTGAGTGGCTGCTGCCAACACACTGACTCAACTCCAGCCACTTTAATAATGGGAATTGATGGGAAATGATGTAAAATATATCACTAGCCACTTTAAACAATGCTACCTAATATAATGTTTACATACCCTACATTATTCATCTCATATGTATACGTATATACTGTACTCTATATCATCTACTGCAACTTTATGTAATAACTTACTACTTGATTTAAATGCACTCGTCAAGCAAAAAATCCATAGAAAGAATATCATTGTTTGGGAAAAGGATAAATGCAAACACTGTCCCCTAGGGAGACACAAATTGAATAAGAGCACAGACTCACTTTTATGCATTTTCTATTCAGTGACGGAAATAATTGAATTTAGTCTGGGAAGCATTGTGTTTATTCATGACCATTCTCTTCTGGCGACAAACGAGGTACTATCTGAAGAAGTGTTTCAGCAGCTCCATCATATGGAACTATTGGATGCCTTTTTTAGTTATCATACTTTGTCCTGCCATAAAACAGTTTCAATGTAACGAATCTCCTCTAATCTCCTCAATATGCAGCTTGGTAAGTGTCCATCATAATTTATTGCCTGAACGCACAAAATAACAAAGTGAAATGGATGAAACAAAACAGTTCTGTAAGGTGACATACACTAAACAGAAAACAACCACCCACAAACAAGAGTGGGAAAACAGGCTACCCAAGTATGGTTCTCAATCAGAGACGGCGATTGACAGCTGCCTCTGATTGGGAACCATACCAGGCCAAACACATAGAAATACCAAACATAGAACAAAACATCGAATGCCCACCCCAACTCACGCCCTGACCAACCTAAAATAGAAACATACAAAAGGAACTAAGGTCAGGACTTGACATTCAATACCACACCTGATGATTGAGTCCAAATAGAGGGCTTCTCTTTGAAGATCCAATGAGGTCCTGGACCATCAGACAAAGCTAGTTAATGTCAGCTGTAAAAAAGTGTCTGCTCAACAGATTTGTCTGTCCTGAACTCGAAACCAAACATCTTCCTTTGTATTCAACATGATCCTTAAGATTTATTAGTCAGATATAGTCGTCGTCACCGGCCTATTAGCTGCCACTGATTGTCTTTCCTCCCCCTCCTTGTATGTTTATTGGTAGCACCTGTTTATGTATGATTAGTTTGTCTTTATTAGACAGCCGGCCCGCCTGGTTGTTGTGCGGGATTATTTCAGTGTAACCTTCGGCTCTGTTGTAGAGGTACGTGTTAGTGCCTGGTCGTGATTTTTCCGTTGTACATTTTCATTCCCTGTGTTTGGAGCCGTTACTATTGTGAGCACCCTGTGGTGCGTTGGTGCTATTAAAGACGCACAGCATTGCACTCTCTGTCTCCTGCGTTTGACTCCACACCCGGAGCATTACAATTCAACCATACTGAAAGCTCTACACACCTTAACCTTGCAATTTGAATCATATATTTGCATTGTTGGAAACAAGCCTTAAGTAAGCATTTCACTGTTATACACCTGTTGTTAGGGTAGAAGTGCAGACAGTCTGACCCATCAAGCATTTCTCAGTCACTTGTTTTTCGTGTCCAAAACTTCTAGACCAGGATTGTCAAACTCATTTTGCACAGGGTCCACATTTGTTGTTCATCAAGGGCTGCACTGAAAATTGGATATACAGTATTGCTTCGCCATCAAAATCTGCAAACAATTGTCCTCTATCCATTTTGGGGGAATTTTTTGAAACAGCCTGTCTAGCTTTGGTTAGTCAATGTTAGCGAGCCAGTGAAGAGATTATATAAATGTAGGTCCATTATCGTTTCGAAGTGGATTTAGGCCATGGTTGACACCCCAGTTCTCGTATATTGCCTCCACACTGTTGTGATGTTTACTACATTTTGGAAAATGATGGTAAAAATTAACCAGTTTCACTTTCAGAGGTCATAAACTGGGCTCTCAGATGTTGGCCAATCAATATGTTCAATTATACTCTCTCTCTGATCCTCTTTACGATCATCACATTCTTTCTGCTGATTTAAGTGGACTTTTATGGAGTGACAATCACAGAGGGGGCCAGGCTGAGGACTGTTAACAGGTCAGAGATAAAAAAGCCCAGCTGCCTCGTGCCATGACACATTCCACAGGCTCCTCATACTCCCTCAACATACGTTTACTACAACGTCAAACCATCCATGTCATGACGGAAAAGGCTACGTGTGGAACCTTGATACCTTCACTCTTCACTTTGTCCATCCTACAGTACATTACTAATGATTTTTTATGGTTTTACTCATGTACAGGAATGGAATATGGGTGTATGATTCTACTCTAGGTTCTGATGAGAATAGCATTCACAGACATACTAAAGAGGTCTGGCTTATTTTTGAACTGGCTAACCAGATTGAAATGGACTTGAAAAGGGTTGCATTTACTAATTTCCTTCAGTGTACTTAATTTTCCTTTCTGAGTGTAAGGATTTTCATGCCAGATTAAAATCATCACGCTTGCTATAAGAGTGTGAGTGTAAGAGTGTGCATTTTAATCAGGCCTTGAGTTCTGCACTGGGAAAGTTCACTGTTATAGGCGCTGCATGGTCAATCAGACGTCTACATTGGCAACACACTCTCACACTCAATTCATGCAAATATGTAAAAAAAAACATATTTCAGCAGATTGTGTGACTTTTTTGTGTGGCTTAATTAGGAAAACACACTCATTTTTGTGCAACTTCCTTATGAAAATACACACTTTTGTGCGACTTCATTTATAGGAAAATACAACTTCGGAACAATCTTTTGAAAGTCATTGGAGCAATGCATTTTGGGCAATGGTGTTATACACTGTCTTTTTGTGTTCCACAATTATCTCTATAAAAAATGCATAATAATCAACCAGGATGGCACAGAAATACTTATAATACAATAGTAGTCTGTTTTCTATGCTTGTTTTTGCTTAATAATTTGTGATACTGGTACTATGTCAAATTTTATGAGGGTTGCCAGATTGGAGTAAAAAGCTGTATTTGTCTATTTTTTTATGCGGTATCAATGAAGGTATTTGAATGGGGAATGGGAAATTGATTCATCAATAAATGGGGGAAACAGAAGACCTGTAAAAAAATATGTTTTGTTTAAATTCCCCTGGTGCAGCTGCATGGTATTTGCAACTATACTGAGTCTGGATTATCATCTATTAAACCATATCAATGCAGTTAAACAGGTTAAAATAAAATAATTAATTACGTTGGCTTACAATTACGGCACTTCCAAGGCTGTTTAATGATGATTATTAAGGTTGTGTCAATCATGTTATATATTTAGGCTATTATAACAAAGCATATGCCAGCATTGTAGGCCTACTGCCTCTGCCCAGATGCCTACTAGGCTTCATTGCAATCCTGTTAGAGCTTACTTTGCCACGTATGAGCCCTGGTTACATTGTGTTGTCTGTAATTACATTGATATATCCAGTGAACAATGGATAAGCACCAATGGGCGTAACGGATAGAAGTAGTCACTACATGTGTGATCAAGCGTTACATCAAAGTTGTCTGAAGCTGAAGGGAAAGTACTATGCCCTGAACAGTTATTATGAAAAAAATCATCTGTGACTGTCTAATTTACATAACACATTCTACACCTTTAAAGTATCTTAAAAGTGTTATTACAACCGTGGCATTATTTTTTTTACTGAAGCTTATATATCAAATAACCCATATCTACCCATATCATATGGGTAGACAAAAATGTGTGTTATGCAGGCAAACACAACGGTCCTTTTTAAGGATGCAAACCGGTAATATGAATCACTGTTGGTCTATTCTGTTCTGATCTAACGAGATGGATGTAGGACTTTCTACGGCCTAGAATTGAGGCCTTTCCTAGTCATGAAGGACCAAGCTAGGCCCCTCTTGGTTCTCATTGGTGAAAACTGAACTCAAGTTTGAGGTTATATGTCAGACTCACCTATAAAACTATGCCCAACATCTTATACCCTATAGGTTGTTAATAAACCCTTTTTAAGCTGATCAGTCGTGTGGTCAGGTGACACAAAAAAAGACTTAGGAAAATTGTAACGGTTCAGAACAGGGCAGCACAGCTGGCCCTTGGATGTACACAGAGAGCTAATATTAATAATATGTATGTTAATCTCTCCTGGCTCAAAGTGGAGGAGAGATCGACTTCATCACTGCTTGTATTTATGAGAGGCATTGACATGTTGAATGTCTGTCTAAACTACTGGCACACAGCTCGGACACCCATGCATACCCCACAAGACATGGCACAAGAGTTCTCTTCACAATCCCCAAGTTCAGAACAGACTATGGAAGGTGCACAGTACTAAATAGAGCCAAGACTACATGGAACTCTATTCCACATCAAGTCACTCATGCCAGCAGTATAATTACATTTAAAAAAAACAGATTTAAAAAAACACCTTATGGAACAGTGGGGACTGTGAAGCAACACACACACACACAGTACAAGTAACAGTAACAGTTTGCGCTGTTCTGTGAAGGGAGTAGCACAGCGTTGTATGAGATCTTCAGTTTCTTGACAGTTTCTCGCATGGAATAGCCTTCATTTCTCAGAACAAGAATACAATTTGATGTTATTTTAATGGACAAAAAATGTGCCTTTCTTTCAAAAACAAGGACATTTCTAAGTGACCCCAAACTTTTGAACGGTAGTGTACATTTGCAAAAATGTCTAAAAAACAGTTTCCGCTTTGTCATGTTTTTTGTTGTGTAAATTAAACGAGGATTTTGATTTAATCCATTTTATGTTAAGGCTTTAACATACAGTACGAGTCAAAAGTTTGGACACACATACTCATTCAAGGGTTTTTCTTTATTTGTACTATTTTCAACATTGTAAAATAATAGTGAGGATTTCAAATTATGAAACAACACAAGGAATCATGTAGTAACCAAAAAAGTGTAAAACAAATCCAAAATATATATATTTTTAAGATTCTTCAAAGTAGCCACCCTTTGCTTTGATGACAGCTTTGCACACTTTTGGCATTCTCTCAACCAGCTTCACCTGGAATGCTTTTCCAACAACCTTAAAGGAGTTCCCACATATGCTGAGCACTTGTTGGCTGTTTTTCCTTCACGCTGCGGTCCAACTCATCCCAAACCATCTCAATTGGGTTGAGGTTGTGTCATCTGATATGCAGCACACCATCGCTCTCCTTCTTGGTCAAATAGCCCTTATACAGCTTGGTGTGTTGGGTCATTGTCCCGTTGAAAAACAAATTACAGTATCGATAAACGCAAACCAGATGGGATGTGTGAGGGAATGTTATAATACTTTTATTGCATCAAATGTTTGTTTTATGCAACAGAATAGAGGGTTCTTGTAACTCTATGGTGTCAGTGTGAACTGAAAGTGGGCCGATGGGGGATTTAACACTGACAGGAGATTTACAATGTCTTTTGGGCGAAAAAAACTAAAGTGACTGCATTTCATAGCATGAGTCAATATTTATGTTCTATAAGGTACCAGGGAGAGATGACTCCAGCGCCAGACCTTGGTCTCTACATAATGGGAACTGTTTTTACAGCAGATACTGTCTGCTGTGAATTACAAAGTATCTTTCATACAAATCTTAACCTTGTAACCCATTCCATACATCTGTTGTTTGTCATGTAGACTGAAGGGGTTGTATCTTGGCTATAGATGTACCTTTGTCTCGGAGCTCTCAACTAATCATCTGAGGGTGATTTGTTGACCAGCCATCATTATTGTAGAGCACTCAATCAATTCACTTTATGTGTGTGTGTTGTATTGACCTGCTCCCTTGTTAATTTATTATTAATTTATTCACTAATAAAGATTTAGTTTAAGTATAACTCTGACTTGTGTGATAAGTTTATCTCTCCTCATTTGATAGTAAAGAAATTAACCACCCCAGATGGCGTATCGCTGCAGAATGCTGTGATAGACATGCTGGTTGAGTGTGCCTTGAATTCTAAATAAATCACTGACAGTGTCACTCGCAAAGCACCATCACACCTCATCATCCATGCTTCACGGTGGTAACCACACATGTTGAGATAATCCGTTAACCTACTCTGCGTCTCACAAAGACACTGTTTGGAACCAAAAATCTCAAATTAGGACTCATCAGACCAAAGGAAAGATTTCCACCGGTCTAATGTCCATTGCTCGTGTTTTTTGGCCCAAGCAAGTCTCTTTGTCTCTTCTTATTGGTGTCCTTTAGTTGTGGTTTCTTTGCAGCAATTCAACAATGAAGGCCTAATTCACACAGTCTCCTCTGATCAGTTGATGTTGAGATGTGTCTGTTACTTGAACTCTGTGAAGGCTGCAATTTCTAAGGCTGGTAACTCTCTTTAGCAGAGGTAACTCTGGGTCTTCCTTTCCTGTGGCAGTCCTCATGAGAGACAGTTTCATCATAGCGCTTGGTTTTTGCGACTGCACTTGAAGACATTGTTTAAGTTCTTGAAATGTTCCAGATTGACTGACTCATGTCTTAAAGTAATGGACTGTCATTTCTCTTCGCTTATTTGAGCTGTTCTTTGAAGAATCTCAAATATAAATTATATTTTCATTTGTTTAATACATTTTTGGTTACTACATGATTTAATGTGTTATTTCATGGTTTTGATGTCTTCACTATTCTACAAAGTATAAAATAGTACACAAAAAAAAGGAAAAACCCTGGAATGAGTAGGTGTCCAAACTTTGGACTGGTACTGTACATCAAATTTTAAAAAATTGGTCAGATACACATATTCAACAGATATTATTGCAGGTGTAGCGAAATGCTTGTGTTCCTAGATCCAACAGTGCAGTAGTATCTAACAATTCACAACAACACAAATCTAAAAGTAAAATAATGGAATTAAGAAATACATAAATAAAATATATTTCTTGTAAAAATGGTCCCACTCTAAGTCAAAACGTGATTAGGAGTGACAGTGGAATCAACCAAATTTTGCCCAAATACAGCTGAATTGCAGATGCCATTATCTAGCCTATTATGGCATAGCCAATGACTGACTTAACTAGGTAGATTTATCACCACAGCAAAGAAAAAACTGAAGAGATTAAATCAGAACATAATTGAAAATAATTATTGTTATAATCATTATTTTATAAATCCTTAGCCCTTCTCTGAAGGCGTAGAAGGCCCATTGTTGCCCACTGTGTTTGGGCTCATAATCATTTGTAGAGTGTCTTTATTTTACCTCAGCATGCATTGTTTCACTATTTGGAAATACTGGATATTTTGAACTCTTTTTATGGTGGTCTAATTTACATGAAAGTCTAATGACTTTCTAATGTGTTTCGTGGCTATTTTTTAAAAATGTTTTTATGTTTTTTATTTCACCTTTATTTAACCAAGTAGGCCAATTGAGAACAACTTGTCACTTACAACTGCAACCTGGCCAAGATAACTCTTGGAACTACCCATCCCGGATCCAGGAGAATTGTCATCAACTACGCTAATTAGCATAGTGCAACGGTCAAAAAATTATACTAGAAAATATTCATATTCATGAAATCACAAGTGAAATATAATGAAACACAGCTTAGCCTTTTGTTAATCACCATGTCATCTCAGATTTTGAAATTATGCTTTACAGCCAAAGCAAGACGAGCGTTTGTGTAAGTTTATCGATAGCCTAGCATAGCATTATGTCCAGCTAGCAGCAGGAAGCTTGGTCACGAAAATCAGAAAAGCAATCAAATCAAATAGTTTACCTTTGATCTTCGGATGTCATCAATGACAAGACTCCCAGTTAGACAGCAAATGTTCCTTTTGTTCCATAAAGATTATTTTTATCAAAAAGTCCTCCGTTTGCTTGTCACTTTATGTTCAGAAATCCACCGGAAATAGCGGTCAAGACAACGCCGAAAAAAACATTAAAATTATATCCATAATATCGGCAGAAACATGGCAAACGTTTTTTTTAATCAATCCTCAAGGTGTTTTTCAAATATCTATTTGATAATATATCAACTGGGACAATTGGCTTTTCAGTAGGAGGGAGAGGAAAAATGACTACCTCTGGCTTTTACGCAAGAATCACTCTGAGAGCCATCAGCTGGCCACTGACGCAATTTTACATTTTATTTCACCTTTATTTAACCGGGTAGGCTAGTTGAGAACAAGTTCTCATTTACAACTGCGACCTGGCCAAGATAAAGCATAGCAGTGTGAACAGACAGCAACACAGAGTTACAAATGGAGTAAACAATAAACAAGTCAATAACACAGTAGAATTTATTATTCTTTCAAAAAAGATATATTAAAAAAAGAGTCTATATACATTGTGTGCAAAAGGCATGAGGGGGTAGGCGAATAATTACAATTTAGCAGATTAACACTGGAGTGATAAATGATCAGATGGTCATGTGCAGGTAGAGATACTGGTGTGCAAAAGAGCAGAAAAGTAAATAAATAAAAACAGTATGGGGATGAGGTAGGTGAATTGGGTGGGCTATTTACCGATGGACTATGTACAGCTGCAGCGATCGGTTAGCTGCTCAGGTAGCAGATGTTTAAAGTTGGTGAGGGAGATAAGTCTCCAACTGCAACGATTTTTGCCATTCGCTCCAGTCACAGGCAGCAGAGAACTGGAAGGAAAGGCGGCCAAATGAGGTGTTGGCTTTAGGGATGATCAGTGAGATATACCTGCTGGAGCACGTACTATGGGTGGGTGTTGCCATCGTGACCAGTGAACTGAGATAAGGCGGAGCTTTACCTAGCATGGACTTGTAGATGACCTGGAGCCAGTGGATCTGGCGATGAATATGTAGTGAGGGCCAGCCGACTAGAGCATACAGGTCGCAGTGGTGGGTGGTATAAGGTGCTTTAGTAACAAAGCGGATGGCACTGTGATAAACTGCATCCAGTTTGCTATGTAGAGTATTGGAAGCCATTTTGTAGATGACATCGCCGAAGTCGAGGATCGGTAGGATAGTCAGTTTTACTAGGGTAAGTTTGGCGGCGTAAGTGAAGGAGGCTTTGTTGCGAAATAGAAAGCCGATTCTATATTTGATTTTGGATTGGAGATGTTTGATATGAGTCTGGAAGGAGAGTTTACAGTCTAGCCAGACACCTAGGTACTTATAGATGTCCACATATTCTAGGTCGGTACCATCCAGGGTGGTGACGCTAGTCGGGCGCGTGGGTGCAGGCAGTGAACGGTTGAAAAGCATGCATTTGGTTTTACTAGCGTTTAAGAGCAGTTGGAGGCCTTGGAAGGAGTGTTGTATGGCATTGAAGCTCGTTTGGAGGTTAGATAGCACAATGTCCAAGGAAGGGCCAGAAGTATACAGAATGGTGTCGTCTGCGTAGAGGTGGATGAGGGAATCGCCCGCAGCAAGAGCAACATCATTGATATAAACAGAGAAAAGACTCGGCCAGAGAATTGGCCCCATAGAGACTGCCAGAGGATCGGACAACATGCCCTCCGATTTGACACACTGAACTCTGTCTTTAAAGTAGTTGGAGAACCAGGCAAGGCAGTCATTAGAAAAACCGAGGCTACTGAGTCTGCCGATAAGAATATGGTGATTGACAGAGTCGAAAGCCTTGGCCAGGTCGATGAAGACGGCTGCACAGTATTGTCTTTTATCGATGGCGGTCGTGATGTCGTTTAAGACCTTGAGCGTGGTTGAGGTACACCCATGACCAGCTTGGAAACCAGATTGCATAGTGGAGAAGGTACGGTGGGATTCGAAATGGTCGGTGATCTGTTTGTTAACTTGGCTTTCGAAGATTTTAGAAAAGCAGGGCAGGATGTATATAGGTGCTACAGGATGCAAATTTCTGTTTGAAAAAGCTAGCCTTCACTTTCCTAACTGACTGTGTATATTGGTCCCTGACGTCCTTAAAACGTTGCATATCGTGGGGGCTATTCGATGCTAATGCAGAATGCAACAGGATGTTTTTGTGCTGGTCAAGGGCAGTCAAGTTTGGGGTGAACCAAGGGATATATCCGTGATCAATAAGATCCTGGTTTAAGACAACAGAGGTGTATTTAGAGGGCAAGTTGGTCAGGATGATATCTAACAGGGTGCACATGGTTACGGATTTAGGGTTGTACCTGGTAGGTTCGTTGGTCAGGGAGGTGACCAAGAACCCGATGGTCACTCTGACAGAGCTCCAGAGTTCCTGTGTGGAAATGGTAGAACCTTGCAGAAGGACAACCATCTTTGCAGCACTCCACCAATCAGGCCTTTATGGTAGTGTGGCCAGACAGAAGCCACTCCTCAGTAAAAGGCATCTGACAGCCTGCTTGGAGTTTGCCAAAAGGCACCTAAAGGACTCTCAGACCATCAGAAACAAGATTCTCTGGTTGAACTCTTTGGTGTGAATACCAAGTCACGTCTGGTGGAAAGCTGGAAGCATATTGGTTGCAGTTTCATTCTGCAGAGATGTTTTTCAGCGGCAGGGACTGGGAGAGTAGATTAGGATTGAGGCAAAGATGAACGGAGCGAAGTACAGAGAGGTCCTTGAAGAAAACCTGATCCAGAGTGCTCAGGACCTCAGACTGAGGTGGTTCATCTTCCAACAGGACACCGACCCTGAGCGCACAGCCAAGGCAACGCAGGAGTGGCTTCGGGACAAGTTTTTGAATGTCCTTGAATGGCCCAGCCAGAGCCCGGACCTGAACCCGATTGAACATCTCTGGAGAGACCTAGAAATAGCTGTGCAGTGGCACTCCACATCCAACCTGACAGAGCTTAAGAGGATCTGCACAGAAGAATGGGATAAACTCCACAAATATTGGTGTGCTAAGCTTGTAGCGTCACACCCAAGAAGACTCAATGCTGTAATTGCTGCCAAAGGTGCATCAACAAAGTACTGAGTAAAGGTTCTGAAGTGAAGTTTTTAAATATACATTTGCTAAAAAAATATTTTTTGTTTTGTCATTATGGGGTGTTGTGTGAAGATTAATAATAATAATTTAACCCATTTTGGAATAAGGCTGTAACGTAACAAAATGTGGAAAAGTCAAGGTGCCCGAAAAATGTACGGTGCATTCAGACAGTTAACAACCTAGCTTGTGAACAAAACAATGTTTGCGTTTCAACTGCTTGGGAAGAGAAGACACTGCTTCTTCTAGTCAGACTCAATCTCACAGGCACAAATGTGACTCGAGTGTCGTTACCACGGTAGTGTTTCAAATAAGTTTTGTTTAGCTTCATAACATACAACGAGTGTGAGGAATCGGCACAATAGTCCTTATACACAGAGGATCATGAAATTATGTTCAGGCAAAATATTCTTATTAGGAAACAAATACTTGAATAGCCTATGATGCTCAGCAATTATTTGCTTTAGATAACCATACCCTGTGTTAATTCTGGAGAAATCAGAACATTCACAAACTGTAGTAGAAACATTAGCAGTTGCCAGTATTTATCATCATTCTGAACCAAATCACCAAATATCAATGGCATATTGCAGAGAAGACACCAAGATTTAGGTCCAAAGCATTGCTTGCATCATCCAATTTGACTGCAGGTGGACGATTCCTTCTTTCTGTTTAACCATAGTAAATCACTGTATTCTATCAAAAATGTATTTGGCATTCACAAAGTTAACTTACTGTAGCATGTACAAGCTGTGCAACTCATGCATAATATCAACAGGTAAGTTGTCAACTGTGTTAAAGTACTGCAGAGAGTTTAATAAACAAGAATGTTTCACACCGAAAACATGATTTGACTGTATAGTTCACAGAACACGGTTTGAAAATCCCCCTTCTCAGTGAGGCAAAATCAACATCAATACCAGGCACTAAATGATTCTACAAAACCAAAAAGAGGCAATGTATAACAAGATTATCACCAGTAACTTGCCATGAACACGACCATTAAACATAGAAACTTAAATTCACTCAGTTTCAAGCACTTTCAGTATGGCATCAAATCTAGCAATGCACAACATAAATCGGTGAACATATCGGAATCGGCCAATATTAGCTAAAAATGCCAACATCGGAATCGGCCCGATGTCTAGTTTAACGCCGATGTGCAAAACCATTGTCAAAGCTGACGTGCATACATATATAACATAGGTACATGACGTAACGACGGCAGGTAAAATTTTGCACAACACGTGCAACACAGCATTCCTAACCTTGCCCAAAATATCTGCTGTGTGGATCAAGCAGTCAACAAGTCAAGCAGTGATTTGAAAGTAAGAACATTTCAGCGAGACAACTCAAAGGCGAAATCCATAAACGCCAAGATAATGGAATTCATTGCCCTTGACAGTCAACCGTTCTCTGTCGTGGGTGATGTTGGCTTTCACAACTGGTCGAGCACTGGTACACACTAACGTTACCAAGTGCGCTATTTTTCAGATGTTGCTCTACCGGAGTTACAAAGTAATAGCATCACTGCTATTAGCTTCATGACATACTATGGAATGCCGTTTGGGTCTTTGCCGCGGCAGGGTAGCCTAGTGGTTAGAGCGTTAGAGCGTTCGACTAGTAACCGGAAGGTTACTAGTTCAAACCCCCGAGCTATAGAACGCTGTTTTTCTGAATTTGCACATGCAAGCCAAGCGCCAACACTACTACCAGTAGCACTGTCAAAGCTGTACAAAAAAAGTCTGCAAACAAGCAAACACCGGCCACGAACAATGTGTTTACAATACCGCGTTGGTAATAAAGCACTATTTGTTCGACCGCAACTTCTGGGGTAGCTAGCTAATTTTAGCTTGGCATCTAGCTAGCACCAATGCAACCAGCCTGAAAACAATGACCAGTAGAAACTGCAGTCATTTTCATTTTTCTTAGCAATGATTTAGGAATCCCTGTGAGTAAGTATAAGCTAGGTAGCCACTTGTTGTTTGCCTAATGAAATTGAACTTCAGTTCATGAAAATAAATAGCTAGCCAGCTCTTTAACACTGTTACCCTAAGCTAACGTTGTAAGTAGCCAGCTGGCTTCATCTGGCTAGTGAGGTTCGACCGGACCAGACGATGTGTTGTGAAGCTAGCCACAATAAGGATTAGGCACAATAGTGGAAGTTGCGGTTTGTCTTCAAAATAAAAGTACCTCTTTAAAAGTGATGCAATAGGTTACAATTGGTAGAATCATGCCATATTTAGACTAGATAATGTTAAACAAGGTGGGAATGGGATGCAATGAAATGGGGTATCAGTCTACTCAGTGACACCCACAGAACACAACTGTGAAGAGTTTACGCAAATATTAGATTTGTAGCTCTTATCGCGGGACTGTGACTGTGTGAAATCACCTCCCCAGTCAGTCTGTTGTGTATATTGACATTCATATTGCACTGTACAGCTTTATTTAAGGATTGGGGATCAATGAAATGGGTTATCAGTCTACTCAATACCCAAGATATTTTTTACCAACGTCCTCCTCATGTTTGTCCTCAGACTCAAACATCCACGCAGTATTGTTTTTCATCGCGAATTGTGTTCAATACACATAGGTTGACAATAAATGTGGTTCAATTCAGTTGTTTCAGAGTCCTGCAATAAGAGCTACGACGCTAATGTTCTCTGGGTGTCACTGAGATTGATCCACAATCCATAAGGTATGCCCCCAATGCAATTCTAAAGTATAATACATTCAGTGTGATTTTAGAATGGCCTTTTATTGCCCCCAGTACAAGGTGCACCTGTGTAATGATCGTGCTGTTTAATCGGGCTTCTTGATATGCCACACCTGTCAGATGGATGGATTAACTTGGCAAAGGAGAAATTATCACTAGCAGGAATGTAAACTAATTTGTGCACAACATTTGTGAGAAATAAGCTTTTTGTGTGTATTAACTGTCACTTCCGAGTTGACACACACACACCTATTTCATGTCATACCTCTAACAGAGAGGAATACGCTACAAAATAAAATAAATAATGTATATGAAGTGAAAAATATTTTCCACCCTAAATTCAAATGGGTGAAGTTCCCATTTAACATTAACGTTAGGATGGCTGTGAAACTCACAATCAAATGAAACTGACAAAATCCACTTTAACTGAGAAATGAATATTTTATAACGACAGTGGTAAAAGACAATTCAATTTGAATGTCCAACTTCAAAGCTTACCTTCAGTTTGACATTTTTGTGCACCCTTCAACTTCACTTTGATCAGCATTGTTGGATCTGAGAAGCGATAAAGAAAGATACATTGATTCAATTATTCAAACAAGTCAAGTTCTGGTGATGAGTTTTGGAAGACAGGCTAACATGAACATGTAATCCATAACCATAACTGTATGAGATGAACTCTACAGCACAACACTACTCAACCTGATTTGTGATTCACAAATTGGCCTCCCGCCAACTTCACTCAAACAGTCAAATTAGTTCAGTACTGTGAACCGAATTAAATTTACAGGAGTAACTAAAATAGTCGAAACAACTCATTTCAAATAAAGCAGCAATGAGGGTCCATATATGTGACCTTGTTTCAAAACTCCATCCCCTGGCAGAATCCATCAAACCCCCTTCTAGGAGTTAGTCTAGGTCTACCATTAATTTAAATGCTTTGATTCTCGTTGGTGAATTGACTAATGTTTATGTCAGGCTATTACCACCCTACTGCATGACTATAGAAAGTGGACGGATTAAGAACTGATTAAGTAACATAGCTAGGCAACAAATCTTTAAGTCTAACAACTTTATATGAAGGAGCGGAGCAGCTCTGCCAAAGTCTGTTTCCATCCATGCAGCAACACGCACTGATCTACCGCAACAAAGCAATATTGTCAACAAAAGCAGTGGAGAGCTGCCAACTCGGAGCAATACAGTAATTCAACTACGAGGGTGAGGCGGAGCATCGTTTTTTTCCCCCTCTGCACACGGCTCAAATTATCACATTAGAAAGAAGACATATTTTTGGGCATGGCTCCATTTCCCTCCAATTGATTTCCAATTGTTGGAAAGGGGAGAAATTGTGCTTTACAATGGTATTGATATTACAGTTGATCTCAAAGTATTACATTTTTTTGTGCGTTCAAATAAGGTCAATTGTACGGACCAGAGCGATGTACAAAAGTGAATTAGTTCACGTTACTGTTATGGCTTTCTCTTCAAACGGGACAGCCACCAACGGCTGTTCCAACACCCCCGTGCAATCAATACCCACGAGTTCACCATCAAAGTCCTAACTTTACTGGCTAATGACTAATGACTCAAACAATGAAATGCAAGCAATGTACACTTCCTCACAGCCCCCCACTGAATGATTAGTTAACATTGTAAATGAACCAACAGAATTTAGCAGATAAATTACCTCAAAGACAGCCAGATAAACTGAAATGACAAAGAAAATGGCCACATCATGCCTGGGAAAACTCACCCTGATGTTGTGTTAGCTAGCAAGCCAGTCACTGACTTGAAATTATTGCAGAAATAATTAAATTAACTAGCTAGCCAATGCTATTATGCAAGTTGTATATAATTACTCACCTTTATCAGATTAGTCCGCTACATAAAAGGAGCTGGAATGTAAATAACAAACAATGGCATTGGCACAAGGTATTCTTGGCTAGTTAGTTTACTTGGCCAACAAAGCATAGAAACTGGTGGGTAGTCATCTGCAACGAGCTGTTCCATTGTTCTATTGGTAGAATTCATCATTGTCTAATTGACGGTAGGCTTCTGTCACATATATGTCTTTACTCCACACTGCTGCAGTGCCACCTTTGTCTGCTTTTTTAACCACAATCCGTTCATTTTGGGTAATGATTCAACTGCATCCCTCTCTGTGAAATGAACGGACTGTGGTTAAAAAAGCAGACAAAGGTGGCACTACAGTAGGTGTTGCAAGGTGTTCTACATTGGACGGACAAAGAGACGCCTTCAAGACCGCTTAACGGAACACAAGTTTTGCCATATGGGTAGGCAATGAAGACTACCCCATGGCAAGGCACTACAAGTCCTTACACAATGGTAACCCTGCCACCCGACAAGCTATGGGTATTGATCATATTCCGGCCTCTATTAGAAAAGGGGACCATTTAAACCAAAGGGAAAGTTTTTGGATTTACAAACTACAGGCCACTACATACCATGGTTTAAATGAAGGTATGGATTTCTCACCCTTCCTGTAGGTCCGTGATAGGTCCATTTGCTGTCATCTAGTGGACAATTTGCTCAATTGTTGTTCATGTTTTGCTGTGTTCTAGTGTACTATGGAATATATTGCTTTATTTTTCTTGACACTTCTCCCAGTCATATTTAAGGTTAGAACTACCTTTCTAAGTGTTCTAATACTTCTAGCTTGGAGTTGTATTTTTATGATAACATAGCTACAGTATTTCACTTTTTAATATGTATAGTATTGCTTACTAGGTGTGTCCAATCAATTTTGTAACCACTCCCTCTTCTAATTAGGGAGTGGCCAAAACGTGTCGGATTTTTAAAACTTTGTTTCTATTGAACATGCCATACAAATAAAGGCATTTTCATTAATTATATGAAGAGTGCCTTGGTCCTCCATTCTGTTTTTTTATTTATTTTATTTAACTAGGCAAGTCAGTTAAGAACAAATTCTTACTTTCAATGACGGCCAAGGAACAGTGGGTTAACTGCCTGTTCATGGGCAGAACGGCAGATTTGTACCTTGTCAGCTCGAGGGCTTGAACTTGCAACCTTCCGGTTACTAGTCCACTAGGCTATCCTGCCGCCCGTTTGTTTGAAAATGCAGTAAGATTTGATAAAGTAAAAAAAAAAAAAAAAGATAATTTTACACCTTTATGGGACTCTGAAGGAGCACAGACACATGCGTACACTCTTCTTCCTCTATGAGGTTGCAATTTGTTGCATTACCGCCACCTACTAGACCGGAGTACTACTCCCTTATACTTTACTTGATAAGAAAAATGTACTAAATAAATACCCTTCCATCTAATACCATACTCACTCATTTCAAAATTATATCAAATCAAATTAACACCACCCTACTCCACTAATTAAATATATTTATTCATACCACATGCCATCACCCTGAAAGAATGGGACATCACCAATTAACACATCCTGTAACTCTTCTGCTGTCAAGTCCCGAACACCCAAATACCTCTCTGCAACTGCCACCAGAACGTCAATCTTCCTGACACTTCCATTCCTGCAGTACAATTAATAACCATTTCTATAAATGCTAAAAATCCAATCTTAGTGAAACTTATTTAACTTTTTGGCCTATCCCTCACTGGTATGTCTCTACTACTCTCACCACTCCTCCCCCTTAACCCATCTTCCTCTACTTTCTTCACTGCCTCAGCATATGACAACTTCTGCTCAACACTAACCCAGGAAACCCCAATCTGCCTCTCTCGCAATGGACATTTCTGATCCTCAGCTCCATGGGCACCACTACAATTAGTATTATTATTATACAATTATTATTATTTACATACACTAGGTTGACTGTACCTTTTTTGGAAAATTCCAGAAAATGATGTCAGGGCTTTAGAAGCTTCTGATAGGATAATTTAAGTCATTTGAGTCAATTGGAGGTGTACCGTGGATGTATTTCAAGGCCTAACTTCAAACTCAGTGGCTCTTTGTTGTGACATCATGGGAACTCTAAAGTAATCAGTGAAGAACTGAGAAAATAAATTGTAGACCTCCACAAGTCTGGTTCATCCTTGGGAGCAATTTCCAAACACCTGTAGGTACCACGTTCATCTGTACAAACAATAGTACGCAAGTATAAACACCATGGGACCACGCAGCCGTCATACAGCTCAGGAAGGAGACGGGTTTTTTCTCCTAGAAATGAACGTACTTTGGCGCGAAAAGTGCAAATCAATCCCAGAACAACAGCAAAGGAGGAGGAAACAGGTACAAAGGTATCTATATCAACAGTAAAACGAGTCCTATATTGACATAACCTGAAAGACCGCTCAGCAAGAAAAGGCCGCTTAGTTCTACTTATGCTCCAAAACCGCCATAAAAAAGCTGGACTATGGTTTGCAACTGCACATGGGGGCAAAGATCGTACTTTTTGGAGAAATGTCCTCTGGTCTGATGAAGCAAAAATAGAACTGTTTGGCCATAATGACCATCATTATGTTTGGAGGAAAAAGGGGGAGGCTTGCAAGCCGAAGAACACCATCCCGACCGTGAATCACGGTGGTGGCAGCATCATGTTGCCACCACTTTGGTGCTTTGTTGCAGGAGGGACTGGTGCACTTCACAAAATAGATGGCTTCATGAGGGAGGAAAATTATGTGGATATATTGAAGCAACATCAGTCTCAATACATCAGTCAGGAAGTTAAAGCTTGGTTGCAAATGGGTCTTCCAAATGGACAATGACCCCATGCAAACTTCCAAAGTTTTGGCAAAATGGCTTAAGGACAACAAAGTCAAGCTATTGGAGTGGCCATCAATCACAAAGCCCTGACCTCAATCCTATTGAAAATTTGTGGGAAGAACTGAAAAAGCGTGTGCGAGCATGGAGGCCTACAAACCTGACTCAGTTACACCAGCTCTGTCAGGAGGAATGGGCAAAAATTCACCCAACTTATTGTGGGAAGCTTGTGGAAGGCAACCCGAAACGTTTGAACCAAGTTAAACAAGGCAATGGCAATGCTACCAAATTCTAATTGTGTGTATGTAAACTTCTGACCCACTGGGAATGTGATGAAAGAAATAAAAGCTGAAATAAATCACTCTCTCTACTATTATTCTGACATTTCACATTCTTAAAATAAAGTGATGATCCTAACTGACCTAAGAAAGGGAATTTTTACTAGGATTAAATGTCAGAAATTGTGAAAAACTGAGTTTAAATGTATTTGGCTAAGGTGTATGTAAACTTCTGACTTCAACTATATATATCCTAACTTCATGCATACACACACGATAACATACGCACTATGTACTTATGTATTTTCTATTGTGGATGTGTGGTAGTGGTGGAGTAGTGGCATGAGGGCACACAGTGTGTTGTGAAATCTGTGAATGTATTGTAATGTTTTAGATATTGTGTAAACAGCCTTAATTTTGCTGGACCCCAGGAAGAGTAGATGCTGCCTTGGCAGCAGCTGAGGGAAATCCATAATAAATACAAATAGCATCGATGAGAAAGGAAATCTTGAAGGCATCAAATAAAATGTATGGGTGAAGTTATGTTTCTTACACCAATTGAAGTAAAAAAATACACCTAGCACTTGACTACAGTAATCAACTGCTACACTAGGGGTCGTTTGGCACTTGCATGTTGTTCCATCAAATCTAAGGCCTTTTGACACTGCACATTTAACACTGGTGATTTTACAGTGAATGCTCATCTGTTGTTTTGTAGGTGTAATTTAAAAAAAAAAAATATTTGACCCCTTTTTCTCCCCAATTTCGTGGTATCCAATTTTTTTGTAGCTACTATTTTGTCTCATCGCTACAACTTCCGTACGGGCTCGGGAGAGACGAAGGTTGAAAGTCATGCGTCCTCCGATACACAACCCAACCAAGCCGCACTGCTTCTTAACACAGCGCCATCCAACCTGGAAGCCAGCCGCACCAATGTGTTGGAGGAAACACCAAGCACATGGCAACCTTGGTTAGCGCGCACTGCGCCCGGCCCGCCACAGGAGTCGCTGCACAATTTTGTTGGACCTCCTGGTCTAGACAGAGCCTGGGCCCAAACCCAGAGTCTCTGGTGGCACAGCAGTACAGCGCCCTTAACCACTTCGCCACCCGGGAGGCCCCTGTTGGTGTAATTTTAGCAAAGAAAAAAATCTGGGTGGATGGTGGACCAAAAAGTTAATTTTATGTCCTGATCACAACACTCACACGCACACCTACACCATAATGAAAATGGATCCATTTGCAAATATACATTTTTACAATGTAAAAGGATTAGGATTAGGATCCAACAACAAAACCTATCCATATCAGAACCTATGATGATTATTCAGTGGCCCTGCATAGTCCCTTTCACTGGTTTGCAGACACGACAACGTGTACAGTAGTTTGTCAGCTGCGGGTAATCGGGACTGACACATTCTTGAGCAAATCACTGAATTCCGTTGCAACTCTGAGTACTACTTACTCCCTTGCACGTCGCGACTGGCAGGCTATGCTTTCTTCACTTGTAAACATCGGCTACATGTATTCGGGCATGTAGTTCATGTGAGCGCGAGGCTCCTCCAGCTGCAAGACCCTCCTTCATTCTCTCACCGCAGCCCAGTCTGCCCAACCGAGCAGACTGAAGAACAAATTACCTTTCTCTCAATCCAACGGATTTGTATTCTTTACATTCGCGTACTGTAGGCGACGAGCGCTCACCATCCTCTGCTGTACGGGACTGTGGACAATGTTTCTCTTGCAGTATAGAGGTAAGGTCTAACTTGTATTGATTTTGTTACAGTATTACATTAAGCTACCTCTTGTCTGCTCTGCTCTCACTGTTATGTACTAGGCTATGTCTGGAGCGTTTTACGACTTTCTGTATTTATGGCTATATTCTCAATAAGAATGAATGAATGCACGTTGTTTTATACTCATTTCGAGGACGACTTGATTTACAGCAGGTACAGTATATTACTGACAGAAACAACATGTGAAAATCTCAACGACAGTGACCGACAGTGACCAAGCAGATGTGTCCGCGTCACTTGTATTTTATTCACAAATTTATGTAGATTGAATCGTGTAATCATTATTGTACAATGACTATTGATATCATGTAGCATATGTTTTACAATGCATTTGAGTACAGTTGACAAGCGTCCTCCCAAACGCCTTATTATCTTTGGAACTTTAATGAAATATAATACGGGGTGACCTTTATCTGCTCGGTTCCATTATTGTTTTGCCTAATACTATGTTTTCTTGTTTCATTAGTTAATGACCATGGCTGCTTTTTAAATCTTGTAAATAATGTCACCAGTAGCTAACTAAAAATGTGATATTTTGAGAATATTGATGCCATTGCGCACAATGTAGTCGAATCAACTACATTGTGCATGCTATTATGACATTTTCGTCATGAAATCCAATTTGGTAGCTATTTCATCTGATCTGTCACAAAAAAATGGAATGTTCCCCTGTTCTCAGATATGGGGTGTAAGGGCTTTCATGAAGGAAATTGGCTCACATCGTGTATGAGTATCTTTGCAGTCTGGTCTTTCAGATCTTCTTCTCATTTATTCACAAATGTATCTGTGATACATAATGGCTCTGAGTAAATTGACATTTTCTCACAGTCACATTACCGGCCAGGATATTGAGACTTCAAATGAACCTGGTTAATCTGCTTTACTCCTGCACTCTGACTCTGCTGCTCATCTTTTTTTGTGATTTTTTTAAAAACCACTTTTTCTCCCCAGTTTTGTGGTTTCCAATCGGTAGTTACAGTCTTGTCCCATCGTTGCATCTACCGTATGGACTCGGGAGAGGCAAAGGTCGAGAACCTTGCGCCCTCTGAAAAAGAACTGTGTGCCCTCTGAAACACAATCAGCCGAGCTGCACTGCCCACTTAACCTGAAAGCCAGCTGCACCAATGTGTTGGAGGAAACGGCATACACCCACCCCAGGAAACGCTAGAGCGCGATGTGACAAGAACATCCCCGCTGAACAAACCCTCCCCGAACCTGGACAACGCTGGGCCAATTGTGCACCGCCCAATGGGTCTTCTGCTCAGGTGCCGGATGCGACAGAGCCAAGACTCGAACCAGGAACTCTAGTGGCACAACTGCGATGCAGTGCCTTAGACCACTGCGCCACTTGGGAGGCCTTGCTGTCATCTTTTTAGTGTCTGTTATTTTTGACCATGGAGAATTTGCCCCCAAATCAGAGTGTTAAGTTAAGCCTACAGTATGAATTATGAAAAGGCAACACAGCTATGTATTTTCTGTAGGGGAATGTAGTGGATTTATACTGTGCATTAGGTATGAGGTTACCCCCCCAAGTCATTGGCTTAACATGGAATAAGCAATATTTTGTTGCTCTGTGCCATACTATTTTTCAGCTATTGCAGGGGACAATTCCTTGCCCTGGAATCCCCGCCCAGGCAACTGGCGACCCCCATTATCTTAGAAAAAACAGTGAATGATAATGGCAAGGTACAAGTATTTTAAAATTAATAGATTTGGTAAATAGTTTTTCATTATTTTGACCTCCTTACATGATATACTGAACAGAAATATAAGCTCCTACATGCAACAATTTCAAGATTTTACTGAGTTACAGTTCACATAAGAAAATCAGTCAATTGAAATAAATTCATTAGGCCCTAATCTATAGATTTCACATGACTGGGCAGGGGCACACCCACTGGGGAGCCAGGCCCAGCCAATCAGAATGAGTTTTTCCCAACTAAAGGGCTTTATTACAGACCAAAATACTCCTCAGTTTCTCCTCAGAAATTAACATACAATTCTCTATCAACAGCTCTGGTGGACATTCCTGCCACCAGCATGCCAGTTGCATGCTCCCTCAAAACTTGAGACATCTGTGGCATTGTGTTGTGCCTTTTTAGAGTGCCTTTTATTGTCCCCAGCACAAGGTGCACCTGTGCAATGATCATGCTGTTTAATCGGTCTTCTTGATATGCCACACCTGTCAGATGGATGAATTATCTGGCAAAGGAGAAATTCTCACTAACAGGAATGTAAACTAATCTGGGCACAAAATTTGAGAGAAATAATATTTTTTTGCGTATTAACTGTCACTTCCGAGTCGACACACACACACACCTTTTTCATGCCTCACCTCTAACAGAGAGGAATATGCTACAAAAAAATATTTGTCTCAAATGTATTTTGTCAGGATTCCTCTTATCCCTCCCGTAGCATTCAAGCTCTAGCTAGTGGTTCTTTTTAGCAGTCTTTTATTTTGTATTTTTTGTGCTATCGTATGTCACAGTGCTTCATCGGTACTTTATCTCGATAGGAGTAAGGTTGACATCGCCCAACCCTAATTGGAAGAAATGTAAACTCTAACAGAGCCTATTCACTAGAAAGGTAACTCAGAACCAGGGCTGTGATGTTGAAAGAATTTTGGGTAAAGATTGTCATTTAAATGGCCACATTTGCTTAATGCTTTGAGTCATCTTGGGGATATCAGTATCAGCTTTGTACATCTGGATTTGGGGATTTTCTCCCATTCTTCCTTTCAGTCTTTACACAGATTTTCAATGGGATTCAAGTCTGGATCACTAGAGGTGGCCCAACCACTAGAGGACTTTCACATTCTTGTTCTGAAGATTTTCCAGCCTTGCATTGGCTGAATGCTTGTGGTCATTATCCTGTTGGAACGTAAATCTTTGCCCCAGTCTAAGGTCTTTTGCACTCTGAAGCAGATTCCCCATTCAAGGATTTGGTTGAAATTGAGTGGAAAACATGGTCATTGTGGATATTGTTTCAAAGCCAAAAAAACTAAATTAAAATAATCATTTTGCCGTAAACTATCTGTTACACTCCAAATGTATTATACATTAATCTGGGAGTGAACGTATAGGCCTAGGTGATGCTGTTGGTTCATTGATTGTTCAGGGCGGCTTACAGTTTTTATTTATATATTTTCATAATTATTAAATAGGCCGACGTTACCTTTTTAGCTACAAAATATCTCACCAATGTGCATTTCCATCTCCTCTCTCTCCTTCATTCCTTTCTCAAGTGCGCAGAGATAGGGACTGACAACAGTTTAACTAAATATGTTTTTTTTTTGTGTAAACATGTTACTATCAATGTTTCCTAACAGATTACACTTAGTTTCTCAAATGAAGCACTGCAGGAACCGGGTTGGAGAGCCCATGGCATACAGAGTTTGGGTGGAATATCACCTGTTGAGCAGTGAGAGGCTGAAATGCTCCTCAAACAGTGGTTGATGCGTGAAGTGAAACAAGTGCTCTTATAAGCCCAGACATTTTTATATGCAATCCGGTGTGAAAGCTTAGGTTTTGATTGTTGCAACTAAAAAGAAGAGGATCCCAGCTGCTACTATATTCATTTGTCATCTGCTCTGCTATAAAGCCGGAGTAGCCAACCTTGCATGATTTAAGAACAAACTGCGGGAAAGCGGCCTCCATTCGCTATTCGAGTGCATAAACGGATGATACAGTTGAAGTCAGAAGTTTACATACATCGAATACATTTATACTCAGTTTATTTTAAGAATGTGAAATGTCAGAATAATAGTAGAGAGAATAATTTATTTCAGCTTTTATTTCTTTCTTCACAATCCCAGTGGGTCAGAAGTTTACATACAACCAATTAGTATTTGGTAGCATTGCCTTTTAAATTGTTTAACTTGGGTCAAACGTTTTGGGTAGCCTTCAACAAGCTTCCCACAATAAGTTGGGTGAATTGGTGCCCATTCCTCCTGAAAGAGCTGGTGTAACTGGTCAGGTTTGTAGGCTTCCTTGCTCGCACACGCTTTTTCAGTTATAGGTTATAGGATTGAGGTCAGGGCTTTGTGATGGTCACTCCAATACCTTGACTTTGTTGTCCTTAAGCCATTTTGCCACAACTTTGGAAGTATGTTTGGGGTCATTATCCATTTGGAAGACCCATTTGCGACCAAGCTTCAACTCTGACTGATGTCTTGAGATGTTGCTTCAATATAGCCACATAGTTCTAGTTTGTGAAATGCACCAGTCCCTCCTGCAGCAAAGCACCACCACAACATGATGAAGCCACTCCGGTGCTTCACGGTTGGGATGGTGTTCTTCGGCTTGCAAGGCCCCCCCTTTTTTCTCCAAACATAATGATGGTCATTATCGCCAAACAGTTCTATTTTTGTTTCATCAGACAAGAGGACATTTCTCCAAAAAGTACGATCTTTGTACCCATGTGCAGTTGTAAACCGTAGTATGGCTTTTATAGGGCAGTTTTGGAGCAGTGGCTTCTTCCTTGCTGAGCTGCCTTTCAGGTTATGTTGATATAGAACTTGTTTTACTGTGGATATAGATACTTTTGTACCTGTTTCCTCCAGCATCTTCACAAGGTCCTTTGCTGTTGTTCTGGGATTAATTTTCACTTTCGCACCAAAGTATGTTCATCTCTAGGAGACAGAACGTGTCTCCTTCCTGAGCGGTATGATGGCTGCGTGGTCCCATGGTGTT
Organism: Oncorhynchus tshawytscha; assembly: GCF_018296145.1. Taxonomy (NCBI): domain Eukaryota; kingdom Metazoa; phylum Chordata; class Actinopteri; order Salmoniformes; family Salmonidae; genus Oncorhynchus; species Oncorhynchus tshawytscha. Next base: position 46,959,123 of record NC_056436.1, read on the forward strand.
TATACTTGCATTCTAATGTTTGTACAGATGAACATGGTACCTTCAGGCATTTGGAAATTTCTCCCAAGGATGAACCAGACTTGTGGAGGTCTACAATTTTCTTGACTGATTTCTTTAGATTTTCCCATGATGTCAAGCAAAGAGGCACTGTGTTTGAAGGTAGGCCTTGAAATACATCCACAGGTACACCTCCAATTGACTCAAATTATGTCAATTAGCCTATCAGAAGCTTCTAAAGCCATTACATTATTTTCTGGAATTTCCAAGCTTGTTTAAAGGCACAGTCAACTTAGTGTATGTAAACTTCTGACCCACTAGAATTGTGATACAGTGAATGATAAGTGAAATAATCTGTCTGTAAACAATTATTGGACAAATCACTTGTGTCATGCACAAACTAGATGTCCTAACCGACTTGTCAAAACTACAGTTTGTTTAACAAGACATTTGTGGAGTGGTGTATGTAAACTTAGGTAGTGTATGTAAACTTCCGACTTAAACTGTATGTATTTTTTCCCCAGTCCTGTTCCTGCCCATTTCATAATGGGACATTATACATCAAAACATATTTAACATTTTATTGAAGACAAAATTAATTTGAGAATAGTCTGATGTGTTTAAATATGATAATTTGATAAGAGTACAGCGTGTGTAGCTTGAGGCAAGGAACAGAGTGCAAGCTTTTTTTGACTTTCAAATAACCTATAGTCACATCATGCAGTCCGTAATGGTTTGATTTCTAAGATATTCTATGGTTTGTATCATTCACAGCTAAATTTGCCAAATAACTCTAAATCTAACATGTAGAATCTGTTTCAAATGATTACTTTGACGCTCAACATAGTCACTTAATTTGCGGACTCGCTCCAGAGTAGGAAAAAGATGCTTTCTATTTTATTCAGCTAGGTACAATTATATTCTTACTCTAAAATCATATACAATAAAATAAATTTATTAGCATATCTTGTCTGCTAAATGAACTAACCTACAGCCTAAGGCATGGCGCATAGCCAGATAATATACAGTAGGCCGTCTCATATTCAGTTCTTCTGAAATACATTTTCTTAATGTTTCTTTTGACCTGCCTAAAATAATGGATTTAATGGGATGTAATGGATTTATTAGACTTGTTAAAATGTAGATATTCCAAAGGCGCACACCAGAGGCTTTTAGCCTATGCATGGAGGCCTGTAGAAGCTAACATGTTTATGTTAATATAGGGTCAATTACAGTGAGAACGACAATAACCGGCTGACAAAATGTAATGTCCGCCACATTCCCTCAGAATGGATTGCGCTTTTACATATGACTTGTGTCTGATACAGGTGAGGAAGGTCATTTAAGTTCATACCAATGATCCTGCTAATTTGTTTCACAATGTTACCCAGCCTGTTCTTACTCTTTAAGTTTAGATTTCCAAAACACTGAATGTTAAAATGGATTCAATGTCCACCCTTAAACCGCAGAGTTTCCTCAGCAAGAACAAGCGCTGATTTCCCTTTGAGATAACATACACATTGTCCAAAAAACTCAGTGCCAAGATATTTATATCGATCAGTCGTCACCACTGGCTCACCATCTATCAGAGTCTGCATTGTTGGCAGTGAGCCAATCTCAACCTCAAAAACCTTTCCTGCCTGGCGGAATGTTACATTTTTTACTGGACCATGACCACGGTGTGCATAAAGTAGAAACATTTGCTGGTGTCAAATCTCATATGAAAACATTATACACATTTTAAAAGCTGAGAAACAGCTGGGCTCCAGAGTGGCGCTGTGGTCTAAGGCACTTTGTCTCAGTGCTAGAGGCGTCACTACAGACAGCCTAGTTCGCATCCAGGCTTTATCACAACTGGGTGTGATTGGGAGTCCCAAAAGGTTGCACACAATAAGCCCAGTGTCATCTGGTGTTGGCCCTCATTGTAAATAATAATTGGTTCATTACTGACTTGCCTCATTAGGTAATTAAATTCCTGGAACAAAAGGTAACTGTTGACTGTAATGTCAACACAGTGGAAAGAAAGTGTTTTCCACCACTTCTAGGTCTTCTGCAACACATTGTGGGAGTTGATCAACTGACATGTCAACCCCACCCATATGTCTTTTGTAATTATGGATTACACCAGGCTGGTTGACAGCCTAGGAACATTGGGTTAACTGCCTTGTTCAGGGGCAGAATGACAGATTTGTATTTTGTCAGACTCGGGGATTTGAACTTGCCCACCACTCTAACCACTAGGCTACCCTGCCACCCCAGACATGAGGACAGATTGATACACGAGTGTGTAGGTGTGGGTTATAGGGTGTCTAATTGTTGTACATGTTTTCAACATGGGTGACTCTTAAAAGAGCCTGTTTTGTTTTTGTACAGACATCACACCTAAACAGCACCCTCACCTGAGAAGTAGAAATCAAAGAGAGATGAAATGGGAATTGAATAACTGCAGTTGATATAGCTAAGTAAATGGAAGAATACTCTTATTGCAATGTGAATGGCTCTTAAAATAGCCTTTGGTTGTGCATAGTGTAGTCTATGGTGTTGCCAGGGAACAGCACCCTCTTCAAAGAAGTAGGAGGTGAAGATCTCCCGCATACGGATTGCCTCTCTTACTGCATTGTTGGACCACATCCTTGAAACATCATGCAGAGCAGCAGACTTCTTCTCTGGCACACAGCGGCGAGTTGGAGATCCCTTCCTGTCCTCGTGTCCATCCTCATGAAGTTATGCAGGACACAGGTAGCCTTCACACACCTGAATTAGACTTTTACATCACCAGGTCATTGTGGATTACTAAAGTATAATATCCCTGATAACAAATCATGATAACATTGGATTGATAGATGGATGGGCACACATCAAGGATAGCGTCACAAGGATATCAATGATAGCGTCACAAATGAATACATAAATACCACTCGAAGCTTGATGATGAGTTGATCATTTGAATCAGCTGTGTAGTGCTAAGGCAAAAACAAAAATTTGCACCCCTTTGAGTCCCCAGGACCAGGACTGAGGACCACTGCTCTTCATTGCGACCTCTTAATCTGCAGACAGGCTTTCACAGCTCTCTGTATGTGAGGTCAGAAAACCTCACAAGAAGCAGACTTCATTATAGTCAAATTACACCACACTGAATATAATAAGTTACTATTATCTCCGTCCTCACTTCTAGGGACAGGAACTACACAAGTACCTGCCCTATCCAGAATAGCCTACTCCCTCACTTTGACAGTTGGCTGCTATCCTTTCACCCTCCTCCATGGCTATTAGCTAGCTGCCTACAAATGCATTTGAAGTTTTTTTTTACTGTGATAAATACATCAAGATAGCTAGCTAATATGAAGTTAGCTAAGTGAATTAAATATCACCAGCTACCTATCTATACAGTATTTGAAGTTGGCTAGATAGCAAGCTAGTCAAGTAGCTAGCAGCTCATTAGAGTTAGTCTTAACCATAGCTAGTTAGTGAAGGGGTTCACCTTGGGGTCATGATAGGGGCTGCACCAAATGTTTGATGTATTATAATAATTGATTATGCTTATGTTGTATTAATAGAAGGGGATGGGCTATAAGACCCCTCCCCACTACATTTATAGGGTCCTAGACTACAGATTAACAATATATATTCATTATAAGGTTTAACCTTTTGGGGTAGGGGCAGCATTTTCACTTTTGGATGAATTGCGTGCCCAAACTGAACCACCTCCTACTCTGTCCCAAATGCTAATATATGCATATTATTATTAGTATTGGTTAGAAAATATTCTGACGTTTCTAAAACTGTTTGAATGATGTATGTGAGTATAACAGAACTCATATGGCAGGCAAAACCCTGAGAAGAAATCCAAACAGGAAGTGAGAAGTCGAATCTCAAAACAGTGCCTAATTTAAATCCCTGATAGTTATGGATGTGCTTGCACTTCCTAGGGCTTCCACTAGATGTCACTGTCTTTAGAACCTGTTTTGAGGATTCTACTATAAAGGAGGGGCTCATACGAGCTATTTGAGTGAGTGGTCTGGCAGAGAGCCTCGGTCTCATGACGCGCGCTCCCGAGAGAGTTAGCTCCCGTTCCAATGCTTTTCTTCAGACAATGAAATTCTCCAGTTGGAACATTATTGATGATATACTGTATGTTAAAAACATCCTAAAGATTGATTGCAGACATGTTTTGACTTGTTTCTACGACCTATAACGGAACTCTTTGAGTTTTTGTCATGGAGGAAATGGTCGCGCCTCATAAAGATGGATTACTGGGCTGAACACGCTAACAACAAGTGGCTAAATTATGGGCTTTATAGAACTTTATGGAACAAATCAGTCATTTATTGTCGAACTGGGATTCCAGGGAGTGCCTTCTGATGAAGATCATCAAAGGGAAGTGAATATTGATGGTGGTTTTTCTAACTAATGTTGACTCCAAGATGGCGGACTTGTCTTTGGCTGTTTTTGGGTACTGAGCGCTGTTCTTGGATTATGCTTTTTAAAGTTTAAAAAAAATCTGACACTGTGGTTGCAGAGAGGATAAGTCTATCTTTAATTCTGTGAATAACACTTGCATCTTTTATCATGTTTTATTATGTTTATTATGAGTATTTCTGGGAAAATCACCAGATGTTTTGGAATCAAAACATTACTGCACGTAACGCGCCAATGTAAACTGAGATTTTTGGATATAAATATGCACATTATCGAACAAAACATACATGTATTGTGTAACATGATGTCCTATGAGTGTGATCTGATGAAGATCATCAAAGGTTAGTGATTAATTTTATCAATATTTCTGCTTGTTGTGCCTGCCTACTTTGGCTGGAAAAATGGCTGTATGTTTTTTTGACTTGGCTATGGGCTAACATAATCATATGTTGTGCTTTCGCTGTAAATCATATTTGAAATTGGACACCATGGGTAGATTTACAAGATGTTTATCTTTCATTTGCTGTATTGGACTTGTTAATGCGTGAAAGTTACATATTTCTAAAAAATATTTTTGAATTTTGCACGCTGCCTTTTCAGCGGAATGTTGTTGTGGGGTTCCGCTAGCGGAACACCTTACCCATCAGGTTAAAATTGTTCCAACATTCTTTTATAGTCTCTGCCTCTTATAAATACACAGTCTGAGAGATGTGTGAGTTATTGCAGTCAAAACAGGGTGTCTGTGAGAAAGCACCTAAAGGCTAAAAGAGATTCATAGACACAGATCCCTGCAGGGGAGTGAAAGAGATAAGAGACTAGTCAGACATACCATTATAAATCACCTTGGGGAGTGGAAATTTACTGCTGAGCCTTCAGATATTGTTTGTATAGCTGTGTATGCATGGGCTTGGTCTCATGAGTAGAAGGTAATGATGTAGGCAGTGACATCACTATGGGTTGACTGCAAGCATAATGAAATAACTTGGACCGTTTACTATTTTGCAGAACTTACTCGGAAACATTCGTGTTATGTTCCCGTTGTCAACTTCTGTCTGCAATTTCATTAATAAATTAATGATTGATTTACTTAAAGATATTGTCTGAATGCTAAATTCACCAATAAGCAAATGATTGACAAGGAACAAGGAACGAACCCCAACATTAGCTAATAATACATAGTTTTTAAAAAAACATTTTCGAAAGGTATTTACTTACTTGAATAGGTTCTCCCAGCCATGTGGACAATTGGAAACAGGGCAGCAAAGTTTGTTTGTCACCAGAGTGTTTTAGAGTATAGTTAAATAGTTATATGTACCCAATTAATAACCAGACCTTCATACAAACTTGCTATGCTGAATTCTTGACGCACAATTGAATGTGATGCTATATGCTGCCATATGTTGCCACAAGCGAGTCACAATGGGCGGCCTAAGGGGCACGCAGAAATGTACCGCTATCTAGTGTACATGCACCGTTAGGCCTACTTGTAGCTAATATTTTGGTTAACGTTAGCTAGCAGTCTCAAGCCACAGAAGTAGCCAACAGTAAGTGGACAGGAGGGAGTATGCCAGACCCCCCTAAAAGAGGCTTAGCCCCCCTATCCATGAATCTCTAGTGAAGTCCCTGGTCAAATATATATAAGCTTCAATACTGGATTAAAATTGAATCGTACAACACCAGCTCCGACGCTTGTCAACATAAAGGCGTGAAACTACCTCAAAATGCTGTAGACACCTTACGTAGAAAAAGGAATCTGGTTGATATCCCTTTCAATGGCCAATAGGGGTGCATAGGAACACAACGGTTTCAAAACATGAGTCACTTCCTGATAGGATTCGTCTTAGGCATTCGCCTGCAATATCAGTTCTGTTCTACTCACAGACAATATTTTTACAGTTTTGGAAACTTTAGAGTGTTTTCTAACCTAAGCTGTCAATTATATGCATATTCTAGCATCTGGTCCTGAGAACTAGGCCATTTTACTTTGGGCACGTTATTTTTCCAAAAATGAAAATAGTGCCCCCTAGCTTCAAGAGGTTAAAACTGCATTGTTGGTTAAGCGCTTCTAAGGAAGCATTTCACTGTAAGGTCTACACCTGTAAAGTTTGATTTGACTTATGTTATATATATATAAAACATAAGTCACATCATATATAATATAAGTCAAATCAAACTTTACAGGTGTATATATATAGGTGAAGTCGGAAGTTTACATACACTCAATTAGGATTTGGTAGCATTGCCTTTAAATAGTTTAACTTGGGTCAAACGTTTTGGGTAGCCTTCCACTAGCTTCCCACAATAAATTGGGTACATTTTTGCCCATTCGTCCTGACAGAGCTGGTGTAACTGAGTCAGGTTTGTAGGCCTCCTTGCTCGTGAACCGTTTTTTAGTTCTGCCCACAAATGTTCTATAAGCTTGAGGTCAGGGCTTTGTGATGGCCACTTCCAATACCTTGACTTTGTTGTCCTTGGAAAATTGTCCATTTGGAAGACCCATTTGCGACCAAGATTTAACTTCCTGACTGATGTCTTGAGATGTTGCTTCATTATATCCATATAATTTTCATCCCTCATGAAGCCATCTATTTTGTGCAGTGCACCAGTCCCTCCTGCAGCAAAGCACCTCCACAACATGATGCTTCCACCCCCGTGCTTCACGGTTGGGATGGTGTTCTTTGGCATGCAAGCCTCTCCCTTTTTCCTCCAAACATAACGATGGTCATTATAGCCAAACAGTTCTATTTTTCTCCAAAAAGTAAGAACTTTGTCCACATGTGCAGTTGCACACCGTAGTCTGGCTTTTTTATAGTGGTTTTGGAGCAGTGGCGTCTTCCTTGCTGAGCGGCCTTTCAGGTTATGTCGATATAGGACTCGTTTTTACTGTGGATACAGATACTTTTGTACCTGTTTCCTCCAGCATCTTCACAAGGTCCTTTGCTGTTGTTCTGGCATTGATTTGCACTTCTCGCACCAAAGTAAATTCATCTCTAGGAGACAGAGCGCGTCTCCTTCCTGAGCGGTATGACGGCTGTGTGGTCCCATGATAGTTATACTTGCGTTCTAATGTTTGTACAGATGAACATGGTACCTTCAGGCGTTTGGAAATTGCTCCCAAGGATGAACCAGACTTGTGGAGGTCTACATGTTTTTTCTGAAGTCTTGGCTGATTTCTTTTGATTTTCCAATGATGTCAAGCAAAGAGGCACTGAGTTTGAAGGTAGGCCTTGAAACACATCCACAGCTACACCTCCAGTTGACTCAAAGGATGTCAATTAGCCTATCAGAAGATTCTGAAGCCATGACATTTTCTGGAACTTAGTGTATGTAAACTTCTGACCCACTGGAATTGTGATTCAGTGAATGATAAGTGGAATAATTACTTGTGTCATGCACAAAGTAGATGTCCTAACCGACTTGCCAAAACTAGTTTGTTAACAAGACATTTGTGAAGTGGTTGAAAAACGAGTTTTGCTGACTCCAACCTAAGTGTATGTAAACTTCCAACTTCAACTGTATATATATATATACATGTATATCCAATCAAATGTTATGTATATTCATACTGTGGATTACACCAAAAGGTGATCGGAGGCATGCTGAGGCCAAATCGAGCTCTGTTACTGCATCGCCATGCGTCTCCCAAATTTTGTAACAATGCTGTATAGCTCCACATTGACATGATTGGTTGACGGTAGGTGAGGGTGGTACAATCTGTATAAACACAAACTCGCTTCCTTGACATCAACTCTGCATTGCTCCTTGAAGCACAAGAAGTATGAATGCCCTGACTTCTGGTGAGGCCATATCACCTTAAATGCTGCATGGCCAATGCAGAGGTCGGATTTACCATGCACCCAGATGCACAATGCACTTCTCTTTCCAGAATGCGCTCTTTCCCAGCGCATTCTTGTGTTTGCTATTTGCCTTTGATTGTTAATGTATATCAATTCCCCATTCCCCATCCCCACTTACAATTTTTTATCTACATGTTTGTTACTTTGGTTACAGTCATTTCTTGCGTTCAATATTATTATTCCAGTCTTCCTGTTTTCATTGTCGGAGTGGTCACATTGTTTGCAGAGTGCACAGCCTATGCTACACTTCTGAGAAACAAGTTTTGGTTCATTTAATTCCATTTACAAGTTCTGTTTAGTCATTATCTTTTGTTTTGAGCGCTACAATGTATCAAGCAGCCAACAGAGCTTTGAAGCGATTACGTGATATGAAAGCACAAGAACCCTGAAGAGACTTTGTACTCCAGTATCGATGGAGGTCAGGCAGTTCGGTAAATCCCATGTAAATGAGCAGTCCAAGATACCAGTAGGATACTGTAGGTGTAACTTCAAGCCACGCTCTGAGGGAATCACCATACGACGGGCACTCCAAAACAAGACCCTGACCCTGACTGTTTGTGAAATGACAAACCTCTACCACCAATGCCTGCATGAAAAACAAAAAGAAGAAGTTTGTCTCCCTTAGTTTTTCCTGTGCGGGCGACCGAACGGCCTGACATGCACTGCCAAGTTCTTGGGCAAAACAGAACGTTTACGCTTACGGGGACGTGGAGCACAAACAGAAAGACTTGGAGACAAGATGAGAAAAAAATTATAATTGTTAGTATATGATTTAAAAAAAAAAGTTTTTACATTACAGCCATTCTAAAATGGATTCAATTGTTTTTTCCCCTCAATCTACACACGATACCTCACAATTACAAATAAAAATGTTTTTGACCTTTTTAAAAAATTTATTAAAAATAAAAAACTGATATCACATTTACATAATTATTCAGACCCTTTCCTCAGTACTTTGTTGAAGCACCTTTGGCAGTGATTACAGCCTTGAGTCTTCTTGGGTAGGATACTACAAGCTTGGCACACCAGTATTTGGGGAGTTTCTCCCATTCTTCTCTGCAGATCCTCTCAATCTCTGTCAGGTTGGATGTGGAGCGTTGCTGCATAGTTATTTTCAGGTTTCTCCAGAGATGTTTGATCGGCTTGAAGTCCGGGCTCTGGCTGGGCCATTCAAGGACATTCAGAGCCACTCTTGCATTGCCTTGGCTGTGTGCTTCGGGTTGTTGTCCTGTTGGAAGGCAAACCTTCGCCCCAGTCTGAGATCCTGAGCACTCTGGAGCAGGCTTTCATCAAGGATCTCTCTGTACTTTGCTCCATTCATGTTTCCCTCAATCCCGAGTAGTCTCCCAGTCCCTGCTGCTGAAAAATATCCAATCTTGGTTTCATCAGACCAGAGAATCTTGTTTCTCATGTGCTGAATATTCTTTAGGTGCCCTTTGGCAAACTCCAAGCGGGCTGTCATGTGCCATTTACTGAGGAGTGGCTTCCGTCTGGCCACTCTACCATAAAGGCCTCGTTGGTGGAGTGCTGCAGAGATGGTCCGTCTCCCCAGATTGCTCAGTTTGGTCAGGCGGCTAGCTCAAGGAAGTGTCTTGTTGGTTCCAAACTTCTTCCATTTAAGAATGATGAAGGCCACTGTTTTCTTGGGGACCTTCAATGCTGCAGACATTTTTTGGTACCCTTCCCCAGATCGAACACAATCCTATCTCGAAGCTCTACGAACAATTCCTTCGACGTCATGACTTGGTTTTTGCTCTGACATGCCATGTCAACTGTGAGAATTTATATCTATAGATAGGTATGTGCCTTTCCAAAGCATGTCCATCCAATTGAATTTACGACAGGTGTACTCCAATCCAGTTGAAGAAACATCTCAAGGACGATCAGTGGAAACAGGATGCACCTGAGATTAATTTTCAAGTCTCATAGCAAAGGGTCTTTCTGTTTTTATTTATATTGAATTAGAAAAAATTGCAAAAAAATAGTTTTTGTTTAGTCATTAAGGGGTATTGTATGTAGATTGATGAAAAATATATATTTGATCTATTTTAGAACAAGGTTCGAAATGCGGAAAAAGGGAAGGGGTCTGAATACTTTGCTAATACACTGTATATAAAAAAGTCCTGATAATGCATAACAATAACACATAATTTCCAGTTCAAGAAATTGGCTGAGAGGCCTCAGGTGGTGGCTCCTCAACTTCCTCTGGCTCCTTGATCTCATTCTCTTCATTCTCGTCTTCTCCGAGTAGCTCAGCATCAAGGGCATCTTCCTCGAAGAAAGCAATGCCTTCATGGTCCTCCTCATCCTGCATGCCTTCTGCAGCAATGTCCCTCAGCTCTTCTGCCGTCCTCCTCCTCATAGACAGGGACTGCATTATGCGCCAGTATTGGTCCTCTATCCATTTCTAAACATATAGACAAACAATGAAAATTAACATTTAAAATGTAGATAAAATGTAGACCCCTCCAAAGAACACGCTAAGTTTGAAAAAAAGTTACGTTCAGAATACACTTCAGTAGATGAATTGCATTTCGATAGCCTAGGTACTGATGCATGCATCTATCTATAGTATTATATCTGCAACATAAATTAATTTCAAGAATATGTTCATTGTCAACTGGCTACTGTAGGAAAGTTACAAAGTAATTCAACAATTGTTACATAAATTTGCCTTTTAGCCCATATGTGGCATCGTATGAAGTGGACATTATGTTGTACACTCACTAGTCTTTCACTCACATTTTATTAGATATATTTTACCATAATGGTCGGATCACATCATGTTACGAGTGATGTAGCCTACAGTCAGAGAAGGAAGATGGACCATGCTGATTGGCAGGTTAAATTATGTCCAATGCGGTTGCAAAGTAAAAGGGGGAGGCGGGATTAGGTCAGCTCCTTTTCTCCTTGCTTGTCAGATCTCAGAAAAGGTCAAATTGTGAACCTGACAAATAAATTTAACACAGAAAATGTATATGCCATATCTCACAATCCATTGGACTTCCACAATTGAGTATTTTCACTGTGACATAACGTTTGTTTTTTGTAGATTTACGTTATTACACAATGTTCTATATAGCGCTGCAGTGAATGGGGGGAGGCTGTATAACCCTGTGACGTAGCTCTAGCTCTACCTCACGCTCTGAGAGAGGTGCGCAGTTTGACAGACAGCCCAACGAGTCAGATGGGTTTAGGAACAAACACACATTTTTGAATTGTTCCGTTATTCCCCTTTAAGTTTATGATTGCAGTGAAGTTCAATAACTCATCGACCACATACTGTGTGTGACAAATGAAGAACAGAGGCTGAAACTGCTGCCGCTTGCTACAGGTGCCGTGCCCAATATGTCAGATACTCGAGTGAGTGTTATTAGCTCCAATAAGTGTATTTTGTTCAATAGTAGAGAGTGAGGTTCAGGTTTGCTAACTATTCATCTGTAAGTGGGCTTGTTGTTGCCATGCCTTTGGGGGGAAAAGAAGCAGCATAAGGAAATTAAATCTGAGTCAGAGATAAAGAAAGCTCTTTCTCTGTGGATACCTCTAGCAGTGTGTGGGAATGGGGAATTCATGGGTGTACACTACTGAAGGGGCGTAAAGCACACTTCTACTAACCTGGTTATGGTTCATTCATAATGAGTTGCTTTGGATGAACATCTCATTCCTTGTCATATTTCAGTCCAGGTTTGTGGCTACCGGCTATTTGCCAGTTTTGCCACCATGTTGCAGAGGCAGTAGTATAATTAATGGTCTTGCCCCACTGTAAGTAGTTCACTAAACTTTTATGGTGTTCCATTAACTCTATTTTGTGGGTTTCCACTCTAGAAAGAACCCCAGCTTTGCTCAGTAATCATAGTGTTCCATCAAATCAGTGATCGTTATTTAAAAATTGATTGTCGGTAGCAATTCCTCCTTTCTCCATCAAAATCTTCATTCTGTTTCCCCTAACTTCCATCTCAGATAATGAACAATGGATAATGGGCAAGATAGCGCCGACAGAGATGGTCGCCTCGCTTCGCATTTTTAGGAAACTGCAATATTTGATTAAAAAAATTAAAAAATCTTACATTGTTACTCCAGGAAATCTTAAGTCTTATTACATACAGCCGGGAATAACTATTAGATATAAGAGCAACGTCAACTTACCAACATTACGACCAGTAATACGACTTTCCCAAAGCGGATCCCCTGTTCGGACCACCACCCAGGACAATGGATCTGATCCCAGGAGGCGACCCAAAACAAAGTCGCCACAGAAGGATCAGAGGGAACGGTCTTCTGATCAGGCACCGTAGACGGGCACATCACTCACTGCTCCCGAGGTATACTACTCGCCAATGTCCAGTCTGTTAACAACAAGGTAGACAAAATTCGAGCAAGGGATGCCTTCCAGAGAGATATCAGAGATTGTAACATTCTCTGTTTCACGGAAACATAGCTCACTCGGGATATACCCCCCCCCATGCAGATACCTCAACAGCCCTGAAAGAACTTCACTGGACTCTATGTAAACTAGAAACCATATATCCTGAGGCTGCATTTATTGCAGCTTGGGATTTTAACGAGCTAATCTGAAAACAAGGCTCCCTAAATTTGATCAACATACTGAATGCGCGACTCGATCTGGCAGCATTCTGGATCAGTGCTATTCTAACTTCCGCGACGCATACAAAGCCCTCCCCCGCCCTCCTTTCGGCAAATCTGACCATGACTCCATTTTGTTGCTCCCAGCCTATAGACAGAAACTAAAACAGGAAGCGCCCGTGCTCAGGTCTGTTCAACGCTGGTCCAACCAATCGGATTCCACGCTTCAAGATTGCTTCGATCACGTGGACTGGGATATGTTCCGGATAACTTCAGACACAAACATTGATGTATACACTGACTCGGTGAGCGAGTTTATTAGCAAGTGCATCAGTGATTTTCAAGGCCTACCTTCAAACTCAGTGCCTCTTTGCTTGACATCATGGGAAAATCAAAAGAAATCAGCCAAGACCTCAGAAAAACAATTGTAGTCCTTCACAAGTCTGGTTCATCCTTGGGAGCAATTTCCAAATGCCTGAAGGTATGTTCATCTGAACAAACAATTGTACACAAGTATAAACACCATGGAATCATGCAGCCATCATACCGCTCAGGAAGGAGACGTGTTCTCTCCTAGAGATGAACGTACTTTGGTGCAAAAAGTGCATATCAATCCCAGAACAATAGCAACGGACCTTGTGAAGATGCTGGAGGAAACAGGTACAAAAGTATCTATATCCACAGTAAAACGAGTCCTGTATTGACATAATCGTAAATGCCGCTCACCAAGGAAGAAGCCACTGCTCCAAAACCGCCATAACATAGCCAGACTACGATTTGCAACTGCACATGGGGACAAATATTGTACTTTTTGGAGAAATGTCCTCTGGTCTGATGAAACAAAAATAGAACTGTTTGGCCATAATGACCATCGTTATGTTTGGAGGAAAAAGGGGAGGCTTGCAAACCGAAGAACACCATCCCAACCGTGAAGCACGGGGGTGGCAGCATCATGTTGTGGGGATGGCCTCACGAGGAAGGAAAATTATATGGATATATTGAAGAATATATTGTCTCAAGACATCCGTCAGGAAGTTAAAGCTTGGTCGCAAATGGATCTTCCAAATGGACAATGTTCCAAGGACAACAAAGTCAAGGTATTGGAGTGGCCATCACAAAGACCTGACCTCAATCCTACAGAAAATTTGTGGGCAGAACTGAAAAGCATGTGCGAAAAGCATGTGCGAGCTAGGAGGCCTACAAACCTGACTCAGTTACACGAGCTCTGTCAGGAGGAATGGGCCAAAAATGTGGTAAGCTTGTGGAAGGCTACCTTAAACGTTTGACCCAAGTTAAACAATTTAATGTCAATGCTACCAAATACTGATTGATTTTATGTAAACTAATTTTTACAAGGAGTAAATGTCAGGAATTGTGAAAAACTGAGCTTAAATGTACTTGGCTAAGGTGTATGTAAACTTCCGACTTCAACTGTATATACAGTGAGGGAAAAAAATATTTGATCCCCTGCTGATTTTGCACGTTTGCCCACTGACAAAGAAATTATCAGTCTATAATTTTAATGGTAGGTTTTTGAAAATTGAGAGACAGAATAACAACAAAATCCAGAAAAACGCATGTCAAAAATGTTATAAATTGATTTGCATTTTAATGAGGGAAATAAGTATTTGACCCCCTCTCAATCAGAAAGATTTCTGGCTCCCAGGTGTCTTTTATACAGGTAACAAACTGAGATTAGGAGCACACTCTTAAAGGGAGTACTCCTAATCTCAGTTTGTTACCTGTATAAAAGGCACCTGTCCACAGAAGCAATCAATCAATCAGATTCCAAACTCTCCACCATGGCCAAGACCAAAGAGCTCTCTAAGGATTCAGGGACAAGATTGTAGACCTACACAAGGCTGGAATGGGCTACAATACAATCGCCAAGCAGCTTGGTGAGAAGGTGACAACAGTTGGTGCGATTATTCGCAAATGGAAGAAACACAAAAGAACTGTCAATCTCCCTCGGCCTGGGGCTCCATGCAAGATCTCACCTCGTGGAGTTGCAATGATCATGAGAACGGTGAGGAATCAGCCCAAAACTACACGGGAGGATCTTGTCAATGATCTAAAGGCAGTTGGGACCATAGTCACCAAGAAAACAATTGGTAACACACTACGCCGTGAAGGACTGAAATCCTGCAGCGCCCACAAGGTCCCCCTGCCCAAGAAAGCACATACATGCCCGTCTGAAGTTTACCAATGAACATCTAAATGATTCAGAGGACAACTGGGTGAAAGTGTTGTGGTGGGATGAGACCAAAATTGATCTCTTTGGCATCAACTCAAATCGCCGTGTTTAGAGGAGGAGGAATGCTGCCTATGACCCCATGAACACCATCCCCGCCGTCAAACATGGAAGTGGAAACATTATGCTTTGGGGGTGTTTTTCTGCTTACGGGACAGGACAACTTCACTGCATCAAAGGGACGATGGACAGGGAGGGCCATGTACCATCAGATCTTGGGTGAGAACCTCTTCCCTCAGCCAGGGCACTGAAAGTGGGTCGTGTATGGGTATTCCAGCATGACAATGACCCAAAACACACGGCCAAGGCAACAAAGGAGTGGCTCAAGAAGAAGCACATTAAGGTCCTGGAGTGGCCTAGCCAGTCTCCAAACCTTAATCCCATAGAAAATCTGTGGAGGGAGCTGAAGGTACGAGTTGCCAAACGTCAGCCTCGAAACCTTAATGACTTGGAGAAGAGGAGTGGGACAAAATCCCTCCTGAGATGTGTGCAAATCTGGTGGCCAACTACAATAAACATCTGACTTCTGTGATTGCCAATAAGGGTTTTGCAGAGGGGTCAAATACTTATTTCCCCCATTAAAATGCAAATCAATTTATACGATTTTTGACATGCGTTTTTCTGGATTTTTTTGTTGTTATTCTGTCTCTCACTGTTCAAATAATCCTACCATTAAAATTATAGACTGATAATTTCTTTGTCAGTGAGCAAATGTACAACATCAGCAGGAGATCAAATACTTTTTTCCCTCACTGTACCTATATCTCTGCACATGTAAATATGGTATTGGAACTGAGTTTTTAAATATTTCCTCTATATTGTATGCATACTTACTTACCTTATTGTGTATGTCATATTTCTTATTCTTATTGCTATTTTTTTCTAGTAATAGACTGTTATTTATTGTTGCATTGTTGGGTTTTGAGTTTGCAAGAAAGGCATTTCTCTGTACTTGTGCATGCAACATTAACTTGAGCGTGTTTGAGATTCTCTGGATTGATGTGTATGACAGCATGTTCCAGTGTCTGACTTCTGCAGTTTTCAAATAGCATCACAATCCATCACACAACAGTTTGAAAGTACCCAATGGGAATTATGTGTGGTGGGTTCAGTAACACATTTGTTTTTCAAGTTCTTGTCTCACTTGACAGGCGCCAGACCGTATAGTATTGTGGTGATATCACCCCATTGAACCCTTCCCATCTGTTGAGCCAATGGATTTTGTTGTAATAACGTAATTAAGATTCTGTCAATGTCTCACCACTCTTGCTTAATCTCAGTTGCTGTAATAGTTGTTGTTTTACTTCCTTTGTTCCAATGTCTGTGTCGGGTAGAAAACCAATTTGGGTCGGCCTGATTGTTCCGCCGTATGGCCAGGCTATTCCAGATGAGTGATTCAGGAGATAACTGGGTTTTTGTGTGACTGCACTTGGTTCTGTGTGTAGGAAGGTGTGGCAGTCAGAGCCCTGAGAGCAGCTTGGCTGCCTGGGGGCGTCAGGATCAACTCCAGGGCTCTGTGGAGCTCAAACCACCTGATTTGAGGGAGGCCTTTGTTCTCACGCACTTTGGAGATAAGGAGCCAATGCAGGATTTGTGCTCAGGTCTCTGTAGGAAACGGTTGGAGGGTAAGAAAGAATTATTCCTAGATCTTAATGTAAAAACATTGAATAAGGCAGGATTCATGCTCTGAAGTGTATAACCTTGATGGTCTCACTGAGGAGGATAGAGGAAGCTGGACTTTAAACCAGGGAGTTCAATCTTCTCTGATGTAATGGAACTTGTCTATTTTCACTCTCAGATTGACAGGAAGAGGCTTTCACTCTTCCACATCAGTCACAGCGTTTTCCTCTGCCTGATATTTTAACCCTCTGGGCCGAGGTGTGACAGGCTCAGCCACAGAAAGATGGATCTGCTCTGTGTTCCAGTGACACAAACATGATACATTAGGAACCCAACAAAACACGAGTGTTCACGATACCGTTTTAGTAATTGTACTCCCATCAAAGCCTACTGTTAACGGTAGTGTGCTCTAGTAAGGGTCTTGTAGCAGCCCCTGTACAGCTTCACTGCAACACTCTGGATGGAGGAGGAGTGAACTCTCTGGGTGAACCAGTAGCAGTGATCTTGTTTATCACCTTCTCTGCACAGTGGTCTCTCCAGAGATAAAGTGAACTAGAGTTTTTGTTGTTGATCTGGCATTTCTTTCCTTCCCAACACTGCCAGGAAAAACAATTGGAAGTAGCACAGCACATGCCATGATGGATCTCCAGAGGCGTGCAGGACACTACATCTCTGAGTGGGCCTGTGTCTGGCGCTGACTCACAGTAATAAAAACATATATATACGGTTGAAGTCAGTAGTTTACATATACTTAGGTTGAAGACATTAAAACTAGTTTTTCAACCACTACACACATTTCTTGGAAACAAACTATAGTTTTGGCAAGTCGGTTAGGACATCTACTTTGTGCATGACACAAGTCAATTTTCCAACAATTGTTTACAGACATATTATTTCACTTATAATTGTTACGGTTTTCTTCCGTCGAAGGAGAGCCGGACCAAAATGCAGCATGGTAATTTTCATACATGTTTAATAATGATGAAAAAACAAACAATACAAAAACAACAAATGTAACGTGAAAACCTATACAGCCTATCTGGTGCACGCAAACACAGAGACCGAAACAATCACCCACGAAACACTCAAAGAATATGGCTGCCTAAATATGGTTCCCATTCAGAGACAACGATAATCACCTGCCTCTGATTGAGAACCATTTCAGGCAACCATAGACTTTTCTAGATAACCCTACTAAGCCACAATCCCAATACCTACTAAAACCCCAAGACAAAACACACCACATAATAAACCCATGTCACACCCTGGCCTGACCAAAATAATAAAGAAAACACAAAATACTAAGACCAGGGCGTAACAATAATTCACTGTATCACAATTTCAGTGGATCAGAAGTTTACATATACTAAGTTGACTGTGCCTTTAAACAGCTTGGAAAATTCCATAAAATGATGTCATGGCTTTAGAAGCTTCTGATAGGCTAATTGACATTATTTGAGTCAATTGGAAGTGTACCTGTGGATGTATTTCAAGGTCTACCTTCAAACGCAGTGCCTCTTTGCTTGACATCATGGGAAAATCTAAGACCTCATAAAAATATTGTAGACCTCCACAAGTCTGGTTCATCCTTGGGGGCAATTTCAAAACGACTGAAGGTATCATGTTCATCTGTACAAACATTAGAACGCAAGTATAAACACAATGGGACCACGCAGCCGTCATACCGCTCAGGAAGGAGACACGTTCTGTCTCCTAGAGATGAACGTACTTTGGTGCGAAAGAGGAAATCAATCCCAGAACAACAGCAAAGGACCTTGTGAAGATGCTGGAGGAAACACGTACAAAAGTATCTATATCCACAGTAAAACAAGTCCTATATCGACGTAACCGCTCAGCAAGGAAGAAGCCACTGCTCCAAAACCGCCATAAAAAAGCCATACTATGGTTTGCAACTGCACATGGGGATAAGATCTTACTTTTTGGAGAAATGTCCTCAGGTCTGATGAAACAAAAATATAACTGTTTGGCCATAATGACCATCGTTATGTTTGGAGGAAAAAGGGGGAGAATTGCAAGCCGAAGAACACCATCCCAACCGTGAAGTACGGGGGTGGCAGCATCATGTTGTGGGCATGCTTTGCTGCAGGAGGGACTGGTGCACTTCACAAAATAGATGGCGTCATGAGGTAGGACAATTATGTGGATATATTGAAGCAACATCTCAAGTTGTCAGTCAGGAAGTTGGTCGCAAATGACCCCATGCACACTTCCAAAGTTTTGGCAAAATTACTTAAGAACAACAAAGTCAAGGTATTGGAGTGGCCATCACAAAGCCCTGACCTCAATCCCATAGAATATTTGTGGGCAGAACTGAGAAAGCTTGTGCGAGCAAGGAGGTCTACGAACCTGACTCAGTTACAGCAACTCTGTCAGGAGGAATGGGCCAAAATTCACCCAACTTACTGTGGTAAGCTTTTGGAAGTCTACCCGAAATGTTTGACCCAAGTTAATTTGGCTAAGGTGTATGTAAACGTCCGACTTCAACTGTATATATTTTTTACCAATGAGTTTTTTATCCGTCTGTTTTATAGGAATGAATAAATACCATATTTAATGTATTTCATATATTTTTAGTAGTGGGTAATATATTGTGGGGCGTAGCACAGATGTAACCCTCTTGACCACCACTTGTCTAATCACATTGACAAGTTGAACATTTTCCTGGAGAGGCAGAAAGAGCAGGAAGCTGAGGGTGTGGTTCAGTGATTATGCCCAGAGAGCTGAGTTGTCCATAGAGATTGCTTGTCTGGAAAGCAGCCATCATTCTACAGTAATCGAGATGGAGAGCCTAGATCTCCATGGCCCCTGGTTTAGAAGAGAGAAAAATCTCTCAGGAAAAAAAGGAACGTAATAAAAAACAAAATGGCTCTGGAAAAGATGGATGCATCATAAACTAGAATGCATTATTAATAGAATAGAAGCAAAGAAGCTCTCAGTATATGTTCAGTCTACAGGGACACTGTGGCATTGAATGAAGGACATCTCTCTCTCATTGAAGGAATGTTCATCTTTTTTTTCCTCTGGGAAATCATTTCAATCAACATGAGCTAAAGTCCACAAGACTTGGAACACATTTACATCAAGAGTTCTGTTTACCTCACTGCTCAGTGAATGTTCAGAGTAGAGTGAACCACAGATCTCTGGTTCCCAGTAGCTTTCAGTTTGCTTCAGAATGTATTTGCTGTGCATCTTATTAGGGTTTTTCAAAATGTTGGGCATAAATACACACCACTACAGACTCACACTGTGAAGAGGCTTTAATGAACCCTGAAAGAGTCCAAATCCAGCAAATCATTTAGAGACGGTTTGCAGGCCTTAAAGGCAACAGGAACTCAAAGGAAGGCCTGTACCTGCCTGTATACTGCACCCTGCTTAGTTAATGAGCCAAAGTCAGACTTCTTTTGTTTGATAACTGGGCCGCCAGATTTAGCACATTTTACAGACCCATATTTTGTTCAGCTACTTTATTCTCTCATGGAAGAATGAGAGGTCAGCGGCATTTATGGGGAAGTGATACAACACAGGTGTAAGATTTCAAGAGATGAGGGATACAGTGCCTTCAGAAAGTATTCACTTTTTCCACATGTTGTTGTGTTACAGCCTGAATTCAAAATGGATTCAATTGGATTTTGTGTCACTGGCCTACACACAATACCCCATAATGTCAAAGTGGAATTATATTTAAAAAAATGTTTACAAAGTAATTACAAAACATGGATCCTGTTTGCAATAAGGCACTAAAGTAAAACTGCTAAAAATGTGGCAAAGAAATTAACTTTATGGCCTGAATACAAAGCGTTATGTTTGGGTCAAATCACTGAGTACCACTCTTCAAGCATGGACGTGGCTGCATAATGATGTGGGTATGCCTGTCATCTGCAAAATCCCAGAGAAAAACCTGGTTCTGTCTGCTTTCCAACAGACACTGGCAGACAAATTCACCTTTCAGCAAAACTAAAGCACAAGACCAACGAGTTGCTTACCAAGAGGACATTGAACGTTCCTGAGTGGCCTAGTTATTGTTTTGATTTAAATTGGCTTGGAAATCTATGGCAAGACTTGAAAAGGGCTGTGTAGCAATGATCAACAACCAACTTGACAGAGCTTGAAGAATAAAATGTTTTAAAAAAAATGCAAATACTGTACAATCCAGGTGTGCAAAACTCTTACAGACATACCCAGAAAGACTCTCAGCTGTAATCGCTGCCAAAAGTGATTCTAACATGTATTGACTCAGGGGTTTAAATACTCATGTCAATTAGATATTTTTGTATTTCATTTTCAATACGTTTGCTACAATTTCTAAAAACATGTTCTCACTTGTGGGATATTGGGATATAATGGGATATTTTGTGTAGGTGGATGAGCGGAAAGAATACATTTTGAAATCAGGCTGTAACGCAACAAAATTAAGGCACTGTGGCTTTCATTTAGATGCCCAATTTAGTTTTTTTTGTTGCCCACATCTCTTTTAGACCAGTGGAATCAAGTTGAGGTCAACTTACAAACTACCCTGGTCTATTGCTGACGGAAGAGTTGAACTGAACACAACTCCTAGTTCAGAACCAGAGTCTGATCATGTCTCTTACCATTAATAGTCAGTTGCGCACTATGTAGATATTATACAGTTAAGATTAGGGACAGCCCATTAATTCAGTTCTAAAATGCCATCGTTGATCTCTCTATGTATGTGGTTCAGATGTTATCTGTTCTGCACAATACTTACTATACCAGGGGTATACAACTCTTACCCTACGAGGTCCGCAGCCTGCTGGTTTTCGTTTCTACTTGATAATTAATGGTACCCACCTGGTGTGCCAGGTCTAAATCAGTCCCTGATTTGAAGGGAAGAGTGAAAAAAAGCAATGGATAAATAAAACTGCCAGTGAAGTTCTCATGTTTATCATCGTTAGTGGTTCAATCTCTCCACATAGATTGAAGGTTGAATGTTTAGGTCTTGTGTAGACTAGGGCTTTGCATTTTGTTCACCTTGTACACAACTCTCTCGGCTCAGTTGTCATTGCTATGTCATCCTTGGTTTACCTTATACAACAACTCTCTCACTACAGTTGTCATTGCTATGTCATCATGTGTTTACCTTGTATACAAGTCTCTCAGCACAGTTCACATTGCTATGTCATCATTTGTTTACCTTGTATACAAGTCTCTCAGCACAGTTGTCATTGCTATGTCATCATTTGTTTACCTTGTATACAAGTCTCTCAGCACAGTTGTCATTGCTATGTCATCATTTGTTTACCTTGTATACAACTCTCTCAGCAGAGTTGTCATTGCGATGTCAACATTTCTTTACCTTGTATACAACTCTCTCAGCATGGTTGTCATTGCTATGTCAACATTTGTTTACCTTGTATACAACTCTCTCAGGACAGTTGTCATTGCTATGTCAACATTTGTTTACCTTGAATACAGCTCTCTCAGCACAGTTCTCATTGCTGTCATCATTAGTTTACCTTGTATCCAAGTCTCTCAGCACAGCTCTTGTTGTTATGCCATCATTAGTTCAACCTCTCTAGTAGTTGTGGTCCCAGTACTCTTTTAAAACATGTGATATGTCTTTAGAAAGCCTAACAGTAGTTTTCTGAGAGGCTGTGATGTTGAGTCCCACAGCATTCTTTGTGTTCTGTATTGTATCTGTTAGGCTACCATCTGTTGTCAGGGCTAGTCAAATAGCATGACAAAGATGTCCACAGTGTTTGGATCTGCACCCACTTAGAGCTAGCTGCCTGCATCATGAGGGTTTAGTACCAAGGCTTTTAGTATAACAGACAATGAGGAGGTTGAAGGATTGGAGGTGGAGGTTGAATGATGGCTGGAGCAAAACCCATTGAAATCGTATTACAGAGCACTGCTCCATTTGTGTTTTTGTCAGATATCAGAAGTACGAAAGCTCTGCCTTCAAATCACTCCCCACAGACTTCAGACACCTTAGAAAATAAGGACTTTGTTGCTGTTATGCAACATCTATGGAGTGATTTCAGTGCCAACAAACTATTTGAAAAACAATATTTTTGCATTTGTATTTAGATATTGAATTTTTATGTAATATTTTTGAATTTTTCAAATGAATATATATTAATTCATCAATTGAACTTGTTTCTATGTTTAGCGGAGATCTCCAGTGTATAAAGGGAGGGCAAAAAAGCACCTAACAACGCACTCAATATCTAAATACGAGTGGTCTGGGGCAGGTGTTACATTGCGAGCATTTTCAGGTGCATTGTTAATAACAGTGGTTTTGGGAAACAGCTCTGAGATTTAACGATGCTCCTATGAAGAATCTAACGAAGAACTTGGCCTTAAGATGCTTTTGGGAAACCAGGCCCTGGTTCGAATCCAGTAAGTCACAACAGCAAGGTTAAATAGTCAACTATATTGTTTTATGTGGGCCAAAATGCTGTTTTTGTGTCACTTCTGCGTGACCTGTAAACATCATAGAGGTGAACAGAAGGCATGAGCATGTTCCAGAGAGTCTTTCAGGAATGGGTTCAAAATAGCTTGTAGCCCAAACGATTCAACATGCCACATTGGCTTCAGAAACTGCCAGAAACCTGTTTAACATAGAGTGCATCTGAGAAGTTGAATATATGAAACTTTGGTCAACTTGAAACTATAGTTTGTAAACTTGATACACAGACAATGAATGCAAAAACTACCATATTGAAACTGAATATATAAATATTGAATTTTCAATTAAATTGAGATTTTATTTGAAAACAAATTCATTCAATTCAGTTTCAAATCATTAAATTAAAATTCGTAAAATTGTTACGTGGGCTCCCTCTCCGGCCCCTAGGTCACCAGGCTGCTCTCTATGGCGCACACTTGTCACCATTGTTACGCGCATCAGCGCATTATGACACTCACCCTGACTCCATCACCTCTTTGATTACCTGCCATATGTCACTCCCTTTGGTTCCTTCCCCAGGCGCCATTATTTCTGTGTCTTGTCTGTGAGTCATTTGTGTTTTGTATTATGTTACGTTTATTTATTAAAACACTCACTCCCTGAACTTGCTTCCCGACTCTCAGCGCACAACATTACAGAATGACGCCTCACCAAGGGAAGCATCAGAGAGTGTTTTTGTTGTTGTTTTTGTTTTGGAGGTGGTGTCGGGTCCAGGTGTCAGAACCGGAGCTACCTGGGAGGCCTGAGCGGGTTTGTCCCATGCCTTGGCGGGTTCAACGGGTTCCCCTGACTCAGCTGGCTCAACGGGTTCCCATACCTCGACCGAGGCAACCGGGGAGGTCTCAGCTGGCTCATCAGGCTCTCACTCCTCAGTTGGTTCATTAGGTTTAAGCGCCTCAGCGGAGGCGACCGGTCCACTCCTGATCCCCGGGAACGTCCCTGTGGTTGGCGTCCTGCGGCTGGGGCCGAACGCACCGGGGAGGGGGTACTGTCACGTATGCTCTCTCTCCGGTGCTCTAGGTCACCATGCACCCGCGCCTCAGCTGGATCAACAGGTTCCAGGCGCCTTAGCAGAGGGGACCAGTCCGCTCCTGATCCCCGGGATCGTCATCCTGGTCAGCGTCCTGTGGCTGGAGCCGTGTGTCTGGGAGGGGGTACTGTCATGTGTGCTCCCTCTCCGGCCTCTAGGTCACCAGGCTTCTTGTTATGGTGCATACCTGTCAGCATCGTTACACGGAACCCAAACCGGCGGGATTATGTTATGTTTATTTATAAAAAAACACTCCCTGAACTTGCTTCCCGACTCTCAGCGCACAACGTTACAAAATGTATGAATTCAGTTATTCAATATCTGAATACAAATGCAAAAATATTGAATTAAATATTTGGTTTGCAATTTTCCCACGTATGGAAATAGAGCCTTGCAAATAGAGCCTGCAAGAAGAGCTTGGAGAGTGGAAAATTGTGGAGACCCAATGTCCAAGTAGTCTACGCGTACAGTACCAGTCAAAATTCTGGACACACCTACTCATTCAAGGGTTTTTCTTTATTTTTACTAATTTAGGTAATATTTTAGATTCTTCAAAGTAGCCACCCTTTGCCTTCCTTGATGACAGCTTTGCACACTCCACTGACATTACACAACATGTATTCCATTGCATGAGCCACACCAGGTAACATCATTTGATTGAACATTCTACATTACCATGGAAATTATTGCATCACAATACCAAGCAGCCATTGCGAGTGTAACCATGAGTCTACCAGTCAAATTGCCAGGGTTAGAGATTCCAAGCCCATTCTATTTGTTTGCTACAACAGCTTACTTGTTTCAGCAATGGGGAAACAGTTTCATCACATTGTTAAGAGTCCATGTTATTGCAGAAAATGACTCCACCACAAAAGTACCAGGCCGTTCCGTCTTTAGTCAGATATTTTATTTTCATGGTCTTCATCCATAACCGTCGGTTATACGGTAATTGTGCCAGCCCTACCTCAGACTGCATAGAGCAGAACGTGCTGAAGTTCAGAACACTTCAGCACGTGCTCTTCTGTCAGTTAGCCCTCCACACAGGCTCTAAATGGTCCCTCAGCGTCACTCCATCTGTCCTGTAGTTTTCGATGTGAAGAGCTTCTCTCTCTGTGTTGATGGGCTGTTGGTAGTTGTTATGGGTGTAATGGTCCTCCCCTGGGGTGCTGTACTGTACAGAGGGGTTTTAATAGGAATGTCCTGGATGCTGCTGTTCTCTGTGGAGGTTAAAGTTTGTGGGACAGATGCTGACAACAGCTGACTTAACAGCATTGCACTGAACACAGCCATAAAGTAATTGGATCCACAAATCAGCTGACGGCTCCAGGTTTATAGTGGCCCGTGGCTTTTTGGGCCGTATTTCATGGCCTAGTGGGAAGGCTGTCAGGGGCATTTTGAGGTAGCAAGGGTCCTCAGAAGTGCTGGTAAGAGGAAACGCTGCTGGTTATGAATGAACCTCACTGGAACCCAACCCAACGAATCAATCTCTACTCTTCAGCTGTCAATGATGACAGCACCTGACCTCAGTAAACTAAGTCTTCCTATTAGAAGTGTTTGGCTCATCTGGAATTAGGAGACACAGTCGTTTTCAGTAGTTCCTGAATTGTATTTCTGTCAGATTCTCTAGGTTGTAGGCCCACTTCAAACGCTAGTTCATTTTGGATCACCTCGTCACTTAATTTGAGCTAAAAGTAATTCATGACCGTGACAAGAAGTACAGACATGTATTGCAAGCTTGTAACAAAGAGATGGAAAGGACAGGACCCCGCTGTTCTAGTTATCTGTTACACCCTGCTTCCCTATGGACTGAATTAAGAGGTCAGAGTGTCTGAGGCAGCTCAGTGGGAGAGAATCAGCTCTCTTGACTTCTGCCCCTCCTCTTCTTTTCCTGGAAACAGACAACACTAGCATGCACCACTCTTCTTTCTGAACTCTGTATTTTCTCCATTCTCTCTCCTTACCTTCTCTCATTTCTACTTTGTGTGCATCTCATGTCTCTCTCTATAACCACTAATGCTGTGTCTGTCCTCTTTTTATAACAGTATGCTTTGTTATTCCCACCAAATAGAAACAAATCTTCCAGGGTCATGAACAGGTCACTGGAGAATAGTGCGGGGACAGGGTGAAAAGCCAAAAAACATTGCTTTTTCTTTTCAGTTGTACATAACTCCTACTCCCTCTCTCTGATAAGAGCAACATCAAATCAAACTTTATTTGTCAACAAGTCTATACTTTACCGATAAATGCTTACTTACAAGCCCTTAACCAACAGTGCAGTTCAAGAAGAGTTAAGAAAAGATATACCAAGTAGACTAAAATAAAAAGCAATAATAAGTAACACAATAAGAATAATAAGTAACACAATAAGAATAAAAATAGCGAGGCTATACAGGGAGCACCGGTACCAAGTCAGTGTGCAGGGGTACGGGTTGAGGTCATTTGTAAATGTAGGTGAGGGTGAAGTGACTATGCGTAGATAATAAACGGTGAGTAGCAGCAGTGTACAATGTTAACATTGACAAAGCAAGTGAAGTAGATAATATACAAGGTAAGTAAAATAACAGTAAACATTACACTCACAGAAGTTCCAAAAGAATAAAGACATTACAAATGTCATATTATGTATATATACAGTTTTGTAACAATGTACAAATGGTTAAAGTACAAAAGGGAAAATAATTAGGTTATATTGGTTTACAATGTGTTTGTTCTTCACTGGTTGACCTTTTCTTTTGGCAACAGGTCACAAATCTTGCTGCTGTGTTGGCACACTGTGGTATTTCACACAGTAGATATCGTGTTTGTTTTCTAATTCCTTGTGGATCTGTGTAATCTGAGGGAAATATGTGTCTCTAATATGGTCATACATTGGGCAGGAGATTAGGAAGTGCAGCTCAGTTTCCACCTCATTTTGTGGGCAGTGTGCACATAGCATGTCTTCTCTTGAGAGCCAGGTCTGCCATCAGCGGCCTTTCTCAGTAGCAAGGATATGCCACTGAGTCTGTACATAGTCAAAGCTTTCCATAAATTTGGGTCAGTCACAGTGATCAGGTATTCTGCCACGGTGTACTCTCTGTTTAGTGCCCAAATAGCATTCTAGTTTGCTCATTTTTTTTGTTAATTCTTTCCAATGTGTCAAGTAATTATCTTTTTGTTTTCTCATAATTTGGTTGGGTCTAATTGTGTTGCTGTCCTGGGGCTCTTTTTGAAATCAACAAAGCATGAGAAGATTTTGCCTTTGTTTTGGTTTGTTTGTTTGTCAATTAGGGTGTGCAGGGTGAATACGTGGTCTGTCGTACGAGTCGTTTGACATTTGCTCAGTAAATTGTTTTCACTGAGGAAATGTACGGGTCTGCTGTTAATGGTCATGCAGAGGATTTTCCCAAGGTTTCTGTTGACACATACCCCATGGTAGCTTTCCTCTGACATCGCCAATTGTATAGGTCCTGGATGGCAGGAAGCTTGGCCCCAGTGATGTACTGGGTCGTTCGCACTACCCTCTGTAAGCGCCTTATGGTCAGATGCCGAGCAGTTGCCATACCAGGCAGTGATGCAACCGGCCAGGATGCTCTCAATGGTCCAGCTATTGAACCTTCTGAGGATCTGGGGACCCATGCCAAATCTTTTCGGTCTCCTGAGGGGGAAAAAGTTTTGTCCTGCCCTCTTCACGACTGTTTTGGTATGTTTGGACTATGATGTGATGTGACACCAAGGAACTTGAAACTCTCGACCCGCTCCACTACAGCCCTGTCGATGTTTTTGGCAGCCTGTTTGGCCCGCCTTTTCCTGTAGTCATGATCAGCTCCTTGCTCACATTGAGGGAGAGGTTGTTGTCATGTTTTCTATCTATCTTCCACTTTCCTCCCTCTTTTCCCTCTCCATCTCCTCCCCGCTTTCCATCCTGCCCCCACTCGTACCAGACAGTAATCAGTGAGGCAGAGAACCGTAAGGATTCATTGTTCTCTGCCGGTACAGAGGGCACCAGCAGCGGCCTGCTTAATTTGAGCCTCCATATGCTGGGTGAAATTTGTTCCTCCTCTCCTGGTGTGTTATTTTTAGTGTGTTAGCATGTGCGTTGGCCCGCAACAGCATTGAGACTGACCGGACTGGGCCAGGCTCCAGGACTACCACAGAGCGATGCAGTTAAGCTCTGTTCAGCCCAGCCAGCAGAACCAACAGGCAACCTCCTGTTCCCATACCACACCCCCACAACCTAACAAAATATTCTGGGAACCTTTAGCGGAGCCCATTCTGTTTGCATGGAAGCAGCAGCGCCACCAGGCAGCCCTTCAGCATTCAGGGCCATTATAGTCTTGGCTTTGGTGCCGTTGTTTGAAATTGCCTCTGACTCTCTGAGAAACACAGCCCTGCAGGGTCCTCTCCTCTTATCATTAAAGGAAAATAACTGCTCTAAAGATGGAGTCCCCAGACCCTTTTGTTTTAAAATGATTCCTTGAGGTCTTTATACAGTGCTGGCACTTCTCTTAACATCTAAGATGTAAAGTCGCCTGTATGACATGTCCCCTTGTGGAAAAAAAATAAGAAACCCGCACACTGCTCTTGATAGAATCACTGCTCTTTAATAAACTTTACGTGTCAGTCTCAAGGCCTTCATCAGAGCTTTTAGATATGTCCTCTTAAAACTGCTTATAACACATTCTGTTAAATTCTAACAACATATGTCTGTTTAGACTTATTTCGTTAAAGCCAAGGACTGAGGGGGGCATAACTTTATAAAAATAGTAGCGATATTTCAATTTAGAATAATTAAATACAACTATGCAGTCAAAAGGACTGAGTGCCTCATCGTGTCTAGTGTTAAACTTACCAATACACCGTAATCAGAGAAATAGCTTTTTCTAAGAGCTCTTTCTAAATTCTTTCTAAGAGCTTTGTGTCTAATAAGTTAATGTTTTCAGATTTCAGATACAGTTGAATTCGGAAGTTTACATACACTTAGGTTGGGGTCATTAAAACTTGTTTTTCAACCAACCACACATTTCTTACTATAGTTTTGGCAAGTCGGTTAGGACATCTATTTTGTGCATGACACAAGTAATTTTTCCAACAATTGTTTACAGACAGATTATTTCACTTATAATTCACTGTATCACAATTCCAGTGGGTTTAAGACGTTAAGATAGGGGGCAGTATTTCCCCTTTGGATGAATTGCGTGCCCATAGTGAACTGCATCTGTCCTAAATTGCTAATATATGCATATTATTATTATTATTATTGGATAGAAAACACTCTGAAGCTTCTAAAACCGTTTGAATTATGTCTGTGAGTATAACAGAACTCACAGGGCAGGCAATCTTCCAAACTAGTTTTGGAATCCTGAAAGTTGGGGCAACTTTGACGTCATCCCCCCTCCCTTCCCAACAAGTTATGGATCTGGAAACACTTCCTATGTCTTCCACTAGATGTCCTCATGTCACTCAAAGTGTAATCGAGCATTTGCTGTGAACTTTGACCTAATGGGGAGGAATTTGCTACGGTGTCACAAAGGATTCACGCTCATATGCGTTAGACGGCTTTGTCTGTTCCAGTCAGCCCCAGATGAACTAGGATTGTCCGGTTGGAATGCCATTCGTTTTGTACGTTTATAACATCCTGAAGATTGATTCTGTACTTTGTTTGACCAGTTTCGTCGACCTGTAATATGTAATTTGGAAGTTTTGATGCAAAATGATCCTGGACCAGAAGTCATTTTTTTGGGCATTTGAGCTGAAAGTTGTAGCAGGTGCTGCTACATGGACACTAGAATTGAACATTATGAAACAAAACGATTTATTGTTGAAGTAGGACTCCTTGCAGTACATTCTGATCGAAGACCATCAAAGGTAAGAGAATATTTATGTTGTAATTTTGTATTTCTGTTGACTCCAACATAGCGGAGAAATATTGTTACGTCTGAGCGCCGTCTCAGATTATTGCATGGTAAGCTTTTTCCGTAACGTTAAAAAAAAATGTGACACAGCGATTTGCATTAAGAACCAGTGTATCTTTTTAATTATATGTAGAACATGTATCTTTAGTCAAAGTTTATGATGAGTATTTCTGTTATCTGGCGTAGCTTTCTATAATTCCTCCGGAAATTTTTGAGAATTTTATGAACATGGCGTCAATGTAAACCGAGATTTATGGATATAAAATGCATATTATCGAACAAAACATAAATGTACTGTGTAACATGTCATATGACTGTCATCTGATGAAGATTTTCAAGAGGTTAGTGAATGATTCTTTTTTAAATCCTGCTTTTTGTCATTTTATCATTTGTGGTACAAAATGGCTGCCTTTTGTCTTTGTTTTGGTGGTGGTCTAACATAAATATGTGCTATGTTTTCATCGTAAAACATTTTAAAAATCTGACACGCTGGGTAGATGAACAAGGTGTTTATCTTACATTTGAGGTATTTGGGGTGGAGTTCCTGTAAGGGAACCCATAGTCTTATTAAACAGCTTGGAAAATTCTAGAAAATTATGTCATGGCTTTAGAAGCTTCTGATAGGCTAATTGACATCATTTGAGTCAATTGGAGGTGTACCTGTGGATGTATTTCAAGGTCTACCTTCAAACTCAGTGCCTCTTTGCTTGGCATCATGGGAAAATCAAATAAAATCAGCCAAGACCTCCACAAGTCTGGTTCATCCTTGGGAGCAATTTCCAAACCCCTGAATGTACCACGTTCATCTGTACAAACAATAGTATAAACACCTTGGGACAACGCAGCTGACATTCTGCTCAGAAATTAGACGCATTCTGTCACCTAGAGATTAACGTAAATGTCAAGAATTGTGAAAAACTAAGTTTAAATGTAGTTGGCTAAGGTGTATGCAAACATCCGACTTCAACTGTATATCTACGGTATACATCTGACATGTTTATTTGGATCCCCATGTATATTTATCTTTAGCTATTTTGTTTTTCCTTTGTGTCCATTGCATTAGTGTCAGCGTCGTGTGTATAGGTGGCAGGGAAGTCAGGCGCAGGAGAGTCAAAATTAAGTGTAAATGGAGTTTTTTAATAAATGTCAACAGAACATGCTCCATAACACTAAAACGTACAGACATGAAAAAACATGGGTACGAGGACCCGTCACGCACCAACAAAATAACAACACTGACAATTAAACAATCTCTGACAAAGACATGAGGGGAAACAGAGGGTTAAATACACAACAGGTAATGAATGGGATTGAAAACAGGTGTGTGGGAAGACAAGACAAAACCAATGGAAAATGAAAAATGGATCAATGATGGCTAGAAGACCGGTGACGTCGAACGCCGAGCACCGCCCGAATAAGGAGAGGCAACGACTTCGGCAGAAGTCGTGACAATTAGTTTAACCAGGGGACATGAGTACTAAAATAAAAGGCCTATTTACTAGTGTGTCCTCTGCATTGTTTGCACACTAAAGATAGGCTTCAAGATATGGAATCAGTCCCGTAAAACTGAGTGATATACTTGATTTTGGTACCTCCAGTAAATCTTCCCAATAATGTGTGGAGCCTGCAGGTGTGTGTCTGCGATTACCTCACATACTCTACTATCTTTGCTGGACCAGATTTGGCCACCAGCTCAATGATTGGTGTGACAGTGCTGATGTATCAATAAAGGGGGTGGGTGGGCAGAGGAAGAGTCTTCTGACTGGAGACGGTCAACGCAGACAGATGTTTGGTGCTGATGATGTCACTCTGGGGGGAACAGAGACATCTGATTGGAGAGATTTAGTAGTCTAATGGAAAAAACATTCAGAGTCGGCAGAAAACAAAGCCACACCCGAATTGGACACTCTAGGAGGATTTGATACTCCTTGCAAAACTGTCATAGTCCATAAAGAGGGTCAAACAATCTCGCTCTTCATACAAACTTATTCTCCACCTCACTCATCCTCACTGTTTCATAACAGTACTTATTCCTGGATTAAATCCCTCAGCCATGGTTGAACATTGAACATGTATGAAATTACAACATTAATACAGTAGGCCACATGGGAATAGTACTCAGAGTTACTCTAGTCTTAACAAGAGCCATAGAGATCTCTAGCCTATATATTAATGGTACAGACACACTGAGAAATCTGACTGCCACAAATTCAAGTAGTGGTTTTGACACCTGACATGGACAAATGTGGATTGGCAGCGATTTTATCAGGCGGACATGTAGCCTGTAGGTATAAAGACCAGTGTGGAGATGTGAGTGACGTTACAGGGCAGTACTGCTCCTCTGGGCAGCCTACTGTTCAAATACCCCGTTGGGCCAAAACATGACACGGCCTTTGAATAGCAGTCATTCTCAGGCACAGAGCCAGGCCATTAGCCCACAACAGAGCAGAGAGAAGAGGTTCACACCTATCACAGAAAGTGTATGAGAGATGCAGTGACAACCACAAAAAGTATAGTGGAGTGTTCAAATGTGTGTCTATGGAAGAGAGGCAATAGCATGACAATTCTGATCTTTACCTGGGAGAGGATCCATTTAAGATGCATTAGCCTATTGTGCTTTCCCTCCCTATCTTGCCCTGGGCTAAACTACATGTTTGGTTCTCTTGTGTCAGCCAACTGCACTGGAGTCTTAATGAGTAGAGAGCAAAGCCTCATTGATTGGCTGATATTTAAGACCTGACACAGTGATTGGCTGATGTGACTTCTGGGTAATGGGCTCCCCGGGGCACTGCTGCTGTTCGGTCCTGGGGATCTTCAGAGCTTCAAACATCTGAATCAGACAGTTTGCCTGTTTTCCTCCACCCTATTGAAAGCATAGCCTTGCCAACAGCTCTGCTGCAATCATCGGTCTTATTCATCCAGACTTTAGCCTCTTTTATATCACTTCAAATGTGTTTTGTCGCTGGTCAGAGAACATGGCCTTGATGCCTCTTGCACTGGCTTGATGTGAGTGGCTCTGTCACGTTCTGACCTTAGTTCCTTTGTTTTGTATTTTGTTTTAGTATGGTCAAGGCGTGAGTTGGGTGGGATGTCTATGTTAGTTTGTCTATGATTTTCTATTTCTGTGTTTGGCCTGGTATGGTTCTCAATCAGAGGCAGCTGTCAATCATTGTTCCTGATTGAGAACCATATTCAGGTAGCCTGTTTTCCATTGTGTTTTGTGGGTGGTTGTTTTCAGTCTTTGTGTGTCTACACCAGACAGAACTGTTCCGGTTGTTTCTCTGTTGTTTTGTTATTCAGTGTTCAGTTTTCATTAAATAAGATGAACACTTACCACGCTGCGCTTTGGTCCGCTCCTTCTTCCCACGACAGCCGTTACAGGCTCATCAAGGGGGTAAGCAGGCTTTGGAGAATATAACTCCATGAGGTAAAGTCTGTGCAGACCTGACAGCCCTTCGTGCCATCTCCTTATTTAGCAGTGTTTTTGTCACTATTAATTATCTTTAGTTTTTACCTCAGTGCCACTTGCTAAAAACAACAATCAGCTGATTTAGACATGTTTTTTCTCAAATCATCATAAAGTGAACAGCTCTTGTGACATATAGCATTGTGTAGGGGTGGCAGGTAGCCTAGTGGTTAGAGCGATCGACTTGTAACCCGAAAGGTTGCAAGATCGAAGCTCCGAGCTGACAAGGTAAAAATCTGTCGTTCTGCCCCTGAACAAGGCAGTTAACCACCTGTTCCTAGGCCGTCATTGAAAATAAGAATTTGTTCTTCACTGACTTGCCTAGTTAAAAAAAGTAATTGTTAGGTTTTGAATATCAGAGTAAGAACTTGATGGACACTGTAAAAGCTTCAACCAAGTTTATTCACCCCAATGGATCAAACAGCTGAACAGACAAAGACATGGTTCCACCAGTGGTAGTAAATATACCCCAATTTAGGGTGGAATCTCTTCTTTCTCTCTAAACATTACATCTCTGTTGCAAGGCAGGAAATTAAGTGACTCTAATAAACTGTTCCTTCTCCTTTAATGTGACCTGCCCTCTGCCCCCTTTCTCACCAATCCACAGCTCTCAACCCTTATCAGTGCCTGCCAAGATGTGGTCGTCTTTCCTTCACTCAGTACATTCCAAGCTTAATTGCCTGTACCATATACGTCCCTCCTACAGATAACCATTAACTTCTGGTGTAGACCCTAGACTATGGCACCCCTCATGTCTCTTATATAACTAATGACTAATAATATTAAAAGTTTAGAAATCCGAACCCATTAGCACGCAAGGTATTCTGTTCTTTTTAAATAGCTCACATTTTTTAGTTCACACTAAATAAAATGACATATGCCATATGGATTTTGTGATGTTGTAAAAATGTAGCATAAAAAGCAGAAATATAAACATTGGATTTCAGTGGTCCGAATTTGATTTAAAAAACAAAAATCTGACAGTTTCCATTGTTAGGCCTACCCATGTGTCTCCTCATTCAGAAAGCCTGCTCACTGATGGCAATACCCAAGTGGATAATCTTGACTTGATTGAGTTGGAATGATATGAATAAAGTTAAATATGATAATGGGGAATTTTGGTGATCAGCATTGAGCATTCTCTATGCCTTTATCCTTTGTTTTCATCCATTTGATGAACTTTGCCAATGGCTTGTGTGTGAATACTACATATCCAACGGTACCATAATGGGTGTCTATGGTTTTCATGGGTGTCCAGCAATAATTTGCATACATTTAGAATCACCCATGGGCTCAAACCACCCAGTTTATAATGTTACATGAATTGCCCACTGCATTAATTTGCAAGGAATGGGCTAGAAAGCATCTTTAATTACAGTTAAGAATGTCATCACCTCCCCATAGAAATTATTAGAAGTGAGTTCTCGAGATAATCTAGTATCTGAATTTCCTATCTAAAAAACAAGAAAGGGACTTGCAGTAAGTATCCATGGTTCTAAATCAATAGTTTAGTAGTCTGGAGATGTCTGAAACATGACTTTGCTTGACCATGCTGTAGGTCATGTCACTGTTTGTTACATGCAATATGCTTTGTTGACTTCACCGGACAGATTTTGTAATCAAACAAATGTGTTTATTTTGCCACTGCGTTTTCTGATTGTCTCAGCCTTAGGCCTATATATCACGGTGTCAAGGCATATGAACTAACAGGTTATAGAGCAAACAATGCAATTATCACAACACATAGGTTGTAATGTGCCTTTTTGGGGGGAAGGGGATTGGCTTCTCCGGTGATTTTACCCCCGCACCGCTACTGATAGCTAGACTGTTGTTTTATTTTTTAACTCAATACTGTTGTTTTTCAATTTCAGAAATTAGATTGTGTTTCTTAACCCGGCTACAGATACAGTAAATACAGGCTGGTGACTGATGTGTAGCCTATGATTGGATGCGGAGCCATAACGGAGTCTGCCTTTCTGTCTGCCCACACTCATCGCTTCTTTCACCGCAGTTCACCAACTGATAACATTGCTGCTCTGTGCACCCAGTGCTGCTAATGTTCTGCTTATCATGGAAGCCTATCCAGTCCAAGTGAAAATACAAGTCACGGAAAGGCGAGTCCGAGTCACCAATGGTCGAGAATGCGAGTCCAAATTAGTTGCTAATGGCTGAGTCCTGGATTAGAGTATTACAGCACTGCTCATGTAGGCCATGATGAAAAAGTACCAAAGAATACCACAGTGCAGTCATAATCATATGATTTCTTACAATTCTATTGTGGAATAGTTATAGAAAAATATAATATATTATACCTACTTCTTCAAAACCTGTGTTAAATATAGCTGGAAAGTGTGGTTGTGGGGTTGGGTTGTAATTCAGACAGGATTACCATTCCCCAATGGTCAAACACATAAATAGCACAAGACAGCTATAATAGTATTGTGGAGCTACATAGGGACTTTAAGGAATTTTAGAAGCCTGTCTTTCAGAGGAGTCTTCCCCTTATATACCCCCTCTCCCCCTCTCTGTAATCTCTTATCATAATGCCTACACAAAATCAGCAATCCTGGTCTGTTGCACAACTCCATTAGCCTTTGTAGTTTGGCAGGTCATAATCTTAATCCACAGTACACTCACAATCAGCATTGCTTAAAAATGTCTTCAATGTGTGTGTGTTTGTGTCTGGCTTGCCGTCTAGCTGTCTCCGTGTATCTTTGTCTATTTTCACCAGTAAACACCGCCTAGATCTGTCTTTAGATATTTTTCCTTCCCGACCCCTTTCATTTTGAGATCGTCTGACAATAATCAGCATCAGACATCTGTGACCATCCTCTGTTTGGATTCAAACAGAAAAAACTGTCCGAGATCAAAATATTCAGTTTCTAACATCTGGTATTTTTACTTCCATCTTTTGACCACTTAATTCTGTATTCAAGGCTTTCAGCTCTTGTTATACAGTCCACTGTAATAAACCATAAATGTGACTCACCCCCTGGATTCGGTCTTATGTAGCAAAATTCGAAATGGTGTTTTTTACATTATATAAAAGTAGAAACTCAGAGCTACAAAATCGTATTTCATACACTGCATTTGAGGAACAATGGGGAAGTAATTCTGCTTTGAAAGTTGATCAACTTGTAAACTCACTTGAGAGGAAATGGCCTTTGAATGTTTTGCTATCTAGTGAAGAGCTCTTCGTCTACACCCATTCAGCATCATTCACACCCTCACCCTAAGCTTTAGCCCCACCCATCTCGTTTCGCTCTCAAAGCGCAAACTTGACGCTCTGGCCGATGGTTTGTTTACCTCTGGATAACATGAAACAGCTCTGCTGGCAACAATTTCATTACACTTTTTTGCAAATCTTTACTGACAACCGCCATATTCAATGAGCCAGCCAGCCAACGTTAGCTAGTTAAACAATAAACAGTGCCAGCGATGCCACAGTGGTGGGAGCTAACCAACCATGTTCAATGTTAGATCAACTGTAATGTCAATACCATTGTAAAGCACAATTTTTCCCCTTTCCAACAAAATCCATGCCGAGACCTCCACACTGCCCGTTTCTGCATGATTCAAGGAGGCAATGAGCTCCATCAGGTCTTTTTAAAAATGGCGTGTAGGGAAGCGAAACTAATGCGTGATAGTGAGAAGGAGAGATGTCATGTGGGGGAACTGCTTTTTTTCACTCGATCTGTCCAATTTATCACCTTATCGCCTCTAAAATGTAAATAAAACACTATAAAGAGTTTATATAATGTGTCATTTACATACGTATTTGAAGGTTTGTGTCGAATTTGAATCGGGTTTTAGGGCGGTGCTAAAGCAGTCAACACAGTCACTACAGTTCCATTAGTTTTCTTTTGCAGCCTCGTTTGAATGTCATGGTTGCACACATTAGTACGGAATGGGTTGAGTTTACATTCATAATAACATCAGTTAGGGAGCCAGCTAACTTTAGCTTGAAATGAAACCACTTTCTGTCAAAATTTGAAAACGTTTAATATCTGAAAATGTAACGTTAGTCTAGCGTCAGCTAGCTATCTTACATCATCATGCATGGATGCTTCTCCTTGTCAGGAATGCCATGCCACGGTTGCCCTTAGTTTGAAGATGAAATCCGGAGACAGGTGTTTTCTCCATCTCTTTAGCTATCATACTCTAATTCCACTGATTCCAATTCCAATTTCTTGATCCTCCAGAAAGTGGAGAGCCACACTTATGCAGCTCCACTACACAATAAAACAATTTTAAAGGCTGCGTTCGACAGGATTACCAACACAGACTGACGAGCTTCTATGGCAGACCAATCCGAACTCCTCTCTACATGTCCAGCCCACTCATTATCTCAGCCAATCATGGCTAGTAGGAAGGTTGCTAACTTTTTCTGTGGCTTAACCAACAAGGCTCATAATTTTAGCAATGTTATTCGTATTTTCAGATGGCATACGAGTTTGTTATTATGGCACATGAAAGTTCACATGTTCAAGAAGGCATTTCTGTTCTCTCCTGTTTAATCGTGACTTGCGACATCCCTGAATCAGGTCACAAATCTTCACCTCTATTAAAATTTTTTAATCAATCTCTTGTTTTTGGTACTATCCATGTGCTTCTTGTAAAACCTTGTGCATGGCTTGATCAAAATGGAACTGAGGATTTATTTGAGTACTGTACTATTGTTATTATTATTATTATTATTATTATTATTATTATAGAATCATACAGTTTGTTCAAGAGTTCTGTTAACATTCCTGGAAACTTGATTTAAGCATCTTACTTGGAGCGCAAATGAGCAAATCATGAGGTGCAGCAGTGCTCTCATCAACTCCTCTTTGTTGGGTTTCTGTCCTATGATGATGTTTATATCAGAAGAGCACAAAATAGTTCAGGACTCTATATTATATGGGCTGAATGGGCTCTGCTGGCTTGGTTCCTCCTCACAGAGCTGCTACATTGTGATCTATGAACAGGCTAATTGTCATTGATCTTTACTGCTGTAATGGCCTCTGTGACCTGTCCGTTTTCTGTCTCTAAAGATTGTTTCCCGTCCTGGTTCAATCGTTTCCATCATC
The DNA here is from genome assembly GCF_018296145.1 of Oncorhynchus tshawytscha. Classification (NCBI taxonomy): domain Eukaryota; kingdom Metazoa; phylum Chordata; class Actinopteri; order Salmoniformes; family Salmonidae; genus Oncorhynchus; species Oncorhynchus tshawytscha. Next base: position 46,997,761 of record NC_056436.1, read on the forward strand.
ACGACTCATAAACCCAATGAGAGGAGCTAGTGGGAAAATATTTAATGTGTTTCACTGTGTTATTTGTTTTTAATTATTTTCCTCTCTTTAACCAGACTCTCTAGCAGAAACAAGAAAGTGCAAACAGCTGTGAATGCATAACTGGCTTCATTCAAGCCTTCAGATGGTTATCTGACCTCCCAATGCTGTCAGGCCACATTTTTAGAATGGGCTGGTCAAGCTGAAAGATCTGAGAATCCATCCTCTTGTGTGTTTGTTGGTGTTCACTGCAGCACTGCAGGGTCCCTGTGTTTTGGATCTCATTTAGGACCTCAGTAGTCTAGCTCTGCTTTCAGAACAAGTGACTTGGGTTCTCTGTATGGTGACTGGATATTTTTGTGTAGCGATGGAATCTCGATCTGAATTATTGAAGTTCAAATGGGCAAAGAACTGCTACTGCTTCTTTGTTCTGCTACAGGGCTGAGTCACCATCTCAAACCTGACACAAGACTCCCTTGCAGTTTCTGTCAGGTTGGCACCAGGGGTCACATTAGAATGATGATTCAATCTGCCTGGTCTTCTTACTCTCTCTCTCCCAGATGCCTCAGAGCTTTGTTTCTCCGGAAGCTTTGGTGGAAACCCAAGACCTCTGAATAAATCATCATCATCATTGAGTGTTCAGTGTGGTATCCACTTGACTAAGGCCAATCTGCCATGACCTCTACAGCTCTTCCATTTCCCATTTCCCAGCCCGCCTGAAATGGAGAGAAGATGTTGCTCTTCACTTGCCCTACTCTGACTATCTGCTTAATTGATGTCCTGGATATCAAAGTGGCAGTCTTGGAAACGGTACTGTGATTTCATCTTTGGGTCGTTCCTTGTCATTTCAGCAAGCCATGACACACACCATTTCAGATTCTTCTGAAATAGTTTCTGTAGGATAAGATGAGCATTCCTGCAACATTATTTTGTTGAAATATAATTGGATCTCTGAGAAATAAAGCATTAGGATTCCCCCAAAAATGTTCAAAAGCCACACCACTCCAATCCCAACCCAACAACTAGTATACAGTATCAGTTCTCTATTGACAAGTAGGATGGCGCTGTGACTCAGAATATTGTTTCTTTATCCTGTGTAATGCATTTTCAGTGATTTTTTTTCTTTTTTTCCCTCATTCAGACAAATTCATAATTGAAGTTGTAAGGTTTATGTTCCATCCTACATCTTGATATGACCCTTTTCTGACCACTAGGTTCGTGCTATTCAGTGATTAAACCAAAAAAAGTAAGCCCCTCCCCTGAATGTTAGAGATTGGTTTCCTTACACTTTAAGCAGTCTATGCCCAAATGCTAACTTTTTTGTATTTGTTGCACACATACAATGCAAATCAATGGTGCCTACAGTGCTTCCGGAAAGCATTCAGACCCCTTGACTTTTTCCACATTTTGTTACATTACAGCCTTATTCTAAAATGGAATTTAAAAAAAATCCTCAGCAATCTACACACAATACCCCATAATGACAAAGCGAAAACAGGTTTTTGAGCTGAGGTGCACCCTGTTTCCATTGATCATCCGTGAGCTGTTTCTACAAGTTGATTGGAGTCCACCTGTGATAAATTCAATTGATTGGACATTTTTGAAAGGCACACAGTTTATATAAGTCTCGACACAGTCTATATAAGGTCCCATAGTTGACAGTGCATGTCAGAGCAAAAACCAAGCCCCAGGTCGAAGGAATTGTATGTAGAGATCCGAGACAGGATTGTGTCGAGGCACAGATCTGGGGAAAGGTACCAAAAAATGTCTGCAGCATTGAAGGTCCCCAAGAACAGTGGCCTCCATCATTATGAAATGGAAGATGTTTGGAACCACAAAGACTCTTCCTAGAGCTGGCTGCCTGGCAAAACTGAGCAATCGGGGGAGAAGGGCCTTGGTTAAGGAGGTGACCAAGAACCTGATGGTCACTCTGACAGAGCTCTAGAGTTCCTCAATGGAGATGGGAGAACCTTCCAGAAGAACAACCATCTCTGCAGCATGACAGCCCACTTGGAGTTTGCCAAAAGGCACCTAAACATGTGTACATGATATAGAGATCTCTGAATCTTTTAATACCGAGACTAGACCAGGTTGAGAAAGCACCATCAACCATAGATGGGGGGGGAAAACTGGGTTCGATGCTTCCCGGAGCAAAATAAGAGGTTTTCTGAAACCCAAGGTGGCGCCTAAATTGATTCCAGATCTTCAATGTTGTTTTGACACATATTTTTGGTGAAGGAGGAGTAAGGGCCTGTAATGGAGGAGTGAGCGATGGAAGACAATGATGCCGGTATAGATGAGGCAGCCTCCAGCCAAATTGGGGGTGGGAATATCTCTGCTCTGCAAACAGTACTGAATGATCCTTAGGTTAGCAACCCAGTAATAGAATCTGAAATCCGGTAGAGCTAGACCGCCGTCTGGTTTGGGCCTCTTCAAAAACTGTTTTTGAATCCTTGGGGGCTTTTCGTCCCATATAAAAGGTAGAATTAGGCCATCGATCTTTTTGAAAAATGTATTGGGAAGAAAAATCAGTAGGCACTGATAGAGATATAGGAATTTAGGTTAGAGAGTATTCATTTTAATAGAATTAATTATTGCGACTAAGCAGAGGTGTAGCAAAGACCAGCGTTCCAAATCGTCCTTAGTACGGGTTAAAAGAGTAGCAAAGTTAGCTTGAAAAAGGTTTTCAAATCTGATTGTGACATGTACCCCGAGATAAATAAAACTACTGTGAGCAATTTTAAATGGCAAGTTATGTAAAGGGGATTTGTTTGCGGCATCAATTCGCTTTTACTGAGACTCGGTTTATACCCTGATAAGTGACCGAAGAATGTGAAATTGGCAAGGGCAGCAGGAACAGAAACAAAAAGGTTGGATGTGTATAATAATAAATCATCTGCATATAAAGACAGTTTGTCTTCGTATCTGAGTATTCCTTTGATGAGGTGGTTGGAGCGAAGTGCTATTGCAAGGGGTTCTATGGCGAGCGCAAAGAGTAAGGGACTTAGGGAAACCCTGGCGTGTCGATCGTTACAAAGGGAGGAAATCTGATCGAGTGTTATTAGTCCTGACAGAGGCTTGAGGGGATGAGTACAGAAGTCTTATCCAAGTCATGAATTTGTAGCCAAAGCCAAATGTATTTAGAGTATACAAAATGTATTTTCATTCCACCCGGTCAAACGCTTTCAATCCGGGAGAAGCTCAGAGCCTGACGGTTACTCAGCAGAGTTTTATAAAACGTTTAGAGATATAGGACTCGTTTTACTGTGGATATAGATACTTTTGCACCTGTTTCCTCCAGCATCTTCACAAGGTCCGTTGCTGTTGTTCTGGGATTGATTTAAATATTTTTCACACCAAAGTACGTTCATCTCTAGGAGACAGAACGTGTCTCCTTCCTGAGCGGTATGATGCCTACATGGTATCATGGTGTTTATACTTGTGTACTATTGTTTGTACAGATGAACGTGGCACCTTCAGGCTTTTTGAAATTTCTCGCATGGATGAACCAACTTGTGGAGGTCTACAATTTTTCTAAGGTCTTGGCTGATTTCTTTAGATTTTCCCATGATGTCAAGCAATAAGGCAATGAGTTTGAAGGTAGGCCTTGAAAAACTTCCACAGGTGCACCTCCATTTGACAATTTTCTGGAATTTTCCAAGCTGTTTAAAGGCACAGTCAATTTTGTGTATGGAAACTTCTGACCCACTGGAATTGTGATACAGTGAATTATAAGTGAATTAATCTGTCTGTAAACAATTGTTGCAAAAATCACTTGTGTCATGCACAAATTAGATGTCCCAACCGACTTGCCAAAACTATAGTTTATTAACAAGAAATTTGTGGAGTGGTTGAAAAACGAGTTTTAATGACTCCAACCTAAGTGTATGTAAACCTCCAACTTCAACTGTATATTTATATATATATATACACATGCATATTTGCATTGTATCACATTATATCGGGGAGTCAACTGTATACTCACCAACATGGGTTGGAAATGAAAAAATAAAATAAAATAATGATTCAAGTGTCGATGAACCCAGCAAAGTTGGCTTTGTATGCCAGCCAGTCTGCCGGCCTGCTAACTAGCCTGCTAAGAAGACCAGCGAACCTACCATTTGTTCCACACCATGCGATTACAAGAGCTTCTTTCACGTTTTTGTTAATGAAATTGGCCGCTAAAGCCGGCTCCCCGAATCTGTGCGTGGAGACGTCTGGTAAAGTCAGTCTCAGAGGCCGAACTTCACGCCCTGGCAGGTGCGTAGCTGGCGCTTCACAGCTCCAAAGCTAGCCCGCTTCTTTGCCACAGCTGTGGTGTAGTCCGCAAATATCGAGACTCGTTTACTCTTGTAGAGGAGAGGAGATGCTTCTCCCGATCTCATCAGTAACTCATTGCGGACGTGAAAGAAATGCACCCTGAGTCTCAGTCAATTTTGTGGGGTCAGCTACGCAGGGTGCAGTGGGCCCGGTCTAGCAGCGGCTTCTCCTCCAGACCAAGCAGCTCCTGAAGCAGCTGGGCCATGAACTCCATCGGTCTTGGGCCCTCCACTTCCTCCGGCATTGCCAGTAGACGAATGTTGTTCCTCCGCATTCTACTTTCCATATCTTTCCATCTATTGACAAGGTATGCCACTCTAGTTGTTAATGAGCCAACGTTAGCCTCTAGCTCGCTAATGCGAGTACTGTGGTATGTAGCACTGCGCTCCAGCTCCGATAAGAGCTTCTTCTGTATACTCTCAATATATTTAAGCTCGTCTTTGACCATGGGATATCTCTGACCTGAGATTGGTAGAGAGAGAGTGAATTTTACAGAAAGGGTGCCCATCACGTAGTGTAGTAACTCCACAGTCAGTGTTCCCATGGGGCCGGCATTAGCAGCATGCAGTGGCGGGGTGAATCAAGAGAGGGCGCGGGCTTGCCTGCTCTTGCAGACTCCGATTTTGGCCAGGTAGACGACATTACAAAGTTACATTTCTCAAACTTGATCTGAATTGTTTAGGGGTCTCTTCAGACGACTGGCCTAACAGAAATGTATACAATTTTACAAGGTTAAATATATACATTTCGTCACTAACTCAGTGAACTTGTACAAAGTGTCAGAATGATAACTTCCAAAATTAGTGTGCTACATGACATTTATCATGAAGTGGCCAAATTGGTGAAGTTATACATTTTGAATGGAATAACTATATACAAAATACCAAAATGGTATTCTAACACACCCCCCCCCCAAAAAAAAAAATGGAGAAGAAAACCTGAAGAAAAAAAAATATACATTTACAAAATTAACACTTTCAATATTTGGAAGACCCTCAGTCCTCGACACAATATTATGCTGCTGATGCCAGGTGCCATAGCACATCCATGCCTGCAGAAATATATTTGGGCAGATGAACACCACTTGTAGCAGGAGCTGGATGAACCAGCTTCAGTGGGGGATGGACACCTTGGCACTGGGGGCTCCCATTCGGAGTCAGTGTCACTGTGAAAGAAAATGTTCAGTTAGAATAGTTTCACATATGAGCCCTGTATCAACAGGTATAATAAACAGATAGATATATATAGAGTACAGGGAACATAAAGTTGAATATATTATTATAGACCTGCTAGATCTACTGTCTCATTTATATTATGACATTTCAGCTCGAGCTACTGTCTTTATTATATTACAACAGACCAGACAAACATCTGCTAACCATGTGTATGTGACAAATAAAATTTGATTTGATTTGATTTGACCAGCTGTATCTACTGTCTCCGTTTCACTTTGGCCATTGTTGTGGGCCTGCCCTCCCCTCAACAGCCTCAAATAGGCTATTTCATTTCACAAATAATATTTTATATTATTAATTTCAAACAACGGCATTAGCATGAGAAGAACTCCATTTGGGAATCGCTAAATTAATCGTCCTCGATCAATTTCTTCTAAAATTATGTGTACATCTGTATATCTAGACTTAGATTTAGTTGTGTTACAAACAAACCAGTTGATTGCACTGAAACCAAACATGACTGGAAAAGTCACGTTCTGTGTGTGTATTTACCTCGAGTGTGTCGTCAAATGGAATGAGACGGAATTCACGACACATGCGGTTCACAAAATGTTTTGTGTTAGGCTATAAAAATGGATTTTATCAAACAATAGACCATTCATTGTGTAACAATGAGCATTGGGATTGCAGACAGAGGAAGATCGTCAAAGGTAAACTATTTATTTTATTGCAGTTTGTGATTTTGTTACACCTGTGCTGGTTGAAATAGTTGTTTTTTTATGGGTCTCTATCCTCAGATAATCGCATTGTATTCTTTCGCAGTAAATCCTTTTTTAAATCTGACAATACAGTTGGATTAGCAAGATTCTAGGCTTTCAAAGCATGTGAGGCACTTGTATTTTCATGAATGTTTAATATGACTTTTTATGTAGCGATCACCATATGTTGTCGAATTTCATCCCGCCACCGGGTTCCGTGCGCAGAGGTTAAACAATATGGTCCCTTATAATCTCTTACATATACACACATGCATTCACACACGCACACCCTTCTGAGGGATAAGCACCCACACTGTGTAACTGGAATCAAGATAGTCACTTGAATAACTTCTCTCACTTTTTGAAACCATGGGTTCAGTCCAGTCAACCAGCTTCCTTTACGACACATCCGCCCGTCTTCCCACTCACGTGGATTACATGGAGATCACTTTTAATTAGAATACATGCTAATCATTTTCCACCGGCAATGGGGAAACAACATCACAGATAGATGTGGAGGAAATCTAGGGTAGGCATTAGCTTTTCAAGCCTTCGTCAAAGGCAAGAAACATGCATTTTGTAAACAAATCAATGGAGTAAATAGACTGTGAAATCTACAGAGCAAAAAAAACTGTTTCTTCGATGAGCAGTAAACAGGTTAAGGCAAAAGCGATGCAACATAATGGATTAGAGCGAAAAGGAGAGGGTGTATAGAAAAAAGTCAAGGGCGATGAAAAATTGAGAACTCTGAAATTGTGTTACATATGAAAAGCTGGTTTTATGTGCCAGCTAGGCCTAAGCGTTATGCAATCTTGGAAGCTGTGTATTGGAAAGGAAGTTCCTAATCTTAAATGTTGAATGCAAATGGTTGTGTTAGTATATATTTTCTACTACTAATGCCAGTCTATTTTTGAGTGTGTAATGTTTTAGTAACAGTTTTGACAATACACAGCATTGTGCTAGCTGGGCTGCTAGCCAGGATACCTGTTGACTATTGAACTTCTCTAAATTAGTCTGGCAGCTTTTAATCAAAAACTGTCATAGCTTCTATGTCTTTCTGGCCTCCTCCACTACTATGATTTGAGAAAGCAATACCACTGAATGTGCCTAAAGCAAAAAATGTAGGAACATTACTCTGAGAGCTGTGTTTACCTCTGGATCTTTTCCAAAGACACATTTCTTACCAGCTGAGGGAAAGCGAGATGAATGAGAGAGAGTGTTGGGTCTGTCTCTAAAAGGCTCACAGTTCAGCTCGGTCTAAATCAGGACAGCATTTCCTGACCCAACAAAGCACTTGGCACTTCCAGCACCCACCTTTCCCTTAAATACAGTCCGTCACAGGCTATAGAGCGCCATGCCTCAATCCCCCAGCTGTTTTTGGACTGCTCATCGTAAATTACCGCACCATCTGCCAAGGGACGTTTGTGGCTGGCAATGCTCAAATTGACCGTAAATATCACAGTAGCCAGTAAGTACACTGAACATAAATATAAATACAACATGCAACAATTTCAACGATTTTACTGAGTTACAGTCCATGTAAGGAAATCAGTCAGTTGAAATGAATTAATTAGGCCCTAATCTATGGATTTCACATGATTGGAATACAGATATGCATCTGTTGGTCACAGATACATAAAAAAAGTGTGACCACCGTCTTCCTCATGCAGCGCTGCATATCTCATTCGCATAGAGTTGATCAGACTGATTGTTGCCCATTGTCTCACTCCTCTTCAATGGCTGTGCGAAGTTGCTGGATATTGGCGGGAACTGGAACCCGCTGTCGATCCAGAGCATCCCAAACATGCTCAATGTCTGAGTATACAGGCCATAGAAGAACTGAGACATTTTCAGCTTCTAGGAATTGTGTACAGATCCTTACGACATGGGGCCATGCATTATCATGCTGAAACATGAGGTGATGGCGGCGGATGAATGGAACAACAGTTGGCTTTAGGATTACATCATGGTATTTCAGTGCATTCAAATTGTCATTGACGAAATGCAATTGTGTTCGTTGTCCGTAGCTTATGCCTACCCATACCACAACCCAACCACCACCATCAGCAAACTGCCCAGTACAGTTGAAACTGGGATTTGTCTGTGAAGAACACACTTTTCCAGTGTGCCATCGAAGGTGAGCGTTTTCCAACTGAAGTTGGTTACCATGCCGAACTGCAATCTGGTCAACACCCTGGTGAGAACAACGAGCAGGCAGATTAGCGTCCTTGAGACAGTTTCTGACAGTTTGTGCAGAAAGTCTTTGGTTGTGCTAACCCACAGTTTCATCAGCTGTCCGGGTTGCTGTTCTCAGACGATCCTGCAGGTGAAGAAGCTGGGTGTGGAGGTCCTGGGTTAGAGTGCTTACACGTGGTCTGCAGTTGTGAGGCTACAGACCAAATTCTCTAAAAGGGCTTATGGTAGAGAAATTAACATTCAATTCTCTGGCAACAGCTCTGGTGGACATTTCTGCAGTCAGCATGCCAATTGCATGCTCCCTGAAAACATTACTGTGGCATTGTGTTGTGTGACAAAATTGATAATTTTAGAGTGGCTTTTTATTGCCCCCAGCACAAGGTGCACCTGTGTAATAATCATGCTTTTTAATCAGCTTCTTGATATGCCACACCTGTCAGGTGGATGGATTATCTTGTCGAAGGATAAATACTCACTAACGGGGATGTTTGATTTGAGAGAGATATGCTTTTTGTGCCCCTAGAACATTTCTTGAATATTTTGTTTCTGCTCATGAAACGTACACTTTACAATCCTAGCAACTTTTCTTCTAAAACATATTACAATATTGAATACTGCAACCAAACCATATTACACTCTTGAATAATGCAACAATCCACAAGCATGTGCAGGCAATTAATGGTTTATTTCCTTGTCTGTTGTCATTAAATAAGCTGACAATACACTGCTAACTAACTAACAACATGCTTCATGATCAGGTAGCAGTAGCATATCAATAATGAACCTTTACTTTGATATTCGTATGGAAGGGGTAACATTAACATTATCATATCAGTGTCATTCATTTTTATAATACAGGCTACACAGCTAGGTAATGTTAGCCAGCAAGCTATCTAGCTAGCTAAACAAAATAATTGTTGCATCCTCACATAAATGTCCTGGCTGTAGCTAAGTGTTGATGTTTACCTGAACCATAGCTAGATAGGAGCTTGTACGCTTACACTAGCTACCGTATTAAAGTTACCTTAGAACAAACCAGGCTTCATTTGATCAATATCATGGAAGTCATTACATGAGGTAAAAGCTAATTGCCACTAATGATGTTGATATTTCCCTGGGGAGTTGCTTCTTGTCTGGTCCTCGATGGCTCAGTGCAATCAAGTTAAAAAAATAACACAGTTGAGATTTAAAGCTACGGCGCTAATTTCTGAATGTAACAGGCTGTTACTACAATTGCAGGTAAAAACAAATCTAAAACACGAGGAAAATGTCTAATTTCAGCTGTTTCAAAAACACTACTATGATATTAAATGTTTTACTGTAAGATTGTTGGCTCAATGAGACAATTCTGTTTACACTGCCCTGCTTAGAGATGGGCAACTGTCAGGCGTGTCTTGCGCCACCTCCAGAGGGAGCGGTTGAGATGTGACAAGTTCGCAAGTTTACATTGCAGTATACGTTAGCCAAGGGTATATTTGTGAAAAGTCTAGTAAGTGTGAAGACCCTCTTAGTAGCGTTCTGTGGGAGCGCTATCAAACTCCACACACACCTACAGTGTTCCTGGTGAGCTGATGCAGGCCTTTTGGCAGTAAAAGCTGATTAGACTGCAAAGCAAAGATTCATTAGTTTAGTTTAATGGAATTGAGACGAGTGGATGGGAGATTTAAATAAATTAACCTTCAGCGAATCCCTAGGCCATGTAGAAATGACAGAGCGATCTGAGGTTGAATTCTCCCCTTGTCACTGATATAATTAATACTGATTACATTATTTTGGCACAGAGCCTGTTGTCATTTAACCCTGGACACCAACCTGAGCATGTTGGAGAAACAGCAGGAGAGAGAGCTGGTGGAATGAACTGGCTTTAATGTTTTCCTCAGGAACCAACACAAGATAAGCAAGTTTCTGACAGCTTAACAGTGACAACTTGCTCTCAGTCTGCTAACTGTGTCTTGTGTGTGTGTGTGTTGACTTAGAACGTTAAGCAGAAGGGGGTTTAGAAAAATGCACAAAGATGTTCAAAGAATTTAGCATAATTTGAAAATGTCACATCTTCAGCCGTGAATAGATTACATTTTACCAGACCCCAGCAGGGGACATTTTTTTTGTCATGTTTACCCCTCACTGCATAGATTTAACCTTCATTAGTGTCTTCTTGTGAAATGTGGTTAATACCCTCTGTGGTTTGAGTTCAGGCTATTAGTCATCTTTATTTTACATATTTGAGTTGTTGGCAAATATTTTAAATTTGACTTCCCACCCGATAGAACTCATTCTGAAGATGTTCTGTTTTTTATTTATTTTACATTTCTCCGAAGTATCTGAGCAGAGGGCTCCATTTGGCTTTATACCTAAAGTGAGAAGTATTTTTTCTTGAGTGACTTGTGCATCTCTCTTGTGCGTCTCTTGTGCGTCTCTACAAAGAGACCGTCTCACCCCAGCAATCACATTCATCACGGCCTTCCTTTCTCTCAATACACGGCTCAGTTGCATAAAAGCTGCTATTGGCCTCTTATCAGAAACCAAACACTCTCCATAAAACACACTGTACAGAAAAGCAGGTAGAGTGGTTCCTGTGTTTGATTTAAGCCTATTTTCACACAAAGGTACTAGCTTGATAAATCGACCGAACTGGCACAAGTGTGTGTGAGCAAGCACGTGTGCATTTGTCTAAGAGAGATACTGAAGGAAAACGTGAGTGTAAGATACTGTTTATGTCCACGTATATGTATTTAACATGTGTGTATTTGTGCCTATGTCTGTAAGCAACAGATACCTGTCACCACGGACTACAGTGACGCCACAGATTCAATTGACCAACTTAGTCAGTCCTCTCAAAGCCTAGGTGTCACACACACTTAACTGCGCTCCGCATAGTGACCCACTTTAACAGCTCACAATAAACACTCGCACAGTTTGCCAATCACTACATCTCATCACTTACAGATGTAGGATCTTAATTATCACCCTGTTCTTGCAGGATATGCAAATGTGTAGTGTATTCAAGGTTTAAAAAGGCTTCTTAGTTTAACATTTCACACTTGATTTGCCCTAACTAAAAATGTATCAACCCCTACAAAAATGTCCCTTAATTATAATCTACACAATAATTCAGATTTCCTGTTGCTGCATGATTATTTTCCTGCTGTGAGAAACTGCTTACATTTCTTTCATCAGGGCTGTAATCAAAGAAGCCTGTGCTTTCTTAGTCAGTGGAATGCATGAAGTAAGAAGGAGAAACCCTGTAATCAGACCGGAGTCAGGCCATCTTACATTGGATCCTGGTTGTTTAATACTTCTCAGTCGACACACAGGCCCCTACTTGCATCGTTTCTCTTTATAGTACAGTATATAGGCCTTGTCTCTGCGAGTGTGGGTGTGTACATATGTGTGGTTTATGTAGTCTGGACTAGTAGCTCCTTTCATGTCCTCACCAGACCAGAGGCAGGTGTAGACAGAGAGCCATTGATTGCTTTTTTCTTTTAGGTTCCTATTCTTTTTTTTCTTTCTTTTTTTTCATCCATAAAGAGACTGCTGGGATTGACCAAAGGAAGCTGTGCCATCCCATCAACCAACAGTGTTTGTGCATCTGGGGCCAAAAGGCCTGATTCATTAGAGGTTTTTCTCTGAAAAGGAGCTCATGCGTTAATGCTTCACCGGATTGAGGCCTTTTGAAGCTCAGGAACCAAAAACAATCCTTCAAACCCGCCTTTAAGTTTTTCCTTGGAAAACAGGGTCAATTAGAAAAAGCACCATTAAGTTTGTTCAACCATTTACAGTATTTATGATTTGTGAAAAGAGAAGGAGGAATAACCTCTGAAAAAGAGGCTGAGATAATGAAATCTTGGTGCCTTTCACTTTGATTCACTGCCTGTTTCAAATTTAACTCTCTCTAGTCTCAAGTGCTATAAATACACTTCTCGCTGTTTGTTATCTATGCATAGTCACTTTACCCCGACCTACAGTTGAAGTCTGAAGTTTACATACACCTAAGACAAATATATTTAAACTCAGTTTTTCACAATTCCTGACATTTAATCCTAGTAAAAATTCCCTGTCTTAGGTCAGTTAGGATCACAACTTTATTTTAAGAATGTGAAATGTCAGAATAATAGTAGAGAGAATGATTCATTTCAGCTTTTATTTCTTTCATCACATTCCCAGTGGGTCAGAAGTTTACATACACTCAATTAGTATTTGATAGCGTTGCCTTTAAATTGTTTAACTTGTCTCCTAATTAGACAACAGAAAATTGATTTTCTGCCCCCTGGTCACCCTTTACGAAGCTTTCACTAATAATAGCAGCCTGAATGTTTTCATTTGCCAACATTAATTCATTAGAAATGGGAAAATGGCTCTTCCGAGAATAAGAGTTAGAAGTAGAACGAGGCATGTTTGTGTGACTTTTTTCACCTATCAATGTGCTATACGGAAGGAAAATATGAAACTTAGTTCAGAGCAGATTTGCTTTGACTGTTCTTTCTTGATGCAATTTTGGGGAAATATTTGATTTCTTTCTGAATTGTTTTCATATTAAACCATCTTACTCCCAACTTCTGTTGTCAAATCAGACATTCTTTATTGGATAAGGTTGTAGAATGTGTTTCAGTTTGTCTTTCAGAGTTTGAGGGAGCGGAAACCTCTACAGTCATAATTGGTCTGATAAGTGGCTCTGTCAACCAGCCACAGCGTTTGGTAAGACGAATCCATGGAGCTAAATGTGCAGAACACAGGTCTTTGGGGACAGACAGCTTTGACTTGGTAATGGAGTGTAAAACCTAAAAGAAAAGCAGAATAGTATTCATGAGGTCAGTACAGTGTTAATGCTGTATGTCACGTGTTCCTTTCTCTCTCTCATATGGATGAACAGGCTTTAAACCTACCTGTTCACTTGTTCTTCATGCACCAGTAAGATGGATGGTCCGCTCCCTCACCTCATGCCACCCACATTGTTACCACACAAAAACACACACAGACACACAACCGACATATGGTCAGCAATATGTTGGAACATCGATTCGCAATAAAATCCCAGAGTCTAATCGCAATACATAGAATCGTGAGAATCGCAATACATATCTTATTGACCCCAGCGTATCGTGATAATATCATATCGTGAGGTCCTTGGAATTCTCAGCCCTAGAAGCCACATATCTCGGCCAGTTCTGTATTTAATAGGAAAATACTGGTCTTGTCTATTTGTCTCTGTAGGTTTACAGCCTTTCTTATCTGGTTTTAGCTGTAAAGGCTCAGGTTTGATCTAACATTCCTCTCAAACATGGGAAATTTCACAGTGGTCTGTCTGTCCCCTCAGGTGTTTCTGGGTGTTAACTCAATTTAGCTGGATGTAGTGTTGACCACAGTGACAAATATGAATGCATTCTACCTGTCTGCCACACACACTCTAGCTGGCAGACACAACCTGCCACACACACTCTTCCTACCACACATACAGTACTAGCCTGTCTGCTATCTCTCTCCTAGCTCTCTTTTTTCCTCTCTGTGACAGTGTCACTCTCTACCTTTCTCTACCTCTCTCTCTCTCTGTCTCGGTCAGCATCTCTCACTCTCTCTGCCTCTCTTTGTCTCGGTCAGAATCTCTCACTCTCTCTGCCTCTCTTTTTCTTTATCTCTCCTGCTGGTATTTGTCAGTGCTATTATCCTGTCTCATTTCTCCAGCTGAAAGTGCTGCAGCCTTTTTCCTCAGGCTGTCATCACGGAGCAGCTCTGAACCGTCTCAGAGACACGGCCTGCAGCCCTCCACCCCGCCCCTCACAGGGTCCTCTGTGCAGGGAGGAACCTGCAGAATGACACTGAAGGAGAGAGAAGCGAAAAACCTTACCTGCTCTCAGTTAGCTCTTTGATATTTGTGTGTGTGCAGGGAAGCAGTGTTGTTCCCAGCATCCCAAATGCTCTCTTGTAGTTACAGATAGTCGTAGCAGATTATTGACCGTGTTAGAAATAGCATTTCGGGTATCATTTTCACGAAGGACATTAGCGATAGCCTCAGTTTTTCAAAATTGTGTTTGCATCAGTAGTTCAGAGATGTTGGGCTATTGAGATGGCCTTTTAATGTTTTACAGCTTTGCTGCTGGTCTACTCTCTACCATCTCACGTCACTCCTTCCCCCAAACTGGTTGTGTCTGCATTATGTATCTTGTACATTGTGTCCTATTAATACCACATTCATATTTGTCCTCTACGTATATCCTCTCTATATCCTGTGTAGCCTATCCTTCCTGTCTGTGTACCCTTTGCCTGCTCACTGTAGTCCTCTTAAGTCAGGTTTTAATTCCTGGTTCCTCCCTCCAGCTCCCCATATTTTTATTTATTTAACCTTTATTTATTTTCTTTTTTTTAACCCCTTTTTCTCCCCAATTTCGTGGTAGTAGTAGTTACTGTCTTGTCTCATCGCTGCAACTCCCGTATGGACTGGGAGAGGCGAAGGTCGAGAGCCATGCGTCCTCCGAAACACAACCCAACCAAGCCGCACTACTTCTTGACACAGTGCACATCCAACCCAGAAGCCAGCCGCACCAATGTGTCAGAGGAAACACTGTACACCGAGTGACCTGCCTGGTCAGCATGCACTGCGCCCAGCGCGCCACAGGAGTCACTAGTGCGCCGGCTAAACCCTCCCTAACCTGTGCGTCGCCCAATAAGCCTCCCGGTCGCGGCCGGCTGCAGCTGAGCCTGGCCTCGAACCCAGAATCTCTAGACCACTGCGCCACCCAGGAGGCCCCAATTTCACCTTTATTTAACCAGGTAGGCCAGTTGAGAACAAGTTCTCAATTTCAACTGCGACCTGGCCAAGATAAAGCAAAGAAGCTCCTCTCATTCCTGCTGCCCAGACCCACATCCCCTGACTTCCTATTTACCTTGTGTTATTTATTGTCTCCGTTGGCCTTGGGACTCATACTTCCCCCTCTTCTCCTTGTAGCGTGAGCTGTGGTTATGGCCAGATAGTTTTTTCCAAAGAGACCATCCACCAGTGTCCCTGTGGGGTAGAGGGTAGTGACTCAGCAGTTCTCGAGGGTCACCAGAGCACAAAGAGGCTGTGTGTGTGTGCATGTGCGCATGCGTGTGTGGTAGAGGCGCGTGTGTGCCTGTGTGGTGGCCACGTGTTACCATAACACAAAGAGAGATCTACAGCACATTAGAGAGAGAGAGAGAGACCAGGCAGTGACTCAGCCTCAATAGCCAATTTACAGTGCATTCAGTGTAGGCTGTCATTGTAAATAAGAATTTGTTCTTAACTGACTTAAATAAAGGTTAAATAAAATAACCCCTTTGCTTTTTCCACATTTTGTTACGTTTCTGCCTTATTCTAAAAATGATTAAATTACCTTTTTTCCTCATCAATCTACACACGATACCCCATAATGAAAAAGTGAGAACCAGTTTTTAAAAATGTTAGAAAATGTATTAAAAAATAGTATTCAGACCCTTTGCTATGAGATTCGAAATTGAGCTCAGGTTCATACTGTTTATCCATTGATCAGGCGCATCCATTGATCATCCTTGAGATATTTCTACAACTTGATTGGAGTCCACCTGTGGTAAATTCAATTAATTGGACATGATTTTGAAAGGCACACCTGTCTACAGTGCTTTTGGACAGTGTTCAGACTTTTTCCACATTTTGTTACGTTACAGCCTTATTTTAAATTCGTTTTTTCCCCTCATCAGTCTACGCACAATGCCCCATAATTACAAAGCAAAAATGTTTCTTTTTTGGTCAGGGAGGTGACCAAGAAACCGATGGTAACTTTGACAGAGCTCCAGAGTTCCTCTGAGGAGATGGGAGAACCTTCCAGAAGGACAACCATTTCTGCAACTCCACCAATCAGGCCATTATGGTAGAGTGGCCAGATGAAAGCCACTCCTCAGTAAAAGGCACATGACAGCCCACTTGGAGTTTGCCAAAAGGCACCTAAAGGACTCTCCGACCATGAGAAACAAGATTCTCTGGTCTGATGAAACCAAGATTGAACACTTTGGCCTGAATGCCAAGTGTCATGTCTGGAGGAAATTTGGTGAAGCATGGTGTTTGCAGCATCATGCTGTGTGGATGTTTTTCAGTAGCAGGGATTGGGAATCTATTCAGGGTCAAGGGAAAGATGAACAGAGCAAAGTACAGAGAGATCCTTGATGAAAACCTGCTCCAGAGTGCTCAGGACTTCAGACCGGGGCGACGGTTCACCTTCAAACAGGACAACGACCCTAAGCACACAGCCAAGACAACACAGGAGTGGCTTCAGGACAAGTCTCTGAATGGTCCTTAAGTGGCCCAGCCAGAGCCCGTACTTGAACCCGATCTCTGGAGAGACCTGCAAATAGCTGTGCAGCGACGCTCCCCATCCAACCTGACAGATCTTGGGAGGATCTACAGAAAATAATGGGAGAAACTCCCCAAGTACAGGTGTGCCAAGCTTGTAGCGTCATATCCAAGAAGACTCAAGGCTGTAAATTGCTGCCAAAGGTGCTTCAACAAAGTACTGAGTAAAGGGTCAGAATACTTATGAAATTGTGATATTTCAGATTTTTTTTGCTTTTTATTCATTTGTTTAAAAAAATAAAAAAATGGGTTTTGCTTTGTCATTATGGGGTATTGTGTGTAGATTGATCATGGAAAAAACGATTTAATCATTTTTGAGAATAAGGCTGTAAACGTTACAAAATGTGGAATCAAGGGGTCTGAAAACTTTCCAAATGCAATATACCCCAAAGAGGCCATCAATTTATCTGGTTGGCCACTTTCCTTCAATTGTTCTGTTTATCCTGTCTCTCTCTCTCTTTTTCTCTGTATTTCCCCTTTTATCTCCTTTTATTTCCTCTTGAACCTTTTAAACTCTGAGAATGAAAAGCTGGCTTTGTTAAACTTTTACACTTACAGTGAAACTCTAGTGTGTTTATAAGATGAACTGAAGCATTTGACATCTGAGAGAATTTTGTGGACTGTTTTCTAGGAAAAGAGTGAGAGGAAGAGAGAGGCTGCCAGATGGAGGCTGACAGACAGACAGTGCAGAGAGGTAGGGAGATGGAGGGTGCGTGGGTGGATTTGTAAGCAGTGAGCACTAGGTGTACTGTGTGATGTCCCACAAACAGACAAACAGACTGCCAGTCAGTCGAGAGGAGTTCCATCACTGATGGAGCCCACTTCCTTTTCATTCGATAAAACATTTGACTTTCTACATAATGTTTACAGGGCAGATTTCCCTGCTCGTTTCCCTTGGTTTGAGGGAAGGCAATTCTGCTCTTCAACAGATTGTCATCTGTTTATTAGCCTGTTGTTTACCCATCTTCTCTCTTCATGTGGAAAGCCCTGATGGCACAGAGAGAGAACAGGATGGTTGGTTCTCATTGTGATGGAAATGTGGTTAAATAAAGAACACAAAACAGAGAGAGTGAAACAGGAAGGAGAGACTGAGAGGAAAAAAAGAGGGAGAGAAGTAAACAGATTGGAGAAGGGCCTGATGTGGAGAGGTTCTATCAAGCTCTCTCTAAAAGAAAAGGGGGTAGAAGGCGCATCATTTGAACAGAGTGAGACCTTTAAAATCCCCCTGTAAACACATTAGGGATGATTTTGTGTTGTGGAGAAGAGCTAGAGAAACTTCCATCAAAATGCTGCTACCCATAATTGTATGAGGGTGTCGGAGTCCATTGGTAGCTTTCTAAGCCCCCGATGCAGATCGGAAAGAGAGAAATACATAGATGGAGAGAAAGAGAGCTTTCTATTTCTATGCTGAAAGAATGCCTGATCAGTCACACTCACTTCACGGCTCCAAGTGATGTGATCTACGTGCTTCACTACTTCACCAGTCTGTACTTACTTAAACTCAACTTATATGGCCATCAAAAATTTATGTGATGCGACACATAGGCCTGCTGTACTTCCGTTTTCAGGGGTTGAGCAGAAGTTCAGCAAATCACTTCACCACAGGTTTTCAGGACTTCAACAGTATGGGGTTGTGGTTTGTATTTTGTCTGTAGCTTGTCCCTGTATGTCCTGCTTACAGCTGCGGTCACTTGCTTGTCCCGAGCACATAATAACACACTAAGATGAATAGTAATACCTAATTCTTCATATGGTTGGAAGCCAGTGACCAATTCCCCACCTCAGCTCATCCTCCGTACCCTCAAATACGTCTTTGTTTCAAAGACCATATAAGGCCTCCTTTCACCGTAACATAAGCTTTGGGCATGAGTGTTCACACGCGTACAACTGCTTTTAATCAATAACCATAGCAGAGTGGAAATTCTCTAGAAATGATTCTAGTAAATGATGCACATGAACACACACACATCAAGTAATTGAAGGATATAAGGGATCTGATGGTGTCTTCTGAGCCCTGTGTGTTTCTACTCAGGGGTTGCAACCGGTTCAGGGAATAGAACTGAAAACGGAACTAAACAGAAACGGAACCGAAAATGAAAGTGATCCATACTGTTCCGGAACAAAACCGTTATATTAAATGCATGGAAAACCTGTCCCACAAAAAATGCAACAGAGTGCCTGTGCAAAGCCCTCACTCTGTCACTCAGAAATGTATTCCAGCATCTGTCTGCAAGCTGAAAATCTTTGACAGTGCGTGTTTAGGCTATCTGATAAGGAGAGAGGTTTTTAATTAGCTAGCGAAGAATGGATAAATGTAAACAACAACCTTTCCTGCTCTAAGCTGATTGGGGAAGTAATTTAATGAACTAAATGTAAAAAACTGTTCACAGGTCGAAAAAGGAACGAAAAGGAACGATATAAACAGATACTTATTTGGGGGTTCGAACCAGTTCAGAACTTTATTTTAACTGTTGGAATTTATTTAGGTTCCAACCCGTTTCTACTGCAGAGCAGATATGGACTCTCTGTTAAAGACAAGTTTGCGTTTTCTGACTACAACAAGGCTTAGCAAAACAAGTGTAAAACGAGAGAAGTGATACATTTTTCATGAGCATAGGCCTTGTCTCTCCCAGACCCTGTTCTGAATTATAAATAACACAAATCCAATTTTGGAACAGGAAATCACTGATATATTAGGGTCGGAACACAAGTTAATGTGTTTGTTTCCTGGGATTTTGGGGCAATATTCATATTGTTATTGTTTCCATAATTTATCAGCCAGCCTCTTACTCTCCTTATTGCTTTATCCTGTGGAAGACGCTATCGGTCAGAAAAGTAGAAGGACTGGTTTTGGAAAAGGATTGTCTGCTTGTAGCTGTTGGACAGATTGGCCCATTTCTATATCGGCGCCTGCACTCACTTTAGATAATTTAATATAATTATATTAAGAGTGTGTGTCTTAGGTTCTTAACTAATGGTGGTCTTTGTGTTTTAATCCTGTCGTTGTTACTCTCAGGACAGAAATATGCTGGGATGGAAATTAAACTTCTGGATTAGTTTGGAGATGCTACCTAGTGTCCTCAATGTCTTAAGACCAGTGGCTTCAATTATAAACTGTGCATACGTACAGTACCCCAAAATGTGCGTGCACCAGTTTTCATGCAAAAGTGAGGATTTTTTTGTATTTTTATATTTGAGTTGAGAGGGCTCACATCCCCACAAACTTTAGACTATAAGTACGCACATCTGCTGTAAGTTGAAATATTGTATTGCAAGCTGGCAAGTAAACATTTTGTGCAAATTATGACTCGCTTATTCATTAAAACTGAAAACATAAACAAAAATGCAGCCATTTGCCGTAGTGAAAAGAGTAAAAACCTATGCATTTTATTTTTAGAATCTAAAATAGTTAGACATAGGAATCAATTTCCTATTTATTTTATTTTCCTAACCATTACAGAATACATTCTTTAACTTTTCTGCCTGTGATTGGTGCATATTCCCGAAATAGCCATACAACAAATTACCATGTGCATCTCTCATTTAATTGTACCTATAGCCAAATCACTCTGAGAGAGTTCTAGAGTGCCTCCGGAAAGTATTCAGACCGCTTAACTTTTTCCAAATTTTGTTACAATACAGCCTTTAAAAAAATACATTTTAGAATAAAAAATGCTCAGCAATCTACACACAATACCCCATAATGACACAGCTAAAACAACCTAATTGGAGTCCACCTGTGGTAAATTCAATTGATTAGACATTATTTGGAAAGGCACACACCTGTCTATATAAGGTCTCACGGTTGACAGTGCATGTCAGACAAAAACCAAGCCATCAGGTCGAAGGAATTGTCCAGAGAGCTCTGAGACAGGATTGTGTCGATGCACAGATCTGGGGAATGGTACCAAAACATTTCTGCAGCATTGAAAGTCCCCAAGAACACAGTGGCCTCCATCATTCTTAAATGGAAGAAGTGTGGAACCACCAATACTCTTCCTAGAGCTGGCTTCCCAGGCAAGCTGAGCAATTGGGGGAGAAGGGACTTGGTCAGGGAGGTGACCAAGAAACCGATGGTCACTCTGACAGAGCTCCGGAGTTGCTCTGTGGAGATGGGAGAACCTTCCAGAAGGACAACCGTCTCTGCAGCATTCTACCAATCAGGCCTTTATAGTAAAGTCGCCAGACGGAAGCCACTCCTCAGTCAAATGCACATGACAGCACCTAAAGGACTAAAAGGCACCTAAAGGACTCTCAGACAATGAGAAATAGTCTGATGAAACCAAGATTGAACTCTTTGGTCTGAATGCCTAGCGTCACATCTGGAGGAAACCTGGCCCTTCTGGGAGGATGTTTTTCAGTGGCAGGGACTGGGAGACTATTCAAGATCGAGGGAAAGATGAACGGAGCAAAGTACATAGACATCCTTGATGAAAACCTGCTGCAGAGTGCTCCAGACCTCAGACTGGGGAGAAGGTTCACATTCCAACAGGACAATAACCCTAAAGCATACAACCACGACAAAGCAGAAGTGGCTTCTTGAGTGGTCCTTGAGTGGCCCAGCCAGAGCTTGAGAGGATCTGCAGAAAAGAATGGGAGAAACCGCTAATACAGGTGTGCCAAGCTTGTAAGCGTCATATCCAAAAATACTCAATACTGTTATCGCTGCCAAAGGTGCTTCAACAAAGTACTGAGTAAATGCTCTGAATACTTATGTAAATGTGATATTTCAGTGGTTTACTTTTTATAAATGAGCAAACATTTCTAAAAAACAGTTTTTGCTTTGTCACTATGGGGTATTGTGTGTAGATTGATGAGGGGTGAAAAAACAATTTAAGCAATTTTAGAATAAGGCTGTAATGTAACAAAATGTGGAAAAAGTCATGTGGTCTGAATACTTTCCCGAATGTATTTAAGGTTTTTCAATCCCATAGGCAGTATGGTTTATAATATTCAGTCAAATTGAACAGGTGAACAGTTGATATGTGATGTTGCAGTAGGCCTATGCTACTGTAAGTAGGCCTACTGTAATAATGCAACAAAATAGTAGCATGGCCTAGACAATCCAGCATATTTGGGTTGGGGGAAAAGTCGATGCAAAACATTGATGAATTTAAATTTTCTGCTGACAGCTCCACAACAATTTCAAAAACTGACACAGTCCTTTGCTAGATACAACATAAATTACTGCAAAAGATTATAACATTCTGCCAACTACAGTAAATTGACAGTATGGGTAGGCTACAGTATTGCTGTTCAATATGAGCGTGACATCATTGCCTAGTTTTAATCTCAGAGCCTATACCAAAGCAGGAGATAGAAACACAATCATTTATTGATAAACTAAAGATTGAACCACAATTCATATTTTGCATAGATGTGTGGGTTGTAGCATTTCGTCTACTTTTAAATTGTTTCGAATATGCAATCAGTCTTGCTATAGGCAGAATGCACGTTTAGTTTGAGAAAATCACTGCCAAATATTCTGCTCGCAGCTATACAGAAATGTGATCAAATTTGCCATTGCTCTTTCATATAGAAACTGATGTAACCTATTTCGAATAGTTCCAAATTATACATAAAATAAAATACATTATTGTCACCATAAATGGTGAATGGAGGGCGTTTTCCAAATGGAGTTATAATGCTTGTTCACATGAACACAATTTAAGGACAGGTCTAATTTATAATGGGAAACAGGTGTTAATGGCGTGTGGCAAGTTCAGAAATCTCTGTTTTTGCCTGTGCAGTTTTCAAAAATGGCGCACACAGACACTTAATTTGAAAAGCACCGGTTATAAATTGGGCCCCTGAACAGAAAGACACAACAATCTGTAGATTCTGACATACAGTTGAAGTCGGAAGTTTACATACACTTAGGTTGGACTGTTTACAGACAGATTATTTCACTGTATCACAATTCCAGTGGGTCAGAAGTTTACATACAAGCTGACTGTGCCTTTAAACAGCTTGGAAAATGCCATAAAATTATGTCATGGCTTTAGAAGCTTCTGATAGGCTAATTGACATCATTTGAGTCAATTGGGGGTGTACCTGTGGATGTATTTCAAGGCCTACCTTCAAACTCAGTGCGTCATTGATTGACATCATGGGAAAATCTAAAGAAATTAGGCAAAAATTGACCTCCACAAGTCAGGTTCATCCTTGGGAGCAATTTCCAAACGCCTGAAGGTACCAAGTTCATCTGTACAAACAAAGGGAAGCAAGTATAAACACCATGGGACCACGCAGCCATCATACTGCTAAGGAAGGAAACGCGTTCTGTCTTCTAGAGATTAACGTACTTTGGTGTGAAAAGTACAAATCAATCCCAGAACAACAGCAAAGGAAGATGTGAAGATGTGGAGGAAACCGGTACAAAATAATCTGTATCCACAGTAAAACGAGTCCTATATCGACATAACCTGAAAGGCCGCTCAACAAGGAAGAAGACACTGCTCCAAAACCGCCATAAAAAAGCCAGACTATGACTTGCAACTGCACATGGGGACAAAGATCATTATTTTGGAGAAATGTCCTCATCAGGTCTGATGAAACAAAAATAGAACTGTTTGGCCATAATAACCATCATTATGTTTGGAGGAAAAAGCTTGCAAGCCGAAGAACACCCAACCGTGAAGCACGGGGGTGGCAGCATCGTGTTGTGGGGGTGCTTTGCTGCAGGAGGGACTGGTGCATTTCACAAAATGGATGGCATTATGAGGTAGGTGGATATATTGAAGCAACATCTCAAGATATCAGTCAGGAAGTTAAAGCTTGGTCGCAAATGGGTCTTCCAATTCGACAATGACCCCAAGCATACTTCCAAGGTTGTGGCAAAATGGCTTAAGGACAACTAAGTCAAGGTATTGGAGTGGCCATGACCTCAAAACTATAGAAAATTTGTGGGCAGAACTGAAAAAGTGTGTGCGAGCAAGGAGGCCTACAAACCTGACTCAGTTACACCAGCTCTGTCAGGAGTGAATCATTCTCTACTATTATTCTGACATTTCACATTCTTAAAATAAATTGGTGATCCTAACTGACCTAAAAACAGGGATTTTTTACTAGGATTAAATGTCAGGAATTGTGAAAAACTGATTTTAAATGTATTTGGCTAAGGTGTATGTAAACTTCAGACTTCAACTGTAGTACTGTCACTTGTAGGGGTCTCTTGTGTATCCTTGAAGAAGTGAAACAACGTTAAAAGGGGATAATTATTATTCTTTAGTTTGTTGAACTCCTGACTGTTAAATAGGGAACATTTTGTTTTACTTATGGTTGAATATAGTTGTATTTCCACAGTCTTTGGGGGTCTTGCCTGTTTTTATTTAGTTTAGACTTCCCCAATGGAAGTCAAACACTGTATGGTTGTCACGCCCTGTTCTTAGTATTTTGTGTTTTCTTTATTATTTTGGTTAGGCCAGGGTGTGACATGGGTTTATTATGTAGTGTGTTTTGTCTTGTTTTTTTTGTAGGTATTGGGATTGTGATATAGTAGGGATGTCTAGAAAAGTATGGTTGCCTGAAGTGGTTCTCAATCAGAGGCAGGTGCTTATCGTTGTCTCTGATTGGGAACCATATTTAGGAAGCCATATTCTGAGTGTTTCATGGGTGAATGTTCCTGTCTCTGTGTTAGTTTGCACCAGTATAGGCTGTTTCGGTTTTCGCGTTAAGTTTCTTGTTTTGTATTGTTCGTGTTTATTCGTTATTAAACATGTATCAAAATTACCACGCTGCATTTTGGTCCGACCCTTGCTACACCTCCTCTTCAGAGAACTGTAACAATGGTATACATTTTTCTCTCCTTGTGCTCTCTCCTTCACATACCGTCTTAAATAGTTTGTAGCCAACATGTACTCTGCACTGAATTGGATATATTGTGAATGAGTTACACAATAGTATCTATTACTGATGGCCCATCAGGTCTAACATGGCTGCTTGTTGTGTTTCTGTCGTGGTTTGTAGAGCTATGGTCCATCTGGTTTAACATGGCTGCTTGTTGTGTTTCTGTGTGTTTCAGGACTGAATCCGCTATCCTTTGACCCGTCCTCCAACAACGAGCCCCTGCAGTTCAGCAACTCCAACGGGCCACTGGTGTCAGACTGTCCTCTGGAAAACGGAGCTGAGAACCGCAATAAGAGGAAGAGACCCAGCCTACCTCCAGGTACAATAAACTATGATAATTGACAAGGTGTACATCAGTAGTACCAATACATTTTATACTGTGAGCCTGTGACTGGGGGAGTAATTTAAAGTGAGGTAGAGACTTGGTAGAGGCGCTTTCATGTTTTCCATCCTGAGGGGCTTATTGCTAGTTAGTCCTGTGGAGGTCAGGGTCATCTGTCTAAAGCCACAGGATTCTGCGCTGCTATGATTGCAGCTCTCACACCTTAGGCTGGCTGCTACCATGCCACAGCACCTGCCAATCAAAGCACAGAAGCGCCTTCAGCTTTCTCTCACGGAGTGAGTGACCTGTCGCACGGAAAACAATGTTCTGTGTGTGTGTGTGTGCGCGCGTGTCCTCATTCGCTTGTTGACTTCTCATTACTAAATTACACTTCATTTTAAATCTGTGACTGTGTGCATTCTAATTAAGGAACGCATCTCTAATTAATGGCATTATGACAAGTAGAATGAAGAGGGCCTTAAGACAGAGGTGTTGCTGTATGTGCTCTGCTGTCTTGAATGACCTTAATTAGTCGGGATTAATTGTCAGTGTTATGAACCACTCTTTTTACCATTTGTCTTTGTGCACAATTTTAAACAAATGACCTTAGTGAGTTTGAGTTCTCACTCATTCATGTCTGTTCATTTCATCTCATTATTATGTGTCATTACCAACTCAGAACTAGACCTGAAGACCTTGAGGAGGTTTAGATTGCAGGTACAACGGACATGTTAGATGTGTACGTAATAGACATTGAGTGTTTATGCAGAACAATGTTACAATGTCGATTAACAGATGCACTGAAATTGAGTAGAGCCACAGAGCAAATACCCTGAATAGAATGAATACACTTCAATTATCTTTTTATTTTACCTTTATTTTACCAGGTTAGTCTCATTGAGATTAACACTCTCTTTTACGAGCGCTGGCCAAAATAGCAGCACACAAAGTTGCAGACATTTGCAATTTAAAATGCAAAGCAAAAAAGTTAAAACATTTTCACTCTTGCCTCAGTATATGCTCTTTAGTGTGCTGCATGTTTAGGTCTTAATTGTGTAATTCATAGACCGGTTGACCTGACCATAGAAATATAATTTATTTGTGAGTCCCCATAAATTGGTGATATTGAAGCGGTGAGTTTATCCGAAGTTCACTTACAAAGAATCAGATGTTATGGTTATGTATCCAAGGTCTAACAGACCTTGAAGACCTCCGTTGGATTTCAGTGGGTGTACTGTATAGGCTATAGGCCTATTGAGTGAGTGAATAACAGATAGTGTTAGTATTGTCCTGTGTATATATACCCAAACCACAGAGAGAGACACAATACAATATCAGCTCACATTAAGTACTGGTCATAGTGTAAACCTGTGTGAATGGCCGTTCCCGAATACCGGTAATTGCGTTCTAAATAGTAGGCTGATTGGCTATGCTAAAAATAGAATGTTAAACCTGTCTGACTGTTTTGAGTACAGCCAGTCAGAGATGTAGATCAAAGATGACCACTCATTCTATTACAGAATCTTAGCAGTAGAGAGAGTCATAGATGGAGAGTGACTAATCAGAGTATGGTATTTTTAAGAACAGACTTATCACACTAAAACCTTGCGCTGTGTGCTGGTTTAGACAGCAGTCACACCTAAACCTCAGAAGTGGCTCTATGTGCCCCTGCTTAGCAACAGAACATTAAATAATGACATACAATTAACAACAGCTCTAGTCTCCAACAGCCTTTCATAACATTGGCATTATGTATATTATTGCGGTGTGACATGATTCTGCTCTCTGATGGAAAACCTGCACAATGGTGACAATTTGCAGCATCTGGAGCTGGGTATATTTAGTGGCGTTAATGTTCACTAGCATCACGAGACAACAGTCGAGTCTTCCAGCTCTCTGAGGAGAGAAGATGCAGCTCGGAAAAGTTACCAGCCATGTGGGTTTACAGTCGGTAATGGCAATTCATTAGACCTAGAAACACATACATTCAGGAACACTGTTCCTCTGGTGATGGGGGAGGGAGGGGGGTGTGGTGATCATTTAGGGAGCAAGAAGTTTCCAAGACTCAAACAGTGTTGATAACAGAATGTTTACTCCACGTGTTGGTTTAAACCACGAAACTTCTAAATGGCTCAAACAGGCAGCAGAATCTCAGAGCGCTAATGGGGGTTCATTTGACTTAACAGATACTGCAACTGTTTAGCAAAGTACAGTGCCTTGCGAAAGTATTCGGCCCCATTGAACTTTGCCACCTTTTGCCACATTTCATGCTTCAAACATAAAGATATAAAACTGTATTTTTTTGTGAAGAATCAACAGCAAGTGGGACACAATCATGAAGTGGAACGACATTTATTGGATATTTCAAACTTTTTTAACAAATCAAAAACTGAAAAATTGGGCGTGCAAAATTATTCAGCCCCCTTAAGTTAGTAGCGCCACCTTTTGCCTCCGATTACAGCTGTAAGTCACTTGGGGTATGTCTCTATCAGTTTTGCACATCGAGAGACTGACATTTTTTCCCATTCCTCCTTGCAAAACAGCTCGAGCTCAGTGAGGTTGGATGGAGAGCATTTGTGAACAGCAGTTTTCAGTTCTTTCCACGTTCTCGATTGGATTCAGGTCTGGACTTTGACTTGGCCATTCTAACACCTGGATATGTTTATTTTTGAACCATTCCATTGTAGATTTTGCTTTATGTTTTGGATCATTGCTTGTTGGAAGACAAATCTCCGTCCCAGTCTCAGGTCTTTTGCAGACTCCATCAGGTTTTTTTCCCATCAATTTTAACCATCTTCCCTGTCCCTGCTGAAGAAAAGCAGGCCCAAACCATGATCCTGCCATCACCATGTTTGACAGTGGGGATGGTGTTCAGGGTGATGAGCTGTGTTGCTTTTACGCCAAACATAACGTTTTTGCATTGTTGCCAAAAAGTTCAATTTTGGTTTCATCTGACCAGAGCACCTTCTTCCACATGTTTGTGTCTCCCAGGTGGCTTGTGGCAAACTTTAAACAACACTTTTTATGGATATCTTTAAGAAATGGCTTTCTTCTTGCCACTCTTCCATAAAGGCCAGATTTGTGCAATATACGACTGATTGTTGTCCTATGGACAGAGTCTCCCACCTCAGCTGTAGATCTCTGCAGTTCATCCAGAGTGATCATGGGCCTCTTGGCTGCATCTCTGATCAGTCTTCTCCTTGTATGAGCTGAAAGTTTAGAGGGACGGCCAGGTCTTGGTAGATTTGCAGTGGTCTGATACTCCTTCCATTTCAAAATTAAAGTTTGCACAGTGCTCCTTGGGATGTTTAAAGCTTGGGAAATCTTTTTGTATCCAAATCCGGCTTTAAACTTCTTCACAACAGTATCTCGGACCTGCTTGGTGTGTTCCTTGTTCTTCATGATGCTCTCTGCGCTTTTAACGGACCGCTGAGACTATCACAGTGCAGGTGCATTTATACGGAGACTTGATTACACACAGGTGGATTGTTTTTGTCATTAGTCATTTAGGTCAACATTGGATCATTCAGAGATCCTCACTGAACTTCTGGAGAGAGTTTGCTGCACTGAAAGTAAAGGGGCTGAATAATTTTGCACGCCCAATTTTTCAGTTTTTGATTTGTTAAAAAAGTTTGAAATATCCAATAAATGTCGTTCCACTTCATGATTGTGTCCCACTTGTTGTTGATTCTTCACAAAAAAATACAGTTTATATATTTATGTTTGAAGCCTGAAAT
The DNA here is from genome assembly GCF_018296145.1 of Oncorhynchus tshawytscha. Lineage (NCBI taxonomy): Eukaryota > Metazoa > Chordata > Actinopteri > Salmoniformes > Salmonidae > Oncorhynchus > Oncorhynchus tshawytscha. The sequence goes on from NC_056436.1 coordinate 47,026,473, forward strand.
GTGGCAAAAGGTGGCAAAGTTCAAGGGGGCCGAATACTTTCGTAAGGCACTGTAAATGAATAATGAAGTCTTTAGTTTGAATGGCTTTGCCACTGTATTAGTAGCCACATCTAGAAAGAACTGAATTCATGTCCATTCAACACCTTGTAATTAATGTAATTTAACCAAATACTTTTAGTTGTTATGATGACGATATTAATAAGTCAGCCCTCGAAACGTCTGGAAAGTTAAAGTGCAAAGGGGAGTCTGCCCACTCAGCACTTTGTTAGAGAACACCCAGCACAACGTTGGCTTATTGTGACCTATTTAGGAAGGTATAAAAGGAAATGCAGTGAATTCAGTATTATGTCTTTGCCTTGGGCCAGGTACAATGGAGTCACTGAATATTTCAGCACATTAGCTTGCTTTCATTAGCAAACACGCGAAGATTAGTTTACAGTCCTCCATGCACGCACCATGACTATTCTTCATGCTGTCTTTTATATAACCAACCAGCCCACAAAATACCAAAATAACATACTTATATTGTATAGCTGTTGGGGATGCAGAGGATAAGCTAGAATGGTGTTGGTTAATTGTGAAGCATTCTTTTCATACAATCAAAATGAACAGTAGTTTACTGCATTTATAGTCGCTGGGGATTTTAACAAAGCAAATTTGAGAACAAGGCGACCTAAATTCTATCAGCATATTGATTGCACTACGCACATGGGCAATACCCTCGACCACTACTACTCTAACTTCTGCGATGCATGCAAAGCCCTCCCAGACCCTTCCTTCGGCAAGTCCTACCACAACGCCATCTTGCTCCTACCGTCTTATAGGCAGAAACTCAAACAGGATGTACAAGTGACGAGGACCATTCAATGCTGGTCTAACCAATCGGAATCCACGCGTCAAGATTGTTTTGATCATGCGGACTGGGATATGTTCCGGTCAGGCTCAGAGAATAACATTGACCCATACGCTGACTCGGTGAGTGAATTTAAAAAGAAGTGCATTGAAGATGTTGTACCCACTGTGACTATTAAAACCTACCCTAACCAGAAACCGCAGATGGATGGCGGCATTCGCGCAAAACTGAATGCGCGAACCACTGCATATAACCAAGGAAAGAGATCTGGGAATATGGATCAATATGAACAATGTAGTTATTCCCTCCAAGGCAATCAAACAAGTAAAATGCCGCTATAGGGACAAAGTGGAGTTGCAATTCAACGGCTCAGACATGAGACATATGTGGCAGGGTCTACAGGGAATAGACCAGACAAAAAGAAAATCAGCCACGTCACGGACACCGACTTCACGCTTCCAGACAAACTAAACACCTTCTTTGCCCGCTTTGATAATAATACAGTGCCACCGTCGCGGCCCCCACCTCCTTCTCCGTGGCCGACGTGAGTAAAACATTTTAACATTTCTAACCCTCGCAAGGCTACTGGCCCAGACAGCATCCCTAGCCACATCCTCAGAGCATGCGCAAATCAGCTGGCTGGTATGTTTATGGACAAATTCAATCACTCCCTATCCCAGTCTGCTGTCCCCACATGCTTCAAGATGGCCACCATTGTTCCTGTACCCAAGAAGGCAAATATAACTGAACTAAATGACTACTGCCCCATAGCACTCACTTCTGTCATCATGAAGTGCTTTGAGAGGCTAGTCAAGGATCATATCACCTCTACCTTACCTGACACCCTAGGCCCACTTCAGTTTGCATACCGCCCTAACAGGTCCACAGAGATGCAATCGCCATCACACTACACACTGCCCTATCCCATCTGGACAAGAGAATACCTATGTAAGAATGCTGTTCATTGACTACACCTCAGCATTCAACACCATAGTACCCTCCAAGCTCGTCATCAAGCTGTAGGCCCTGGGCCTCAACCCCGCCCTATGCAATTGGGTCCTGGACTTTCTGATGGGTCAACACCTCCACCTCGATGACCCGCAACACTGGGGCCCCACAACCCCCTCTTGTACTCCCCGGCCATGCACGCCTCCCAACTCCAAGTTTGCAGGTGACACAACAGTAGTGGGCTTGATTACCAACAACAACAAGACAGCCTACAGGGAGGAGGTGAGGGCACTGGGTGTGTTATGTCAGTAAAATAACCTCACTCATAGTCAACAAAACAAAGATGATCGTGGACTTCAGGAAACAGCAGAGGGAGCATCCCCCTATCCACATCGAAGAGACAGCAGTGGAGAAAATGGAAAGAGTTAAGTTCCTCGGCGTACACATCAACGACCAACTGAAATGGTCCACCCACACAGACGGCATGGTGAAGAAGGTGCAACAGTGCCTCTTCAACCTCAGGAGGCTAAAGAAATTGGCTTGTCACCCAAAACCCTGACTAACTTTTACAGATGCACAATTGAGAGTATCCTATATCACAGCCTGGTATGGCAACTGCTCCACCCTCAACCGCAAGGCTATCCAGAGGGTGGTGCGGTCTGCACAACGCCTCACCGAGGGCAAAATACCTGCCCTCCGTGACACCTATAGCACCAGATGTCACAGGAAGGCAAAAAAAGACTGCTAAACAGCAATCACTAACTCAGAGAGCCTGCTGCCTACATTGAGACCCAATCACTGGCCACTTTAACAAAGGGATCACTAGTCACTTTATACAATGCTACTAAATAATGTTTACATATCTTACATTACTCATTATTTGTTTTTATTATGGGTCCCCATGCTGCCAACGCAGCAGCTACTCTGCCTGGGGTCCAACAAAATTAAGGCACTTTATACAATTCTAAAAACATTACAATACATTCACATATTACACAACACACTGTGTGCCCTCAGGCCCCTACTCCACCATTACCACATATCTACAATTGTGTGTGCCAATATTTGTGTTGCTTCACATTCCCCGCTGTTCCATAAGGTGTTTTTTTTAATCTGTTTTTTAAAATCTAATTTTACTGCTTGCGTCAGTTACTTGATGTGGAATAAAGTTCCATGTAGTCATGGCTCTATGTAGTACTGTGTGCCTCCCATAGTCTGTTCTGGACTTGGGGACTGTGAAGAGACCTCTTGTGGGGTATGCATGGGTGTCTGAGCTGTGTGCCTGTAGTTTATACAGACAGCTCTGTGCATTCAACATGCATTCAACCTCTCATAAATGAAAGTAGTGATGAAGTTAATCTCTCCTCCACTTTCTGCCAGGAGAGATTGACATGCATATTAATAATTTTAGCTCTCTGTGTACATCCAAGGGTCAGCCGTGCTGCCCTGTTCTGAGCCAAATTGCAATTTTCCTAAGTCCTTTTTTGTGGCATCTGACCACACGACTGAACAGTAGTCAAGGTGCAACAAAACTAGGGCCTGTAGGACCTGCCTTGTTGATAGTGCTGTTAAGGCAGAGCATCCCATTATTATAGACAGACCTCTCCCAATCTTAGCTAGTACGGCATCAATGTTTTGACCATGACAGTTTACAACCTAGGGTTACTCCAAGAAGTAGTCATCTCAACTTGCTCGATTTCCACATGATTTATTACAAGATTTAGTTGAGGTTTAGGGTTTAGTGAGTGTTTTGTTCCAAATACTATGCTTTTAGTTTTTAGAAATATTTAGGACTAACTTATTTCTTGCCACCCACTCTGAAACTAACTGCAGCTCTTTGTTGAGTGTTGCAGTCATTTCAGTCGCTGTAGTAGCTGATGTGTAAAGTGATGAGTCATCCGCATACATAGACACTGGCTTTACTCAAAGTCAGTGGCATGTTAGTAAAAATTTAAAAAACCAAGGGGCCTAGGGAATTCCTGATTGTAACTGGATTACATTTGAGGCTTCCATTAAAGAACACCCTCTGTGTTCTGTTAGACAAGTAACTCTTTATTCACATTATAGCAGGGGGTGTAAAGCCATGAAACACAATTTTTTTACTGCAGACTATGATCGATAATGTCAAAAGCTGCACTGTAGTCTAACAAGACAGCCCCCACAATCAATTTCTCTCAGCCAATCATCAGTAATTTGTAAGCGCTGTGCTTGTGTGTCCTTCCCTATAAGCATGCTGAAAGTCTGTTGTCAATTTGTTTACTGTGAAACAGCATTGTAATCTGGTCGAACACCATTTTTTCCAGAAGTTTCCTAAGGGTTGGTAACAGGCTGATTGGTCGGCTATTTGTGCCTGTAAAGGGGGCTTTACTATTCTTGGGTAGTGGAATGACTTTAGCTTCCCTCCAGGCCTGAGGGAACACTTTCTCTTGTAGGCTTAAATTGAAAATGTGGCAAATAGGAGTGGCAATATCTTCTGCTATTATCCTCAGTAATTTTCCAACCAGATTGTCAGACCCCTGTGGCTTGTCATTGTTGATGGACAACAATATTTGTTTCACCTCTTCCACACTGACTTTACAGAATTCAAAAGTACAATTATTGTCTTAATTTTGTCCGATTTATACAGTACTTGGATGTGTAGTGTAAGCGTTTGTTGCGTTTGTTTGTTATCTTGCCAATGAAAAGGTAATTAAAGTAGTTTGCAATATCAGTGAGCCATCTGATTCTATGAATGAAGGAGCCATGTTGGCTTTTTTCCCCTAAAGTTTTATTTATGGTGCCCCAGAGCTTTTGACTATTTTATCTTTTATTTTACGAGGCAAGTCAGTTAAGAACAAATTCCTATTTTCAATGACAGCCGAGGAACAGTGGGTTAACTTCCTCCTTCAGGGGCAGAACAACATATTTGTATCTTGTCAGCTCAGTGATGAGCTCCTTTCGGTTACTAGTCCAATGCTCTAACCACTAGGCTACGCTGCCGCCCCTGTCATTCTTAATATCATTCATCTTTGTTTCTTTTTCTTTTCATTTTTTGTTTAGTCACATTAATTTCTTAATTTGCAGTGCATTTGCCAATCTGTTGTGCAGCCAGACTTCTTTGCCATACCTTTTTGCCTCATCCCTCTCAACCATACCATTTTTCAATTCCTCATCAACCCGAGGGGATTTCATAAATCGATCAAGTGCAGCATCTGTTTGCTCCTCATTACACACCACAGATCAGCAAATATTCTTTACATCATCAACATATGAATCACTACAAAACTTATTGTATGACCTCTTATACACTATATTAGGCCCAGCCTTTGGAACTTTGGTTTTCCTAGATATGGCAATTATATTGTGATCACTACATCCTAAAGATTTTGGATACTATTTTAAAGCAAATATCTGCAGTGTTAGTAAAGATGTGATCAATACATCAAATCAAATTTTATTTGTCACATACACATGGTTAGCAGATTGTTAATGTGAGTGTAGCGAAATGCTTGTGCTTCTAGTTCCGACAATGCAGTAATAACGAACAAGTAATCTAACTAACAATTCCAAAAAACTACTGTCTTATACACAGTGTAAGGGGATAAAGAATATGTACATAAGGATATATGAATGAGTGATGGTACAGAGCAGCATAGGCAAGATACAGTAGATGATATCGAGTACAGTATATACATATGAGATGAGTATGTAAACCAAGTGGCATAGTTAAAGTGGCTAGTGATACATGTATTACATAAGGATGCAGTCGATGATATAGTACAGTATATACGTATGCATATGAGATGAATAATGTAGGGTAAGTAACATTATATAAGGTAGCATTGTTTAAAGTGGCTAGTGATATATTTACATTTCCCATCAATTCCCATTATTAAAGTGGCTGGAGTAGAGTCAGTGTCATTGACAGTCATTGACAGTGTGTTGGCAGTAGCCACACACTGTCATGTTGATGATTTAAATTCTGTGCTGTTTGTAACTACCCTGGTAGGTTGACTGACAACCTGATCCAGGTTGCAGGCACTGGTTACAGTTTGCCGTTTTATTCCTGAGTGGGCAGCTTGATGATAGCCAGTCAATATTTAAATCACCCAGTAAATATACTTCTGTTTATATCGCATACATTATCAAGCATTTCACACATACAGTATTATCCAGACACTGACTGTTAGCACTTGGTCTATAGCAGCTTCCCACAAAAATGGGTTTTAGGTGAGGCAGATGAACCTGTAGCCATATTACTTCGACAGTATTTAACATTAGATCGTCTCTAAGCTTCACAGGAATGTGGTTCTGAATATAGACATTAACACCGCCTCTGTTGGCATTTCTGTCTTTTCGGTAGATGTTATAACCATGTATTGCTACCACTATACCATTGACGGTATTATCTAGGTGAGTTTCAGAGAATATGCATGTCATCTCTTACAAGCAAGTTACTGACTTCATGAACCTTGTTTATTAGGCTACATATGTTAATATGGGCTATTTTTAGCACTTCTTGGTTGCTTGATTGTTTTTAACGCTTTACTGGGAAGCTTATCAGGGGTAGACTTACTCATGTTATTTACATTGGAGCTGATAGTGCAGGGTGAGCTGCATAAAGTGGTCTTCCTACTATTGCACACCGCCTCAGTGCTAAGAGTGTAACTGGTTTATTGGCTCATGATTACTGTTTACAATAGCTGTAGGATAAACAGATGTATTTGGTGCAATTAGGGGTACATACATTAAATGACATGCATTATGTTTACCAATTCCCCTAAGATCATGTACATTTGATGCAGCATTATGACGACTCATTGTAACAATGGTAGGGATTAACTGAGCTGGTCTTGGATCATTTACCAGTCATTGTTTCAACGCAGCCTTGAAATGCGTGGACAGAGTCCAGGAGCCAAGATGATTTGGATGGACTCAGTATCTTCTGTTTCAGAAGGTGTCAAAGTTATCCATAAAAATGACTCCAGCAGAGCTGCAGTAGTCTTTTAGCCAGATGTGTAATGCCAGCAGTCTGCTGAATCTTTTACACCCGCAGCCCAACAATGGTACTGGACCTGAAATTATTGGCTGTTTTTTGGAGTCTTTTAATGCTAATATCCATTTTCATAGACTACGGCAGTGTCAGCTCCCGGCATCTGTGGTAGAACAGTTGGAAGCAGCCTTATGTCCTGTACTCGTGTTCCTGGGTAGCACAGAGTTTTTGACTTGGGGACCGAGATGTTTCTTACCATAGAGCTGCCTATGATGACAGCTGGTGATGTTGAATGGGCCGGTGTCTCAGGCAGCCTCATTTTCTGGTGAGGCTGGGAGCTCCGACGAGCTGAACCCGAGGTAGAAGCCACCGGAGAGGGAGACCGAACCGAGGACGAAGACGCAGGTACCTCCGGATCCGATCTTGATTAGGAAGCCACCAAGGACAAAGGTGCCGGAACCTCTGGATCCAGGGCGGCAAAGCTGTTTCTGGTCTGTCAGTTCCAGGCTCAACATCTCCATGGAGACCCCCGCTGCCAGAGGACGCCTTCTTCGACTTCCACGGCGAGTGACGTACCTCCATTCATAATAAAATAAAAGCCTGAATACAGTATATACTGTATTTTGTACCATCTATTGCACCTTGCCTAGGCCTCTCAGCCATCGCTCATCCATATATTTATATGTACATATTCTCATTCAACCCTTTTAGAATTGTGTGTATTAGGTAGTTGGGAATTGTTAGATCACTTGTTAGATATTACTGCACTGTTGGAACCAGAAGCACAAGCATTTCGCTACACTCGCATTAACATCTGCTAGCTAGTATGTGATCAATAAAATTTGATTTGACACCTACTGTATTTTCAGGGAAGTGACATCAATGAGCTTCGCTCCTTCACAGGTACACTCAGGCTTCCTGTTATTGGTAGTATCTTTTGACATGGGATAAATCAAACTGTTGGTGACTTTTGTTGAATATGTTTCAACCACCTTCTATATCAAGGCTTTTTGCCCTGACAACAGTATTGAATTGAATCAAAAAACATCTGCTCCTCAAAAGCCATGTCTCTGTCAGGCCTTTTACAACAGCAATAAATCACATTTCTATCATATTTGTGGAATGAATTGAATCCATAAAATGTTAATGTGTGAAAAAAGGCACTGATACTGCAAATAGCAGATGTGAATTTAGCCTTCTCCAATCCAATCCCGTGTGCATTAACCTTTAGCGAGTATTAGCAGAGCAGTGCTGAATACATTTTGATTCCCAGGGTGTGGAAGGTACGTGCAGAGGAGCTGAACAGTAGAATGATACAGCAGCAGGGTGGTCCTCTCCTCCTGGTATTGAGGCAGCTCACAACAGACTGGTGTTGGTGTGAAGGGTAGCAAGGAGCAAAGGATCACAGCGGTGTCTGCATGGATGACAATAGTGTGTTTGGGAGATAACAGAAAAAAAGTTTGTCGCTGGGTGGTCTATTTTATGTACACAATATTGCATGTGTGTGGCTATGAATTTGTGTTTGAATGAGTGCATCCATCCTTGTTGTCTGTGGAAACATTGTTGCCTGAATACATTACTGTTTGTCAGTGCTGCAAACACATGTTCCGTGTGTCTCCCTGTCTCCTGTGCTCTAATGTGAGACCTCGAGTGGCTGAGCTGCTGTGTAAAGCTGCTATTTTCTTAAATGGCCAATGCAGATGTTTTTATCAATCTCAAATCATTTCTGGGTAACAAGTAGCTTTTTAGCAAAAACTATTTATTAAACAAGAATGATAGGACTGTCTGAGTGAGTGGTCTGAGTGGGTTGGGGAGAACTAGATGTTCTTAGAGAGGTTTGGAATTCTCTTTGTTATTGATCTATTAAGCAATTCACTTCATAGTGATTGATGTCTGTCGATATGATGTCTCTCCTTGCGTAGATTGTAGTTTCTGATTGAAAATACAATCTGTCAGGGTTTACCAGAATTGGACCCAGAAGCAGACCAGGACAAGGTGAGTAAGAAGATGGTGAGTATTTATTAATTAATGAGAACGTGGAGGTAGATAGTTCCGGGTGGAGGAGCGGGCAGCGGAGGTGGGTTGATGGGAGTGGATAGGCAGATCCAATGGATAACAACACACTGGCGACGAACAGACATGGATGGGGTCTGGGTTCCGGGTGAATGGCTGTAGACAAAACAAACGGCGGTAAGTTAAAGGCAAGCAAGACGTACAAAACAAACTCTGTAAACTGGAGGCTGGTTCGTGGGCACAACATACTGTTCATGGCTAACGATCCGGCAGGCAATGGATGTCAGGTCAGAGCTTTTGAAGGGGAGAGGTGATGATCAGGACAGGTGTGCAGATTACTGATGGGATACAGGTGCGGGTGAACATGATCTCCCAACAAGCTAATTCGCCCGGCAACCAGACAGGGTGCGTTCCAGGACACCGGAAACACACTCCAGGACAGAAACACAGGCAAACACAGACTCAGGAAGCGGGATTCGTGACACTATCTGGAAATAACACTTATTTTTTTTCAAACATTTACAATATTAGTTTCATGTTGTAATAAAACACGGGGAAAACTGCATTTTGACTGTGCTGGGCCTTTATGTACATTCTCTAAAGATCAGTAGCCTTCTCCATACAATCTTCACACAGTGTAATGGATCTGCTGAGGGCTGTCTGCCATTGTTCGTTGGGGTGTGTGAGACCCAGGTCCCGTTCTCTCCGCTTGCCTCCCTGTGACTGATCTCCTCTGCTCCGGTTCTGCTGACACACTGGTCACTATGCCATAGCCTTAAACTTAAGATCCTCTGTGTTACTCGGACCTCCACGCACTCATGTCAGAGGCATTTGCATGAACTTTCGAGTTACGGCTCTGTGTTCACTTGGGTCACTCTCTTTATACGAATGTTGGCAGGGGATGTGCTGTTTTTAAAAGGAGATACATAAGGTGTGGCTACCTTCCCTGTCAGAGCTGATCTGTGTTTAAAGTAGGCCTACATGAAGATGCAGTGCCTTGCGAAAGTATTCGGCCCCCTTGAACTTTGCGACCTTTTGCAACATTTCAGGCTTCAAACATAAAGATATAAAACTATTTTTTTGTGAAGAATCAACAAGTGGGACACAATCATGAAGTGGAACGACATTTATTGGATATTTCAAACTTTTTTAACAAATCAAAAACTGAAATTGGGCGTGCAAAATTATTCAGCCCCTTTACTTTCAGTGCAGCAAACTCTCTCCAGAAGTTCAGTGAGGATCTCTGAATGATCCAATGTTGACCTAAATGACTAATGACAAATACAATCCACCTGTGTAATCAAGTCTCCGTATAAATGCACCTGTACTGTGATAGTCTCAGAGGTCCGTTAAAAGCGCAGAGAGCATCATGAAGAACAAGGAACACACAAGGCAGGTCCGAGATACTGTTGTGAAGAAGTTTAAAGCCGGATTTGGATACAAAGATTCCCCAAGCTTTAAACATCCCAAGGAGCACTGTGCAAGCGATAATATTGAAATGGAAGGAGTATCAGACCACTGCAAATCTACCAAGACCTGGCCGTCCCTCAACTTTCAGCTCATACAAGGAGAAGACTGACCAGAGATGCAGCCAAGAGGCCCACGATCACTCTGGATGAACTGCAGAGATCTACAGCTGAGGTGGGAGACTCTGTCCATAGGACAACAATCAGTCGTATATTGCAAAAATCTGGCCTTTATGGAAGAGTGGCAAGAAAGCCATTTCTTAAAGATATCCATAAAAAGTGTCGTTTAAAGTTTGCCACAAGCCACCTGGGAGACACACCAAACATGTGGAAGAAGGTGCTCTGGTCAGATGAAACCAAAATTGAACTTTTTGGCAACAATGCAAAACGTTATGTTTGGCGTAAAAGCAACACAGCTCATCACCCTGAACACACCATCTCCACTGTCAAACATGGTGGTGGCAGCATCATGGTTTGGGCCTGCTTTTCTTCAGCAGGGACAGGGAAGATGGTTAAAATTGATGGGAAGATGGATGGGAGCCAAATACAGGACCATTCTGGAAGAACCTGATGGAGTCTGCAAAAGACCTGAGACTGGGACGGAGATTTGTCTTCCAACAAGACAATGATCCAAAACATAAAGCAAAATCTACAATGGAATGGTTCAAAAATAAACATATCCAGGTGTTAGAATGGCCAAGTCAAAGTCCAGACCTGAATCCAATCGAGAATCTGTGGAAAGAACTGAAAACTGCTGTTCACAAATGCTCTCCATCCAACCTCACTGAGCTCGAGCTGTTTTGCAAGGAGGAATGGGAAAAAATTTCAGTCTCTCGATGTGCAAAACTGATAGAGACATACCCCAAGCGACTTACAGCTGTAATCGCAGCAAAAGGTGGCACTACAAAGTATTAACTTAAAGGGGGCTGAGTAATTTTGCACGCCCAATTTTTCAGTTTTTGATTTGTTAAAAAAGTTTGAAATATCCAATAAATGTCGTTCCACTTCATGATTGTGTCCCACTTGTTGATTCTTCACAAAAAAATAGTTTTATATCTTTATGTTTGAAGCCTGAAATGTGGCAAAAGGTCGCAAAGTTCAAGGGGGCCGAATACTTTCGCAAGGCACTGTACATTGCTATGTAAAGATAATGGAGAATGATATGGCTGGCTTACCTAAAGCCAGGCCCTAAGCACTTCTATCAGATCTACAGCAGGATATTATGGTCTCTGTGACAGTGAGGGCATCGTCACATTCAGAATTATAGGACTAACACTGGCTGATGGCTGGAGATAAGACATGGTTGTGTTTAGCCTACATGATATATACTCAGACACACACAAGGGTACTGCTTTAATCTGCCACAGTCTCTTTATTGAAATAACCTACCCAGCCACAGTGGGCACCATTGTATGTGACAGCATAAACCAATGTCTTTCATGGCCCGTAATCGAGAGACTGTATGTGGAACTAATATATGACACCTTGTAAATCCAGTTCAATGATCCAGTTCGGATTGATGTCATCTGCACCCTATTCCCTTTAGTGCACTACTTTTGATTTAGCCCATAGGGCTCTTGTCAAAGTTAGTGCACTAAATAGGGAATTGGATGCCATTTGGGATGGACACATTCAGTACTGTCTAGTAAACTAACGTGTTTCTACAGAGGAAACACAGGGCTCCTTCCCCCTCCTTCTCTTTCATCCTTCTCTCTCCTTCCATCTCCTGTCCAAGTCCCATCAGTGCTTTCTTCTTCCTCTCAGCACATGCCATCCCTCCTTTGGACTGCCAGGGTTCGGTGCAGCATGCAGCATTTCTCTCTGTCCTGAATACATAAAGTATGGGACCTGAGGAAGTGGAATTGCCAGAGGATACGGACTTCAGTCTAAATTAACAAAATGGCTTCTGTCCTTTCTAAAGGTAGCAGTCATTTCAGTACTTTGTGTACAGAATGTCTTTCTAAAGATTGAGGCTAACGCTAGCTGCTGTGCGTTGTCATCTATCTGAAGGTAGAGGGAGAGTCTCGTATCCCAATTTGTTTTCTACTAGAACAGAGGAAACAACTGCCAGTGTTTTCAGCCAACCAGACACAACACACTTGAGGGAAGATGAACAATTAGCTCTTTGTGATGAGTTTCTCCTCGATCTATCAGCCTGGGGAATATAGCAGCCCCACAGGAATAGACTGGATTCTAGTAGCTCAGATAGAGTTAATGCTGTCTCCCTGCAGTGCTGTTGTAGGAGAGACATGTTATTTTTGATTTGATTCAAAACTTTTTTAGTTTGTACATGCTGTACCACTTTGCGCTAAGATTTTGGTATGGAATCATTCGTAAGTGAAGTTATTTAATCATTTCACATGCCTCTGTATGGAAGACCATATCTGTCCAGATTAAAAGATATGTTTCTTACTTGAGGCAGCTCATGCTTTACGAAAGTGGTAAAATGGGTTGTACTTTAATCATAATTGCATAACAAGCAAAACATTTTGAACCATTGAAGGCTGTTGGAAGGCAATTTGAGTTACAAATCAAAGTTTAATTGTCACACACATGGTTAGCAGATGTTAATGTGAGTGTAGCAAAATGCTTGTGTTTCTAGTTCTGACAGTGCAGTAATATCTAAAATAATCTAACAATTCCCCAACAACTACCTAATACACACAAATCTAAAGGAGTGAAATAATATGTACATGTAAGTATATGGATGAGCGATGGCCAAGCAGCATAGGCAAGGTAGATGGTATAAAATGCAGTATATACATGTGATATGAGTAATGTAAGATATGTAAACATTATTTAGAGTGGCATTGTATAAAGTGACTAGTGGTCCATTTATTAAAGTGGCCAATATAGGCAGCAGCCTCTGAGTTAGTGATTGCTGTTTAGCAGTCTGATGGCCTTGAGATAGAGGCTGTTTTTCAGTCTCTCGGTCCCAGCGTTGATGCACCTGTACTGACCTCACCTTCTGGATGGTAGCGGTGTGAACAGGCAGTGGCTCGGGTGGTTATGTCCTTGATCTTTTGGGCCTTCCTGTGACAATGGGTGCTGTAGGTGTCATGGAGGGCAGGTAGTTTGCGGACCATTTCAGTTTGTCCACCTTCTCCACAGCTGTCCCTTTGTGGATAGAGGGTGCTCCCTCTGCTGTTTTGAATTGTTTGAGGCAATTTGTAGTTACAATCTTTTACTGTAACATTATTACTTCTCAGCTCAGCCCAGCTTCATAAAAACATGAAGCAGATCAAATTCTTTACTCTTTACCTGCTGTATGTAAAATATTGTGTGCTATAGCTTGGAAAATAAATACATGACGTGACTCTGGATTACAAGTCAGTGATTTAATTTCTAAAGAAGTTAAATCCGATTCATGTTTTGTTTACTTGCCACGATACTAATGAGTATCGGGATACTGGTAGCTTCCCTACCCTGCTATTACTTTGTGACACTTAACGTAATACAAACACTCCTAGTCCCAGTTCATGACCAAAAACACTGATATAAAGTAGACCAGTCAAGGCCAGCTGTTTTTGGTTTAAAAAGAGTAAAGAAAGGGAGAGAGAAAAGGAGCTGTAAGCAAGAAACTCAAGAGCCAAAAGAAACTGACTGTTAAATGAAAGCCACTGACAGAAGGATGTGGATAAACATTATAAACCTTTCCTTACAGTCAGACTATAGTCTGACTGTAAGGAAAGGTCTATCCACATCCTTCTGTCAGTGGGCTTTCATTTAACAGTCTCAGTTTCATTTTATCATATCTAATTCCCCCTCTGCTCTCCAGCAGTAATTCAGACCCCCTCCTTTGGGGTGAAATGCAATCTGCCACTTCCTCCTAGCGAGGGACTATTCCTGTTACCCAGAAAGCAGTCTGAGATTTGAGGGATCACAGAGTTCAATTTACAAACCAAAGGTTGTTGAGGTGTTTTTATCCCAACCTTCTTCATTAAAGCCAGCCGATGTAGGATTTACACCTCTGAGACGCCATCCAAATACAAGAGGAATAACAGTCTCTCTGATAGGCCAGCTGGTAATAACACTCTCTGATAGGCCGCCTGGCCAGCCTGTTGAATAATGCATCTCCCGTCTCTCGCTTTGTGCCTAAGTGGGCCAAACTATGGCTCCAGAGTCTCAGTACAACAGGAATGACCCCAGGCTTTCTGTGGCCTCGTTTAATCAAAGTCCAGAGCTATCTGAGGTCCAGCGCTGGCTCCACTGTCACCTCCACTATGATATCAGCTCAGAGACATTTAAAAAAGGAAGCCTTTAATTAACTGGTACAGGAAAAAGGCAGGGCTACACTGAACTATAGACTGTGTCTTGTTTGCGGATGAAGACATGTGGAAGACCTGACTCAGGAATATTTCAACATCTCTTTCTTACGCTATTTCATTCTGCCCTCCCCTCTCTCCCTCCACATCAATCATCTCCGTAATACGTGATATAGGAATCCGCCTTTTAACTCAGCACCATGCTCAGAGCAGCACAAGCATCAAAAGGGACCCTGTGGTCCTCTTTCTCGCTCTCTCTCTGTCTCGCTCTCTGTCTCAATTCAATTCAAGTGGATTTATTGGCATGGGAAACGTGTTAACATTGCCAAAGCAAGTGAGGTAGAAAATATACTAAAGTGAAATAAACAATAAAAATTAAGTAAACATTACACTCACACAAATGTCAAAATAAAGGCATTACAAATGTCATTATGTATGTATGTGTGTGTGTATATATATATATATATATGTATATATATATACAGTGTTGTGTACTTTGTACTAACCATTTATACATTGTTACAAGGGAAAATAAATGAGCATAAATATGGGTTTACAATGGTGTTTGTTCTTCACTGGGTGCACAAATCTTGCTGCTGTGATGGCACACTGGAATTTCACCCAGTAGATATGGGAGTTTATCAAAATTGGGTTTGTTTTCGAATTCTTTGTGGGTCTGTGTAATCTGAGGGAAATGTGTCTCTATGGTCATACATTGGTCAGGAGGTTAGGAAGTGCAGCTCAGTTTCCACCTCATTTTGTGGGCAGTGTGCACATAGCCTGTCTTCTCTTGAGAGCCATGTCTGCCTACGGTGGCCTTTCTCAATAGCAAGGCTATGCTCACTGAGTCTGTACATAGTCAAAGCTTTCCTTACGTTTGGGTCAGTCACAGCCACTGTGTACTCTCTGTTTAGGGCCAAATAGCATTCTAGTTTGCTCTGTTTCTTTGTTAATTACTTGACACATTAGAAAGAATTCTTTTTGTTTTCTCATGATTTGTTTGGGTCTAATTGTGTTGCTGTTCTAGGGTTCTGTGGGGTCTGTTTGTGAACAGAGCCCAAGGACCAGCTTGCTTAGGGGACTCTTCTCCAGGTTCATCTCCCTGTAGGTGATGGCTTTGTTATGGAAGGTTTTGGGAATCACTTCTTTTTAGGTGGTTGTATAATTTAACGGCTCTTTTCTAGATTTTGATAATGAGTGGGTATCGGCCTAATTCTGCTCTGCATGCATTATTTGGTGTTCTGCGTCGTACGCGAAGGATCTTTTTGCAGAATTCTGCATGCAGAGTCTCAATTTGGTTGAGTCTAAGGCTTTTTTGAAATCAACAAAGCATGAGAAGACTTGTTTGTTTTGATTTGTTTGTCAATTAGGGTGTGCAGGGTGAATACATGGTCTGTTGCACGGTAATTTGGTAGAAAGCCAATTTGACATTTGCTCAGTACATTGAGGAAATGTACGAGTCTGCTGTTAATGATAATGCAGAGGATTTTCCCACGGTTGCTGTTGGGGTCAAATTTGTCTCCATTTTTGTGGATTGGGGTGATCAGTCCTTGGTTCCAAATATTGGGGAAGATGCCAGAGCTAAGGATGATGTGAAAGAGTTTTGGTATAGCCAATTGGAATTTGTTGTCTGTATATTTGATGATTTCATTGAGGATACCATCAACACCACATGCTTTTTTGGGTTGGAGGGTTTTTTATTTTGTCCTGTAGCTCATTCAAGGTAATTGCAGAATCCAGTGGGTTCTGGTAGTCTTTAATAGTTGATTGTAAGATTTGTATTTGATCATGCAATATGTTTTTGTTATAGCCAAAAAGATTGGAGAAGTGGTTTACCCATCTCCATTTTGGATAGATAATTCTTCGTGTTTAGTGTTTTCCAATTTTCCCAGAAGTGGTTAGTCTATGGATTCTTCAATTACATTGAGCTGATTTCTGACGTGCTGTTCCTTTTTCCATATTTTTCCATGTATTTCTGTATTGTTTTAGTGATTCACCATAGCGAAGGCGTAGACTCAGGTTTTCCGGGCCTCTGTTTTTGGTTGGACACGTTTCTCAATTTCTTTCTTAGATTTTTGCATTCTTCATCAAACCATTTGTCATTGTTGTTAATTTTCTTCGGGTTTTCTATGAGATTTTTAGATATGATAGAGAAGCTGAGAGGTCAAATATACTGTTAAGATTTTCTACTGCCAAGGTTCACCTTCATTCACTATTACAGTGGAACATTTTACCCAGGAAATTGTCTAGATGTTTAAGAGTTTGTTGTTGAATTTGTTGCCTCATTGTTTTTTGGTAGGTTTCCAAACTGCATTCCTTCCATATATAGCATTTCTTAATGTTACTCAGTTCCTTTGGCTTTGATGCCTCATGATTGAGTATTGCTCTGTTCAAGTAGACTGTGATTTTGCTGGGGTGTCAGTGGACTGACTGTGAACGCTCTGAGAGACTCTGGGTTGAGATCAGTGATAAAGTGGTCTACAGTACTACTGCCAAGAGATGAGCTATGGGTGTACCTACCATAGGAGTCCCCTCGAAGCCTACCATTGACTATGTACATACCCAGCATGCGACAGAGCTGCAGGAGTTGTGACCCGTTTTTGTTGTCATAGTTGTGCCTAGGGGGAGGGAATGCTGTCACCTGCAGGCAGGTGTTTGTCCCCCTGTGTGCTGAGGGTGTCAGGTTCTTGTCCGGTTCTGGCATTTAGGTCGCCACAGACTAGTACATGTCCCTGGGCCTGGAAATGATTGATTTACCCCTCCAGGATGGAGAAGCTCTCTTCATTAAAGTATGGGGATTCTAGTGGGGGGATATAGGTAGCACACAGGAGGACATTTCTCTGTTAAGATAATTTCCTTTTGAATTTCTAGCCAAATCTGTCTCTCTCTCTGTCATCTTCCACCTACAGCCATCTTCACTGACCCACAGCAGCTGCCTCTCACAGCGAGGCTTTTAATGAGGTGCTGCACTCCTCCACCCCTCCTTATCACACCATTGAGGCTTTTAAATAACTTTTAAAAACCCACATTTTTAGCTAGGCTTTTAATAGGTGATTGTTTTACATTTCCTCTGTTTTTTGTTATTTTCTTGTTCCAATGTAAATTTGATTTCATCAGTCATCCTTCATCCCTCTTTTCTTCCCCTCTCTATCTTTCCTCCTCTCTTTCTCAATGAGGAATGACTGCACAGCCACCACAGGAAAGGAGGGAAAAGTGATTAAAGATGGAGGACACCATGGTGTGAAGTCCCCAGTTATCTAATGGCCATCTTCACCTCAGACACACACAAACCAGGATTTCTGTAAGGAAAATGTGGCGCCGTGCATGTGGACGTTTGACCGGCAGCATTTATAATTTACCAGACATCTGAGAAATTTACCAGACCCATATGCATTGGGTGCGTAACCTGATTATGGCGTCCACCCACGGTGCTCAGATTGACAGAAATCACATTTAGATTAAGGTCATTCATCTTAACACAACATGCAACTCGAAGATGCAACTGTGTATGTCCTTACCGAATTAAGACGCACACTTTGTATGTAACAGCTGTCGTCTGTGGAAGGAGAGGACCAAAGCGCAGCGTTGTTAGTGTTCAACTTTTTAAGAAGAAACTGAACACTACAAAAATACAAAACAACAAAGTGACAACCGAAACAGTTCTATCTGGTGCAGACACACAAAGACTGAAAATAACCACCCACAAAACACAAAGGAAAACAGGCTACCTAAATATGGTTCTCAATCAGGGACAACGATAGACAGCTGCCTCTGATTGAGAACCATATCAGGCCAAACACAGAAATAGAAAAATAGAAAAACTAACAGACTGCCCACCCCAACTCACGCCCTGACCATACCAAATAACTGTCCACATTTACTTTTCCTCAGCCAACATGACGAGTAAGGAATAGCGCACACATCACTGACAAACTGAAATGGACCACCCACACAGACAGTGTGGTGAAGGCGCAACAGAGTCTCTTTAACCTCAAGACGCTAAAGAAATTTGGCTTTGCAACTAAAACCCTCACAAACTTTTACAGATGCACAATTGAAAGCATCCTGTCTGGCTGTATTACCGCCTGGTACGGCAACCGCAAGGCTCTCCAGAGGGTGGGGCAGTCTGCCTAATGCATTTCCGTGGGCAAACTACCCACCCTCCAGGACACCTACAGCACCCGATGTCACCGGAAGGCCAAAAAGATCATCAAGGACATCAACCACCCGAGCCACTGCCTGTTCACCCCCCTATCATCCAGAAGGTGAAGTCAGTACAGGTGTGAAAGAAATTGCCTATTCTAAACAGACTCTGGGACAGTTTGTGGATCCCAAATTCATACAACCAGTACATCAAAATAGTTGTAAAAAGCATTGACGCTGATGCAACAGATCACATTATAGCTGCGCAGCAATGCCCACACGCAGTAGGCTATGAGCAAATGTTTATTCCATTATGCAATTAGCAGGAACACACCATTGTCAAGCGGTTTCATGTGACAGATGAAAATATCCATTAGAAATTTGAAGATGAGAGATCTAAAGATGCAACAAATAGCATGATTGACTAGGATTGTGCCTTTGGTTAATGGAAAATGACAGAAAGTTGATCTGAAAACCAAAATAAAATGAGAGATATAGGCTACTTGTTTCAATGGCATGTGAAAGTCTATAACATATTTGCCTCCACATTTATAGAAACAGATTTTGGCTCTGCTAATTTGACGCAAGGTAAGTATATGTTTTCAAAATGCATATTGCAAAATGCTTACATTTCAAAGTGGTGTGTGTGACACGCTGAAGCCTGCCAACTGTTTCCTAAGCACTTGAATGGGAAGTGCGCTTTAATTACCACTTGAGAAAAAAAAGTTATTTTTAATCGTGGCCATCAAAACTGTTGGTTACATGTTTCATGAGCTGAAATAAAATATCCCAGAAATATTCCATACGCACTAAAAAAATGTATTTCTCTCAAATTTTGTGCACAAATTTATATACATCCTGTTATTTTTTTAATTTCACCTTTATTTAACCAGGTAGGCCAGTTGAGAACAAGTTGATAATGCACAGCCCCGCGTCGCAAGGATATGTACACAATTGTTTCTGTTCTTCCATGGCCTGCATACTCACCAGACATGTCACCCATTGAGGATGTTTGGGATGCGTATGACCGTGTATGACATGTACAACAGTGTATTCTAGTTCCCGCCAATATCCAGCAACTTAAAACAGCCATTGAAGAGGACTGGGACAACATTCCACAGGCCAAAATCAACAGCCTGATCAACTCTATGCGAAGGAGATGTCATGCTGCATGAGCCCCTACCTTTTTTTAAGCTATCTGTGACCAACAGATATATACTATATCTGTATTCCCAGTCATGTAAAATCTATAGATTCGGGCCTAATTTATTTATTTAAATTGTTTGATATCTTTATTATGAACTGTAACTCAGTACAATCTTATTAATTGTTGTGTTTTATATTTTTGTTCAGTGTAGAATTGTTATAAAAACACTTCCCTTCAGCAGCAATGGGAGCTGGAGCAGTAGCTCTCAAGCTGTCTGACAGATTTCCCGCTCAAACTAGGCGCTGTATCTGTGTGCTGTGCACGTGTGATAAATAAAAATACACACACACACAATTCAACTAAATGATGCTAATTAACCTATAGAACAATAAGCATGACCGGTCACATGTATTTCCATCGACTGGTATTATTAATACAGAGGCGGCAGAGAAGCATAGTGGTTAGAGCATTGGACTAGTAACCAAAAGGTTGCAAGATCAAATCCCCAAGATGACAAGGTGAAAATCTGTTGTTCTGCCCCTGAACAAGGCAGTTAATCCACTGTTCCTAGGCCATCATTAAAAGTAAGGATTTGTTCTTAATTGACTTGCCTAGTTAAATAAAGGTTAAAAAAAAAGAATAACTAATGAATAGGCTAAAATGCATTGTACTGTTATAATCTCCACCTGGCACAGCCAGAAGAGGACTGGCCACCCTCAGAGCCTGGTTCCTCTCTAGGTTTCTTCCTTTTTTTTTTTTAAGGCTGCGTTTCTGTATAGTTCTTTGTGACATTGGCTGATGTAACAAGGGTTTTCATATTTTGTAATGGGATTTTTTTTTCTAGACAATTGACCGTTGCCAATTTTATTTCTTATTTTCCTTTATTTATCGGCCAAAACCCGGCTACTACCGGCTAACTAAAACCCTGACACGCACATACAGTACATATATTTACTGCTGTCCTCCTAATTGAATTCCCTACCTTGGTGATTCGTGAGTGTGTGGGGCTTGTTTTATGATTTAGTTGCATATTCATAATGAAACAGGAATAAAAGTCATCTAAATCAGCTGTGGCTCCCAGCAGATTTATTGAACTTAGTGTAAAGGAGATATTGTGGTTTAGCGAAGGAGAAAGAGAACGGTACAGTAGAGGCAGATCCTTTTTGACTCATCATTCCCCTCCTTAAATTGATTTTTAAATTGTTTTATAATTGATTCAGAGGGTAGCAAAAGCCTTTGAAGTTTTACAGATGCGAAAAGGGTGGTGTAGGTGGCTTGACTGGTGTGTGTAGGTGTCTGTACGTGACATTATTCAGCAATTTGTACTACTTTCTGTTACTCCTAAATTACATTTAGCAGAGAACCAATGTTTCTATGGCTTCCCATAGATCCCTATGGCCTCTGCTATTTCATAATGGCTCACAATGATAAATGTGTGGAAGCCACAGTTCAAACCTTTCCCAGAGCAACTCTCTTCCTTCTCTCCGCCTATTTATCTCTCTCCCTCCTTCCCTTCCTCTCTCTCTCCTGGCTGCCCTTGCCCCAGTTTCCACTGTGTTCGGTCAGCCAGACCGTGTTGAGGCCAGCTACTCAATCAGTTAAATGCATTTATAAAGCCCTTTTTACATGAGCAGATGTCACAAAGTGTTTATACAGAAACTCAGCCCAAAACCCCAAAGAGAAAGCAATGCAGATATAGAAGCACGGTGGCTAGGAGAAACTGTCTAGAAAGGCAGGAACCTAGGATGAAACCTAGAGAGGAACCATACTCTGAGGGTTGGCCAGTGCCAATTATAAGAGTACATGGCCATTAAGGCTAGATCCTTGTTCAAGATGTTCAAAAGTAATAGAAGACCCGCAAGGTCAAATAATCAGTACAGGGTGCAACAGGTCAGCATCTCAGGGGAAAATAAGGTAGCAGGTCCAGAGAACAGGTCCAGGGTTCCATAGCCGCAGGCAGAACAGCAGAAACTTAGTTGCTACAACAGTGTCATGCACTTGTGGCTTCTTGACAAGGAATGATGGTATTAGTGATATTATAACATCACATTAAAAAGTTCTACATAAGTCCAGATACTGAGCTGATTCAGTGTTCAGGAGCTTAGAACTGGTAGGAACTGTCACGTTTGTCACAGATTACAATGATACACTGGGACATAAAAGGGAATAATGCAGGAGTCAATACTGATTCTTTACATAACATATCTAAATGAGCAACAGGGATATATATGAATGATGAACTCATTAACTCAGTACAAATGGACACCTCAAGTGGTTTTATACCCGAGTGTGTGTATAGAAAATAGATTCTTATTTGCATTAGAATTGTAGTAAAAGTATATAAACTGCATGGTAATTGAGATATATTGCACATATTGTTGTTCATCTTGCTGCATTGAACAGACTGATATCCAACAGTTCTGAAGTGAGAACAAGCTCTCTCCCTTTGCTGTTCATGAACAGTGTGGTCCAAAATGTTTGACCCCCATGATAAAGATAAGCAATAATGACTGTATAAAATACTAACTTCAAAAGTCAACTGACAAGTTAACTAATGGCTGCAGGTTCTTGGGTGAAAACATGGTATTTTTCTAAATGAAATTTGCAGAATACAAAACAAAATATGGACTAAATATATATTTACAACACAAACTGATTTTCAATATCCATCCTCTGTGAAGATAATCTGTTCTTGTTTTCATGGTGCGTTTCTGAGTCTTTCACCATAGAAATGGCCCTTCTCAACTTAGATTGATTTCCAAGGGATGCCAAGGATCTGGAAATGAAAATTACGAGGGTGTCAAGAAATGTTGATTGGTCCAACATCTCCAAATGTTACCACCTCCCAACGCCAAATATTGAAGATATGCAACCAAGAGTTGTGCGGTCCAAATGCAAACGAACGTTCTTATTCATTTCATCAACACTGTTAAGGTTATAGTATTATAGAGAGCCATCAATCTAATGATTCATTCTGTGATTTATAATGACATTGGACAAATAACTGTTTTTACATTAAATTCGTAGCACCCACTTGAAATGCCCCATTTTTCAAATGTTTCAACATGTTCTCATTCTAGAGCAGTGATTGAATTCCCTACACCCTATCAGAGTTGCCCTAGTGTTGACTCCTGCATGGAGATTGATGGACTGATAGAGGAGCGTTTGAGAGCATAATTCATCCTTCATGGTATTCTTGTCAAGGAGAATAAGCCAAACGGGAAGTCATCTTTGCATCTCCTTTCCTGTAATCAATCTGCAAAGCCTGCTTTATCAAGATGCACACGTGTTGAGCGCTCCAGGCTTGTCTGCTCCTTCATTGTCTGCTCCTTCCTCTGGTGATTTAGTTTTAATCCTATGTGTTTTAGCTTTGTTCGTTGGGAGGGTCAAACACTCATCAGAGCAGCTGGAGCAGCCTTTTCATCATCTGGAGATGATATAAAATATCACTCCCACTGAATAAAATATCACCGGAGTCCAGTTATCAAGAGCATGTTGACATTGTTTGGGATTTTAAACAGAGTGAGAGTGTCTAGGATTTTTGTCCTTTTTGAAGCGAGGCGAGAGGTCACGGAGTTGTTGACATTTCCTCTGCTTCAACAGACTGCTACTGGATTACAGGGAGGCAGGGTAGCCTAGTGGTTAGAGCATTGGACTAGCAACCGGAAGGTTGCAAGGTCAAATCCCCGAGCTGGCGAGGTACAAATCTGTCGTTCTGCCCCTGAACAGGCAGTTAACCCACTTCCTAGGCTGTCATTGAAAATAAGAATTTGTTCTTAACTGACTTGCCTAGTTAAAAAATAAATTAAAAAGCAGTGACTGGACCACTCTGATGCAGGACATTGGAGCACTGTAATGATGTGATATACGCTGAGTATACCAAACATTAGGAACACCTTCCTAATATTGAGATGCACACCCCTTTTGCACTCAGAACAGCCTCAATTCGTCTGGGCATGGACTCTACAAGGTGTCGAAAGCATTTCCCATGTTGACTCCATTGCTTTCCACAAGGACAGATGTCCTTTGGGTGGTAGACCATTCTTGATACACACAAGAAACTTGAGTGTGAGCAGCGTTGCAGTTCTTGACAAAAACCGGTGTGCCTGGCAGCTACTACCATTACCCCGTCTTGCCCGTTCACCCTCTGAATGGCACACATACACAATCCATGCGTCAATTGTCTCAAGGCATAAACATCTTTCTTTATCCCCTTCATCTACACTGATTGAAGTGGATTTAACAAGTGACATCAAATAAAGCATCACAGCTTTCACCTGGTCAGTCTGTCATCGAAAGAGCAGGTGTTCTTAATGTTTTGTATAGTCAGTGTATTGTACTGGGTGACTGGGTCACTATGCCACTGGGAGAGTGCTATAGGATTGTCTTACTGGCATCATATGCGTTCTCAGTTTTCACGCTAGCCAGCTTTAGCAAACATCTGGTCAGCAGACTGTGGTAAAACCAGAGGACAGGGTTTAGGCTATATGGCATCGGAGACCTACTACATTGTGCTTGTTTTACGCTGTTAAGCCACGTTCATCAGATTTTAATAATGGTTGAACAAAGGTTCTGTCTTTTGATATTGAATTTGATATTGCGGGACTTTTTCTCCTCTTCTACTCTTTAACTAAAGCTACTCCCAATGTGTCATAAACTGAAGAGGATCCTCTGCAGTGAAATCAGATTGTGTGCATGTCCAAGCATGAGGTGACTGGATAATGTGTTCATCTGTCTCCGACTAGCCTGTGGCCTTCTGTTATTGGCTAATGGTGCACGGAACACCCATTAGCTATGAGACCATAGACGGTGCACTTTCATCCCAACTACCTGCACACCATGTACCATAGAGCCCATCTAATAGATGTTTATGGTATCTTGTAAAGTAGTCCAAGTGTGATGCAGGAAATTAAGTCATGACCCCCCCACTGTGTTCGCCACCCAGGAGACACACTGGCCTCTAATGCATCATATCTACACACACTTAGAGATGCTATGCATCTCAATTAGACCACAGTGTTGCATGCAGTGAATCAATGTCTTAGGCAGGATCACATTTCTCATGCCTGTTTTTCCCCTCCCAATTCCAGTGGACTGGAGGAGAACCGAGAAACAGACACTCGATATGGGGTGAATGTATCAGATAGAAACTCAATCTGTACTGTAGCAGGCTAGCAGACATGTAACCATGTAATGGTAGAAAAGTGTGGCAGACAAGGGCAGTGGAAGGGCTGTAGGACTAAACTTTATTCACATTCACCTCAAATCCCCCTCTGCAAAGAGATGTTGTAAAGAGCTGTTTAGCAACGCTTTATAACTTTTCACTGCATCTTTGAGTTGCTGGAGGCTTCCTGTTTAACTGGCCAAAGACTCTAGCTTTAAAAAAATGTGTTAACAACTTTTTGAAATCTTTGATCATTGAATTAGATCAAGCTGTGTCAGTCTGTTGTGTTGTGAAATATCAATGGATCTGTTTACTCTCTATGCACCAATTTGGAGACAATAAGTGATACACTATACAGTTGAAGTCGGAAGTTTACATACTTAGGTTGGAGACATTAAAACTGTTTTTTTTTCAACCACTCCACACATTTCTTGTTAACAAACTATAGTTTTGCCAAGTCGTTTAGGACATCTAATGTGTGCATGACGTAAGTAATTTGTCCAACAATTGTTTACAGACAGATTATTTCACTTATAATTCACTGTATCACAATTCCAGTGGGTCAGAAGTTTACATAAACTAAATTGACTGCCTTTAAACAGCTTGGAAATTTCCAGAAAATGATGTCATGGCTTTAGAAGCTTCTGAAAGGCTTATTTACATCATTTGATTCAATTGGAGGTGTACCTGTGGATGTATTTCAAGGCCTACCTTCAAACTCAGTGCCTCTTTGTTTGACATCATGGGAAAATCTGGTTCAAAAGTTTGGTTCATCCTTGGGAGCAATTTCCAAACGCCTGAAGGTACAACGCTTATCTATACAAACAATAGTGCACAAGTATAAACACCATTGGACCACGTAGCTGTCATACCGCTCAGGCAGGAGACTCGTTCTGTCTCCTAGAGATGAACGTACTTTGGTGCGAAAAGTGCAAATCAATCCCAGATCAACAGCAAAGGACCTTGTGAAGATGCTGGAGGAAACGGGTACAAATGTATCTAACCTGAAAGGCCACCCAGCAAGGAAGAAGCCTCTGCTCCAAAACCGCCATAAAAAAGCCAAACTATGTTTTGCAACTGCACATGGGGACAAAGATTGTACTTTTTTGAGAAATGTCCTCTGGTATGATGAAACAGAAATAGAACTGTTTGGCCATAATGACCATCATCATGTTTGGAGGAAAAAGGGGGGCTTGCAAGCCGAAGAACACCATCCCAACCGTGAAGCACAGGGGTGGCAGCATCGTGTTGTGGGGGTGCTTTGCTGGAGAAGGGACCGGTGCACGTCACAAAGTAGATGGCATCACGAGGGAGGAAAATTATGTGGATGTATTGAAGCAACATCTCAAGACATCCGTCAAGAAGTTTAAGCTTGGTCGCAAATGGGTCTTACAAATGGACAATGACCCCAAGCATACTTCCAAAGTTAAGAACAACAAAGTCAAGGTATTGGAGGGGCCATCACAATCCCCTGACCTCAATCCTATAGAAAATTTATGGGCAGAACTGAAAAAGTGTGTGAGCTCAAGGAGATCTACAAACCTGACTCAGTTACACCAGCTCTGTCAGGAGGAATGGGCAAAAGTTCACCCAACTTGTTGTGGGAAGCTTGTGGAAGACTACCCGACATGTTTGACACAAGTTAAACATTTTAAAGGCAACGTTAACAAATAATAATTGAGTGTATGCAAACTTCAGACCCACTAGGAATGTGATGAAAGAAATAAAACCTGAAATAAATAATTCTCTCTACTATTATTCTGACATTTCACATTCTTAAAATAAAATGGTGATCTAACTGACCTAAAACACAATATTTTTACTCTGATTAAATGTCAGGAATTGTGAAAAACTGAGTTTAAATGTATGTATGTAAACTTCCGACTTCAATTGTACATACACTGCGTGCACAATTATTAGGCAAGTGAGTTTTCTGATCCCTTAGAGCATGCGCAGACCAGCTGGCTGGTGTGTTTACGGACATATTCAATCAATCCCTATTCCAGTCTGTTGTTCCCACATGCTTCAAGAGGGCCACCATTGTTCCTGTTCCCAAGAAAGCTAAGGTAACTGAGCTAAACAACTATCGCCCCGTAGCACTCACTTCCGTCACCATGAAGTGCTTTGAGAGACTAGTCAAGGACCATATCACCTCCACCCTACCTGACACCCTAGACCCACTCCAATTTGCTTACCGCCCAAATAGGTCCACAGACGATGGACAAGAGGAATACCTATGTGAGAATGCTGTTCATCGACTACAGCTCGTCATTTAACACCGTAGTGCCCTCCAAGCTCGTCATCAAGCTCGAGACCCTGGGTCTCGACCCCGCCCTGTGCAACTGGGTATTGGACTTCCTGACGGGCCGCCCCCAGGTGGTGAGGGTGGGCAACAACATCTCCACCCCGCTGATCCTCAACACTGGGGCCCCACAAGGGTGCGTTCTGAGCCCTCTCCTGTACTCCCTGTTCACCCACGACTGCGTGGCCACGCACGCCTCCAACTCAATCATCAAGTTTGCGGACGACACAACAGTGGTAGGCTTGATTACCAACAACGACGAGACGGCCTACAGGGAGGAGGTGAGGGCCCTCGGAGTGTGGTGTCAGGAAAATAACCTCACACTCAACGTCAACAAAACTAAGGAGATGATTGTGGACTTCAGGAAACAGCAGAGGGAACACCCCCCCATCCACATCGATGGAACAGTAGTGGAGGGGGTAGTAAGTTAAGTTCCTTGGCGTACACATCACAGACAAACTGAATTGGTCCACCCACACAGACAGCATCGTGAAGAAGGCGCAGCAGCGCCTCTTCAACCTCAGGAGGCTGAAGAAATTCGGCTTGTCACCAAAAGCACTCACAAACTTCTACAGATGCACAATCGAGAGCATCCTGTCGGGCTGTATCACCGCCTGGTACGGCAACTGCTCCGCCCACAACTGTAAGGCTCTCCAGAGGGTAGTGAGGTCTGCACAACGCATCACCGGGGGCACACTACCTGCCCTCCAGGACACCTACACCACCCGATGTCACAGGAAGGCCATAAAGATCATCAATGACAACAACCACCCGAGCCACTGCCTGTTTACCCCGCTATCATCCAGAAGGCGAGGTCAGTACAGGTGCATCAAAGCGAGAGACTGAAAAACAGCTTCTATCTCAAGGCCATAAGACTGTTAAACAGCCACCACTAACATTGATTGGCTGCTGCCAACACACTGACTCAACTCCAGCCACTTTAATAATGGGAATTGATGGGAAATGATGTAAAATATATCACTAGCTACTTTAAACAATGCTACCTAATATAATGTTTACATACCCTACATTATTCATCTCATATGTATACATATATACTGTACTCTATATCATCTACTGCATCTTTATGTAATACATGTATCACTAGCCACTTTAACTATGCCACTTTGTTTACATACTCATCTCATGTGTATATACTGTACTCAATACCATCTACTGTATCTTGTCTATGCCGCTCTGTACCATCACTCATTCATATATCTTTATGTACATATTCTTTATCACCTTACACTTGTGTCTATAAGGTTTTGGAATTGTTAGCTAGATTACTTGTTGGTTACTACTGCATTGTCGGAACTAGAAGCACAAGCATTTCGCTACACTCGCATTAACATCTGCTAACCATGTGTATGTGACAAATAAAATTTGATTTGATTATTTCTATGCACATTTCATTATTTCTATGCACATTTTCCGACTCCAAACCATATAAACTTGTGCTAATTGCTGGGCGGCAGGGTAGCCTAGTGGTTAGAGCATTGGACTAGTAACCGAAAGGTTGCAAATCCCTGAACTGACAAGGTACAAAATCTGTCGTTCTGCCCCTGAACAACCCACTGTTCCTAGGCCGTCATTGAAAATAAGAATTTGTTCTTAACTGACTTGCCTAGTAAAATAAAGGTTACAAAAAAAAAATTTGAGTGCTTATTGGGTTGAATCATTTTCAGGTGATATGTGCTTGTGTAATGAGGGATGATGTGGCGAAAAATGTGCATATTTGTTAGGCAGCTTCATTACCTCAGGTAAAATGGGCCAAAAAAGAGATTTAAGGGACCCTGAAAAGTCAAAAATTGTCAAATGCCTTTCAGACGGATGCACTCTTGAAATAGCTAAACTGTCGAGGCGTGACCACTGGACAATCACATTTTTTGTTGCGAATAGTCATCTGGGGTGCAAAAAATGCATGGAGAACAAAATGCGCAATTTATTAAAACTGCAAAAGATTTCAGAATTAAACGTCAAGCTACCAGGAACCCATTATCCTCCAGTGCCACCATATTACAGAACTGCAACCTACCTGGAGTGTCCAGAAGTACATGGTGCCAAGTGCTCAGAGACATGGCCAAGGTCAAGATGGTTGAAACATGACCACCACTGAATGTGATTCAAGTTGAAGTTGATTTTTTTCTGTCTTAAGGTATTATGGACAGATTAAATGAGTGACTCTTGATGGACCAGATGTTTGGGACCATGGCTGGATCAGTAATGGACACAGGACACCACTTCGAGTCAGGCACCAGCAAGGTGGAGGAGGTGTACTGGTATGAGCTGCTATCATTAAGGATGAGGTAGTTGGACCTTTTCAGGTTGAAGATGGACTGAAACTCAACTCTCAAACCTCCTGCCAGTTTCTGGAATATACTTTCTTCAAGCAGTGGTCCAGGAAGAAGTCCTCAGCATTCAAGAAGGCCATGATCTTTATGCAGGACAATGCTCCATCACATGCATCCAAGTACTCCACTGCTTGGCTAGCCAGCAAGGGCCTCAAAGCTGCCCGAACAATGACCTGGCCCCCTTCCTCACCCAACTTAAATTCTATTGAGAACATGTGGACCCTTCTCAAACGTGAGATTTACAGTGAGGGAAGAGGTGTACCTCTGAACAGCATTTGGGAGGCTGTGGTTGCTGCTTCAGCGAAAGTTGATTGTGAACAGATCAAGAAACTGACAGAATCAATGGATGAAACTGACTATCCTACCGATCCTTGACTTCGGCGATGTCATTTACAAAATAGCCTCCAACACTCTACTCAGCAAATTGGATGCTGTCTATCACAGTGCCATCTGTTTTGTCACCAAAGCCCCATATACTACCCACTACTGCGACCTGTATGCTCTCGTTGGCTGGCCCTCACTACATATTCGTCGCCAAACCCACTGGCTCAAGGTCATCTATACGTCTTTGCTAGGTAAAGCCCCGCCTTATCTCAGCTCACTGGTCACCATAGCTACAACCACCCGTAGCACGTGCTCCAGCAGGTATATTTCACTGGTCATCCCCAAAGCCAACAATTCCTTTGGCCGCCTTTCCTTCCAGTTCTCTGCTGCCAATGACTGGAACAAATTGCAAAAATTACTGAATCACATCTCCCTCTCTAACTTTAAGCATCAGCTGTCAGAGCAGTTTACCGATGGCTGTGTACAGGTACAGTGAATCTGTAAATAGCACACCCAACTACCTCATCCCCATATTGTTATTTATAGTCTTGCTCTTTTGCACCCCAGTATCTCTACTTGCACATCTGCACATCTATCACTCCAGTGTTAATGCTAAATTCTAATTATTTCACCTCTATGGCCTATATATTGCCTTACCTCCCTACTCTTCTACATTTGTACACACTGTACATAGATTTTTATATTGTGTTGTTCACTGTACGTTTGTTTATCCCATGTGTAACTATGTTGTTTTTGTCGCACTCCTTTGCTTTATCTTGGCCAGATCGCAGTTGTGAATGAGAACATGTTCTAAACTGGCCTACCTGGTTAAATAAAGGTAAAATTAAAATAAAGATTTGTGATACTTATTTGTTACACTTACTCTAAAAATTGAGAATAAACAAGTTAGTTGGCTAATAATTGTGCACACTTGAAAGACAAAACTCACTTTGTTAAACATTCAGGTTTGAGGTTCAATAACATTTTGGATTGAGTGAGAGCATTGTGTTTGTTCAACAATAATCCTGAGGAATACAATTTGTCAAATAATTGTGCACGCAGTGTACAAAAGTATGTGGACACCCCTTCAAATTAGTGTATTCGACTATTTCAGCTGACAGGTGTATAAAATCGAGCACAGAGCCATGCAATCTCCATAGAATATTGGCAGTAGAATAGCCTTATTGAAGAGCTCAGTGACTTTCAACATGGCACCCATAAAAGGATGCCACCTTTCTAACAAGTCAGTTCATAAAATTGTCGCTGCCTCTGTCAATTGTAAGTGCTGTTATTGTGAAGTGGAAACGTCAAGGAGCAACAACGACTCAGCTGCGAAGTGGAAGGCCACACAAGCTCACAGAACGGGACCACCAAGTGCTGAAGCAATCACTACTGAGTTGCAACACTCACTACCAAGTTCCAAACTGCCTCTGGAAGCAACATCAGCACAAGAACTATTCGGGGGCTTCATGAAATGGGCGTTTCCATGGCCGAGCAGCCGCACACAAGCCTAAAGTCACTATGCGTAATGCTAAGCATCGGCTGGAGTGATGCAAAGCTTGCCGCCATTGGACTCTGGAGTGATGCAAAGCTTCACCATCTGGCAGTACGACGGACTAATCTGTTTGGCAGATGCCATGAGAACGCAACCTGCCCCAATACATATTGACATATTGGCATATTGGCTCCTCCACCAAACTGTAAAGTTTGGTGGAGGAGGGATAATGGTCTGGGGCTGTTTTTCATGGTTCGGGTTAGGCCCTTTACACGAAAGCCAAACCAGACGAGCGCAAATAGATTTTTTTCCCCCCACACAAAACGCGATCACGACACGCAGGTTGAATATCAAAACACACTCTGAACCAATTATATTAATTTGGGAACAGGTTGAAAAGCATTAAACATTTATCCCAATTTAGCTAGCTAGCTTGCAGTTGCTAGCTAATTTGTCCTATTTAGATAGCTTCCTGTTGATAGCTAATTTGTCCTGGGATATAAACGTTGAGTTATTTTACCTGAAATGGTCCTCTACTCTGACAATCTTCACATAAAACGGTCAACTGAATCGTTTCTAGTCATCTCTCCTCCTTCCAGGCTTTTTCTTCTTTGAACTTTATGTGGCGATTGGCATCTAACTTTCATAGGTGTATTGTCACGACTGACCGACCTCCGTTCATCTTTCAATCACCCACGTGGATATAACCAATGAGGAGATGGCACGTGGGTGTCTGCTTCTATAAACCAATGATGAGATGGGAGAGGCAGGGCTTGCACCGCATTCAGTGTCACAAATAGAACTGACTTCTATTTTAGAGCTTGGCAACACAGACACTCGTTGGCGCTCGCGAGCGGTGAAATAATTAAATAACGTGTAAATTTATTTTGCAACGCTCACGCACGCGACCCGAGTGGTGTGGTCAGTATGTTAGTTCCACTGAACGGAAATCTTAACGCTACAGCACACAGTGACATTCTAGATGATTCTGTGCTTCCAACTTTGTGGAAGGCCCTTTCCTGTTTCAGCCTGACAATGCCCACGTGCACATAGTTAGGTCCATATGGAAATGGTTTGTCGAGATCTGTGTGGAATGGCCTGCACAGAGCCCTGACCTCAACCCCATTGAACACCTTTGAGATGAATTGGAACGCCGGCTGCGAGTCAGGCCTAATCGCCCAATATCAGTGCCCGACCTCACTAAAACTTGTGCCTGAATGGAAGCAAGTCACTGCCGCAATATTCCAATATCTAGTGGAAAGCCTTCCCAGAAGAGTGGAGGCTTTTATAGCGGCAAAGGGGGTACCAACTCCATATTAATGCACATGATTTTGGAATGAGATGTCCGACGAGCAGGTGTCCACATACTTTTGATCATGTAGTCAATCTTAGCCATTTTTAGACAGGCATGTCTCCTTCACAGCCAGCTCATGGAATAAAACAGCATCTTAGATCATCAACTGCATACTTCGTCACTTACCGATGAGGCCACATTTATAATAACTTCATCCTGGCATTCCCTTTATTAATAAGAACAAAGCACCAGAGAGCATCATCTTTCTCCTCTTCAGCACTGGTCTATTCTATCATGCACCACTTCAAAAGAAAAACTCTTGTGCTTGTTTTTAGAGATGTGCCTCAAGTTCTCCTTTAGGCAACAATCAAAAATAAATGTTCTGTGCTTCTCTTTGACTGAACCAGAGTTAGCCTGTGTAGTGAACGTGTGTGTTTGAGCAGCAGGTGCTGGTGCTGGTGCTGTGCTGGACACAGTGACTTGTCCGTCTAGGTTAGTTGTTTGACCATATAATTAGAATACTAGAATGGAGATGAACTTTCTTATTATGGGATAATAAACTTTCCATCAATGTCAGCAAAATAATGGAGCTGATCGTGGACTTCGGCGACCGCAGATTGAGCACGCTTCATCTTCAAGTTCCCCGGTGTGCACATCACTGAACTTGAAATGGTCCATCCACGCATACACTGTGGTGAAGAAGGTGCAATAGCACCGCTTCAACTTCAGGAAGCTGAAGAAATTCAGCTTGGCCCCTAAGACCCTCACAAACTTCTACAGATGCACCATTGAGAGCATCCTGTTGGGCTGTGTCACCGCCTGGTACAGCAACTGCACCGTCCGCAACTGCAAGGCTCTCCAGACGGTGGTGCAGTCAACCAAACTCATCACCAGGATTCACACTGCCTGCCCTCCAGGACATCTACAGCACCCAGTGTCACAGGAAGGCCAAGAAGATCATCAAGGACCTCAGTCACCCAAGCCATGACCTGTTCGCCCGGCTAAACTACTATAAACGATTATATTCTTTTGTATTACTGCACTGGACCAATAAGACATGATAAAGGTTGGCCATTTTGGTCAGGAAGTTGGACAACTATGGTTTGCCAGTGATGTGATAAGATATTGTGTCAAATCTATGAATTTGAATAATTTCTCTGCTAGCTAGCCAAACCGTTTTAGATTTGACATTTTTCAAATTAACTGCCAATATGACAGCATTCCATTCAAACAATGATGTCAGTCCACAGCCATACCACTGGCTGATGTCAGTTGATGATAGGACCTAAACAAGTACTGATATTGTATCATATAATCGCACTCATAGCTTTCCAATATATTTATTTTATATAGGGCTTTTCATTACAAAGACTATCTCAAAGACAGAAAACAAACAGAACAAAAACAAATGTAGGGATCTGGTGGTGGCAGGTCTTGATTTGGCAATGGTCTTCCATAGCTGATAGTGCCGTTAGTAATAGCTTATAAGTTTTGAGGCAGTTCAGAAAGGCAGTTATTGTGGAAGGAGTGTCTTGTCTTTGGCATCATTAAATGGAAGACTGTTATTTTATCAAATCAATTCTCTGTAATTATTTTTATGTGATTAAACTAATCATGTAAATGTAGTTAACTAGGAAGTCGGGGCATCAAGGATAATCTTCAGATTACAAAGTTATAATTTTCCTTATAACTTTTCAAATATTTTAATATCGGATCAATTTGTCTTCTAATTAATGAACTATTCTTTACCTCACGTTAGTCTCATTCCAAACATCGTAAATTGTTGGTTATCTGCACGAACTCAG
Organism: Oncorhynchus tshawytscha; assembly: GCF_018296145.1. Taxonomy (NCBI): domain Eukaryota; kingdom Metazoa; phylum Chordata; class Actinopteri; order Salmoniformes; family Salmonidae; genus Oncorhynchus; species Oncorhynchus tshawytscha. Next base: position 47,061,018 of record NC_056436.1, read on the forward strand.
CCTTCACTATGAATCATCCACACATCAATTGTCTTAATCAGTATTTACTAACTAACTAAATAATCACAGAAATGCATAAACAAACAAACAAACAGTAGATATAGCTACAAGGAAATGATAGGTGATGTTCCCTTGTGGGCTAAGCCGATATGGCGACTTGGTAGACAGGGAAGTGGGTGGACTGAGAAGGGCGCGAAAGACAAAAGTCACTACACAGTTGATAATTATATTGATTGAAATACTAATCCTGTGCACATGAACGCTCACTCATTCGGGAATAATTGCAATCAATATATATTTACGCTCTGTGTGTCGTCGTGATCTCTGGAATCGTCCGTCTTTCTGTTGGAAAGTTCATCTGATCATCTCTTCTCCCATGAAGTCTCTCGTGGTTAGGATCGATACCTCAGAGCAACATTCAAAAATGTAGAATAGATGTTTCGGCGGTTGTCGGTCTTCGCATTTCAGGTCGACATAACTTCTAGCTGCAGACTAGTATCGAGGATTTGCTTTTATTCTGTCGGAATCGATAGTCTGTCTCAACAACCATTACAACCTTAGCTTATACTAAGGTTTTGTGTTCTCTACTCTAACCTTCGCCCCCTCTGTGATCGAGGTACGCATGGTCTGTCGGGAAATTCCCCAGGTGGGGTTTATATCCAGAAGAGTAGGAAAGGGCTATCCCATGATGCCAGATCAATGTCTGTGCTCATGGGTCAGGCCTATGACTTAGTTAAACTCCAAAGGGAATTTGACTCTCCTTCATTAAACAGTTTAAAATCACTTCATATAATTTCACAAATAGTTTAATCTTTGCTCATTCATTTTATACAACAAGTAGATGCAAGCCTCACAACGGAGACTCTTGTATAAACAGAGTTATGATAATGTGGCTGTATTGTCTCTCATGAGTTTCACAAACATGAAACAAAATGGACCGGTCGTAGCTGGATTCTCCACCGACCATGTACACATTCTCCAAGACATGGACATTGTTCAGTTCTCAAGTTCTGTGATGTATAGGAAGTTTCTTTGTTCTACCGTGAAACCTTCTCTCTCTATACTGCCTGGCCATGAGGAGAGAGACTCCTCTAGGAATTTATGACCTGCGATAACAGAGCCTGGGTGTATGGGGAAGAGAGAGGTGGTAAGAGAGAGAGGGGATGATGCTCGCTATACCCAGAGGGCCACGTCATGACAGGAGTGGAAACTGTATTTAGAATTATATTACAACACTTTAGGTTCACAATAATTATATTAGACAACTTCTGATATATCACATGCCTTTTATTTTTCTGCATAAGTAAAATCTGCCTTTCATTCCAATTAGACTGCTTTGGATTTTTCATTGAGCAATATGGCTGCCATGTTCAGCCCATTCTGGAACGTTAAGGGTTCATGACATAGCCCCTCTACTAATTTTATAGGTCGTTATCCATAAAACGTCAGAGCATTCAATTTGCCTGCTGGGGGGGCAAAGGAGACCCCCAGCTCCGCTAAAACCATTGACAACGGTGTGCCGTTTTCAAGGGATTATTAAATAAATGTTAACTATTTGGTTGTAATATCATCACTTCTTGAAGAGCATAGTCAGAACTACACATTCGCGAGTAGTCCATGCAAAACAATTGTGCACAATTAGCTCTATCACTTCAGTCATACAGCAAGTAAATGCATGCTTTTCATGATCATCAGTGGCAAAACAACAGATTTTTACCTTGACAGCTTGGGGATTCGATCTTGCAAACTTTCAGTTACTGGCCCAACGCTCTAACCACTAGGCTACCAGCCACCCTGATTTTGCAAACTTTCAATGCTCGACCAATGCTCTAACCACTAGGCTACCTGCCGCTCCATCATTGATTGATGGACCATTCAAATTGGCTAGCTAGCTAACCAGTTTTTCCTAGTTGAGAACTTTTGGTTTTGCAGGATGGTTTGGAGATCTCCTCCTGGGACATGTAGAGGATGTTGCAACTGGCAGTGTGGAGGAGTGTTTTCTCAGGCTTTCAGGGCAGCCACTCTTGGGAGTCGCATGTTTGTTAAAAACATGTAAAAAAAAAAAAATGTAAATATATATATATATATATATATATATATATATATATATATACTCTAGTTTTGGTTCAGCCCTCTTTTGAGCTCTTGATAGATTTGGGCCAAGGTTTGTAAAGGTCCACTGCAGACGGCTTCCCACAGAAACGTATGCCTTAAAAGCTGGCTTCTCTCTGAAAGTTTATACTGCTCTGTATGCACTGAGCAAACAGGCTGCACTGCACTAATCTAGTTACACATGTATGCAAACAGCAAAGAAACCTTCATATTTATTCTGTGTGAAGTTCATGTTTGACTTGCCTATTTAATGGTTTTGATGAACACCCTATGTTTCTGTTTAATGCACTTTATTGAAAGACACCCTCCTGAAATTATTGAAACACCTAGAATTATTAATGAGAGTTCACACAAGCTCATTGTTCGCTCTCAATGGGATTTGAGTGACACGCTAATGCCTTGACATATGCCTCAATTTGCTGTGGTAATCCGTCATGTGTGAAACAAGGGAAATGAAACCCACTTTGTTGACATGGAGGTGCTCTGCCCATTTGGGAGTGACAAGCATTGCCAACGGAAGCCAAACGTCGACAATATGGTGGTGGAGCCTGGCTTTAAAATGTATCGATTATTTAATTGAGAGAAGTAAGGCCCATATTCAGGAAACTCATAATATTCAGTAGGCCTATATAGGCCTATTAGCTGATGATCCCTACATGGTAGATGGTACTAGGCCCTATATGTTTGCTGTGATCGATGAGATAAGTAATTCTACTTAAGGTTCTAATCATTGGTTTCATTCCACATTTTCCAGGGATTCAAACAGACTTCAGGCAAGACCTTGAAGTTTAACGGCCAGGCGTTCCCTTTTCAAAGCATCTCCTTTGTTCTGTAATTAAGGTCTGTTAACGAAGCTATTTTGATTAATGACAGTTAATGTGGGGGAGAGCATGCAACGAGTACCAGAGGCACGAAAGCATACTGCTCCAGTGTCTAAGAGGGAACTAGCAGCTCAGCCTACACCCTTTTCATTTGTACATGAATGAACAATTAACCACAGTCATCTGTCGGTGCTGATTTAGATCCAGGGGAGCTGAGATAGACACATCAGAGATAGAGACGAGGTTCACTCATATCTATCTTCATGTGTGTATGTCTTTCTGGTTCTGTGTGCGTGTGTGCCGTGTGTGTGTGTCTGTCAATCCATGCATGCATGTTGTTCTTTCAAATATGGAATCGGACTGAGGGATGAGATAAAGGACTGAAAAGAAGTGACACTTGATCAATTATTCAGTGTGTGCTTGTCTCTTTGAAGTCTCTCTATTCCCCCGAGAGTTAGTTACCCTGACCATGTGACGGTCTCAACAGAGTCTTTACTCTCCTCCCTATTCCCTGAGGAAACCGAAGGACAGAGGATAAAATGCCCCCACTTGGGGAAATTATTGGGTACTTGTGCATCATAACTCATTAATAAAGTGTACGAGATGATGAGGAGTGGGTGAAAGGTGTGGGTGTTTTAGAACATCACAAATTACCCTGTCCTCTAAGTGGCCCCTGAGCTGTTGCGGAAGTGACATTTTTATTGATGTTAATGTGGGATAGTTTTATTGATGAAAATGTAGATCCAGTGATCTATGGAGGTAATGACAACCACAGCGCTAATTACAGTCACCTCCAGGAGCCTGTTCAAAGCTATTTATCTCCCACACTAGTCCTATCTCTCTCTCTCAATGACCCAACTGAAGGTCAGCTTGTTAATGAATTTTCAGACACTCTGGATCTGTCAGAGTGATAAGACATACAGGACCTCTTGTACTAGGCGGTGTCAGAGGAAGGCCCTAAAAATGGTCAGACTCCAGCCACCCAAGTCATAGACTGTTCTTTCTGCTACCGCACGGCAAGCAGTACCGGAGTGCCAAGTCTGGGACCAAAAGGCTCCTGAACAGCTTCTACCCCCAAGCCATAAGACTGCTGAACAGTTAATCAAATGGCTACCCAGACAATTTACATTGACCCCCTTGATTACTTATTTACCTTTAATTGTTTTGCACTGTGACTCCCTTGCACTGGCTGCAAACTCACTAAACTCTAGCCACACACTCACACATACTACACTGACACTCCAGCACGCACACACACACACACTACATACGCTCACACACACAAAACACACAGACACATGAACACTTTCACACGTCACATACGCTGCTGCTACTCTGTTTATTATATATCCTGATTGCCTAGTCACTTTTACCCCTAACAACATGTAGATACTGTATTACCTCAATTACCTCAACTACTTCGTACCCCTGCACATTGACTCGATACTGGTACTACTTATATGTACCCTCATTATTGTTTTTATTGTGTTACTATTTCCTTTTTTATTTAGCAAATACTTGTATTAATTTTTAACTCTACGTTGTTGGCAACGGGCTTGTAATGAATCATTTCACTCTAAAGTCTCCAGCTGTTGTACTTGGCTCATGTGACCAATACAATTTGATTTGATTTGAAGACTAAGTAGCAGTGTGGATTCTCTGTGGTAAATCTGCTCTCTCTGTAGGATTGTTATGACTGGCAAACTTGTGCACATACCATCAAAGGCTTTAACACTGTATTTTCATTATATAGGCCTAGATGTGTTTTGACTATTATAGGTTTGACTGGCCGGTTTGTTTTGGTTATTATAAGCTTGTTGTGGCTGGCAGGTTAAAGTTGCTATGCAGGAGAGATGAATGTGGATTCAATTGGCTACGTACATCGCATGGCTCTAATGAATCCATCAAGTCTCCTCACTGTAGTCTTCTGACACACTCAATAATGGATGAACCATTTGAATCAGTTGAATGTATGTAGGTCTGCGTGTTTGTGAACTGCCTGATTTTATTTAATTTAAAATTCCTCTAAATTCTCTGTCATGGCGTTTCTGCTCCAGCGTTGAGGCTTGAAGTCTTAACATATTGGCACACATGAAGGCAAGCAACCCCTGAATAGTAATGTTTAATGATGAATCTAAGTTTATGCTCCCAACTGCATTTTCCCCTTAAAGCATTCACTTTAATTATGAAATCGTAAAACATACTTTTTCAATTACTTTTTTAGGTGGGGGTTCTCTCCACTAATTACCAATATGCTCATCACTTCACCATTAATTTCCCCTCAAAATAATGAGGACTAGTGTTGCATGACTACTGTCCCTGTGTGTGTCCCTGTGGCCCCTGAAACAGCCCTAATTAACTGGAATATAGTGTTGGGCCCCTGGACCCCCCCTAATGGCCCCTGACAGGGACACTTTTCATCCCAAGCAAATCAAATCTAAATTATTTATATAGCCCTTCATACATCAGCTGATATCTCAAAGTGCTGTACAGAAACCCAGCCTAAAACCCCAAACAGCAAGCAATGCAGGTGTAGAAGCACGGTGGCTAGAAAAAACTCCCTAGAAAGGCCAAAACCTAGGAAGAAACCTAGAGAGGAACCAGGCTATGTGGGGTAGCCAGTCCTCTTCTGGCTGTGCCGGGTGGAGATTATAACAGAACATGGCCAAGATGTTCAAAGGTTCATAAATGACCAGCATGGTCAAATAATAATAATCACAGGCAGAACAGTTGAAACTGGAGCAGCAGCACGGCCAGGTGGACTGGGGACAGCAAGGAGTCATCATGCCCGGTAGTCCTGAGGCATGGTCCTAGGGCTCAGGACCTCCGAGAGAGAGAAAGAAAGAGAGAATTAGAGAGAGCATACTTAAATTCACACAGGACACCGGGTAGGACAGGAGAAGTACTCCAGATATAACAAACTGACCATAGCCCCCCGACACAAACTACAGCAGCATGAATACTGGAGGCTGAGACAGGAGGGGTCAGGAGACACTGTGTCCCCATCCTATGATACCCCCGGACAGGGCCAAACAGGAAGCAGTGTTGTCTGTCTCTGTGAACACACACAAAAAACACTTCCCATTCCTCTCACTAAAGCATTTCCAGCATTTTCATCTTCATAGTGCACAGATATTTATAACAGTCAAAGTGTCTATGAGTAATCACTAATTAATCCTGCTTTTAACTGTCGATAATGTCTCGGTGATGGTTTGTTTTATAAATGGTGATTGGCTTTAATTGAGGACAGAGAGAACAGTTTGTTACAAAATGAGATTACTGGTATTACTTGATGCCTACTGTATTTTGAGACCCACTCTTCCATTAAGGTTTATTATGCTAGGGCTCAGTATGCCAATGACCCTCCATGGTTATATGGACAAAGCGCAGTCTCTCTCTCTTCTTTAATTTATTTTTTTTTAACCAGGAAGGCTAGTGGTAGAACAAGTTCTCATTTACAACTACAACCTGGCCAAGATAAAGCAGAGCAGTGCTACACAAACAACAACGCAGTTACACACGGAATAAACAAGAGTACAGTCAATAACACAATAGAAAAAAAAGAAAGTCTATATTACAGTGTGTGCAAATGGTGTGAGGAGGTAAGGCAATAAATAGGCCATAGTAGTGGAGTAATTACAATTTAGCAAATTAACACTGGAGTGATAGATGAGCAGATGATGATGTGCAAGTAGAAGTACTGGTGTTCAAAAGAGCAGAAAAGTACATAAACACAATATGAGGTAGATAGATTGGGTGGGCTATTTACAGATGGGCTATGTACAGCTGCAGCTATCAGTTAGCTGCTCAGATAGCTGATGTTTAAAGTTAGTCAGTGTCACAACCTGACCATAGTTTGCTTTGTATGTTTCTATGTTTTGTTTGGTCAGGGTGTGATCTCAGTGGGCATTCTATGTTGTGTGTCTAGTTTGTCTATTTCTATGTTTGGCCTGATATGGTTCTCAATCAGAGGCAGGTGTTAGTCATTGTCTCTGATTGGAACCATATTTAGGTAGCCTGTTTTGTGTTGGGTTTTGTGGGTGGTTGTTTCCTGTCTTTGTGTTTGTTGCACCAGATAGGGCTGTTTTGGTTTTTCCATGTTTATTGTTTTGTATCATGTTTAGTTTTCTTATTAAAAAACATGAACTTCAACCACATTGCATTTTGGTACGCCTCTCCTTCCCAGAAGGAAAGCCGTTACAGTCAGGGAACTATAATTCTCCAGCTTCAGTGATTTTTGCAATTCGTCACAGTCACTGGCAGCAGAGAACTGGAAGGAAAGGCGGCCAAAGGGGGTGTTGGCTTTGGGGATGACCAGTGAGAAATACCTGCTGGAGCGCATGCTATAGGTGGGTGTTGTTATCGTGACCAATGAGCTGAGATAAGGTGGGGCTTTACCTAGCATAGACTTATAGATGACGTGGAGCCAGTGGGTCTGGCGACGAATATGTAGTGAGGGCCAGCCAACTAGACCATACAGGTTGCAGTGGTGGGTGGTATAAAGGGCATGGGTGACAAAACGGATGGCACTGTGCTAGACTGTATCCAGTTTGCTGATACATTGGAAGCTATTTTGTAAATGACATCGCCAAAGTCGAGGATCGGTAGGATGGTCAGTTTTATGAGGGTATGTTTGGCAGCATGAGTGAAGGATGCTTTGTTGCGAAATAGGAAGCCAATTCAAGATTTAACTTTGGATTGGAGATGTTTGATGTGAGTCTGGAAGGAGAAGTTTACAGTCTAGCCAGACACCTAGGTATTTGTAGTTGTCCACATATTCTAAGTCAGAACCGTCCAGAGTAGTGATGCTAGTCGGGCGGACAGTTGTGGGCAGCGAATGGTTGAAAAGCATGCATTTGGTTTTTACTTGCATTTAAGAGCAGTTGGAGGCCACGGAAGGAGCGTTGTATGGCATTGAAGCTCATCTGGAGGTTAGTTGACAGTGTCCAAAGAAGGGCCAGATGTATACAGAATGGTGTTGTCTGCATAGAGGTAGATCAAGGAATCACCCGCAGCAAGAGCGACATCTTTGATATATACGGAGAAAAGAGTCGGCCCGAGAATTTAACCCTGTGGTACCCCATAGAGACTGCCAGAGGTCTGGACAACAGGCCCTCGGATTTGACACACTGAACTCTGTCTGAGAAGTAGTTGGTGAACAAGGCGAGGCAGTCATTTGAGAAACCATGGCTGTTGTGTCTGCCGATAAGAATACGGTGATTGACAGAGTGGAAAGCCTTGGCCAGGTCGACTAAGACGGCTGAACAGTACTGTCTTTTATCGATGGTGGTTATGATATCGTTTAGTACCTTGAGCGTGTCTGAGGTGCACCCGTGACCAGCTCTGAAACCGGATTGCACAGCGCAGAGAAGGTACGGTGGGATTCGAAATGGTCAGTGATCTGTTTATTAACTTGGCTTTTGAAGACTTTAGAAGGGCAGGGCAGGATGCATATAGGTCTATAACTTTTTGGGTCCCTTTGAAGAGGGGGATGACCGCGGCAGCTTTCCAATCTTTATGGACCTCGGACGATACGAAAGAGGTTGAAAGGACTGGTAATAGAGGTTGCAACAATGGTGGCGGATCATTTTAGAAAGAGGCTCCAGATTGTCTAGCCCAGCTGATTTGTACGGGTCCAGGTTTTGCCTCTCTTTCAGAACATCTGCTATCTGGATTTTGGTGAAGGAGAAGCTGGGGAGGCTTGGGCAAGTAGCTGCGGGGAGTGCAGAGATGTTGGCCGAGGTTGGGGTAGCCAGGAGGAAAGCATGACCAGCCGTAGAGAAATTCTTCTTGAAATTCTCAATTATCGTGGATTTATCGGTGGTGACAGTGTTACCTAGCCTCAGTGCAGTGGGCAGCTGGGAGGGGGTGCTCTTATTCTCCTTGGACTTTACAGTGTCCGAAAATGTTTTGGAGTTAGAGTTATTTACTTTTGAAAAAGCTAGTCTTTGCTTTCTTGACTGCGTGTATTGGTTCCTGACTTCCCTGAAAAGTTGCATATCGCGGGGACTATGCTAGAGCAGTCCGCCACAGGATGTTTAATGTGCTGGTCGAGGGCAGTCAGGTCTGGAGTGAACCAAGGGCTATATCTGTTCTTAGTTCTATATTTTTTGAAAGGGGCATGCTTATTTAAGATGTTGAGGAAATTACTTTTGAAGAACAACCAGGCATCTCCGACTGACGAGATGGGGTCAATATCCTTCCAGGATACCCGGGCCAGGTCGATTAGAAAGGCCTGCTTGCAGAAGTGTTTTAGGGAGCGTTTGACAGTGATGAGTGGTGGTCGTTTGACCGCGGACCCATAGCGGATGCAGGCAATGAGGCAGTGATCGCTGAGATCCTGATTGAAAACAGCAGAGGTGTATTTGGAGGGCAAGATGGTCAGGATAATATCTTTGAGGGTGCCCATGTTTTCAGATTTAGGGTTGTACCTGATGGGTTCCTTGATAATTTGTGTGAGATTGAGGGCATCTAGCTTCGATTGTAGGACTGCCGGGGTGTTAAGCATGTCCCAGTTTAGGTCACCTAGCAGAACGAACTCTGAAGATAGATGGGGGCAATCAATTCACATATGGTATCCAGGGCACAGCTGGGAGCTGAGGGGTCCTATAACAGGTGGCAACAGTGAGAGACTTATTTCTGGAGAGATTACGTTTTTTAATTAGAAGCTTGAAGTGTTTGGGTATAGACCTGGAAAGTATGACAGAAATTTGTAGGCTATCTCTGGAGTAGATTGCAACTCCTCCTCCTTTCACAGTTCTATCTTGACAGAAAATGTTGTAGTTGGTTATGGAAATCTCAGAATTTTTGGTGGCCTTCCTAAACCAGGATTCAGACATGGCAAGGACATCAGGGTTGGCGGAGTGTGCAAAACAAACTTAGGGAGGAGGCTTCTGATGTTAACATGCATGAAACCAAGGCTTTTTCGGTTACAGAAGTCAACAAATGAGAGTGCCTGGGGACACGCAGGGCCTGGGTTAACCTCCACATCACCTAAGGAACAGAGGAGTAGGATGAGGGTACAGCTAAATGCTATCAAATCTGGTTGTCTAGTGCGTCAGGGACAGAGAATAAAAAGAGCAGATTTCTGGTCGTGGTAGAATAGATTCAGGGCATAATGTACAGACAATGTACAGTGCGTGTACAGTGGAGGTAAACCCAGGCACTGAGTAATGATAAGAGAGATTGTATCTCTGGACGCTCTAGTCATGCTGGGTGAGGTCACCGCATGTGTAGGAGATTGGACAAAAGAGGTATCTGAGGCATGTTGAGTGTGACTCGGTGCTCCGCAGTAAACTAAAACAATGATAACTATCCCAAACAACAGTATACAAGGCATATTGACATTTGAGAGTGACATAAAGCGAGGCATAAAGCAATCACAACAACGTGTAATACAACAACAGCAAATCAGCTAAGACAACACCAACAGGTAAAATGGCGATGCATGGGCAGAGAGAGTCGGTTAACTAAAAACAGGGCCTGAGTTCGAGGCTGGGGCTGACATAAACAAAAAACTGAACAAAATGGAGTACTGTGATTATTGAACAGTCCAGCAGGCATCAGCTATGTAGCCAAGCGATCATAGGGTCCAGTGAACAGCAATAGATGGAACAGGGAAACCGCGGGGTAGTCGTTACTACGCTAGAACATGGGAGACATTGCGATTAAAGTTAGCAGGCTGGGGTTAGTAGAAGCGTCTGCTCCGTCGTCCGACAAAGGCCGGTTGAGGGCACAGTGGATGGAGTTCCGTCGGCAGACCAGTCGTGGTGGTACAGAGAGGCGCCGTGTCGACAAAGGGTCCAGGCCAGATGGCGAAAGAGGTATTGTAGTTGTAGTAATTTCGTTTGCTAGCTGGGAGATGTGCCTGGCTCGCGGCTAACTGGTGCTAGCTTCGAGGCAGGGGCATTAGCCACTATAGCCACTCGGTAGCAGCTAGCTAGCAGCGATGATCCGCTACAAAGGTCCAGAGCTTACGGTAAGTATCAGGTGGAGTAGTGGATTCTAGTCATGTTGGGAGGGATCTTCTGTGTAGCCGAGTGATCACTGAGTGGACCGGGAGGTCGTCCTGGCTCAGGGCTAGCTTCGGGGCTGGGTCACTCGGTGGCAGCTAGCTAGCTGTGTTGATCAGGAGTAATGGTCCAGGGCTTAAGGCAGAAATCCAGCGTTGTAGTGGAGAAAACAGTCCGATACTGGCAGCCTGGCAAGTATTATCCAGGCAAAAAAAACGTCTGGTGTCTGTGCGGAAGGTAAAGGTCGCTAGCAGTGGCTGACAATGACTAAATAGCTAGTTAGCTACTGATGGCTAGCTACTGATGGTGGTTCTGGCTATAAGGTCTAAAACACATAGCAGATCCGTATCACATTGGGTGAGGCGGGTTACCGGAAGGTATATTAAATTTAAAAATGGAAAAGAGATAGAAAATAAGTAGAGATATATACGAAAAATACAAAAAGTACACGAAAGAACGACAAACCACGTCTGCACTGCTACGCCATCTTGGTTACTTTCACATAGGATTCATGGTATGTTGCCTGTAAAAACAATCGGGCTCCTGCTCCATTTGTCTAAAAATGGATCCTGAATAGACTATGGAAACAGAGGTTGTTTATCAAAAAGCACTCCTTCCTGGAAGTCCTCAGCTAAAATACTTCAAAGACAAAAATCACAGTCTATGGTTGCTGAGGTGGAGTTTTTCGTCTTCATCTTCAAGGTGAAGTTCTAAAAGAGGAAGTCAAGCCCGGGTGCTTTAATGTGGTGTCTTTCATTAGCTGCACTTCCCCAGATAACTCAGCTCAGCTCTTCTCCAAGTGTCATCATCTTCCAAAAATATCTGATCTCCCCCATTAAAGTGACGGATTTGAGAGAGTGACACACACACAAGAAACACTCACCTATGAGGGGTAGAGAATGTCAAGAAAGACACACTGGACAAAACATAAACACTAAAACCACATTAGAGAGTAGTGCTTCCTCTCCATTGTATTATGTATGATGCATGATGAAGCCAATTTTGTTCCACATTATTCTGAATAAATGGCATTTCACTCCTCAACTCCTACCAAAGCACTGAGTGATGAATCAGTCCTTGCTTCCGAGTTTAATCACACAGCTCTTCAAGAGGGATCCATTAGTTTAAGGCTAAATGGTGATCTCATTCAAGATACAGTATTATAAGGAAAGCTAATTTAGCTAATCAGGCAGTTAGCCTGTGCACATGCAGTAATCAGATGGAGTGCATGGCTTTGATTTATGTGCTCACTGCTCATGTCAATACCATTATGCTATCAGAGTTCAGACCTGTATGATTTGTCCGGTTTGGAGGGAATATATGTGTGGATGATTCATTCAGCTCAAAGGTAAAGCAAGTAGCACCAGAGTGGTGTTGTATATGATAAAGATCATCTCTGATGTGCCTGAACAATCAACAAGTGCCTTGTCTCAGGTGGAAGTAAATAGTAATAAAAAATGTGAATAAAAATATGTTTACCTCTTATTGCAAAAGAGGAAAAACGATTAGTAAAGTTAAAAACAATATTTATCAGCCAAATTGTTGCAGCTGGATTTGATTAAGTATGCTATTCTAGCCTGTCTTCCAAACCTTTTGGAGGGTTGAACTACTGTAACAGTAGGACTTGATGAGAAAGATGGATAGGGGAGACCTTTGAGGGAGATGAGGCCAACCATTCCCCTCTGAAAGCTTGGCAGGATTAGGCTGATGGATTCCCGGGTGCAGAGAGATGTGTCTTCAGGCTGCTTCTATCAGCTACTTCTGTCTGAACTCTAAATGAACAGATCTGTTATCTAGACCCCACTCTGAGCTCTCTCTCCCAGCTCCACTGTTAATGAGAAGTGCTCTAAGATGTGTACATTATTAATAGATGAAAGGAGGGAAGAGAAGGCCACTCATATATCATTAAACATAAACACGCACACACTCATGTCTTTAGGTGGATGCACACAGTAATGTATCCTGTTCCTGACTTGGAATCAATACTCTCCACTTTTTAGTATACTTCTAGTTGTGCTGATCTGGATTGAGGTGGAAGGAATCCCTGCTGACACACTAACAGAAGCACAGAGCTGAACACACAGATCTGCATCCACTAGATTAAGGTCAAGCAAGCATCCATCCACTCCAAGAAAGCTATTTTGCGATGCATGCATTTTATTCTGCCTGGTGAGTGTTTTTCATGCGTAAGGATGGACTGGCATCACTACTCTGAGGATTGTTTTTTGGCATTTGCCTCCTATATTAGGATCATGCTGTGAGTCTAAGGCCCCAGAATCAATATTCAAAGGAAATCCGAGACATTTAATGTCATGGATGTTTTTACTTTTGATATAGATACATGCAGTGTAAATCAATTCGATTCTGCACCATTTCACCCACCAATTTTCTGTTCAGCAAGGACACATTTATAGGCTATTTGATAATTTTATGTTGATAAAACCCCCAATTATTTCTTACCAGGCATTACACTTCTGACAAACTCTCATTAGACCTAATTTTCTTTATGTGGATGGTCCAGATTGCGATAGAAAATGCCTGCAATTTGCCATTAGTTAGACCGTTCTCTCTCTATCTCATCCTCTACTTCTCTTTCTCTCTCTTTTTATTTCCCTGTCTCTCTACTGTCTGCCTGCCTGTCTGCCTGCCTGCCTGCCTGCCTGCCTGCATTCTTCCTTCACTGTTCTGGGGGTATATGACCATGATAGTGTTCCAGGAGACCTTTCTTTGTTAGAGGCTGTAATTGGCCTGTAATTGACCTTGTCCGTTGTAAACTAAATGTCCCTGAGCTTTTCTTGGCCTGCTTGGAGTCCTCCGGCCAATGGGCCTTAAAACTGATACATTTCCCATCAGCACCCTGGGGGAGCCTGTACTGCAGCTCATAGGCAAGTAAGGCTGAGATCAGGCCAGTGGCAGTGTTTCTCATGCCATTACTTTGGCACGGTGGGAGTCCAGGTAGAGATTTGTCACTTCAATTATTTTCAATTGAAAACGTGTTTTTTTTGCAGCTGGTTAACTTTTGGCTTTTTTCCAACTAAAACAGAATCAGATCGATCAAGGGCTCAATGTGAATTGATTCTATTAAATCAATAATGACTATCATTAAACTGCAAAATGATCGATTGTTTAGAACAACTCCTCACTAATCAGATTACAGCAAGGTTTTCATAGCATAGCCTACACTATAGCTCCAGACTAAGCATAGTAACCCAATAGTAACCCAACCTAATCCACATTGATTTTCATCTACCTCTTTGACCAGTTAAATGTTGAAATAGCAGTTACACATTGAATCGATCCCTGCCAAACTTTAGGCAGTGCATTTTTTTTGTTAAATGGTAGAACAGGTTCAGTCTTAGACATATTTGTATTCAATGCTTCTCTTGATGACAGATGTGTATTTTCAATGGCTGACGTTTCTTCTGGTTGGGCCAGCAAGCGTGTGCGCTAGTGTTGATCTTTCCACTGCTGCTTGCTATTCAGATACACTCCCTCGGCTCTCAAGTGAAAGAGAGCTGAGGGAACCATGCCAGACCTCTGTCCTCAAGGTCACTGTTAAAGCCCTAAATCCCAGAGGTCAGTGCCTAGGGAGGGAAGGGAGTGATGGGTGAATGGAGAGAGGGAGGGAGCTAGCAAAGAACAGACTGGAGGACAGAGAGACTCCGTGTGTGACGTGGTGAGGTTGAACTCAGGTGCAGAGAATGGACTAGACGAGAATCAATGATTTAGGATAAAGTAAATACTTTACTGAGAAACAAGGGAACAGAAGAATCACAGTAACACTGGAACAAAGCAACAAACACTACAGTGGTTCCTCCTTTAAAGTTGCGAGTTTACACCGTGGGACTTACAGGTAATTTGTGGTTTAGCACGGTACCGTGCGCCACCACTTCACTGCTCTAGACCAGCGCAAGGGCGAGTTAGAGCACTGATTATGCTTTTGGGTCCTACTGTGTCTCTGACAATGAATGGGCAACATAAACCTAAATAGACACAGATAATTATACACGACTTAAATGAAATCATCTCCAAAATATTGTTATTTTTAAAACCAAGTGATTATTATTAATATTGACACTAATAAAGGCATCTTTATGCGTTTATTAATAAAATAATGTTAAAAATACTCTTTCAAAATGCCGATGTTTATTTAGTTATGGATCCATAATGAATTTCTATGGGAATAAATATCACTGAATTACAGAAATATCCTCCAATCCTCTATATGTGATTATTGAGTCACAAATTTGAGTGTAGAAATGTTATGCTCCTAGTGTAACCTTTTATTTAACTAGACAAGTCAGTTAAGAACAAAGTCTTATTTACAAGGACAACCTACTCCTTCCTCCCCGTCAGAAACCCCGGTCTCCCGCGTGCCCGCAGGACGCTGTGTTCATTAGCTAAATAGCCCAGTACTGTACTCCCGATAACATGCCAATGTATGTTATGTTGTGATTTTGAACATGAATTATGCCCCTATTTCAGATTACTCTGACGTTTTTCTTACGTTGTACCCAATGATTTATGAAGGTTGATGTCCTCATTGTTGTTTTACATACGTGTTTAATACATCTAAGGACGAATGATTATGATATGCATGTTGTTATATTTTGCAGCACTTATTTGTTTTTCCTTCGCCTCCAACCCAATTCGATGCGTGGAACGGATGTGGGTGGGGCTAGATCTAAATAAGGTGGATCATTTTTTTTCAACTCACAAAAGCTCTGATAAGCTTATTAAAGATCAATGATACTATCAAAAGCAGTGTGTGGTTTCCTTTTCCCCCTCATCTTGTCCAATTGTTACCATACACCTGCAAAAAGATTGTTCAGATGTGCGAGTGCCTTTTGAATTTAGAATTTTTATTTTCACTGAAACCAAATCTCCATTTGGAGAAATGTTATGCTCTTAGTGTAACCTTTATTTAACTAGGCAAGTCAGTTAAGAACAAATTCTTATTTACAAGGACAGTCTACTCCTTCCTCCCAGTCGAAGAAGTGAAACCCGGTCTCCCGCTTTACCGCATTCTCTAGTTCAGTCATTGTTGAAGGCTATCAAATGCTTCTCGAAGATGCCCTCTGGTGGTCAAACTAGCACTAACTAGTATTAATGGTACCAGTGGTTGGCACTTAAATAACGTGCCATAGAATTCTACGGCACCATGCAAGCTGCGCCGCAGTACGCTGCAACTTTTAATGGAGGAACCACTGTATGATTAGAAAACTTACTCAGGGGACAGACACACACATGGCAACTGAAAATCAAGCTCCTGCAAAACAGAGACAGAAACACACCTCTTTTAAAAGGGGAAATCATAATGGCAAATAGATAACACCTGAGTGTCCTAATTGTCTCTGGTGACCGGTGGAACCATGATACTTTGGACAATTCGTCTACAGCGTCTTACCATTTCAGGGCGTGAGGCCAGCAGCACTAACCTTGACCTCGACCAGCACTCAAAGCCTTCAACTCTTAGAAATGATCTTATCATGAGGTTTATAGTCATCTAAGATCTCCTATGACAACACAGTTAGTTGTTGAGTGATGAGCTAAATCCTGTGGAGGTATCTGGATCCTATCGGAAACTGAGACTTATACGGTTGTCACTGATTCTAAACCATCTCATTGCATTTATGCCCTTTTTGTTTTGACTGGTCAGTGAGACTAGTCAGTTTGTTATGACTGATGAGTGAGGCTGTTTACACGACTCCTGTTTGACCTGCTGTAAAACAGCTCCAACTCCCCCTTCTGCAATTAGAGCTCCTTTAGTTGTTGTTGCAGTGGACCCTCTAAGGAGGGTATCAACAGTTAACAAGCCTCTGAGCCTCAACTATGCCTTGACTATTTGGTCAGTGACAACATGATGACTGGTGTAAAACTGCAGTAAAATACAACACTTCTCTCTCCTCCGTTATACAACAGTTTTAACAGCCTTTGCCACAGCAACCCAAGGATGGGAGAATAATGAGAGTATCTGAGATGCAGGAGAAAGCAGAATTAGTCCTTTATCTTATTACACAGAGGTAGTAAGCCGGTGACGTCAAACGCCGCCCGAACAAGGAGAGGGACCGGCTTCGGCGGAAGTTGTGAAAGATGTATCATCATTAGTCCTGTATTATACCATACAGTGGTATCATCATTAGTCCTGTATTATACCATACAGAGGTATCAGCATTAGTCCTGTATTATACCATACAGAGGTATCAGCATTAGTCCTGTATTATACCAGACATAGGTATCATCATTAGTCCTGTATTATACCAGACATAGGTATCAGCATTAGTCCTGTATTATACCATACAGTGGTATCATCATTAGTCCTGTATTATACCAGACAGAGGTATCAGCATTAGTCCTGTATTATACCAGACATAGGTATCATCATTAGTCCTGTATTATACCAGACATAGGTATCAGCATTAGTCCTGTATTATACCATACAGTGGTATCATCATTAGTCCTGTATTATACCATACAGAGGTATCAGCATTAGTCCTGTATTATACCAGACATAGGTATCAGCATTAGTCCTGTATTATACCATACAGTGGTATCATCATTAGTCCTGTATTATACCATACAGAGGTATCAGCATTAGTCCTGTATTATACCAGACATAGGTATCATCATTAGTCCTGTATTATACCAGACATAGGTATCAGCATTAGTCCTGTATTATACCATACAGTGGTATCATCATTAGTCCTGTATTATACCATACAGAGGTATCAGCATTAGTCCTGTATTATACCAGACATAGGTATCATCATTAGTCCTGTATTATACCAGACATAGGTATCAGCATTAGTCCTGTATTATACCATACAGTGGTATCATCATTAGTCCTGTATTATACCAGACAGAGGTATCAGCATTAGTCCTGTATTATACCAGACATAGGTATCATCATTAGTCCTGTATTATACCAGACATAGGTATCAGCATTAGTCCTGTATTATACCATACAGTGGTATCATCATTAGTCCTGTATTATACCATACAGAGGTATCAGCATTAGTCCTGTATTATACCAGACATAGGTATCAGCATTAGTCCTGTATTATACCATACAGTGGTATCATCATTAGTCCTGTATTATACCATACAGAGGTATCAGCATTAGTCCTGTATTATACCAGACATAGGTATCATCATTAGTCCTGTATTATACCAGACATAGGTATCAGCATTAGTCTTGTATTATACCATACAGAGGTATCAGCATTAGTCCTGTATTATACCATACAGAGGTATCAGCATTAGTCCTGTATTATACCAGACATAGGTATCATCATTAGTCCTGTATTATACCAGACATAGGTATCAGCATTAGTCCTGTATTGTACCAGACAGAGGTAACATCATTAGTCCTTTATTATACCAGACAGAGGTATCAGCATTAGTCCTGTATTATACCAGACAGAGGTAACATCATTAGTCCTGTATTATACCAGACAGAGGTATCAGCATTAGTCCTGTATTATACCAGACAGAGGTAACATCATTAGTCCTGTATTATACCAGACAGAGGTATCAGCATTAGTCCTGTATTATACCAGACAGAGGTAACATCATTAGTCCTGTATTATACCAGACAGAGGTATCAGCATTAGTCCTGTATTATACCAGACAGAGGTAACATCATTAGTCCTGTATTATACCAGACAGAGGTATCAGCATTAGTCCTGTATTATACCAGACAGAGGTAACATCATTAGTCCTGTATTATACCAGACAGAGGTATCAGCATTAGTCCTGTATTATACCAGACAGAGGTATCAGCATTAGTCCTGTATTATACCAGACAGAGGTAACATCATTAGTCCTGTATTATACCAGACAGAGGTATCTTTTACTTTTTGAAGTATGAAGTGTTGTCTTCAGCCCTCCTCCTCATTAGCACGCACTGTTTATTTTGGCACCATGCGAGCAGTTTAGTCCCACTGCCAGCCGTCACACTTTTCCCTGTCCGTCAGAGGAGGTCAAATAAAGTAGAGAAAGAAAGCCCATTTATAGGGTTGTGAAATTGTTTGGTTTGTCAGAAAACGGTGGTCTTTGAATTTCGTGATGTGTTCTTGTTTACTCTGAGCCTTTTACTCTAGAGATCTGTATGTGTTGGATTTACTGTGTAAGACGTTACACTTGGCAGAAAACCAGACCGCCGTGGGCTGTATGAATAGATGTGTGTGGTAGCATTTGGCCAGAGATGTTTTAGTTTCAGAAGCCCTAATGCCTTATAAATTCCCTTCAGTGTCTGGATTTCAGTTTTTATTATCACCATAATGTTTTGTGTTTGCTGGAGAATTATTATTATTTACTGTGACAGTCAAACATAAACCAGCTTTTCTCTCTCACTGGCATTTTATTGGGTAGATTCTAGTTTAACTGTGTGTGTGTGTGTGTGTGTGTGTGTGTGTGTGTGTGTGTTAGTCCTCTTGTTCCTTCTGAGAGTGTGTGGTGTCGGTCAGGGAGGAGAAGCAGCATCATCAGGAGGCTCTCTTAGTAGAGGTCCGAGACCGGGGGATTCAGCTAGGAGGGGATTGAACCTCTGAATTAAATTTAAAGGGCGTGTCACTGTACTGACACTGTCTCTCGACACTCTGAGAGCACAAAGATGAAGTATACCTCTCTGCTATTGCCAGACATGAGTAAAGACTCTTTCATTTCCTTTGTAACGCCTCACAGGTTTATGGAAGATATTAAATAGGAAATGTGAGGAAATCGAACAAAGCAGACAAAATGATTTGAGACCATATCTGATTGTATCATATTCTGACTGACTCTCGCTCTCTTTTGCAGAAGGGATTCATAACATGTCCATGGACTCCAGCCAAATGACAATGCCTATGTCAGACCCCAACGCCTGGGCCACAGCTATGAATAACCTGGGCATGGCTCCCATGGGCATGACAGGACAACCCCTTATGTCAGGTACAGCTACTGTATTATAACCATAATCCAGTTATAATCCTAACCATACGTCTACTGTAGTTATAACCCTAACCATACCTCTACTATAGTTATAACCCTAACCATACCTCTACTATAGTTATAACCCTAACCATACCTCTACTGTAGTTATAATCCTACCTCTACTGTAGTTATAACCCTACCTCTACTGTAGTTATAACTCTAACCCTACCTCTACTGTAGTTATAATCCTAACCCTACCTCTACGGTAGTTATAATCCTAACCCTACCTCTACGGTAGTTATAACTCTAACCATACCTTGACTGTAGTTAGAACTAACCATACCTCTACTGTAGTTATAACCCTACCTCTACTGTGGTTATAACCCTAACCATACCTCTACTGTAGTTATAACCCTAACCATACCTCTACTGTAGTTATTATTATTATTATTATTATTATTCACTCTTGCTGCTGGTGAGTCTCTGATCCACCTCTACGCAGACAACACCATTCTGTATACCTCTGGCCCTTCTTTGGACACTGTGTTAACTAACCTCCAGATGAGCTTCAATGCCATACAACTCTCCTTCCGTGGCCTCCAATTGCTCTTAAATACAAGTAAAACTAAATGCATGCTCTTCAACCGATCGCTGCCTGCACCTGCCCGTCTGTCCAACATCACTACTCTGGACGGCTCTGACTTAGAATACGTGGACAATTACAAATACCTAGGTGTCTGGTTAGACTGTAAACTCTCCTTCCAGACTCACATCAAACATCTCCAATCCCAAGTTAAATCTAGAAATGTCTTCCTATTTCGCAACAAAGCATCCTTCACTCATGCTGCCAAACATACCCATACTGACCATGCTACCAATCCTCGACTTAGGCGATGTCATTTACAAAATAGCCTCCAATACCCTACACAACAAATTGGATGCAGTCTATCACAGTGCAATCCGTTTTGTCACCAAAGCCCCATATACTACCCACCATTGCGACTTGTACGCTCTCGTTGGCTGGCCCTCGCTTCATACTCGTCGCCAAACCCACTGGCTCCATGTCATCTACAAGACCCTGCTAGGTAAAGTCCCCCTTATCTCAGCTCGCTGGTCACCATAGCATCACCCACCTGTAGCGCTCGCTCCAGCAGGTATATCTCTCTGGTCAACCCCAAAACCAATTATTTCTTTGGCCGCCTCTCCTTCCAGTTCTCTGCTGCCAATGACTGGAACGAACTACAAAAATCTCTGAAACTGGAAACACTTATCTCCCTCACTAGCTTTAAGCACCAACTGTCAGAGCAGCTCACAGATTACTGCACCTGTACATAGCCCACCTATAATTTAGCCCAAACAACTACCTCTTTCCCTACTTTATTTATTTATTTATTTAGCTTCCTGGCACCCCATTATTTTAATTTCTACTTTGCACATTCTTCCACTGCGAATCTACCATTCCAGTGTTTTACTTGCTATATTGTATTTATATAGACTTGTTTATACTGTATGTTTGTTTTATTCCATGTGTAACTCTGTGTTGTTGTATGTGTCGAACTGCTTTGCTTTATCTTGGCCAGATCACAATTGTAAATGAGAACTTGTTCTCAACTTGCCTACCTGGTTAAATAAAGGTGAAATAAAAAAATAAAAATTTAAATTCTACCTCTACTGTAGTTATAACCCTACCTCTACTGTAGGTATAACCCTAACCATACCTCTACTATAGTTATAACCCTAACCATACCTCTACTGTCGTTATAACTCTAACGATACCTCTACTGTAGTTATAACCCTAACCAGACCTCTACTATAGTTGTAACCCATACCATACCTCTACTGTAGTTATAATCCTAACCCTACCTCCACTGTAGTTAATACCCTAACCATACCTCTACTGTAGTTAATACCCTAACCATACCTCTACTGTAGTTGTAACCCTAACCATACCTCTACTGTAGTTAATACCCTAACCATACGTCTACTGTAGTTATAACCCTAACCATACCTCTACTGTCATTATAACCCTAACCATACCGCTACTGTCGTTATAACCCTAACCCTACCTCTACTGTAGTTATAACCCTAACCATACCTCTACTGTAGTTAATACCCTAACAATACCTCTACTGTAGTTGTAACCCTAACCATACCTCTACTGTAGTTAATACCCTAACCATACCTCTACTGTAGTTATAACCCTAACCATACCTCCACTGTAGTTATAATCCTAACCATACCTCTACTGTAGTTATAATCCTAACCATAACCATACCTCTACTGTAGTTATAACCCTAACCATACCTCCACTGTAGTTATAATCCTAACCATACCTCTACTGTAGTTATAATCCTAACCATACCTCTACTGTATTATAACCCTAACCATTCCTCTACTGTAGTTATAACCCTAACCAGACCTCTACTGTAGTTATAAACACAAACATTCCTCTACTGTAGTTATAATCCTACCCATAACCATACCTCTACTGCAGTTATTTCCCTAATCATAACCATACCTCTACTATAGTTGTAACCCATACCATACCTCTACTGTAGTTATAATCCTACCCATAACCATACCTCTACTGCAGTTATTTCCCTAATCATAACCATACCTCTACTATAGTTGTAACCCATACCATACCTCTACTGTAGTTATAATCCTAACCATACCTCTACTGTAGTTATACCCTAACCATACCTCTACTGTAGTTATAACCCTAACCATACTTCTACTGTAGTTATAATCCTAGCCATACCTCTAATGTAGTTATAATCCTAACCATAACCATACCACTACTGTAGTTATTTCCCTAATCATAACCATACCTCCACTGTAGTTATAATCCTAACCATACCTCTACTGTAGTTATAATCCTAACCATACACTGTATTATAACCCTAACCATTCCTCTACTGTAGTTATAACCCTAACCAGACCTCTACTGTAGTTATAAACACAAACATTCCTCTACTGTAGTTATAATCCTACCCATAACCATACCTCTACTGCAGTTATTTCCCTAATCATAACCATACCTCTACTATAGTTGTAACCCATACCATACCTCTAATGTAGTTATAATCCTACCCATAACCATACCTCTACTGCAGTTATTTCCCTAATCATAACCATACCTCTACTATAGTTGTAACCCATACCATACCTCTACTGTAGTTATAACCCTAACAATACCTCCACTGTAGTTATAATCCTAGCCATACCTCTACTGTAGTTATAATCCTAGCCATACCTCTACTGTAGTTATAATCCTAACCATACCTCTACTGTAGTTATAAACATAACCATTACTCTACTGTAGTTATAATCCTAGCCATACCTCTAATGTAGTTATAATCCTAACCATAACCATACCTCTACTGTAGTTATAACCCTAACCATACCTCTACTGTCATTATAACCCTAACCATACCGCTACTGTCGTTATAACCCTAACCCTACCTCTACTGTAGTTATAACCCTAACCATACCTCTACTGTAGTTAATAACCCTAACAATACCTCTACTGTAGTTGTAACCCTAACCATACCTCTACTGTAGTTATAACCTAACCATACCTCTACTGTAGTTATAACCCTAACCATACCTACTGTAGTTATAATCCTAGTCATACCTCTAATGTAGTTATAATCCTAACCATAACCATACCACTACTGTAGTTATTTCCCTAATCATAACCATACCTCCACTGTAGTTATTTCCCTAATCATAACCATACCTCCACTGTAGTTATAATCCTAACCATACCTCTACTGTAGTTATAATCCTAACCATACCTCTACTGTATTATAACCCTAACCATTCCTCTACTGTAGTTATAACCCTAACCAGACCTCTACTGTAGTTATAAACACAAACATTCCTCTACTGCAGTTATTTCCCTAATCATAACCATACCTCTACTATAGTTGTAACCCATACCATACCTCTACTGTAGTTATAATCCTACCCATAACCATACCTCTACTGTAGTTATTTCCCTAATCATAACCATACCTCTACTATAGTTGTAACCCTAACCATTCCTCTACTGTAGTTATAACCCCAACCATACCTCTACTGTAGTTAATACCCTAACCATACCTCTACTTTAGTTGTAACCCTAACCATACTTCTACTGTAGTTATAATCCTAACCATACCTCTACTGTAGTTATTTCCCTAATCCTAACCATACCTCTACTGCAGTTATTTCCCTAATCATAACCATACCTCTACTATAGTTGTAACCCATACCATACCTCTACTGTAGTTATAATCCTAACCCTACCTCTACTGTATTATAACCCTAACCATTCCTCTACTGTAGTTATAACCCTAACCAGACCTCTACTGTAGTTATAAACACAAACATTCCTCTACTGTAGTTATAATCCTACCCATAACCATACCTCTACTGCAGTTATTTCCCTAATCATAACCATACCTCTACTATAGTTGTAACCCAACCATACCTCTACTGTAGTTATAATCCTACCCATAACCATACCTCTACTGCAGTTATTTCCCTAATCATAACCATACCTCTACTATAGTTGTAACCCATACCATACCTCTACTGTAGTTATAATCCTAACCCTACCTCTACTGTAGTTATAACCCTAACCATACCTCCACTGTAGTTATAATCCTAGCCATACCTCTACTGTAGTTATAATCCTAGCCATACCTCTACTGTAGTTATAATCCTAACCATACCTCTACTGTAGTTATAAACATAACCATTACTCTACTGTAGTTATAATCCTAGCCATACCTCTAATGTAGTTATAATCCTAACCATAACCATACCTCTACTGTAGTTATAACCCAAACAATACCTCTACTGTAGTTATAACCCTAACCATACCACTACTGTAGTTATAATCCTAACCATACCTCCTCTACTGTAGTTATAACCCTAACCATACCTCTACTGTATTATAACCCTAACCATTCCTCTACTGTAGTTATAACCCTAACCATACCTCAACTGTCATTATAACTCTAACCATACCTCTATAACCCGAACCACTCCTCTACTGTAGTTATAACTCTAACCATACCTCTACTGTCGTTATAACCCTAACCATACCTCTACTGTCGTTATAACACTAACCATACCTCTACTGTACTTATAACACGAACCACTCTACTGTAGTTATAACTCTAACCATACTTCTACTGTAGTTATAACCCCAACCATACCTCTACTGTAGTTAATACCCTAATCTTAACCATACCTCCTCTACTGTAGTTCTAACCCTAACCATACCTCTACTGTCATTCTAACCCTAACCATACCTCTACTGTCTTTATAACCCTAACCATACCTCTACTGTCGTTATAACCCTAACCACACCTCCACTGTAGTTATAACCCGAACCACCCCTCTACTGTAGTTATAACCCGAACCACTCCTCTACTGTAGTTATAACTCTAACCATACTTCTACTGTCGTTATAACCCTAACCATACCTCCACTGTACTTATAACACGAACCACTCTACTGTAGTTATAACTCCAACCATACCTCTACTGTAGTCATAACCCTAATGATAACCATACGTCTACTGTAGTTATAACCCTAACCATACCTCTACTGTAGTTATAACCCTAACCATACCTCTACTGTAGTTATAACCCTAACCATACCTCTACTGTAGTTATAACCCTAACCATACCTCTACTGTAGTTATAACACTAACCATACCTCTATTGTAGTTATAACACTAACCATACCTCTACTGTAGTTATAATCCTAACCATACCTCTACTGTAGTTATAACCCTAATGATAACCATACGTCTACTGTAGTTATAACCCTAACCATACCTCTACTGTAGTTATAACCCTAACCATACCTCTACTGTAGTTATAACCCTAACCATACCTCTACTGTAGTTATAACCCTAACCATACCTCTACTGTAGTTATAACCCTAGCCATACCTCTACTGTAGTTATAACACTAACCATACCTCTACTGTAGTTATAATCCTAACCATACCTCTACTGTAGTTATAATCCTAACCATACCTCTACTGTAGTATAACCCTAATGATAACCATACGTCTACTGTAGTTATAACCCTAACCATACCTCTACTGTAGTTATAACCCTAACCATACCTCTACTGTAGTTATAACCCTAACCATACCTCTACTGTAGTTATAACCCTAACCATTCCTCTACTGTAGTTATAACCCCAACCATACCTCTACTGTAGTTAATACCCTAACCATACCTCTACTTTAGTTGTAACCCTAACCATACTTCTACTGTAGTTATAATCCTAACCATACCTCTACTGTAGTTATAATCCTAACCATACCTCCACTGTAGTTATAATCCTAGCCATACCTCCACTGTAGTTATAATCCTAGCCATACCTCTACTGTAGTTATAATCCTAACCATACCTCTACTGTAGTTATAACCCTAACCATACCTCTACTGTAGTTATAACCCTAACCATACCTCTACTGTCGTTATAACCCTAACCATACCTCTACTGTAGTTATAACCCTAACCATTCCTCTACTGTAGTTATAACACTAACCATACCTCTACTGTAGTTATAACCCTAACCATACCTCTACTGTAGTTATAACCCTAACCATACCTCTACTGTCGTTATAACCCTAACCATACCTCTACTGTAGTTATAACCCTAACCATTCCTCTACTGTAGTTATAACACTAACCGTACCTCTACTGTAGTTATAACCGTATTCTTAACCGTACCTCTACTGTAGTTATAACACTAATCATAGAGGTATAACTACAGTAGAGGAATGGTTAGGGTTATAATTACAGTAGAATAATGGTTAGCGTTATAACTGCAGTAGAGGTATGGTTAGGGTTATAATTAGAGTAGAGGAATGGTTATGGTTATAACTACAGTAGAGGTATGGTTAGGGTTATAACACTAACCATACCATACCTAACCTAATCCTAGACTGGTTTCTGTAGTCTGTGAATCCTGCAGCCCTCACGTTTGTCTCCGTAGGCCATTTGTTGTGTCTATGAAAATGGTCATGCAGAGCTGAGTCAGCCAGATAGAGTTATGACTCTATTATCAGTCTGAGGACTTGAGAGCAACACAGCTCAGTTCCAGACAGTTGGGAGGAGCTTTGGCAGTATCATCCCTTATTTGCAAAATGCTCATGCAACTCAATTTGTTCCTCTCTGCCATCCACACCACTACTTTATTGATTTATACAAAACTTGTTGAGTTTTGCATAGCATACTAGCTATGATTAAGCCCTAAGCTGTTAACCAAAGGATCCTTCTAATTTACAAAAAGGGCGGAATCATCCTCTGCCTACTGTCATATGTCATCATGTGTCACTCGGACAGGTGAACCATGGAAACATGGCATTAGACTGTAGCGGTCACTGTCGGTCGCCATCTTGGCTCTACAGAAGACTGTTTGCCTAGTGGCAGAGCCCACAGATACGGTATGTTATCATGTGTATCTCAGACAGTTGAAATTACAGTGGCAGAGCTAACAGAAATGTCATCATCATGAATCACACTGTCAGTTGAACCATTTAGGGGGGTCATTGAACTTTATCCACAAAGCGACTCATTGTAGAAAACTGGTGGTAAGTGCTGAGTATAGAGACTTTTTACTCCTACTCTTATGGGTAAAAAATCTAATCTATGCATGAAGCCTCTTTCGTCATGAATCACATCTCGTCGACAGATATTTAGAACGCATCATGAGCTGTCCTAACCCGTTAAGTTACCAGCGGATGTCTTCATAATTGAAAAATGTGGTGAGTCAGTGGTTCCTGCGCCACGTGCAATTGCTTTGGAATTGTTAAAATAATGTTGTAATTCTATTTGATCAATCCATAGATAATCTAGATCTACATGGAACCATACATCTTATGCCTTTGACAATGATTTACAAGGCTTATTTCACATGACATGCCTAAATAGTTATAACAAATAGGCTAATAAATGAACTTGTTTTTGTTTTGATGATTTAATTACCTAAATCATGCTATTTCAAGATATACATTTGGAGCACAATATCTCTTTGTTAAAAAATATGCCTAAATTGTGCATGCCTATAAATTGGGCAATTAAAGGCATCTAGGGCTTATGTTTACTTTGATTGTGTTAGATGAAAATTATAGACCTTTCAAATGTTGTATACAACGACAAGCGATTTAGAGTTGTTAAACGGCAGTGAAGAGTTTGTTTATAAACTCAGCAATAGGCATGCTGCAAGGGGGCATGAGGACTGCAGATGTGGCCAGGGCAATAAATTGCAATGTCCGTACTGTGAGACGCCTAAGACAGCGCTACAGGGAGACAGGATTGACAGCTGATCGTCCTCGCAGTGGCAGACCACATGTAACTAACAACACCTGCACAGGATCGGTACATCCGAACATTACACCTGCGGGACAGGTACAGTATGGCAACAACAACTGGCCGAATTACACCAGGAACGCACAATCCCTCCATCAGTGCTCAGACTGTCCACAATAGGCTGAGAGAGGCTGGACTGAGGGCTTGTAGGCCTGTTGTAAGGCAGCTCCTCACCAGACATCACCGGCAACAACGTCGCCTATGGGCACAAACCCACCGTCGCTGGACCAGACAGGACTGGCAAAAAGTGCTCTTCACTGACGAGTCACAGTTGTGTTTCATCAGGGGTGATGGTCTGATTCGCGTTTATCGTCGAAGGAATTAGAGTTACAGGTGGAGGGTCCGTCATGGTTTAGGGCAGTGTGTCACAGCATCATCGGACTGAGCTTGTTGTCATTGCAGGCAATCTCAATGCTGTGCGTTTCAGGGAAGACATCCTCCTCCCTCATGTGGTACCCTTCCTGCAGGCTCATCCTGACATGACCCTCCAGCATGACAATGCCACCATCCATACTGCTCGTTCTGTGAGTGATTTCCTGCAAGACAGGAATGTCAGTGTTCTGTCATGGCCAGCGAAGAGCCCGGATCTCAATCCAATTGAGCACGTATGGGACCTGTTGGATCGGAGGGTGAGGGCGAGGGCTATTCCCCCAGAAATGTCCGGGAACTTGCCGGTGCCTTGGTGGAAGAGTGGGGTAGCATTTCATAGCAAGAACTGGCAAATCTGGTGCAGTCCATGAGGAGGAGATGCACTGCAGTACTTAATGTAGCTGGTAGCCACCCCAGATACTGACTGTTAATTTAGATTTTGCCCCCCCCCACCCCCCCTTTGTTCAGGGACACATTGTCTGTGGAACTTGTTCAGTTTATGTCTCAGTTGTTGAATCTTATGTTCATACAAATATTTACACGTGTTAAGTTTGCTGAAAAGAAACGCAGTTGACAGTGAGATGACGAGATGACGAAATCTAAAAGTAACTTCTGGGTAGCCTAGCGGTTAGAGCGTTGGACTAGTAACCGAAAGGTTGCAAGTTCGAATCCCCAAGCTGACAAGGTACAAATCTGTCGTTCTGCCCCTGAACAGGCAGTTAACCCACTGTTCCTCGGCCGTCATTGAAAATAAGAATTTGTTCTTAACTGACTTGCCTAGTAAAATTAAAATAAAATAAAAATGTAAAATAGTCTACATAAACCCTACAAATAAAAACATTGTATACTGCAGGTAGAAAATATCCTGATTTAAAATAAATATCCTATAAATCACATTGGCTATACATGGTCTGTCTGCAAGGACCTTGAAACATTGTATCAACTATGGTATTAACTTGGTCCAGCCTGACGCCCGTGCTAGCAAACTTACAACATTGTATAAAATATTCTAGGCCCTCAGTTTCCCATGCCAATGAGCTCTGGACAGACAGACATAACTGTAGGGTATTTTGCGCAAGGGATAAGAAGTTATCTGGTAGGCCTATTTTATAGAAGCTTCCACCGGATCAGAGTATGACATTTTTTTCCCCTTTAATGCTGAGTGGTCATTGAAATGGAGAGACCTGGAAAGATTTTTCATATAGGCTACGTTGATGAATTATTGTCATTCTCAATGGATGTAAAAACAGACTTTGTTTACTTGCTATTTGAGTCGAAGAAAAAATACGTTCAGAAGCTCCACAGTGATGGTGAGTTAAGGCAATCAGAAATAATAGCTGATCCCCAAATGGGCACACTTATCGGCCTACATTTTCATGCAGGCCAGGTAGACTAGTCCTATTTCTATATGTGTAATCAGTTACGTGTCCTTGCTCAAGATTGACAGGAGCGCGCTAAACAAAAGATAATGAATAAATTGACAACTCGTAAATGGAATGAAATAAATCAAAAGTGTAGCTAGCCTAGGTGGTGTGCTCTGCAAACAATTTGTCCACTCCTACAATGACAACGGTAAGTCTCTAATAATAATATATTGACTGCATTAACAGAAATGACCATAATCAAACAAGCATTGTAGATGAGAAATTATGTGACTTAACGGTACATGTACTACTGGTCATACTGGTGTGCCATCCCCGTGGCTACTGCAATGGATTAGTCTACTCAGACAGGCGTGAATGGGTGTGCCAAATAGTTTTGTATATACAGTGCATTTGGAAGGTATTCTGACCCCTGGACTTTTTCCACATTTTGTTAGCCTTATTATAAAAATAGATTCAATGAATTTGTTTCCCTCATCAATTTACGCACAATACTCCATAATAACAAAGCAAAAATAGTTTTTTTGAAATGTTTGCAAATTGAAATATTACATTTACATACGTTTTCAGACCCTTTGCTATGAGACTCGAAATTGTGCTCAGCTGCATCCGGTTTCCATTGACCATCCTTGGTAAATTCAATTGAATGGACATGATTTGGAAAGGCACACACCTGTTTATATAAGGTACCACAGTTGACGGTGCATGTCAGAGCAAAAATCAAGCCATGAGGTCAAATAAATTGTCCGTAGAGCTCTGAGACAGGATTGTGTCGAGGCACAGATCTGGGAAAGGGTACTAAAAAATGTCTGCACCATTGAATGTCCCCAAGAACACAGTGGCCTCCGTCATTCCTAAATGGAAGTAGTTTGGAACACCAAGACTCTTCCTAGAGCTGGCCGCCCAGCCAAACTTAGCAATCAAATAACATTTGATTTGATTTGATCAAGGGAGAAGGGCCTCGGTCATGGTGACCAAGAACCCGATGGTCACTCTGACAGAGCTCCAGAGTTCCTCTGTGGAGATGGTTGTCCTTCTGGAAGGTTATTCCATCTTTGCAGCACTTCACCAATCAGGCCTTTATGGTAGAAAACCAGTCCTCAGTAAAAATGCACGACAGCCCGCTTGGAGTTTGACAAAAGGCACCTAAAGAACTCTCGGACCATGAAAAACAAGATTCTCTGGTGTGATGTAACCAAGATTGAACTCTTTGGCCTGAAGGGAGGAAACTGGCACTATTCGTACGGTGAAGCATGGTGGTGGCAGCATCATGCTGTGGCCTGTGGGGATATTTTTCAGTGGCAGGGACTGGTAGACTAGTCATGATCGAGGGAAAGATGAACCGTGCAAAGTACAGAGAGATCCTTGATGAAAACCTACTCCAGAGCGCTCAGGACCTCAGACTGGGGTGAAGGTTCACCTTTCAAAGGACAACGACCCTAAGCACAAAACCAAGACAATGCAGGAGTAGCTTCAGGACAAGTCTCTGAATGTCCTTGAGTGGCCCAGCCAGAGCCCAGACTGGAACCCAATCGAACATCTCTGGAGAGACCTGAAAATAGCTTTGCTGCGATGCTCCCCATCCAACCTGACAGAGCTTGAGAGGATCTGCAGAGAAGAATGCTGGTGTGCCAAGCTAATTGCATCATACGAAAGAAGACTCACAGTTGTAATCGCTGCCAAATGTGCTTCAACAAAGTACTTAGTAAAGGGTCTGAATGCTAATGTAAATGTAATGTATCTGTTTTTTATTTTCAATAAATTGGCAAAAATTAATAAAAATGTGTTTTTGCTTTGTCATTATGGGGTATTATGTGTAGATTGATAGGGGGGGGATTTTAATCAATTTTAGAATAAGGCTGTAACATAACTAAATGTGGAAAAAGGCAAGGGGTCTGAATACTTTCCAAATGCACTGTATATTTGCCTCTGCACTACAAAAAAAATGTTCAGTCAACCATCAGCCTATCAACCAAACAATGGGGTCAGCCCTACAGGATTCCTAGGACCTTTTCTGAGATGCTTTGTGTATACGGGCCCAGAGCTCCTTCTAGACTGATGACGTTCCATTAGCGTTTGTTTAATGCTTTGGTACCGAGAGGTTGAGATGAATGAAACGCAATAAGGTGCTACGTTTCTGGTGTTTTATTATTTGTTAAATATCCTTAAAAGAACTGCGGAGCATTTATCACTTTACCATTAAATTTATACTTCACCATTTCACCCCACCATCTACATTGATTTATGCAGCCATGTGTCTATTTTCTTTCCTTATTATATATCTTCTTTCCGAAAGCTTTTTATAAACCACATCCTTCAGCTTGTTTAAAAGCACATTCATGTCAACAGAGCTACTGAATTATAGGCCTCACGGCAACTCCACTCCACCACATATTTCAAATGAAGTGGGCATGGAGAACGCTTTTCCCACCTACTGAGTTTTTCCCTATTTCATTTCATTTGTACAGTTTACTGAGCTTCTTCCAGACTTAGCAAACTCTCTGTCCTAGTTTACTGTGCTGCCTACGCAAAATAAAATGTGATTTTGTTGAGCGAGTTATAGCCTTAGTACTGTGTTGGAGAAGAAAACTCTGGTGTGCGTGTGTGTTTTGTCACTGAGCGCCTTGAGCCATTGGACAGCATAATGCTCTTAGTGCTGCTACCTTATTAGAGGACTTTCTCTCCCACAGCTGCATTGGTATCATACCAACATTGCCAGCAGGTAGGGCTGTAGTCAGGTTGGCTGTGTAGTAGTGGGATTGGGGTTTCGGGGTGAGAGGGCTGTAGTCCTACTTATGAATCACCTGGAGAAACACCTGTTCCGTAGCTTGTTATCTCTTTCTCCCACCCACTCTCTCCATCTCTCTATTCCTCTACTCTGTCCCCGTTGTCTCTCTCTCTCTCCACTCTCACTCTTCTCTCTCCACTCTCCACCCCTCTCTCTCATTCTCCACCCCTCTGCTCTGAAACTCAAATTATCCAAAAGCTTCATTACGGCCATCTCTATACTGAGTTACCACTCTGCTCCACTGCTACAAAACTCTGAACCAAAGTAAAGTAGGACAAACAATACTAATATGGCTATCACACGGAATAGTTACTTATACATTTATACAGTTGAAGTCAGAAGTTTACATACACCAAATACATTTAAACTCAGTTTTTCACAATTCCTGACATTTAATCCTAGTAACAAATCCCTGTCTTAGGTCAGTTAGGATCACCGCTTGTGAATGTGAAATGTCAGAATAATAGCAGAGAATTATTTATTTCAGCTTTTATTACTTTCATCACATTCCCAGTGGGTCAGAATTATTTCTCCTGACAGAGCTAGTGTAACTGAGTCAGGTTTGTAGGCTTCCTTGCTCGCACAAGTTTTTTCAGTTCTGCCCACAAAGTTTCTATTGGATTGAGATCAGGGCTTTGTGATGGCCACTCCGATACCTTGACATTGTTGTTCTTAAGCCATTTTGCCACAACTTTGGAAGTATGCTTGGGGTCATTATCCATTTGGAAGACCCATTTGCGACCAAGCTTTAACTTCCTGACTGATGTCTTGAGATGTTGCTTCAATATATCCACATAATTTTCCTCCCTCATGATGCCATCTATTTTGTGAAGTGCACCAGTCCCTCCTGCAGCAAAGCACCCCTGCAACATGATGCTGCCACCCCCGTGCTTCACGGTTTGGATGGTGTTCTTCGGCTTGCAAGCCTCCCCTTTTTCCTCCAAACATAAGAATGGTTATTATGGCCAAAACAGTTCTATTTCTATTTCATCAGACCAAAGGACATTTCTCCAAAAAGTACAATCTTTGTCCCCATGTGCAGTTGCAAACCGTAGTCTGGCTTTTTTACGGCGGGTTTTGGAGCAGTGGCTTCTTCCTTGCTGAGCGGCCATTCAGGTTATTTCAATATAGGACTCGTTTTAATGTGGATATAGATACTTTTGTACCTGTTTCCTCCAGAATCTTCACAAGGTCCTTGCTGTTGTTCTGGGATTGATTTGCACTTTTTGCACCGAAGGACATGAATCTCTAGGAGACAGAGCGCGTCTCCTTCCTGAGCGGTATGACAGCTCGGTGGTCCCATAGTGTTTATACTTGCGTACTATTGTTTGTACAGATGAACGAGTTTCCAAACCTTCAGGAGTTTGGAAATTGCTCCCAAGGATGAACCAGACTTGTGGAGGTCTACAATTATTTTTCTGGGGTCTTGGCTGATTTCCTTTGATTTTCCGATGATGTCAAGGAAAGAGGCACTGAGTTTGAGGGTAGGCCTTGAAATGCTTCCACAGGTACACCTTCAATTATTAATCCTATATCTATCCTACCGTGCCTTTCTAAGGTCTTCGAAAGCCAAGTCAACAAACAGATTACCGACCATTTCGAATCTCACCATACCTTCTCTGCTATGCAATCTGGTTTCAGAGCTGGTCATGGGTGCACCTCAGCCACGCTCAAGGTCCTAAACGATATCTTAACCGCCATCGATAAGAAACATTACTGTGCAGCCGTATTCATTGATCTGGCCAAGGCTTTCGACTCTGTCAATCACCACATCCTCATCGGCAGACTCGACAGCCTTGGTTTCTCAAATGATTGCCTCGCCTGGTTCACCAACTACTTCTCTGATAGAGTTCAGTGTGTCAAATCGGAGGGTCTGCTGTCCGGACCTCTGGCAGTCTCTATGGGGGTGCCACAGGGTTCAATTCTTGGACCGACTCTCTTCTCTGTATACATCAATGAGGTCGCTCTTGCTGCTGGTGAGTCTCTGATCCACCTCTACGCAGACGACACCATTCTGTATACTTCCGGCCCTTCTTTGGACACTGTGTTAACAACCCTCCAGGCAAGCTTCAATGCCATACAACTCTCCTTCCGTGGCCTCCAATTGCTCTTAAATACAAGTAAAACTAAATGCATGCTCTTCAACCGATCGCTACCTGCACCTAACCGCCTGTCCAGCATCACTACTCTGGACGGCCCTGACTTAGAATACGTGGACAACTACAAATACTTAGGTGTCTGGTTAGACTGTAAACTCTCCTTCCAGACCCATATCAAACATCTCCAATCCAAAGTTAAATCTAGAATTGGCTTCCTATTTCGCAACAAAGCATCCTTCACTCATGCTGCCAAACATACCCTTGTAAAACTGACCATCCTACCAATCCTCGACTTTGGCGATGTCATTTACAAAATAGCCTCCAATACCCTACTCAACAAATTGGATGCAGTCTATCACAGTGCAATCCGTTTTGTCACCAAAGCCCCATATACTACCCACCATTGCGACCTGTACTCTCTCGTTGGCTGGCCCTCGCTTCATACTCGTCGCCAAACCCACTGGCTCCATGTCATCTACAAGACCCTGCTAGGTAAAGTCCCCCCTTATCTCAGCTCGCTGGTCACCATAGCATCTCCCACCTGTAGCACACGCTCCAGCAGGTATATCTCTCTAGTCACCCCCAAAACCAATTCTTTCTTTGGCCGCCTCTCCTTCCAGTTCTCTGCTGCCAATGACTGGAACGAACTACAAAAATCTCTGAAACTGGAAACACTTATCTCCCTCACTAGCTTTAAGCACCAACTGTCAGAGCAGCTCACAGATTACTGCACCTGTACATAGCCCACCTATAATTTAGCCCAAACAACTACCTCTTTCCCAACTGTATTTAATTTTAATTTATTTATTTATTTTGCTCCTTTGCACCCCATTATTTTTATTTCTACTTTGCACATTCTTCCATTGCAAAACTACCATTCCAGTGTTTTACTTGCTATATTGTATTTACTTTGCCACCATGGCCTTTTTTGCCTTTACCTCCCTTCTCACCTCATTTGCTCACATTGTATATAGACTTGTTTATACTGTATTATTGACTGTATGTTTGTTTTACAACGACACAGAGTTACACATGGAGTATCTGTCGAACTGCTTTGCTTTATCTTGGCCAGGTCGCAATTGTAAATGAGAACTTGTTCTCAACTTGCCTACCTGGTTAAATAAAGGTAAAATAAAATAAATAAATAAATAAATAAAAATTTACTCAAATTATGTCAATTAGCCTATCAGAAGCTTCCAAAGCCATGACATCATTTCGGGAATTTTCCAAGCTGTTTAAAGGCACCGTCAACTTAGTGTATGTAAACTTCTGATCCATTGGAATTGTGATACAGTGAAATAATCTGTCTGTAAACAATTATTGGAAAAATTACTTGTGTCATGCACAAAGTAGATGTCCTAACCGACTTGCCAAAACTATAGTTTGTGAACAAGAAATTTGTGGAGTGGTTGAAAAACAAGTTTTAATGACTCCAATCTAAGTGTATGTAACTTCTGACTTCAACTGTATATAATCAAGTGTTGGCTTTGTACCGCTCTGAAGGACCTATCCCTTAGAACACAGAACATCCCTACCACAGAACAATCACAACTGGACACTTTCTGGGCCTCTGTCTTAATTTGAGTCCACATCTGCTCTCAATGGCCCAGAAAGGAAGAGACTAACGTTGCAATACAGTAGCATTTGTCATGGCTTTTATAAAACCTGATTGAAGACAAACCAAACCAGACTATAATTAGGACCATATGAAATCTTCTATGGCTTTCTTATCTCTGTTTCTGCCTCCTCTTTTCCTCCTCTCTCGCTCTGTCTTGTTTTCAAAGTGGGGACCTCCCCAGAAACCATCTATTATCCAAGACACTTGACACATTAAAGGAGAATGGAAACACTTTAGGAAGTAAATCTAAGCAAAGAGATGTATTCGATCCACTAATACTAAACATGTGCATTTAACATAAAAACATCTCTATATTTTGTATTTTGATCGTCAATCAGGTTTATTTGATCTATGGTCAGCGGAATTTTTTATTGCCATAGTAACGACTGACACCAGTGCATCACTGACAGGAATCAAGTGGTATTGAGTTTTCGCGGGGAGATTGAATCGAAGAGAGTTAAGTTAGGAGCGGACAACGAAGATGGCAATAACAAGTAGTAATTCAAACATGAACTGTATAGCGCCAGGCTGTATGAATTGGCAACAAAAAAATCCCTCGGTAAACTACCATCCTGCCCAAGGACCCACAACTTTTGAAGAATTGGCTCCATGTCCTGAAGAGGAAGGACGTGCCAGCTAGAGCTAGCAGGATCTGCAGACAGCACTTTGCAGAGGCAGACCTTTGCGATGAAGGGCACTTTCAGTCAGGCAACCGGGAGTTTCCGAATGGAAAGGAGTCATAACGCCTACGTTGAAGCCCTCTGCTAGTGCCTCCGTTTGTTATGGTGTAGGCGTTACCGACCAACCATCATCAACATCGCTGACTTTGGATGAAGTCTGAGGTAACGTTAACCTGTCATGACTGTTGTTGACTGGGCTAGCGTTAGACACTGGACAACTTTGTTGCAACTCTAGTTGAAGGTAACCAGCTAATTGCATCCAAAGTGTTTTGTGTAACACCCCCAGCAAATAACTTTAGCATTCAACTCAACTGCAACTAAAATTGCAACAGTTT
This sequence comes from Oncorhynchus tshawytscha, assembly GCF_018296145.1. Classification (NCBI taxonomy): domain Eukaryota; kingdom Metazoa; phylum Chordata; class Actinopteri; order Salmoniformes; family Salmonidae; genus Oncorhynchus; species Oncorhynchus tshawytscha. The sequence continues at coordinate 47,098,535 of NC_056436.1, forward strand.
ATCCGTGTACCCCTGTTATTAGGTAGTTAATGTAGCTAGCTTCCACCTCAGATAGTCAAGTACTGTAATACATTTTGTTGACAGATTTGTTTTTGTATTGTTTTGTTAGCTCCACCTCATTTAGCTAGACTGAAGTTGACATAGCTAATGTTTGCTGAAAAATAAATGTCCCTGTATTTGCTGTGTGTGTGTGTTTGTTGACAAAGCATTCACGACAGGAAGCTTGTTAATGCCAACTGGGTTCAGTTGTCTTAACAAAACGTTTTTTTGTTTTTTTTAGGATGACATCTTCATCCCTGAAAATGTTTTCATCCTGGAGGAGACTGTGCAGGAGGCAGAGGAGGTACATGCAAATCCATGTTTTTTCAAGTATTTGCAGTGATTCTTGAATATAACTATAGCCTAATAGATGCCCTAATTGTTTTCTGGCACCAGGGAAGAACGGTTAGTACAGCATGCCAAACTGACTCCTGGGTGCCAGAGTGTTCCTGTGCTGCGGTGGAGAAGAGGTCCACCGGGACCATCACTAAAGAGCTCGGGGCCCAGCTAGATTGAGCTCACAACCATCAGTATATAACTGAGTCCTGCCCCTATACTCCACAGATGGAGCTGACAGAGAGTGAGATCAGTGAAGACCACAACTCGCTGTATGAACCTGAGAGCTCAGAATCACGATCATCACAGTGCGAGCCAAGATATACTATCGATCACTTTGGGGTAGCGGGATGGTGTTCCAAAAATGGAGAAGGAGCAGGCCATTCAACAGCGAATTAAAAGATGCACACATCCACAAAGGAAATCGGGGTGGAATTGTTTTTCAGCTGATTTCTTTTTTTTACCCGTTTCAACCCGTTTTTAACCTTGTCCCAATGGATGTGCTACCTTGTCCGGGTCCTGCTGTTTCGACTCTCTCAACCTATGAATGCTCAGCTATGAAAAGCCAACACCTCAGGAGCAAATGTCAGTTGAACTGTTGCACCCTCTATAACCACTGTGGTCATTATTTTTGATGTAAAAAAGGGCTTTTGAAAAAATACATTTGAGTGATTGATTGTTTGCTGTGCTGGATGCTGTGTATTCACCAACTGTCTGAGTGATGGGACATTTTTATAGAATCTGTAACATATTTTGGGGTGTATTTAATCTGCATCTTAACTTCTTAAAGTGGCAATTAGCAGTAGAAATAATAAAAAAGTGTCTCCCTGCTCCTCTTTGGGTAAAACGCTGAGGGATTGGGGCTGGAGAAATGTAACCACTCTTAAATTCAAAGACAGTACTATAAATGCAAGGACTGACCATCCATGATATCAACATTGTAATCCTGTTTCTATGATCTGTTTCCACTACCATGTACCCAGTTCGCTTTGGATAAAGGTGTCTGCTAAATGGCATATACAGTGGGGCAAAAAAGTATTTAGTCAGCCACCAATTGTGCATGTTCTCCCACTTAAAAAGATGAGAGAGGCCTGTAATTTTCATCATAGGTACACTTCAACTATGACAGACAAAATTAGAAAAAAAATCCAGAAAACACATTGTAGGATTTTTAATGAATTTATTTGCAAATTATGGTGGAAAATAAGTATTTGGTCAATAACAAAAGTTTCTCTCAATACTTTGTTATATACCCTTTGTTGGCAATGACAGAGGTCAAATGTTTTCTGTAAGTCTTCACAAGGTTTTCACACACTGTTGCTGGTATTTTGGCCCATTCCTCCATGCAGATCTCCTCTAGAGCAATGATGTTTTGGGGCTGTTGCTGAGCAACACGGACTTTCAACTCCCTCCAAAGATTTTCTATGGGGTTGAGATCTGGAGACTGGCTAGGCCACTCCAGGACCTTGAAATGCTTCTTACGAAGCCACTCCTTCGTTGCCCGGGCGGTGTGTTTGGGATCATTGTCATGTTGAAAGACCCAGCCACGTTTCATCTTCAATGCCCTTGCTGATGGAAGGAGGTTTTCACTCAAAATCTCACGATACATGGCCCCATTCATTCTTTCCTTTACACGGATCAGTCGTCCTGATCCCTTTGCAGAAAAACAGCCCCAAAGCATGATGTTTCCACCCCCATGCTTCACAGTAGGTATGGTGTTCTTTCGATACAACTCAGCATTCTTTGTCCTCCAAACACGACGAGTTGAGTTTTTACCCAAAAATTATATTTTGGTTTCATCTGACCATGTGACATTCTCCCAATCTTCTTCTGGATCATCCAAATGCTCTCTAGCAAACTTCAGATGAGCCTGGACATGTACTGGCTTAAGCAGGGGGACACGTCTGGCACTGCAGGATTTGAGTCCCTGGCGGCGTAGTGTGTTACTGATGGTAGGCTTTGTTACTTTGGTCCCAGCTCTCTGCAGGTCATTCACTAGGTCCCCCCCGTATGGTTCTGGGATTTTTGCTCACCGTTCTTGTGATCATTTTGACCCCACTGGGTGAGATCTTGCGTGGAGCCCGAGATCGAGGGAGATTATCAGTGGTCTTGTATGTCTTCCATTTCCAAATAATTGCTCCCATAGTTGATTTCTTCAAACCAAGCTGCTTACCTATTGCAGATTCAGTCTTCCCAGCCTGGTGCAGGTCTACAATTTTGTTTCTGGTGTCCTTTGACAGCTCTTTGGTCTTGGCCATAGTGGAGTTTGGAGTGTTTGAGGTTGGACAGGTGTCTTTTATACTGATAACAAGTTCAAACAGGTGCCATTAATACAGGTAACGAGTGGAGGACAGAGGAGCCTCTTAAAGAAGAAGTCAGTACAGGTCTGTGAGAGACAGAAATCTTGCTTGTTTGTAGGTGACCAAATACTTATTTTCCACAATAATTTGCAAATAAATTCATAAAAAATCCTACAATGTGATTTTCTGGATTTTTTTTTTCATCTTGTCTGTCATAGTTGAAGTGTACCTATGATGAAAATTACAGGCCTCTCTCATCTTTCTAAGTGGGAGAACTTGCACAATTGGTGGCTGACTAAATACTTTTTTGCCCCACTGTATTATTGAAGTCTACTTTGACTCTGCCAACTAGCTGCCGAGTGTAGTTACAATTCCTTTCCAATCGACGGTAGCCAAAGCTAGTTGAATTCAGTACTCTGACAGGGGCACGGGATTAGTTTCATCTTCAAAGCAAGTTTATCTGGTTACGCTTGAACCTGTTGTTATAGTGGACAAGCTAACAAACACTATTTTTACAGGTGCAAGCATAGATTTACTAAATTAACTGGTTTTCTTAACTTTTATTCAATGCCTTTGCTTTTGGTTGTGCTCGCCTTATGGAAGAAACAACACGCGCAGGGATGAGACGATGTACACCTCGTCTAATTCTCCCTTGTGCCCATAGCTTGAACTGCCAATAAACTGCCAGCCTGTGTGCTCTGCAAACAAAATCATAAGAAAAGTTAGTCTGATACCGAAACTAAATCACAATGTATTTATAATGAGCATGACACATTATTGGTTAGAATGAGATTTCATGAGGCTTTCTGCGATTCGAACTGGGGATAAACATTGTTATAGGATACTGATTGTATATATTGAGCACCTAACCACTACTGATATTAACCTTAAACTATTTATATTCAAGCAACATTTCACCAATTATTTAACTGGCATATCGGCTGCTAACTGGTCGCGTAACCTCTTCTGCCAGGACACATCCAATAAATACATTGCCATCCAGACAGACTGACAGAAACCTCTGACTGGATGTAATACAGTCACCAGACAGACTGACAGGAACCTCTGACTGGATGTAATACATCACCATCTAGACAGACTGACAGGAACCTCTGACTGGATGTAATACAGTCACCAGACAGACAGACTGACGGGAACCTCTGACTGGATGTAATACAGTCACCAGACAGACTGACAGGAACCTCTGACTGGATGTAATACATCACCATCTAGACAGACTGACAGGAACCTCTGACTGTATGTAATACATCACCATCCAGACAGACTGACAGGAACCTCTGACTGGATTTAATACAGCCACAATCCGCTGGGATTTTGGGCTGTATCGCCACCACCTCTCTATAACACACACACTCCTACTCTAGCCATTATCTAGCAGACCCTCTAGCTGAGGTGTTTCAGGCAGCATGTCTGTGTTGTTACTGCTACGAGAACAAATTATTTGATCTGGGACAACGATCAGCTCAAACATGAATGGCTTCAGTAGGTTTATAGGCACCCTAACTAACATTTCATTCTTTGTATTAAACTACTTCTCAGACTCGGAGCTACTCTGTAAATTCAGCCATTTTTGGGAGTTACAAAATTTTCTCTCCTGCCAGTGACACAACAATGCCAATATGGCAATTTACAGTTACAGTAGGCTACCGTTCTAAATCCTAGTGTTTCCATTCCCCTTTAAACTGCACTTTTGATTAGATGTATTGGCTCTCTGGTAAGCAACACCACCTGCCACCAAGTCATTGCATCATCAGTCTTTCTAGAGCTGTCACGCCCTGGTCTTAGTATTTTGTGTTTATATATTTATTTGGTCAGGCCAGGATGTGACATGGGGTTATTTTGTGTTGTGTTGTGGTATTGGGGGTTTTAGTAGGTATTGGGATTGTGGCTGAGTAGGGGTGTCTAGCATAGTCTATGGCTGCCTGAGGTTCTCAATCAGAGTCAAATCAAATCAAATTGTATTTGTCACATACACATGGTTAGCAGATGTTAATGCGAGTGTAGCGAAATGCTTGTGCTTCTAGTTCCGACAATGCAGTAATAACGAACAAGTAATCTAACTAACAATTCCAAAAAAACTACTGTCTTATACACAGTGTAAGGGGATAAGGAATATGTACATAAGGATATATGAATGAGTGATGGTACAGAGCAGCATAGGCAAGATACAGTAGATGATATCGAGTACAGTATATACATATGAGATGAGTATGTAAACCAAGTGGCATAGTTAAAGTGGCTAGTGATACATGTATTACATAAGGATGCAGTCGATGATATAGAGTACAGTATCTACGTATGCATATGAGATGAATAGTGTAGGGTAAGTAACATTATATAAGGTAGCATTGTTTAAAGTGGCTAGTGATATATTTACATCATTTCCCATCAATTCCCATTATTAAAGTGGCTGGAGTAGAGTCAGTGTCATTGACAGTGTGTTGGCAGTAGCCACTCAATGTTAGTGGTGGCTGTTTAACAGTCTGATGGTCTTGAGATAGAAGCTGTTTTTCAGTCTCTCGGTCCCAGCTTTGATGCACCTGTACTGACCTCGCCTTCTGGATGACAGCGGGGTGAACAGGCAGTGGCTCGGGTGGTTGATGTCCTTGATGATCTTTATGGCCTTCCTGTAGCATAGTAGTCAGGTGATTCTCGTTGTCTCTGATTGGGAACCATATTTAGGTAGCCTGGGTTTCACTGTGTGTTTGTGGGTGATTGTTCCTGTCTTAGTGTTTTGTATTTTCACCAGATAGGCTGTTTTGGTTTTCATTATTTCATTTCGTTAAGTTTTGTAGTTTCTGTATGTATAGGTTTTCCTTCATTAAAATATATCATGAATCATCATCACGCTGCATTTTGGTCCGATCCTTGTTCTACCTCTTCGTCAGAGGAGGAGATAGAAGAGAGCCGTTACAAGAGCCAAGTATACTGAACAAAAATATAAATGCAACATGTAAAGTGTTGGTCCCATTTTTCATGAGCTGAAATAAAAGATTGCAGAAAATTTCCATATGTACAAAAATTGTATTTCTCTGAAATTGTGTGCACAAATGTGTTTACATCCCTGTTTAGTGAGCATTTCTCCTTTGCCAAGATAATCCATCCACCTGACAGGTGTGGCATATCAGGAAGCTGATTAAACAGCATGATCATTACACAGGTGCAACTTGTGCTGGGGACAATAAAGGGCCATTCTAATTGTGCAGTTTTCTCATACAACACAATGCCACAGATGTCTCAAGTTTTGAGTGAATGTGCAATTTATATGCGGACTGTAGACATGTCCAACAGAGCTGTTGTCAGATAATTGAAAGTTAATTTATCTACCATAAGCCGCCTCCAACGTCATTTTTAGCGAATTTGGCAGTACATCCAACCGGCCTCACAACCGCAGACCACGTGTCAACAAGCCAGCCCAGGACCTCCACATCCAGCTTCTTCACCTGCAGGATCGGATGAGGAGTGGCGTGCTCAGGAATATTTATGTCTGTTATAAAGCCCCTTTGTGGGGAAAAAATGAATTCTGATTGGCTGGACCTGGCTCTCCAGTGGGTGGACCTGACTCCCAAGTGGATGGGCCTGCGCCCCTGCCCAGTCATCTGAAATCCACAGATTAGGGCCTGATGAATTTATTTCAATTGACTGATTTCCTTATATGAATTGTAACTCAGTAAAATCTTTGAAACTGTTGTATGTTGTGTTTATGTTTTGTATTCAGTATAGCTACTGGAAGATCAGGCTCACTCAACTTACAGAAATGAAATGCTGTGCGGGGACGGACGTGGTACTGAAGAGGTTCCGCTGTGAGGATATGTTGTTTTATGAGGCCGGGGTACTGTAGAGACTCCACTATGGGGGCATGGTACGTTGCGGGGACAGGCTACTGTAGAGACTTCACTATGGGGGCATGGTACGTTGCGGGGACAGGCTACTGTAGAGACTCAACTATGGGGGCATGGTACGTTGCGGGGACAGGCTACTGTAGAAACTCCACTATGGGGACATGGTGCCTTGTGGGCACATGGTACCGTAAACCCTCCACTGTGGGGACATTGTGCCTTTTAGGGACATAGCATGCCTTGTGGAAATAATTGTGTTAGGGCCTCTTCTAGTCCTTACAGGAGAGAGCATGCTGGCTTATAGGGACCAGGCTTCCGTAGAGACCCCACTCAAAGGACTTGTCTTTCCAACTGTAGAATCGCTGCAATATAAGACTTGATGTTCTATATTCACAGCGATGATGTCATTGATTTGTTTGTTTGGATTTTGATTAGAGTTGTGAGTTCTCCAGACACACTACTGTGTATGAGGAAGATGTGTGGACAGACCAAGCTAGTTGTCAAGCCTGATGCATGTTAAACACCCACAGGGAAGCATTTAGTCTGCAACACACACACTCATACACACCCACACACTCTTCTCTGAATTGATTTAGCCTGACAAACACACCCCTCTGAACACATAAACAGGCTCTAGGGAGGGTTCCCTGGGGACTCATACAGTTCTGTTATATCCTCAACAGTCACTGCCCCCTTCTAACACACACACTGGGTGTATAGTCTGACTGTCATCCCCTTTTTAACTATTTATACAATATACTAACTAATAGAAGCAGCAGACAGTGAAATTAGCAAGCAAATGTTTTGGTCTCATAGGTTTGTATCTGATAATATATATGAGCTATTCATATTATACTAGTAGAAGCAGTGGATATAAGGAGCTTCTTGTGTTCCTGGCTTAAACATGTATTTACCTGAATAAATAACTAAAAAAAAGAAAACCCTTCCAATTGCATTTGACTCTTGGCCCTCTGTGTCTCTGTAACTGCTGACTTAGTGTTAAGGAGCTGTAAGTGGTTCCAAGGTGTGCAGCCAGTGCTGTTGGCAGAACGAGGACTGATAGAGACACAGAGAGTGAGATCTGTAGCTGCACATTCATAGGCTGAGAAGTAGGCTAGTTTTCTGACAGAGGTACAGAAGTATGCTGCGCATTCAGGCTGGAGAGGACTAAGAGAGAGTCAGATCTTTGGCAGAGATGAAGATAGAGGGATATCTGTTTCAAAAGTGTGGAGGAGACTGAAAGAGCATCTCTGATAGTGATTTAAAGAGATACATTATGTTAAGTAGAGATGATGTCTGGCAGCACATTGAGACTGGAGCCTCTGTTCGTGTTCTAGGTGCTCCGACCTGCTCTCCTCATCAGAAACTATTACCCAGCATGCCTCATTGCATTCCTTCCTCCCTCCACCCAGTACCTACTCTGCTGGAGGGGTGGTTTACCCTATAAAATAGTGGGAGGAAGGGGGGACAGGAGGAGGATAAAGGGAGGACTAATGTGATGTGTTGGATGGCCAGGAAGTATCTCGAGTCAAATGCCACATTTTTTCTTCTGGCTGGACTTTTGACGGGCAGCATGAAATGTAATGACCTGAACAAACCTCTTGGAAGTCGATTGTTTAACGTGGAGGGATGTATGTGTTGGCGACCGTGCTTGCGTGAAAGAGAGAGATGAAGAGAGATAAAGATGGAGGGAGAGGGAAGAGAGATGACGAGAGAGACCTTGTGTGGGTGGAGAGAATAAAGTTCTCCACTGATGTTTCTGTTCAAGAGGAGATCCCTGCTCTCTGTGTCTCTACAGAGTTTTACCTCTGACTGAAAGAGGCCTGTTTCACACTGACGATAGTGTTTTTGTTAGTGTGTGGGTGTTTTCAACCGAAGATGTTGAAAGATGTAAAAGGGGGGTTGAGTCTCCATTGTTCTGTCTGTACAGAGAATCCTACTGTAGCTACTGTAGCTGAATATCCCTGAGAAGAACAGCTCTACTGCATGCCTCTGTCCTCTGGCTCTCAATGGAATTGGACACACACACACACACAGACACACACACTGGAAGGAATAAGGAGAAGGCAGCAGCGAAATGGAAACAGCTTTGTCTTGATAAACCAGATCTTCTCTGTGCTCAGAATGGGTATATGAGTGTGCCAGCTAGGAGTGTTTTCTTCAGCACTGTTCCCATTTCCTCAGTGTCAGGGTACTAAGGGGCAGTCATGAATCAGCTCACACCTGCCACAGTACGGCCCATGACAGAGCTCTGCAGTGGGCCTCACTGCATCATTCAGAAAAGGACCACTTCCACTTCTCTCTGAGACCCACCAGAGAGCTCCTCTGTGAGCCTCTCAGCCAGCCCGGAGACCAGAACTGCCACTGAGACTGGCCTTGGTATTCAGCAGACACAGAGTCTGCTGTACCGCTCCCTCCTCTATTTCTACTCCTGCCATCACTTCACCTCTCCTCTGCGTCGCTGGTCTGGGGAAGTCATCACCCGGGCATGAATATAAGATATGAGGTCATCAATAACGGCCACAGAGAGGGATTAAGCAGACCTAGACTTCCGGTTACTGTCTTCTCCTCTGATTGGTCCAGCTACATGTCCGGCTGTGACCCCCTCACTTCCTCATCCTTCATCCTCATTTATACCTTCCTCACTCACACACAAAAAGCTGAAATTATTGAAAAGCATCCTTGTCTCTCTCACAAAGTGGGATTTAAACATAATTTACATAGAGGTTAAAAAGTGGTACTTTGCTATACTCTTTTCAGTTTTGTCACAGTCAGGCCTCACATTGTGGTCCAACACACACACACACACACACACACACACACACTAAAACCCTCTGCAGATACATAGCTAGTGTGTCTGTGCGTGCAGAGTGTATCCAGCTGCAGTCTAAATCAATAGTCCCCCACCTGTGAAGGAAGGCTGGTTCTTCGATCCATCTCGCTCTCTCTACAGACAGAACATTAAAGGTCAGCCAATCAGCAACAGAGAAGAGAGTCAGTAGAATCTCATATAGCCGTAGCTCCACTTTAAATATGCAGGATGTCTGAATGTTCTTTTATTCATGAGAGCATGGATTCAGTTATTTATAAACTGTTTGTGTTTCACCAGTGTTGACAGAACCTCCACAAAGTGCTCAAGGAGAAATGTATAATGTCACATGAAACATGAGAATGGAATAACACACATAGAAAAACACAAATTTCCACAGGTTCATCCCACATTGAGATTTTCATGTGTGTGTGCATCTCCTTCAGATTTCGACTCAGGCCTTGGCATGATGACGGGCATCGCTCCCATGAACCCCATGATGCCTGGCCTTGGTTACGTACCCCCACCCCCCCTTCCCCAAGATCTGCCCATCGTCAAGGAAATCATCCACTGCCAAAGCTGCACCCTCTTCCCCCCCAACCCACGTAAGTCTATTTCCCTCTTTTTAACTTTAGCCGCAACACGTTACAAATCTATGGAAGTGATTGGGACAACCAAGCAATGTTAATTTTATTATGGCCAAATCACCTTTAGATAATATCAAACCAAATAATTCACTTTACAAATTGCACAGTTGCCCCTGTCACTCCCATGGGTTTTTAGCCAGTGGCGGCTAAAATTAGCTGAAGTTTGTAGTGGCTGTTTAAAGAAAACCGAACCATGCATTCCAGTTTCTCCTGGCCCATAGACTACTTTCAGGGTGAGAAACCATCTTCATTGTAAAGGGTTTAAACACTATTTCCCATGCTTGTTCAATGAACCATAAACAGTTAATGAACATGCACCTGTGGAACGGCTGTTAAGACAGCTTACAGATGGTTGGCAATTAAGGTCACAGTTATGAAAACTAAGGACACTAAAGAGGCCTTTCTACTGACTCTAAAAAACACCAAAATAAAAGTGCCCATGGTCCCTGCTCATCTGCGTGAATGTGCTTTATGCATGCTGCAAGGAGGCATAAGGACTACAGATGTGGCCAGGGCAATAAATTGCAATGTCCGTACTGTGAGATGCCTAAGACAGCGCTACAGGGAGACAGGACGGACAGCTGATCGTTCTCGCAGTGGCAGAGCACGTGTAACAACACCTGCACAGGATCGGTACATCCAAACGTCACACATGCGTGACAGGTACAGTATGGCAACAACAACTGCCCGAGTTACACCAGGAACGCACAATCCCTCCATCAGTGCTCAGACTGTCCACAATAGGCTGAGAGAGGCTGGACTGAGGGCTTGTAGGCCTGTTGTAAGGCAGGTCCTCACCAGACATCACCGGCAACAACGTCGCCAATGGGCAGAAACCCACTGTCGCTGGACCAGACAGGATTGGCAAAAAGTGCTCTTCACTGACAAGTCGAGTTCCGATTATCATCGAAGGAATGAGCGTTACATCGAGGCCTGTAATCTGAAGCGGGATCAATTTGGAGTTGGAGGGTCCGTCATGGTCTGGGGCGGTGTGTCACAGCATCATCGGACTGAGCTTGTTGTCATTGCAGGCAATCTCAATGCTGTGCGTTATTGGGAAGACATCCTCCTCCCTCATGTGGTACCCTTCCTGCAGGCTCATCCTGACATGACCCTCCAGCATGACAATGCCACCAGCCATACTGCTCGTTCTGTGCGTGATTTCATGCAAGACAGGAATGTCAGTGTTCTGCATTGGCCAGTGAAGAGCCCGGATCTCAATCCCATTGAGCACGTCTGGGACCTATTGGATCGGAGGGCGAGGGCTAGAGCCTTTCCCTCCAGAAATGTCCGGGAACTTGCAGGTGCCTTGGTGGAAGACTGGGGTAACATCTCAAAGCAAGAACTGGCAAATCTGGTGCAGTCCACGAGGAGGAGATGCACTGCCGTACTTAATGCAGCTGGTGGCCACACCAGATACTGACTGTTACTTTTGATTTTTACCCCCCTTTGTTCAGGAACACATTATTCAATTTCTGTTAGTCACAGTGTCTGTGGAATTGTTCAGTTTATGTCTCAACTGTTGAATCTTGTTATGTTCATACAAATATTTACACATGTTAAGTTTGCTGAAAATAAACACAGTTGACAGTGAGAGGATGTTTCTTTTTTTGCTGACTTTTTGTCCCTTTTCTTACCATGTACCTTCTCTATTACCTGAGTGCTGACTATGACTGAGACCACCACAGGGTTCATCTCTCTCCTCACAGTTAATTTATGCAACCATAAGCATGATCTTATCCCCTCATGCATTGTAAATGCCCACTAGACTCCAGCGGTCTGGTCTAAAATGCAGAAAAATTAAATGATTTCAATGTTTCCCAGTTACCTGAACTGACCCATGTAAGCTCTGGAGGGCCGTATCGACTCCACATTTCAATCTGACAGCTTTTAAACTCTCCAGCCAAGAAGAATGTTTCATGGGTACACGCACACCTTGTAGAGACAGACTAGGGCTGTCTCCGAATAAAACAAATCTTGGTCGACCGAAAGTCGTATATACCTGTATATAGACACACCATGTGTTTTATAAAATCAACAATATGCATTGAGCTTGTCTGATGCTTTACGCTTACTGTTTGATGAAATAAGACACAAATAACTCAAGAGGGAGCCAGAGATCTAGAGGAAGAAAAAAACCTTAGCCTGACCCCACCATCTTTGCCATTACTCTCCTGAAGTTGCCGGTAATAGGCTACAGGAGGAGTTGGCAACCTTTCTCATGTGGAATGAATATTTGACCATTTATACCGATCTGTGTGCCAGTTACAGTTTTCATATGCACATTTTCGTGGAGCAGTTTAATTTTATATACAGTTGAAGTCGGAAGTTTACATACACTCCACAAATGTCTTGTTAACAAACTATAGTTTTGGCAAGTCAGTTAGGACATCTACTCTGTGCATGACACAAGTCATTTTTCCAACAATTGTTTTCAGACAGATTATTTCACTTATCATTCACTGTATCACAATTCCAGTGGGTCTGAAGTTACACTAAGTTACACATACACTAAGTTGACTGTGCCTTTAATAAACAGCTTGGAAAATTCCATAAAATTTCATTTGAGTCAATTGGAGGTTTATCTGTGGATCTATTTCAAGGCCGACCTTCAAACTCAGTGCCTCTTTGCTTGACATCATGGGAAAATCAAAAGGAAATCAGCCAAAACCTCATGAAAAAATGGTAGACCTCCACAAGTCTGGTTCATCCTTGGGAGCAATTTCCAAATGTCTGAAGGTGCCACGTTCATCTGTACAAACAATAGTACGCAAGTATAAACACCATGGGACCACACAGCCGCTCAGGAAGGAGACACATTCTGTTTCCTAGAGATTAATGTACTTTGGTGCGAAAAGTGCAAATCAACCCCAGAACAACAGCAACAGACCTTGTTAAGATGCTGGAGGAAACAGGTACAAAATAATCTATATCCACAGTAAAACAAGTCCTATATCGACATAACCTGAAAGGCCGCTCAGCAAGGAAGAAGACACTGCTCCAAAACCGCCATAAAAAAGCCAGACTATGGTTTGCAACTGCACATGGGGACAAAGATTGTACTTTTTGAAGAAATGTCCTCTAGTCTGATGAAACAAAAATAGAACTGTTTGGCCATAATGACCATTGTTATGTTTGGAGGAAAAAGGGGGAAGCTTTGCAGGCTGAAGAACAGCATCATGTTGTGGGGGTGCTTTGCTACAGGAGGGACTGGTACTTCACAAAATAGATGGCTTTATGAGGGGGGGAAATTATGTCAATGTAATTGAAGCAACATCTCAAGACATCAGTCAGGAAGTTAAAGTTTGGTCACAAATGGGTCTTCCAAATGGACAATGACCCCAAGCTGACTTCCAAAGTTGTGGCAAAATGGTAAACGAAATCGGAGTGGCCATTACAAAGCCCTAACCTCAATCCTGTAGAAAATTTGTGGGCAGAACTGAAAAAGTGTGTGTGAGCAGGGAGGCCTACAAACCTGACTCAGTTACACCAGCTCTGTCAGGAGGAATGGGCCAGAATTCACCCAACTTATTGTGGGAAGCTTGTGGAAGGCTACCCGACATGTTTGACCCAAGTGAAACAATTTAAAGGTAATACACTCAATTTTATTTGGTAGCATGTAAACTTCTGACCCACTAGGAATGTGATGAAAGAAATTAAAGCTGAAATAAATAATTCTCTCTATTATTATTCTGACATTTCACATTCTTGAAATTAAGTGGTGATCCTAACTGACCTAAAACAGGGAATTTTTACTGGGATTAAATTTCAGGAATTGTGAAAATCTGAGTTTAAATGTATTTGTGTAAGGTGTATGTAAACTTCTGACTACAACTGTATAGGTAGGGGTATAGTGACTAGCAGCAGTGTGTGTGCGGTGTCAGTATGCATTTGTGTGTTGGCATATTTAGTGTGTGTTTTGGGATGTACGTATGTGTGGGTAGAATCCCCAAAAAGGATCAATGCAGGTAGCAATTTGATTTGCTATTTAGTAGTCTTGTTTTGAAGTCTTATGACTTTGGTGTAGAAGCTGTTCAGGGTCCTGTTGGTTCCAAACTTGGTGTGTTGGTATCGCTTACCGTGCGGTAGCAGAGAGAACAGTCTGTGGCTGGAGTCTTTGACAAATTTGTTGGCCTTTCTCTGACCGCCTGGTATAAAGGTCCAGAATGGCAGGAAGCTCGGCCCCAGTGATGTACTGGGCAGTACGCACTACCTTGCAGTCGGATGCCAAGCATTTACCATACCAAGCGGTGATGCAGCCTGTCAAGATGCTCTCGATGGTGCAGCTGTATTACTTTTTGAGGATCTGAGGGCCCGTGCCACATATTTTCAGAGGCATTGTTATGCCCTCATCCCAACTGTGTTGGTGTGTTTGGACCATGATAATGATGTGGCCATCGAGGAACTTGAAGCTCTCGACCCGCTCCACTATAGCCCCATCGATGTAAATGGGGGGTGTGCTCGGCTCTCCGTTCCTTGTAGTCCACGATCAGCTCCTTTGTCTTACTGATGTTGAGTAAGAGGTTGTTGTCCTTGCACCACACCTGTTTCATTGCTGCCGGTGATCATGCCTACCACCATCGTGTGGTAGGTGTTGGAGTCATGTGCGGCCACACAGTCGTGGGTGAACAGGGAGTACAGGAGGGGATTAAGCATGCACCCCTTAGGGGCCCCCATGTTGAGGGTCAGTGTTGCAGATGTGTTGTTGCCTACTCTCACTGCCTGGGGGCGGTCCGTCAGGAAGTCCAGGATCCAGTTGCAGAGGGAGAGGTTAAGTCCCAGGAACCTTAGCTTAATGATAAGCTTCGGGGTAATATGGTGTTGAACTCTAAGCTGTAGTCAATGAATAGCATTCTCACGTAGGTGTCCCTTTTTTCCATGTGGGAAAGGGCAGTGTGGAGTGCAATAGAGATTGCATCATCTGTGGATCTGTTGGGGTGGTCCAGGGTGTCTGGGATGATGGTGTTGATGTGAGCAATGACCAGCCTTTCAAAGCATTTCATGGCTACAGATGTGAGTGCTACGTGGCGATAATCATTTAGACAGGTTACCTTGGTGGTCTGCTTGAAACATGTAGTTATTACAGACTGGGTCAGGGAGAGGTTGAAAATGTCAGTGAAGACACTTGCCATCTGGTCAGCGCATGCCCTGAGTATGCATCCTGGGAATATGTCTGGCACTGCAGCCTTGTGAATGTTAACTTGTTTAAAGGTCTTACTCATATCTGCTATGAAGAGCGTGATCATACAGCCGCCAGCTGGGCGACTTGCTTGCCTCGAAGTGAGCATTGAAGGTATTTAGCTCGTCTGGCAGTGTGTGACTTGGTTTCCCTTTGTAATCTGTGATAGTTTGCAAGCCCTGCCACATTTGACAAGCGTCAGAGCCGGGGTAGTAGCGTTTGATCTTATTGATGCTGTATTGATGCTTTGCCTGTTTGATGGTTCGTTGGGGGGCGTAGCGGGATTTCTTTTAAGCGTCAGCTGTCAAAGCAGCTTACCGATCGCTGCAGCTGTACACAGCCCATCTGTAAATAGCCCATCCAACCAACTACCTACCTCATCCCCATATTTGTTTTAGTTTTTCTACTCTTTTGCACACCAGTATTTCTACTTGCACATCCTCATCTGGACATATATCACTCCAGTGTAAATTGCTAAATTGTAATTTCTTCAACACTATTGGCCTATTTATTGCCGTACCTCCTTCCTTCATTTGCACACAATGTATAGAGATTTTTCTATTGTGTTATTGACTGTACGTTTGTTTATCCCATGTCTCGGTGTTGTTTTTGTCGCACTGCTTTGCTTTATCTTGGCCAGGTCGCAGTTGTAAATGAGACCTTGTTCTCAACTGTCCTACCTGGTTAAATAAAGATGAAATAAAAGAAATATTTCAAAAAACTCAGGTCCAATTAATACTTTATTATCATTCTTTGTTTCCAGGTTTACAGTTAGTTCTCTGTTTTGATGACTCTCTCTCTTCTCATCTACAGACCTTCCCTCTCCGGCCATGAGGGAGCGCCCTCCAGGTTGTAAAACAGTGTTTGTGGGCGGTCTGCCAGAGAATGCCACCGAGGCACTCATCGTGGAGGTGTTTGGCCAGTGTGGTGACATCATCGCCATCCGCAAGAGCAAGAAGAACTTCTGCCACATCCGATTCACTGAAGAGTTCAATGTAGACAGAGCCCTCTTCTTGTCTGGTACGCTTCCTATGTTTCCTATTAAACATCATGAAATGAATGCAACCTGTTTCCAGTCAGAGACCTTAACTATGCTGGTCAATGAGAAAACGACTAGGTGTGTTGTGGAATAAATGTTCCCTCTCTTGACTCAGACCATCACTATGCAGGTCAATGAGAAGACAACTAGAGGTGTAGTGGAATAAATGTCTTCGATACCCTTACTATTGAGGTGACAATAGCAGATGTGTAGTTAAATAAATAGAGTTCTGAATGGAGGAAATTAATCACCAGTACCAGTCCCATTAGTCATGTGACACCAGAGGGTGTTTTGTTATCTTATCTCCTTTTTCCAGCTACTAGATTCCAGCCACATCTTAAATCTCTCTCTTTTCTAAAGCTACTAGAATCAAGCCACATCTTAAATCTCTCTCTTTTCTAAAGCTACTAGACTCCAGCCACATCTTAAATCTCTCTCTTTTCTAAAGCTACTAGACTCCAGCCACATCTTAAATCGCTCTCTTTTCTAAAGCTACGAGACTCCAGCCACATCTTAAATCTCTCTCTTTTCTAAAGCTACTAGACTCCAGCCATATCTTAAATCTCTCTCTTTTCTGAAGCTACTAGACTCCAGCCACGTATTAAATCTCTCTCTGTATGCAAACTGAGGGACATATATCACAGCCCCACAAAACACAGAGAGGCAGAAGTAAACTGGAAGCCCACGCTAATTTCTCCCTTTTGGCAGAGACTGGAGAGAGAGAAACAGAGAGTGAGAGCAACAGAATGAGCGAGCGGGAGAGACACCAGAAAGAGAGAAAGAGAAACAGATAGGAGTGGCAGAGAGAGAGAGGAAAGAAGAATGAGAGGAGGAAAGGAGGGAAAAGGAAAGAGGAGCAATTAGCAATTTCTACCATGTCACTAGAGGAGCAATTAGTCTCTCTTAAGGTCTCCTCTATAAATTAGTATAGAGAGAGCAGAGTCGTTTCCTACTCCAACCCAGAAAAGCTACTTTAGCTGGGATGCAGCTGTGACAGAGGATGAAACAGATTAAAAATAGGGAGAGAGCCTCAGAGGGATGGAGAGACAGGTGGATGGACAGATCGTTTTAACCCAAATAGAGGATGTCAGGCATCAAGATAGAGATGCAGGTGGCTGACAGAAAGTGGTGTGTGTATTTCCCGCATTCTACTGCCCTGCACCTGTTCGATTAACAGAGTGAAATGTCACCGTGATGTTACCACCTGGTTCTAACTCTCTCCCCTCCTCCCTCCCCCTTTGCTCTCGCTCCCCCCTCTTCCCCAGGCTACCGTATGCGTCTGGGCTCCAGTACAGACAAAAAGGACACAGGGCGGCTCCATGTGGATTTTGCCCAAGCCAGAGATGACCTGTATGAGTGGGAGTGTCGTCAGCGCATGTTTGCCAGAGAGGAGAGGCACCGCAGGAGGATGGAGGAGGACCGTTTCAGACCCCCCTCTCCTCCACTCATCGTCCATTACTCAGACCACGAGTGTAATCAGCTGGGAGACAAGATTAAAGGTGGGGCTCCACGACTTATTGAAGAGTATCCCTTTAATGTGTTTGATTGATGTGTGCATGCATGCGTTTGTGCGTATGTATTTATAGACTTAAAGATGGCGAAAGGAAAGCATAGGCTTCCCCGCTACTGTAATCTTCTGTAGTACAAAAATATCCCCTCCCACAACTTGTACTACTTAAAGATGTCCGAATGTGAGGATTCCAGTGGAAAGTAAGTCAACATCATATTTTGTGAATAACAGGTAGTGATGAGGTTAGCAAAACCGTTAGCCTCGCTGCTGTCTTAGCCCAAACACCTTGACATGTTCTCCATTGACTGTTTCACTGAGAGTGCAGTAACATTTTAACTGCGGATGTTATGAATGTGGCTTCTCTACATTCAGTTGAGCTGCTAGATGTGAACATTTGTGACAGCCAGGCAGCAGCCGGATGTTTTAGTATATACTAGAGGTCGACCGATAATGATTTTTCAGCGCCAGTACCGATTATTGGAGGACCAAAAAAGCCGATACCGATTAATCGGACGATTATTTATTTTTTAAATTTGTAATAATGACAATTACAACAATATGAATGAACACTTATTTTAACTTAATATAATACATCAATAAAATCAATTTAGCCTCAAATAAATAATGAAACATGTTCAATTTGGTTTAAATAATGCAAAAACAAAGTGTTGGAGAAGAAAGTAAAAGTGCAATGTGTGCTATGTAAGTAAGCTAACGTTTACGCTCCTTGCTCAGAACATGAGAACAAATGAAAGCTGGTGATTCTTTTTAACAGGAGTCTTCAATATTCCCAGGTAAGTAGTTTTAGGTTGTAGTTATTATAGGAATTATAGGACCCTGTATTCCATTTGTATTTCATTAACCTTTGACTATTGGATGTTCTTATAGGCACTTTAGTATTGCCAGTGTAACAGTATAGCTTCCGTCCCTCTCCTCGCTCCTCCCTGGGCTCGAACCAGCAACACAACGACAACAGCCACAATCGAAGCAGCGTTACCCCATGCAGAGCAAGGGGAACAACTACTAGAAGGCTCAGAGCGAGTGACGTTTGAAACCCTATTAGTGCGCGCTAACTAGCTAGCCATTTCACTTCGGTTACACCAGCCTCATCTCGGGAGTTGATAGGCTTGAAGTCATAAACAGCGCAATGCTTGACCCACAACGAACAGCTGCTGGCAAAACGCACGAAAGTGCTGTTTGAATGAATGTTTACGCGCCTGCTTCTGCCTACCACCGCTCAGTCAGATACTTAGATACTTGTATGCTTGTAATGCTCAGTCAGATTATATGCAACGCAGGACACGCTAGATAATATCTAGTAATATCACTAGTTAACTAGTGATTATGATTGATTGTTTTTTATAAGATAAGTTTAATTCTAGCTAGCAACTTACCTTGGCTTAACTGAAAGGTTGCAAGATTGGATCCCCTGAGCTGACAAGGTGAAAATCTGTCATTCTGCCCCTGAACAAGGCAGTTAACCCACCGTTCCTAGGCTGTCACTGAAAATAATAATGTGTTCTTAACTGACTTGCCCAAAAATACC
Source organism: Oncorhynchus tshawytscha (assembly GCF_018296145.1). Taxonomy (NCBI): domain Eukaryota; kingdom Metazoa; phylum Chordata; class Actinopteri; order Salmoniformes; family Salmonidae; genus Oncorhynchus; species Oncorhynchus tshawytscha. The sequence continues at coordinate 47,117,800 of NC_056436.1, forward strand.
GATTTCCGATTGTTATGAAAGCTTGAAATCGGCCCTAATTAATCGTCCATTTCGATTAATCGGTCGATCTCTAGTATCTACACATCTCTTCAACACTTCCCGCTGCTCTTACTGTATTTGTGCATTGACTCTTAGGGACCTCGTCAAGTGTGTTATTTTGATAAGCCTCTTAGCTCCCTAGATGTGTAGATGCATTGTATGACATTGAAGGTGATAATTATGTTCATCAGATGCCACAGCCTCATTCAGTCCAACTATGAATAATCTATGGGCCCTGGTCATTGTCAGTGATTGACTAGTATTGATACCTACTGAGAATGTGTATTAATAATGGAACTGTAGTTACCAGGAAGGACTAGTGACTGTCGAGGGCCTGGAAATCTAAAACATTCTATAATATAGAGTAACACCTCAGCGAGTTCTAGTTATGACACATTCATTTCTGACACCTTGATTCAATATCGAAAGCAGTGATGGATGTATGTGTGTGTGGGGAGGAGGTTTGTGTGTGCGGGGGAGGCTTCTGTGAGCTTCATCTTAAATCAACTGAAAAGGCTTCCAGCTGTTCAATCTGTGTTAGTATGTGTGTGTTAGAGAGCGGGTGAGTGATTTGTATTTTCTCTCATACCCTCTCTTCCCCTCCTTGTGTCGAGTTAGAGGATTTATTAGGAAACCAATAAGCACTAACCAAATGTAATGTAATGAGCAACCAGTGTCATTAGTGGTGCCTGGAGAAATGGCTATATGCAGAAACAGAAGAGTGATCAAATTAAGATCTTACATCTGTCCACCCTAGATGACATGAAATGATCAATCCCATATTGGTCTTTCACAGTCAGGCCACCCCGAGATGCACTGTGCAAGTAGGCCTACTAGACTGTCAACTGAGTACGACATTCAAAGGTTTCAGATGTTCAACAAATCAAATTACTTTTTGCTCTCACTTTATTAATAGAAAAACAACAATTGGATGTTCTAAGCCCACAACCATGCTTAAACCACATCAGGAGACCACTTGAGGCCTGGGAAAATTATCATTTTCTCAATTCATCTGAGCAGGCACCTAACACTGTTGCTTGGTTAGCAGTGTTTCTGTAGCGTTTGCAAAAACAAATGCCCACTGGATTGACGCAAATAATCATGATATCATTCTGCCAGGTAGGTATCGGTTCATTTTTAGCTAGTTAACATTTCATTTTGGGGAAAGCCTTTCCATTGACCAGAAGACGGTTAGGCCTGTCATTAGCGTCACTATATTTTTCTTGTTACTTAATTGTTTGAAACCTGGACTTTTTACTTCATATTATGAGGAATGTCTGACCTTGCTTCAAAGTAGCCTGTAGCCAAAATCCCACCATAGAAACGCGGAGGCAATTATTTTATAAACTTTCTCATGTGCGCTTTCCTGTTCTATTGGTTTTCAAACTTTCATTGTCTAGCAGCCAAAGGCATTATCCTAGTCATATTAAAAACCCATGATTTCCATTGTAGGCCTACCGCTGTGTGCGCATTGCAGCGCTTAAAATGTGAAGAAATAATAGTTTATCAACATTTTAAGCGAAACATTATGTTCTGTTCCATCAGCCTTATTAAATGATACGGCATATACCTCCAGTACGCTACTTTGATACGCATCATGGGGATTCAAATGTGAGTATATGCAATTCCCACTGAAAACAAAGTGAGTATACGGTGTATTCCGGCGTATACCCTCCATTACACCACTGAGTGTCATTAACAATGAAAATCAATAACACTCTTGTCTCTTGACATCACCCTTATCAGTCTACGACCCAAAAATAAATAATGCAAAACAGCCACTGTTGTTCATACAAAGGAATTTGAAACATTATATTTATTCCATTCATTCACTGCCCTCTAGTTCACATTCAGAGCAGTACTGGAGAAAAGCCAGGAGCTGTGGTGCCATTTAGAATGAATTTGAGGGATTTCATTAAAGATATCACTATTCTTTCTCCTACTCTTTCTCCTCTCCTGTCTCCCCTCCTTCCCTATTCTCCCCCCTGTTCCTCTCCTCTCCTGCTATCAGCTTTGGGATGAATTAATATACTTTTTTTCTCTAATGAACTGTGACACATCAAGGTCTCCACGGAAATGGTTTGGTCTGCAAACACTGTGACTTCCTGCTTCTCTGCTCTCTCTGTGGCGCCTCTCTTCTCAGTTCACTTTCAGGCCTTGACACATAGGACAGAATAACTTTCAAACCATCCTACTGAATCATTTGTTATTTAATGCAGAAATTCATGTTCTAATTCTGAATTCTATCTTTCAAACCACAAATGGATTCTTACCCCTAACCCTAACATTACATATTTTTTTGACCCCTAACAAATCTAGCTACTGACCCTAACCTCAAGTTTGACTTTAATAACCCTATCCTCTCCTCAGATGAGGCAGCATTTGCAGAGGCGGTGCGCGTGCTGCTGACGTGGGTGGAACGCGGAGAGGTGAACCGTCGTAACGCCAACAACTTCTATTCCATGATCCAGTCGTCCAACAGCCACATCCGCCAGCTGATGTGTCAAAAGGCCACCCACGAGAAGGAGATGGAGGAAGCCAAGGACAAGTTCAAGAGCGCTCTATCTGGCATTCTGGCACAATGTGAGTACACACTAGACTGACATTACACACCCACATACAGAGGGAAAGAGAACCATGTCTCACGTCAGGGTCAACATCAAACCACTCCTTGCGTTCTCTTGAGGCAACGTCAACATTGTCCCTGTAAAAGTTCCCCATACTCAAGTGATTTTCATGTCACAAGGTCACTTGTCCTATTATTACAGGTTAGTGCTCCATACATGACAAATACTCGGGACATTAAACAGAATTGGTATTTTCTGAAAACACACACACAGCAGGGCACAAACAGAGCACTTCTGAAGAACCCCTTTATGGGAATACTCTTTGAAGGAGCAGTTTGGCTGCTAAAGGCCAGTGATGGCAGCAATAACACTGAACAGTTTATTTAGGGAGCTGTTAGCTATCTCTCTTAGCACATCATCATTAAACCCAGAGTGGCCATCTCTCTAGCTCCATCTCCCAATCTCTCTCTCCATCTTTATTGTCTTTCTCCCAGCTTCCCTCTCCCTCACTCTCTCTTTCTCTCTCTGTCTCTCCATCTCTCCATCTCCTAGTGATTGACACCTCAAACACCTCTGTCTGAGGAGAGCAGCTGTATGGCAGATTCACTAATGAGGCTTTAGGTGCTAATCTCACTGTCGACTCCTGTGGAGCTGACCCTGGGTCAGTCAGAACCATTAGACTACCCACGTCAGCCAGAGACATTCAGATCGTTCCTGGGTCAGTCAGACATTCAGGTAGTACCAGTACCTGCGTCAGCCAGAGACATTCAGATAATACCAGTATCTGGGTCAGCCAGAGACACTGAGATAGTACCAGTACCCGGGTCAGCCAGAGACATTCAGATAATACCAGTATCTGGGTCAGCCAGAGACACTGAGATAGTACCAGTACCCGGGTCAGCCAGAGACATTCAGGTAGTACCAGTGCCTGAGTCAGCCAGAGACATTCAGGTAGTACCAGTGCCTGGGTCAGCCAGAGACATTCAGGTAGTACCAGTACCTGGGTCAGCCAGAGACATTCAGGTAGTACCAGTACCTGGGTCAGCCAGAGACATTGAAGATAGTACCAGTACCTAGGTCAGCCAGAGACATTCAGGTAGTACCAGTACCTGGGTCAGCCAGAGACATTCAGGTAGTACCAGTGCCTGAGTCAGCCAGAGACATTCAGGTAGTACCAGTACCTAGGTCAGCCAGAGACATTCAGGTAGTACCAGTGCCTGAGTCAGCCAGAGACATTCAGCTAGTACCAGTACCTGGGTCAGCCAGAGACATTCAGGTAGTACCAGTGCCTGAGTCAGCCAGAGACATTCAGGTAGTACCAGTACCTGCGTCAGCCAGAGACATTCAGGTAGTACCAGTACCTGGGTCAGCCAGAGACATTCAGGTAGTTCCAGTACCTGGGTCAGCCAGAGACATTCAGATAGCACCAGTACCTGGATCAGCAAGAGTAAATTCATATAGTATCATCCAGAGGTGGGACCAAGTCACTCAAGTCAAGTCCGTCAAGTATCAAGTCAAGTCTCAAGTCTTTAACTTTGAGTTTTTTTGAGTCCTAAACAAGTCATAATGTGCTCTTTTTTTCACCTTTATTTAACTAGGTAGGCCAGTTGAGAACAAGTTCTCATTTACAACTGTGACCTGGCCAAGATAAAGCAAAGCAGTTCGACACATACAACAACACAGAGTTACACATGGAATAAACAAACATATAGTCAATAATACAGTGTGTGCAAATGTGATCGACTATCGAGGGTCGCTATGGGGCACAATCGGGCGATGTAGGCTTGTACACAATTGCCCAACCTAGTTTTAGGAATGTCAGGCAGGATTTAGGTTACCAACTGCCTAGCTAGTTGTAGCTCAGTCTTGGGTGCAATGATCATGTTCCCGCGCTGACTGACTGTGTGGAGGCTCATTGATTTAACTTTACACTAGCCTACATGATACACTAGTAAAGTAATAAAATATATAGCTGTCGGCTATATTAGCCACGACTTAACGTTCTTTGTGCAGCTTCAAATGTGGAACAAAGTTGGAAATTGTTGCGCCTCTGTCTGCAATTTTCTTCCCGCATGTTTTGCAAGTTCCAATCCATTTTTTTGGTTGATACAGCGTTGTCTTTATATCATCTTTCCAAGGGCTCAATCTGAATTCAGCCGCCAACATTCCTCTGCACTGCCACGCACAATTTGATTGGCTGCTGTCCGATTCCAACTTTAATCCGTTAAATGAAGAGTTGATGGCTGCACACTTTTTTTAATAGCATCGTTTTTAATATTTGGGCTTGGGGAGGGTTTCGAGTCAGAAGGCTCAAGTCCAAGTCAAGTCATGAGTCATTGGTGTTAAAGTCAAAGTCGAGTCCAAGTCATCATATTTGTGACTCGAGTCTGACGCGAGTCCAAGCCATGTGACTCGAGCCCACACCTCTGGTATCATCATCCCATCCATATTATCATTCTGAGCGCCAACTAGGGAACTCATTAAGCTTGAGGTGGGACTACCCTGGGGCATGTTGGTAGTCTACAGATGTAACACTTGTTTGTTTGTCAGCCGTTCAGCTGTAACTCCTGTGCTTCAATGGACAACATCCCAAAGGGAGCAGACATAGTTTTATAAACCTGCTTTAACCTTCTCTGTGGCAGTCTCTCTGTATCCCACAGCTGTGACAGGCGTGACACTAAGAACCAAGGATATAACACACTCCCATACCTGCCGGGGGGGATTAGAGATATCCATGTCTGAGGTTGCAGGAGACCTGTGATGGGCGGAGCTACCTCGCACAAGGACTATATGAACGCGCTCGAGTGATCATTGAATGGCGATGATCTGTCATTGGGCCTGTGAAATATTGATATCACATACAGTGACTTATGTACTAAGTACTCCTTCTATTGTAGGATTCATGAAACCTCCGCTTCAATGGCTCTCGCTTTTGAGTATGATTGACACCAACACAATCACCACAGATAGACATAACGATAATCACATAGACATAACAATCATCACAGACAGACATATAAACAAAGCAATCATCAGAGATAATAAAATGCATAGCAAAGAAACACCAACTCTGTAGCCACTCAATGCACTCTAAATTCTTACAAAAAGCATGCTGTTGTATACCTCTTGTGTGTTAAACTAGTATTTAGGAGCAATGTTTATTTGATGACAAAGAATGTTTGTTTGTTTTTTGGCCCCGCAAGTACAGAATCTAGTGCTGCATGTAGAAATAGTCCAGTGAAATCTCCCCCCCCAGAGGTCTGACACAAACTCCTCTAGTGGACGTTAGCCAGTGGTCGGCTGATTTGAAGGAACCCATAGCCATATAATCAAAGTAAGTAACACCTCTCTACATGAAAACAAATGGAAGCAATTAAATGAGTCATATCGATGATTGAAAAGGTCAAAAGGGAAAATGTATAGCTGACCTGATTCACAACTGCCAATGCTAAGAGCATGCAGGAGTTCAGATGTCTTTGGCGATACACCACTTACAGTTGTGTGTTAGCATGGACATTGAGATGGAGCACATAATTGGTTTTCTTTATACAGTGATGTATTTGAAAGAACAACGTGGGTCTCTCTCTTCTTCTCTTTTAAAGTCCACCCTCCTCCATCACAATAATCCATACAAACATGTATTTCTATTCAGGAGTTTGTCTGCGGTTTCACCCTTGCAAATGTCAACACAGACTTTGGTGTCCTGGGAGGCAGGGATACACTGTCGTTCCGTGAACAAAGCCACATCCATATTTACCAGGATTTCTCACAGCTGCACATTTGAATACATAGACATGTTGTTTCCAAATGTAATATAATTCAATATCACATATCCCTCCATTTGGCATTTGGTAGTTGTCACCTTGAATGGAATGGTTCCTTTAAAAAGCCTGCTCTGAAGCAGGTTATTCAAACAGGGATGTGTCCAAAATGGCTCCCTATTCCCTATATAGTGCACTGCTTTTGACCAGAGTCCTGCTTCGTATTTCACTCAGGATGATCTTTATAGAAGATCACAGCTAGATTTGGATCTGTGTCCATCCTGTTTGGTAGATTTTAGTTTGTCTTTTTGCCACTGCATATTTCATCTACAAGATAAACCTGGTTGACAGATAGTTAATGGCCTCATTTAGAAATGCTGGCACAACTCTAGCTGGAGTTCTACAAATAACAACAAAGAACATACACTTATCCATCAGCTATCTCTCGGACTCAGACACACACACCCATAAAAGGCGAGGCCACAACCTATACTTTGCTCTCCCCTTCCTTCCCCATCAATCTCTTCCATCAAATGAAGGATTCTGAGAAGCCACTACTGATCTAGACACGTACCTCTCACTCCACCATTTCTTCCCTCTCTACCTCCCTCCCTGTCAAGGCTACAACTGTGGTGGCCCTATTTACTCCCCCCTTAGACCTTTGGCAAAAAGAGAAACCCTTTTTTAACATGACCTGTTCCGATGTAAAGCTGTGGTAAAACTGTGGGAGTGTTCATGCTTCCACATTGGACTTCACAGAATGGAAAGCTGACCAGTTCTTTAATATTGTATATTATGAGTTGTTGAACATTTATTGAACTATGTCTTGTGTGAGTACTCTGTCTGGACAATCTGTGACTATGCTGCATTATATCAACAGGTGAGTAAATGGGTCATTCTGACATGCACACACTCAACCATACACATATGCACTACACTCACACACATTAATTATGAGAAACGAAAAGTATTATGACAATTAGTACAGTCTCACAATCTCTAGCTTAATCTATTTTCACCTATTGATTCATTTTCTCCATTGCTCTGGGTTCACACACTGAGCGTGTTCTTGTAACTAATCTGAGGCTGGTTGTTAATACCAGGCCCAGCTGTCAATCACAGGAGTGATTAGGAGGGTGTGATGAACAGACACGTGTCTTACACCAGCCCTGAATCAAAGCTGTCATCTTACTCAGGCTTAGGGATATGACCACTCAGCCCTTCTATCTAACCCACAATAAGAACAGTAATGAGGAGAGCCAAGTTCTATCCCAAATTGCACCTTGTTCCGAGGGGCACTACATTTGACCAGAGGCCTATGGGAACTGCGTAGGGAATAGGTTGCCATTTGACACACAGCCCCAGTCTCAGAGACAGGCTTTAGACACAGAGACAGCCTTTGATTGTGTCCTTCAGAGCGTCTGAGAGTCGTTGAAGATGAGATGTGTTGTAATTAAAAACAGGAGAGGCTTTAGACGAAAAGAGGGTTTCAGTCAGTGGTAGAGACTTTACTTTGATCTCTTGATAAGATCTCTGTCCCTTCAGAGAATTCCCTTGTTCTACAGTCAATCTCTACTGAGTCTGTATCACTGTGGAGGAGAGGAGAGAAAGAGGAGCAGATAGTGTGCGTGGGCGCGTGCGTGTGTGTGCAAGCAAGTGTGTGAGGCCATGGTCAGGGCAGGGGTGTGTGTGAATAGAGCAGGCGCCTGCTGCTAGCCGTCTGATCTTCCTGTTGCGTTTTTAGGACGGGCTCTCTGTGATCACCTCGAGGCGGGGTGACTCGCGACTCTGACCCAGAGCTGTACTATACTGTATAGAACAGAAAATAACAGTAAAAACACATCAACATACAGTAAGGTGTCTTCCTACCTGATTCCACTTTCTCACTCCTCTGCTCCTTCCCACCTGCCCTCTCTCTCTCTGGATGGTAACTGGCCCCTGCATCCCCTGCTACAGTTGAGCAGATTGTGTCTGTATTCCACGCTGCTTCCAAACAAAAGGCATGGGACCATTTCTCCAAAGCTCAACGCAAGAACCTGGACGTGTGGCGCAAGCAAGCAGAGGTTGGTCATTTTACTTTTTCTACAATTATTTAAGCATTCTATTCATTTGGTGAAGTGCAGTATAGTCTCCATATTATTGTGTCCTTTATGTGAACAATATGTAAACATCTCTCCAGTATTCCAGCCTCCAACTACTTTTTGTGAAATTCATGGTGTTGTCTTGGCAGGATGATTTGTGTTGGAGTATTAAAAGCAAACACTAGCTTTAAAACAAGGCTTAACATTAGCCTTAGCTTAATTTAAATGGTAAAAATAACTGGTCCTAAAATGGAACCTTGTGGTATTCTTTAAGTATTATAAAGGAACTGAGATTGTAGAACATCAACATTAAGTACTAGCCTAAGAGGTAAATACTAGAGCTAGCCTAATAAACACAGGATGAAGGCTAGGCTACACCCAGTCTCTCTACTTAGTTCAGTCCCAGAGTAGGAGCTTCGGTCAGGACCAGGTACAGGCTACTTACCCCTCTCTCCTCTGAAGGGAGTCCAGTCCGGTGAGTGCTCAGTCTCACTGCCAGGAACAGGTAACGGTAGACTCACCCTTTAACTCAACCAAGAGTACACTGGATCTCTTTTTACATAACACCTCAAAACACACTTATGTTTTCTTTATTTTATGACTCTCTGATTGTGCTTTCATCCAGTAGGTGAACAAATAACCTACTTTAATGTTTTGTTTCGTGTAAAATGTAGGTCATGCTCAGATTTGTTCTCTATTTTCTTTGTTGTTTCCAACAAATGCTGCATTAATTACCACAAACACGTTTCCCTATTTAATGGAGGGTGTTCAAGTGTGGCGCTGCTGTCATTTTAGGGCCAAACAGGTAAGTTTGATCTGGGTATAAATCTCTGAGGACACCAATGTGTAAACAGCAGATATGATGTGTAATTTACAGCCTAATCTCTATCTCACAGTAACACTGACACGGTCACCGTGGATCACAGGCTGGAGACGGTGTAGCTCTTCTATGGAGATCCTAGTGCAGGAGATATATTACAAACTAGTTGAACAGACTCATTACAAACTGTTGATGCACGGTGGCAGTGTATAGGTGTTCTGTAAAGTGAGAATCATTTTTATGTGCAGGTCATGTGTAACTGACGGTATACAATTTGATGGGTTGGTAGCTGTGTGTTTGGGTGAGTGTATATCATGATGGACTCAATCAGAGGTATAGCTGATATGTCTTGATCTCAGACTGTAGAGACTCTTCTGCTCTAAAGGTAGGTGTGAGGTGGTGTGTGTAGACTAGTGACATCACTCCTCACTAAGAAGAAAATTACAATTATGCCTAATTTACCCCTTGCGTGTATATACGCAACACAAGAACCCAAGTTCATTATTGCAGGGTTGCACTTGTCTGTGTACGTTTGCTACGTAACTATGCAGGACCACGGTTTTGCATAGGTCATTGTAGTTCTTGTGTTGGGTACCGACTAGGGTAAAAATTAGGCTTAATACACATAAACATGACATTGCCTGTTTATTTTTCACAGCATGGAGCTAAAACATCCCTACACACATCTCAATGAAGCTCTATGTGAATATTAATGTATTAAAAACACATTTGCAATATAATACAGTACAATCCTAATGACACCAGGAATAGAACTCTGGAGAGTTAACAACTCATACTGAGAACTAGATGCATATTAACACTCTACTGTTGGCTGTGAATATTCAGTTATTGTGATCCAGCAACACTATTCCCTGCAGAATTATAAACATGCGTGTGGTGATACCTGGAACTGAGCTCTTAACACAGATGTATCACCTTCTGTTGTAAGTGTAGATGGCTTAATGACGCAGCTTTACCCTGTCATATACTACTGTCAATGGACATCTCTGTCGTCACCAGGGCCAATCTTCTACTGTTCTACTGGACATAATCTCTGTCGTCACAAGGGCCAATCTTCTACTGTTCTACTGGACATAATCTCTGTCGTCACAAGGGCCAATCTTCTACTGTTCTACTGGACATAATCTCTGTCGTCACAAGGGCCAATCTTCTACTGTTCTACTGAACATAATCTCTGTCATCACCAGGGCCAATCTTCTACTGTTCTACTGGACATAATCTCTGTCGTCACAAGGGCCAATCTTCTATCGTTCTACTGATTTTGTCAGACCTTGAGTCTCGGGGATCAAGTCCTTAGAGGAATATTAGAGCTCTCTTATTGGGAGTTTATTTATTGATAGACAATGTCTTTCAATGCAGAAAGACTGTTGTGGCGTGTGTGTCACTGTGCTGTAAATGGAGAACAGTGATGTAGCAGTCACACAGTAATCCAGCAAAAATATTCCAACATTTCACCAAGGTTTTCCAGAAATCCTAGTTGGACGATTCCAGATTTCCTGTTTATTCCATACTGATTCCAGAAATCTTCCATCCAGGAAGTATTTTCCCACCCTACAGCAGTATCTTTATTGAAGGTCTGTTCTGTATTTGTCAGACAACAGGATGCACAGAATAGCAGGACTGAAAGAGTGCAGAAGTTTCACTGTCAGTCTGAAACAATCACAACAAACATCTGCTACCTTCCATCCATTCATTTATCCATTTGCCTCCTCACACAGTCACTCATCCATTTACCTTATTTATCCATTTACCTATTCAGATCCAGCCATCTATCCATTCCACAAAATGGGTGCCTTTTGCTTCCCTTTGATATTTTAAGTAGAAATTATGCACCGATACTGAATTTTAAAAGCTTGTTATTTTAAATGAAGTGCACGTTAATATACAACACATGGATCATTTAATAAATCTGATTTTTCTTTACACGAATAAAGGATTAAGTAAGGGTTCTCTCTCTTTTTGGTCTATTTACACGTCAACCCTCTTTGCCCAATTCATTTGAGGAAAACTTTACTTTATTAAACTTTCATTATGTGTGAAACATGTATCATTCTTAATTTTGTGAACACCATATGGTCCAGTGCTCTTCACCGCATGAGGAGTAATGGCCGAGGAGTAATGGCCCCACAGTAACTTAATAGGTTTGATATTATATATCAGTGTATTTGTACAAGAGATACTTGATCAATGAGAAAATGTTGGATTTATCGCAAACATGCCTTTAAATAATATACTGAAAGAAATATGAATGCAACATGCAACAATTTAAATTATTTTTTTGAGTTACAGCTCATATGGAAATCAGTCATTATATAAATATAAATTAATTAGGCCCTAATCTATGGATTTTACATGACTGAGAATACAGATATGCATCTGTTGGTCACAGTTATTGTCATACATAAGACTGCCAGTCTCGTTGTGATTGACCGTTAGTTAACATAAACACGTTTAGTATCTCCAGGACTCCACTCATACAAGCAGATGTGTAGCTTTGTAATATGTATAAAAGTCTAAATAAATTGAATACACACCATCACAATAAATCCAATATTTATTTTTGTCAGGTCTGAAGAAACATGATATGAACATTTTTTATTTCAGAAGAAGGGAATATGAGTTGGCTTACTGTATGTTATCTGGCTATGCTCCATGTCGGTACATTTAGCTGATAAGATATGCTTATAAGTCCCACACCATTATTTTATATTATATGATTTTATAGTAAGAAGAATGTAATTGAATTTAGCTGAATAAAATAGAAATATATATATTTTTCCTGTGTCAATGTTGAGCATAAAAGTGATTATTTGTGTCAATGTTGAGCATAAAAGTGATTATTTGAAGCAGGTCCTATACTCGAGATTTAGAGTTATTTGGCAACTTTAGTTGTGAATGATGCAATCCTTAGAATGTCTTAGAAATCAAAACGTATATGGGCTACATGATGCTATTGATGATTGGAGAAAGTAGAAAAAAAGCTTGCTCTCTGTTCCTTGACTTAGGCTGCACAGCTGTCCTCTGCACAGCTGAACCCCCCCCTCCTTCCATTTGTTTTGTACACTGTTGCTACTCGCTGTTTATTATCTATGCATAGTCACTTCACCCCTACCTACATGTACAAATTACTTCTAACCTGTACCCCCACCCACCGACTCGGTACTGGTACCCCCTGTATATAGCCTCATTATTGTTATGTTATTCTGTTACCTTTTATAATTTTTTACTTTATTTTATTTGGTAAATATTTTCTTAACTCTTCTTGAACTGCACTGTTGGTTAAGGGCATGTAAAGTAAGCATTTCACTGTAAGGTCATGTCACGCCCTGGTCTTAGGATTTTGTGTTTTCTTTATTTATTTGGTCAGGCCATGGTGTGACATGGGTTTATTTGTGTTGTGTTATGTATGGGGGTTTTTCGTAGGTTTTGGGATTGTGGCTTAGTGGGGTTTTCTAGCATAGTCTATGGTTGCCTGAGGCGGTTCTCAATCAGAGGCAGATGATTCTCGTTGTCTCTGATTGGGAACCATATTTAGGCAGCCATATTCTTTGAGTGTTTCGTGGGTGATTGTTCCTGTCTCTGTGTTTATTGTCACCAGATAGGGTGTATAGGTTTTCACGTCCCGGTTCTTGTTTTTGTATTATCGTGTTTCATCTTCATTAAAGATGTATCGTATTAACCACGCTGCATTTTGGTCCGACTCTCTTTCGACGGAAGAAAACCGTAACAGGTCAACACTTGTACTCGGAGCATGTGACAAATAAAGTTTGATTTTATCGAGTGATCATATTTTCACCCATCAGAATATTCTCAGTTTAATATTTGTATTTACTAGTATGTAAAATTGGTTTTGATTATGAATGGTCCAATTCACCTTCAGCTCCAATCCACTGTGACTCTGTTCAGGAAATAGACCCAAACAAAAAGATGATTTCTCTCAAATGTGCACAAATGTGTTTACATCCCTGTCAGTGAACATGTCTCCTTTACCAAGATAATACATCCACCTGACAGGTTTGGCAAATGAAGAAGCTGATTAAACAGCATGATCATTACACAGGTGCATCTTGTGCTGGGGACAATAAAAGGCCATTCTAAAATGTGCAGTTTTGTCACACAACAGAATAGCACAGATGTCTCAAGTTTTGAAGGAGCATGCAATTGGCATGCTGACTGCAGGAAAGTCCACCAGAGCTGTTGCCAGATAATTTAAAATACATTTCTCTAAGCCGCCTCCGACATTGTTTTAGAGAATTTGGCAGTACGTTCAACTGGCCTCACAACCTCAGACCACGTGTAACCACACCAGCCCAGGACCTCCACATCCAGCCACCCGGACAGCTGATGAAACTGTGGGTTTGCACAACCGAAGAATATCTGCACAAACTGTCAGAATGCTTCTCAGGGAAGCTCATCTGCATGCATGTAGTCCTCACTAGGGTCTTGACCTGACAGCAGTTCCTCGTCATAACCGACTTCAGTGGGCAAATGCTAACCTTCGATGGACCACTGGCATGCTGGAGAAGTATGCTCTTCATGGGTGAATGCCGGTTTCAACTTTATCGAGCAGATGGCAGACAGTGTTTATGGCATCGTGTGGGCAAGCGGTTTGCTGATGTCAACGTTGTGAACGAAGTGGTGGTGGTGGTGGGGTTATGGTATGGGCATGCATAAGCTATGGACAACGAACACAATTGCATTTTATTGATGTCAATTTGAATGCACAGAGATACTGTGATTAGATTATTCCGCAGCCATCACCTCAAAATTTCAGCATTACGATGTACTGCCAACATTGCAAGAATCTCTACATAATTCTTGGAAGCTGTAAATGTCCCAGTTCTTCCATGGCCTGCCTACTCAGACATGTCACCCATTGAACACGTTTGGGATGCTCTGGATTGGTGTGTACGACGTTTTCCAGTTCCTGCCAATATCCAGCAACTTCGCACAGCCATTGAAGTGGAGTGGGACAACTTTCCACAGGCCACATTCAACAGCCTGATCAACACTATGTGAAGGAGATGTGTCACGCTGCATCAGGCAAAAGGTGCTAACAGGTTTTCTGATCCACGGCCCTACCTTTTTTTTTACGTACAGTATCTGTGACCAAAAGATGCATATCTGTATTCTCAGTCATGAAATCCATAGATTAGGACCTAATGAGTTAATTTCCATTGAAGTGTAGCTTGTAGCAGTGTAACTTGATCTGATGGAATGGCTTGTCCGCCACTTTGTGAAAACCAAGAGTGCATTGAGTGAATGTTGGAAGGAGATCCTGGTTCCTTTCTAAACATAGCAATGTGAATACACAGGATTCGGACCACAACATAGGTGAAGTGTATGAAAAAGAGTTGAGTCCACATTCAAAGGCAAAGGATTGAGATTGGTTCTTTTAAAGAGGACTGTGTGTGAACACACCCTAAGGGGAAGTTCACTCCTCTACTCTGAGCTAGACACAGCCAACAGCACAGTGGCTACAGCAGTATGCTTATAGGACAATTATATCAGTACAGTTATACTCAAAACAGTATAGGACATACATTACATGCAGGCTGCTGCTCTCTGCTATCTGCTGTCCCATCAGTGCAGCAGAGGGAGAACTCAGTCCTGCTCTGAGACCTGCCATCATGTCTTATCTCATCTCCACTCCTCATGCTCTCTGTGTATCGCTCTGGGTAGAAGTTGCATTTAGGATCAGCTCACCCTCTCAATATCCTAAACGTACCGATATAGATGGAAAGCAAATCTGAACCTTAAATCAGTTTGCACGGGCAACTTCAACCACTGTGTGTGTGTGTGTGTGTGTGTGTGTGTGTGTGTGTGTGTGTGTGTGTGTGTGTGTGTGTGTGTGTGTGTGTGTGTGTGTGTGTGTGTGTGTGTGAGTGTGTGTGTGTGTGTGTGTGTCTGAGTGTGTGTCTGAGTGTGTATGGGTTTGAGCCATGTCTGCAGCCAGGCTACCCAGGAGGAGTTTGTTCAGAAGGAACATTGTCATAATCCTGTTTTGTTGTGTTGTTTCCCTCCAGGAGATCAGAAACATGCAGAATGAAGAGCTGATGGGGATCAGACGAGAGGAGGAAATGGAGATGTCTGACGATGACATGGAGGATACACACAACCCTGACGAATCAGGTACACACACACCTGATATAAAAACTAACATTAACTACACACTCACCACACACACTTTCGGGATATGGTTGCTTCCTTTTCTTCTTAGTTGTAGAATAGATCTGTAGCACAGCCCTCTGTCTCAGTGTCATCAGCTCATTCACTCTCTAAATGGACAAATTAAGTTGGAGAGGAGACCATGCAGAGACAATATAATGGGCTTCTCCAGGCTGAGTGTGTATGTGTGTGTACTTGTAGAACTGTGTGTGCGTGCGTGTCACTCTAATTGAGGATGCTCACAGCTGGAACTGTGTGTGTGTGTGCGCATACTTGTACACTTAAGTGTGTGTGTGTGTGTGTGAGAGAGTCAGAGAGAGAGAGCGTGTGTGTGTGCACTGCTGGTAGACACTCTGAGACAACTATCAATCATCCAGTAGCCCTTCTCTAAAGCACCTTTATGGCAAAATAACAGGTCATATATCAATATGGAGCAGGGGTGACAAACATATGGCCTACGGGTCCAATATAGTGGGGGATTAGCTCATCTAGACTAAAACCAAATCGAAACTGTGTAGAAATGATAATGGACCTACATTCATACTGTTTATTGACTATGTCCAGCTCACCAATACAGTGTTTCCTCTGAAGTCATTTAGCTGTGGCGCTGCGCCACGGCAAAATTATTGCCGCCACGGCAAAAAAACATAAACAAATCTTTCTGCTGAGGTGTACTTTGAAGATACTGGAACAGTCCACAATTAATTTTCCTTTGCAAACAAAATAAGTAATGACCTATCCGGTTTGTTGTGATTGTTGTGTGAGAGAAATATTCCTTGAGGCGCATTCAAGAGTGCCATGAGGAGGGAAATTCAAGAATTGAATAAAGGCTGCAAAAATAGGCTAAAAAAAAAAAAATAGTGCGAGTTTCTCAGGTTACTAAACCTTTACCAGCGCACCAGTTTACACTTGATTTGGACTGCGTATGGTCTAATGAAGGAAAGTCTGAATAAATGTAATAATGAACTGATAATTAACTGAATTATCGAAAATTAATCGGCCTACCTGCTTGCACTTTGTGCAGGCTGTGTATCCATCTACCGCATTGTCCTTCCAAACTAGGGATTTCACTCGAGCAGCACCTTATTTCCACGATAGTGTCGTAGCCTATTCCCTTATCATAACCATTCTTTTTTTTCTCCGGTTAGGCCTACATTAGTCATTTTCGTTTGAGATAAGCTATCCAGGGAAAGTAATCTGGGTAACGTGTCATATTCTCACTGGGGAGAGGGAAATAAACTCTGCGAGTGGACATATTAGAACGTTTTAGCACCACACGAGTAATGGACAGTTCCCAGGTCCACACCCACTCATGGATGAGTGGCTGGAGGCCTTATGTCTGCCTCAATGCTCATAGAATGGAATTCGCAACACAACAAGCTACTGGGTTTTTTCAAAGTCTTATCTTGATTTAAAATGTTTCCAACCCGCAATGTAATTGTTCTGAACCTAGAGCCGTCCCAAGGGTTGAAAGAATGTTGTCGTTCCACCAGTCAGCAGATTATTTTGCGGCTCACCAACAGGTAACCGTGGGTGTCCGACCCCATGCAGGACTCTACTAATGATTAGCCCAATAGGGTAAATGCAGATAGGCAACCCCATGCTTCAACCAATTTATTTATAGCCACTATGCTGCTAGTGGAACACGCATATAGCCTACCAGGCTATATTCATGGTCCAACATGTTAATAATTTGTCAAAATAATTTTACCAACTTCTGGAGGTGGGAATTTTATTTCCACCTTTTCAGACCCCAAAAACAGTTCAACCTGTCCTCTCTGCAACCTTTTCCCCCCACTGCTAAACATTTTTCCAGAGGATACACTGAGCTAATAATAGCTGAAATGAAAAGTAGACCGTCAGGGAGCACAGAAATTACCAAAAACGACTGATTGAGGAATATTATTTGTACATTTTGAAGGAAATATAATGGAAAAAATATGTTTTATCCTGAAAAACTCCCCAGTCCTTAACGATTACAAGCATACACATAATATGAAGCAGCCAACACTATACTTAAAATATGGAGAGTAGTGCTCAGTAATGTGTTGTGATGGATAAAAAAAACATAAAGCATAACATAAAGCTTTGTATTCAGGACAAAAGTAAATTGATTTGCCACATTTTTTTGCAGTATTACCTTAGTGCCCTGTTGCACACAGTGTCATGACATGACCATTTTTTTATCAAATAATTACCTATTATGTTTGTTCGTGGATTAAATTAATCATGTAACATTTAACTCATTAGGAATTTGGGGCACCACAGGAGAAGTTGTTTACCGAGTTACCGTCTCCCGAATTAACTCAAGAATATACAGTTGAAGTCAGAAGTTTACATACACTTAGGTTGGAGTCATTAAAACTGGGTTTTCAACCACTCCACAAATGTCTTGTTTAACAAACTATAGTTTTGGCAAGTCGGTTAGGACATCTACTTTGTGAATGACACAAGTCATTTTTCCAACAATTGTTTACAGACTGATTATTTCACATAATTCACTGTATCACATTTCCAGTGGGTCAGAAGTGTACATACACTAAATTGACTGTGCCTTTAAACAGCTTGGAAAATTCCAGAAAATGATGTCATGGCTTTAGAAGCTTCTGATAGGCTACATAATTTACATAATTTGAGTCAATTGGAGGTGTACCTGTGGATGTATTTCAAGGCCTACCTTCAAACCCAGTGCCTCTTTGCTTGACATCATGGGAAAATCTAAAGAAATCAGACCTCAGAAAAAAAATGTAGACCTCCACAAGTCTGGTTCATCCTTGGGAGCAATTTCCGAACGCCTGAAGGTGCCACGTTCATCTGTACAAACAATAGTACATTTCACATAAACACTATGGGACCACGCAGCCGTTATATCACTCAGGAAGAAGCCATGTTCTGTCTCCTAGAGATGAATGTACTTTGGTGCGAAAAGTGCAAATCAATCCCAAAACAACAGCAAAGGACCTTGTGAAGCTGCTGAAGGAAACAGGTACAAAAGTATCAATATCCACAGCAAAACAGTCAAATGTCCTCTGGTCTGATGAAACAAAAATAGAACTGTTTGGCTATAATGACCATTGTTATGTTTAGAGGGAAAAGGGGGAAGCTTGCAAGGTGAAGAACACCATCCCAACCGTGAAGCACAGGGGTGTCGGCATCATGTTGTCGGGATGCTTTGCTTCAGGAGGGACTGGTGCACTTTACAAAATAGATGGCATCATGAGGCGGGAAAATGACGTGGATATATTGAAGCAACATCTCAAGACAACAGTCAGGAAGTTAAAAACTTGGTCGCAAATGGGACTTCCAAATGGATAATGACCCCAAAGTTGCGGCAAAATGGCTTAAGGACAACAAAGTCAAGGTATTGGAGTGGCCATCACAAAGCCCTGACCCCAGTCCTATAGAAAATTTGTGGGCAGAACTGAAAAAGCGTGTGCGAGCAAGGAGGCCTACAAACCTGACTCAGTTACACCAGCTCTGTCAGGAGAAATGGGCCAAAATTCACCCAACTTATTGTGGGAAGCTTGTGGAAGGCTACCCGAAATACTAATTGAGTGTATGTAAACGTCTGACCCACTGGGAATGTGATGAAATAAATAAAATATTAAATAAATCACTCTCTCTGCTATTATTCTGACAATTCACATTCTTAAAATAAAGTGGTGATCCTAACTGACCTAAGACAGGTACTAAATGTCAGGAATTGTGAAAAACAGAGTTTAAATGTATTCGGCTAAGGTGTACATTTAAACTTCAACTGTATGTTTACCGATAACAGTCACTAATTGATAATTTCCTCATATCAGTATCATTCTGAACGTTGCAGACTTCTTAAATCTGCACAAACCCGAGTCTTTCTAATCATTCCGTACCACACAAATTGATTTGATGATTTATTTACTAACAAACTAAATGATAACACAAGATACACACACACGGTATAGGTTATTGATTAGAAACTTAACAAGGTTAGACAACAATATGACACTTGTTACACAAGATGGAGAGTTAAAGAGAGAGAGAAAGCAAGAGAGAAAGGGAGGCAACACTTGTATACACTCACAGTAACCCTAATACCTGCCCCGAATGCCGCTCTTTTGTGTAAGAAGTAATGCATGTATTTACTTGTTGAATGTCTTTGTCTGGTATCGCTGTTTGGCCCAGGCCTTCGTGGAAAGGGTTCCGCTTTGTGAGAAGGGTTTCAATTGGGCCTTCTTCTTCGGATGGCCTTCTCCTTCGTTCTCAGGTGTAAGTCTCTTATTGTTCACAATGTCACAATGTCCTTCTTATTAGTTGTCTGTTTACTTGCACTCATTCTGGAAGAGTGGCCTTCTGAGGACGGCTAATCAACCGTGTCGATGATCCCCAGACAGGTGATGAGAGCAGTGTAGGCGACGAGGATTTGAAGAGAATAACCGGATGGTCCTACATAAATTCACTTTCTTAGATACAGTACTTTAGAACAGCTACTGAACCGTAGCATTTATTGTTAGAGGTTCATTTGTCTTCAACCTCGTGTTGAGTTCCAGGGTTGTGACAAATGTAGACCTAGCTGCAGCTTGTGGTCCATTTAGTCTGGAATGTTAATTCTTAACTTTAATACCCTCTGTAATAAAGGGGGTGTTTTCGTCTTGCTTGACACGCTCTCTGGGCTCCCTGGAGCGTGGATAGTTACGAGGCAAAGTATCCTAATTACTATGAGGTCGTTAGAGAACAAAAAATCACAATCCTATCGTCACAAAAACGTTCTCTTCATCCTTGATATTTTCTACACCACGT
This sequence comes from Oncorhynchus tshawytscha, assembly GCF_018296145.1. NCBI lineage: Eukaryota > Metazoa > Chordata > Actinopteri > Salmoniformes > Salmonidae > Oncorhynchus > Oncorhynchus tshawytscha. The sequence goes on from NC_056436.1 coordinate 47,138,036, forward strand.
AAAGGATGTAAACCTGATATACACAGCGTAAAAGCTCAAGTTAGTGTTTTCGTTATAACGTCTTTATATCATTTTTAATGACATCATAAAATAGACGTTCATTTTCCATATTCCATCTCTCATCATTCCCAACATTTAGGTGATGAAATGTATTGTCCAGGGTTCATTATTTGATGTTGAAGTTTTGGGCGGCAAACTCTTCTGTAACAAAAAGACATTTCCATTCACCCATACTAAAGACCAGAAAGGAGTCATCTGCTGCATAACAATATTCGATTGACGTGAGGTGTCATAAAACCACCATATCAACCCCCCCCCCTCCCTCTGCGGGTGAGAGGGTTCTGTAGACGCTGATCCACTGTCCTGATCTTTGGAAATGCTCTCACAGAAGCGGCGCTCCTAGTGGCTGGGGACTTTAATGCAGGCAAGCTTAAATCAGTTTTACCAAATTCTTACCAGCATGTCACTGTGGCTTCTGTGCAACCAGGGAGAAAAAAATCGTCGGCCACCTTTACTCCACACAGAGATGCATAAAAAGCTCTCCCCCGCCCTCCATTTGGCAAATCTGACCATAATTCTATCCTCCTGATTCCTGCTTACAAAGGAAAAACTAAAGCAGGAAGTACCAGTGACTCGCTCAATATGGAAGTGGTAAGATGACGTGGATGCTACACTACAGGACTGTTTTGCAAGCACAGGCTGAAATATGTTCTGGGATTAATTTTTTATGTTTTAATTTTTTATTTTATTTAACCAGCCTTTATTTAACCAGGAATGGCTCATTGAGATTAAAATCTATTTTTCAAGAGCGCCCTGGCCAAGGTAGGCAGCACCAAGTCATTACAAAAAAATTACAGACAGACATGAAAAAACTACAAGTAATCTAGTAAAAACCATTGAATTCACAAGAGTATAAAACAGCAAATTAAAAGCATTGACACGTCAGGGAATCAGCCTCAAAATCCTTCATCAGTGATTTAAAAACACCAATCGGAAACAAGTTCTTCCAGTTTAAAAGTATTTTGTAAGGTGTTCCAAGACGATGGCGCAGAGTACATGAAAGCCCTTTTACCAAATTCAGTTCAGACATTTGGAACAGTTAGCAGGATAAAGTCCAGCGAATGAAGAAAGTACCCACCACATTTCTGAACAATAAAAATGCACAAATAAAAAGGTAGTAAACCCAAAATGGCTTTGTAAATAAAAGTATACCAGTGACTGAGCCTACGAGTGACTAGAGAAGGCCAGCCAACCCTGGTATACAAGGTGCAGTGGTGCGTAAGGGTTTTGCAGTTTAAAATAAATCTCAAAGTGCCATAGTAAATAGTGTCAATTCTCAAACACTGAGCGGAAGCATTCATATATAAAATATCCCCATCCAATGGCATTGAGGAATACGCCACCTCAGTCATCGGCTTCATCAATAAGTGCATCCCCACAGTGACTGTACCTGCATATCCCGACCAGAAGCCATGGATTACAGGCAACAACCGCATCGAGCTAAAGGCTAGAGCTGCCGCTTTCAAGGAGTGGGAGACTGATCCGGACGCTTATAAGAAATCCCGCTATCCCCTCAGACGAACCATCAAACAAGCAAAGCGTCAATACAGGATTAAGATTGAATACTGCTACACCGGCTCTGACGCTCGTCGGATATGGCAGGGCTTGAAAACTATTAAGGACTACAAAGAGAATCTCAGACGTGAACTGCCCAGTGACGCGAGCCTACCAGACGAGCTAAATGCCTTTTATGCTCGCTTCGAGGCAAGCAACACTGAAGCATGCACGAGAGCACCAGCTGTTCTGGATGACTGTGTGATAATGCTCTCCGTAGCCGATGTGAACAAAACCTTTAAACAGGTCAACATTCACAAAGCTGCTGGGCCAGACGGATTACCAGGACGTGTACTCAAAGCATGCGTGGACCAACTGTCAAGTGTCTTCACTGACATTTTCAACATCTCCCTGACCGAGTCTGTAATACCTGCATGTTTCAAGCAGGCCACCATAGTCCCTATGCCCAAGGAAGCGAAGCTAACCTGCCTAAATGATTACCGCCTGTGATACTCATGTCGGTAGCCATGAAGTGCTTTGAAAGGCTGGTCATGGCTCACATCAACAGCATCCTCCCAGACACCCTAGACCCACTCCAATTTGCGTACCGCCCCAACAGATCCACAGATGACACAAGCTCAATCGCACTCCACACTGCCCGTTCTCACCTGGATAAAAGGAACACCTATTTGAGAATGCTGTTCATTGACTACAGCTCAGCGTTCAACAACATAGTGCCCACGAAGCTCATCACTAAGCTAAGGACTCAGGGACAAAACACCTCCCTCTGCAACTGGATCCTTGACTTCCTGACGAGCTGCCCCCAAGCTGATCCAGCTGATCCTTAACACTGGGGCCCCTCAGGGTGTGTACTTAGCCCCCTCCTGTACTCCCTGTTCACCCATGACTGTGTGGCCAAACACAACTCCAACACCATCATTAGGTTTGCTGACGACACAAAAGTGTCGACAATGATGAGGCGGCCTATAGGGAGGAGGTCAGAGAACTGGCAGCGTGGTGCCAGGACAACAGCCTCTCCCTCAATGTGAGCAACACAAAGGAGCTGATCATGGCCATTAACATCGACGGGGCTGTGGTGTCCACATCAACAACTAACTATAATGGTCCAATAGATACCAAGACAGTCATGAAGAGGGCACACCAAAACATTTTCCCCATCAGGAGACTGAAAAGATTTGGCATGGGTCCCCAGATCCTCAAAAGGTTCTACAGCTGCACCTGACCAGTTGCATCAGTAGGGCATCCTGACCAGTTGCATCACCGCCTGGTATAACCACTGCTAGACATCTGACCGTAAGGTGCTACAGAGGGTAGTACAAACGGCCCAGTACATCACTGGGGCCAAGCTTCCTGCCATCCAGGATCTATATACAGTGGCTTGCAAAAGTATTCACCCCCATTTGTCCTATTTTGTTGCCTTACAACCTGAAATTAAAATTGATTTTTTTTGGGGGGGGGGTTGTATCATTTGATTTACACAACATGCCACTTTGAAGATGCAAAATATTTTTTCGTGTGAAACAAAAAAGAAATAAGACAAAAAAAATCTTGAGGGTACATAACTATTCAATCCCCACCCCCCTCTATGTCAATACTTTGTAGAGCCACCTTTTGCAGAAATTACAGCTACAAGTCTCTTGGGGTATGTATCTATAAGCTTGGCACATCCAGCCATGGATTTTTGCCCATTCTTCAAAACTGCTCCAGCTCCTTCAAGTTGGATGGGTTCCGCAGGTGTACAGTAAGTAAAAGTCACACCACAGATTCTCAATTGGATTGAGGTCTGGGCTTTGACTAGACCATTCCAAGACATTTAAATGTTTCCCCTTAAACCACCTGAGTGTTACTTTAGCAGAATGCTTAGGGTCATTGTCCTGCTGGAAGGTGAACCTCTGTCCCAGTCTCAAATCTCTGAAAGACTGAAACAGGTTTCCTTCAATAATTTCCCTGTATTTAGCTCCATCTATCATTCCTTCAATTCTGACCAGTTTCCCAGTCCCTGCCGATGACAAACATCCCCACAGATTGATGCTGCCACCACCATACTTTACTATGGGGAGAGTGTTCTTGGGGTGATGAGAGGTGGAGGTTTGTGCCAGACATAGCGTTTTCCTTGATGGCCAAAAAGGTAAATTATAGCCAGAGTACCTTCTACCATATGTTTGGGGAGTCTCCCACATGCCTTTTGGCGAACACCAAACGTGTTTGCTTATTTATTAGCGTCCCACCTGGCCAACATCCAGTGAGATTGCAGAGTGCCAAATTCAAATACAGAAATACTCATTATAAAAATTCAGAAAAGATACAACTATTAAACATAGGTTTAAAGATTTAACTTCTTGTGAATCCAACCACGTTGTCAGATTTAAAAAAAAATGCTTTACTGCGAAAGCATACCTTACAATTATTTGAGAACATAGCCCAGCAGACAAATCATCAAACAGTAACCAGCCAAGTAGAAGAGTTACACATGTCAGAAATAGAGATAGAATTAAGCCCTTACCTTTGATGATCTTCATATGTTTGCACTCAGAAGACATTAATTTATTCAATAAATGTTTCTTTTGTTCGATAAAGTCTCTCTTTATATCCGAAAACCTCCGTTTTGTTTGTGCATTTTCTTCAGTAATCCACAGGCTCAAACACAGTCACAATAGGCAGACAAAAAAATCCAAATTGTATCCATAAAGTTCATAGAAACATGTTAAACAATTATTATATAAAATGTTCAGGTTATTTGTAGCCTAAATGATCTATAATATTTCAACCGGACAATAACGTCGTCAATATAAACAAGGCACTCTCTCTGGTCGCGCGCATGAAAAAGCTCTGTGACACGGCAGGGTCCACTCATTCAGACTGCTCTTACACTCTCATTTTTCCGAATACAAGCCTGAAACAATTTCTAAAAACTGACTTCTGGTGGAGGCGTAGGAACTGCAATTTGAGTCCGAAGTCAATGGATACTGTAATGGCATTGAATAGAAAATGAATGGATTTCGCACCATACTTCCTGAATGGATTTTTCTGAGGTTTTCGCCTGCCAAATCAGTTCGGTTATACTCATCAGACATTATTTGAACAGTTTTGGAAAGTTTAGAGTGTTTTCTATCCAAATCTACTAATTATATGCATATCATATCTTCTGGGCCCGAGTAGAAGGCAGTTTAATTTGGGCATGCTTTTCATCCAAAATTCCAAATGCTGAAGATACCCTAGAGAAGTTAAGCAATGGCTTTTTTTCTGGACACTCTTCTGTAAAGCCCATCTCTGTGGAGAGTACGGCTTAAAATGGTCCTATGGACAGATACTCCAATCTCCACTGTGGGGCTTTGCATCTTTGGTCTCTGTTTTGCTTCTCTGATTAATGCCCTCCTTGCCTGGTCTGTGAGTTTTGGTGGACAGCCCTCTCTTGGCAGGTTTGTTGTGGTGCCATATTCTTTCTATTTTTTATAATGGATTTAATGGTGCTCCGCGGAATGTTCAAAGTTTCTGATATTTTTTTATATCCCAACCGTGATCTGTACTTCTCCACAACTTTGTCCCAGACCTGTTTGGAGAGCTCCTTGGTCTTCATGGTGCCGCTTGCTTGGTTGTGCCCCTTAGTGGTGTTGCAGACTCTTTCAGAACAGGTATATATATACTGAGATCATGTGACAGATCATGTGAAACTTAGATTGCACACAGATGGACTTTATTTAACTAATTATGTGACTTTTGAAGGTAATTGGTTGCACCAGATCTTATTTAGGGGCTTCATAGCAAAGGGGGTGAATACATATGCACGCACAACTTTAAAAAATAAAATACAAATATTTATTTTGACTTCTTATGGCTAGCGGAACCCCTCGACAACATTCCCCTGAAAAGGCAGCGTGCGAAATTCAAAAATATATTTTTTTAATATGTAATATGTTGTGCGAAAGCACAACATATGATTATGTTAGGTCAGAGCCTAGTCACAAAAACACACACAGCCATTATCCAGCCAAAGAGAGGAGTCACAAAAAGCAGAAATAGAGATAAAATTAATCAGTAACCTTTGAGGATCTTCATCAGATGACACTCATAGGACTTCATGTTACACAATACATGTATGTTTTGTGCATATTTATATTAAAAAATCTCAGTTTACATTGGCGTGTTATGTTCAGTAATTTTTTGCTTCCAAAACATCCGGTGATTTTGCAGAGAGCCACATCAATTTACAGAAATAGTCATCATAAACTTTAATATCAGATACAAGTGTTATGCACAGAATTAGAGATATACTTCTCCTTAATGCAACCGCTGTGTCGGATTTAAAAAAAACTTTACAGAAGAAGCAAACCATGCAATAATCTGAGTACGGCGCTCAGACAACAAATCAAGCCATACAGATATCCGCGATGTTGGAGAACAGAAGTCAGAAATAGTGTTATAAATATTCACTTACCTTTGATGATCTTCATCAGAATGCACTCCCAGGAATCCCAGTTCCACAAAAAATGTTTTTGATTTGTTAACCCTAAAGTCCAACATTTATGTCCAAATACCTCCTTTTGTTAGCGCTTTCAGTTCACATATCCAAACTCACGATGCGCGGGCAGGTCCAGGCGAAAGTTCAGATGAAAAGTCATATTACAGTTCGTAGAAACATGTCAAACGGTGTATAGAATCAATCTTTAGGATGTTTTTTTCATAAATCTTTAATAATGTTCCAACCGGAGAATTCCTTTGTCTTCAGAAATGCAATGGAATGCAAGCTAACTCTCACGTGAACGAGCGTGACCAGCTCGTGGCACTCTGACAGACCACTGACTCATTCAGCTCCCATTCCCCCCTCCTTTACAGTAGAAGCATAAAGACTGTTGACATCTAGTGGAAGCCTTAGGAAGTGCAATTTGACCCCATAGACACTGTATATTCGATAGGCAAATAGTTAAAAAACTACAAACATCAGATTTCCCACTTCCTGGTTGGATTTTTCTCAGGTTTTCGCCTGCCATATGAGTTCTGTTATACTCAGGCATCATTCAAACAGTTTTAGAAACTTCAGAGTGTTTTCTATCCAAATCTACCAATAATATGCATATATTAGCAACTGGGACTGAGTAGCAGGCAGTTTACTCTGGGCACGCTTTTCATCCAAACGTGAAAATGCTGCCCCCTATCCCAAACAGGTTTTAAACAAGTAATATTTTACATTTCACTTCACCAATTTGGACTATTTTGTGTATGTCCGTTACATGAAATCCAAATAAAAATCTATTTAAATTACCTGCAGTAAAAATGCCAAGGGGGATGAATACTTTTGCAAGGCACTCTAATAGGCGTTGTCAGAGCAATGACCATAAAATTGTTGACTCCAATCACCCAAGTTTTCTCTTCTACCGCACGGCAAGCGGCACCGGAGTGCCGAGTCTAGGACCAAAAGGCTCCTCAACAGCTTCTACCCCCAAGCCATTAGACTGCTGAACAATTCATAAAAATCGCCACCAGACAATTTATATTGACCCCCCCCCCTCTTGTATAGTGTTGCTACTTGCTGTTTCTTTGTTATAAAAAAATTAAAATTTGACCTTTATTTCACTAGGCAGGTCAGTTAAGAACAAATTCTTATTTTCAATGACGGCCTAGGAACAGTGGGTTAACTGCCTTGTTCAGGGGCAGAACAACAGATTTTTACCTTGTCAGCTCCGGGATTCAATCTTGCAACCTTTCGGTTACTTGTCCAACACTCTAACCACTAAGCTACCTGCCGCCCTACCTATGCATAATCACTTCGCCACCACCTACATGTACAGATTGCCTGTACCGGTGCACACTGACTCGGTACCGGTGCCCCCTGTATATTGCCTCATTATTGTTATTCTTATTGTGTAACTTTTTATTATTACTTTTTATTTTAGCCTACTTGGTAAATATTTTCTTCTTCTTGAACTGCACTGTTGGTTAAGGGCTTGTAAGTAAGCATTTCACGGTAAAGTCTACACTTGTTGTATTTGGCGCATGTGGCAAATAAAGTTTGATGACAACAGGATGCATGTTTTGAAATATTTTTTATTCTGTACTGGCTTCTTTCTTTTCACTCTGTCAATTAGGTTAGTATTGTGGAGTAACTACAATGTTGTTTATCCATTTTCTCCTATTACAGCCATTAAACTCTATCTGTTTAAAGTCAACATTGGCTTCATGGTGAAATCCATGGGCTGTTTCCCTCCTCTCCGGCAACTGAGTTAGGAAGGACGCCTGTATCTTTGTAGTGACTGGGTGTATTTATACACCATCCAAAGTGTTATTTTATTTTTTACCCATCTACCAATCGGTGCCCTTCTTTGCAAGGCATTGGAATACCTCCCTGTTTTTTTGGGTTGAATCTGTTTGAAATTCACTGCTCGCTTGAGCGACCTTGGGTTACAGAGATGAGGTAGTCATTCAAAAATTATGTTAAACACTATTGCACACAGAGTGAGTCCAGGCAACTTATTATGTGACCTGTTAAGCAAAAGTTTACTCCCAAACTTATTTAGGCTTGCCATAACAAAGTGGTTTAATGCTTATTGACTGTAGACATTTCAGCTTTTCATTTTTAATCAAGAACCTAATTCCAACTTTGACATTATGGTTTATTGTGTGTAGTAGGCCAGTGACAAAAAAAATCTACATTTAATCCATTTTAAAGTCAGGCTATAATACAACAAAATGTAGAAAAAGATAAGCTCCTTGCTCAAGGGAACATCGGCGGAAGGTGGCACCGGAGATATTGGTGCCAGAAACCCTCTGGTTGCCCCCCCACCCCTTCATGTCTTTTAGTTTCTGCTTGTTAATCGTTGTGATCTCTGCCAGTTGCCAATATGATGGTCTCCCTCGTTATTATGCAGATATATGCAAACGTTATCATCAGCCTACCAGATTCGGATTCCCACCTCGTTTCATGTGTGACTTTGCTTATTATAAGAAAACACAGATAACAATCGTTGTCAGGAGGCTGTCGCTGTGGATAAGGGCACAGGATGTGCTGAGGGGACAGGTGTTGTAAAACCACTTCATATTTACAGCATTAGCTCACACCTGCTAAGGATCCTTGTAACCCAAGAACACAGGAGGAGCCCACCTAGTCTGTTTCTTTAAAAGCTAATCGATGTTAATGGTTAAGTGTCCTATTGATACATAGTGCAGAGTGTGAATGGCTTGGTGCTTCTACATTCATGCAGTATAGAGTGGGAATATGCTGGTGCTTCTCTCCTGTCAGCAGCCCTGTGCTGAGCTGCTGGAGTCAATGTCACGTTGTGGAGGGGGAATCGGCTGGCTACCCCAGACAGCAACTTGATGAGGCTCCCTGATTAAATACACACCTCACCCAAAACCTCCCTGCTGCTAGCTCTCTCACACGCAGACACACACACGCACGCACACACACGCACACACACACGCACACACACACACACACACACACATGTATGCGCACACACACACACACATGCACACACACACACACACATTAACCAGAGCAGGTGGATGACTCAGAGGTCTCTGTGTCTTAGAAGTCTGTATCTCTTGGTTCAAACACACCCTATGCCTGATTCAAAGAAGCCAGCATGAGTCTCTATGCTCATCTCTATGCTCATTCTAGGCCTCTCTTACACAATCACTCTCAGGTCTTATCTCTCCAGCTCAGCTACACAAACACACCCTCTCATTACATCACACATGTCCCCTCAGACAGCATTGGAGAATGAAGACTCTCCTTTCAAAGCCCAAAGGAACAGGGGCTGAGTAGTTTTCATCAGTGTCTCATCCTGTCTGTTCAATATAGGACAGGTTAGGATTTCATGAGTAGTTCTCATCACACTGTCTCTCCTGTTTGTTCAAAATAGGACAGGTAAGGATTTCATGAGTAGTTCTCATCACACTGTCTCTCCTGACTTAAATATAGGACAGTTTAGGATTTCATGAGAATTTCTCATCACACTGTCTCTCCTGTCTGTTCATTATAGGACAGGTTAGGATTTCAAAGCCTCTCCTGTAGAGTTGCAGTATGTCCTCAGATCATCAATAGACATTTGAAGGCTGTTTATACAGTATAATGTTATGATACTGCAGTTGTGATGTTCTATGTCTCTTGTGCATGTGTGTGTGTGTGTGTGTGTGTAGGCCCTGTGTCCCAGGCGGAGGCTCTAAAGGAGGAGAATGACTCTCTGCGCTGTCAGCTGGATGCCTACAGAAACGAGGTGGAGCTGCTGAAGCAGGAGCAGGGCAAGAACCAAGAACACACACCTCCACAACACAGTGAAGAGGACACCTGCAGGCAGCAACAACTAACCTTTCTACAACAGGCACTACAGGGCATGCAGAAGGTATACTTCAACCACACCCACTATAGCTTAACTTTTTGCAGCAAGTCCTGCAGATTCTAGCTGGTGAGAGTCATAATCCCTTGGTTTTTCTTTCTGGGCTGACAAGTGGTTTTGATGAAAAGTCACTTTTAATGGAGGTGGATAGAGAACTGCCCTCTCAATCACACACACACAGGCGCGTGCACACCTACACACAGCACTAATAAAGAGATGAGAGAGTGGTAGGGAGAGATGCAAGCTGAAAATAAGAGCAGCAGAGAGAGGGATGCACTCAGAGTTAGATGGATGGTTAGAGAGAAAAAGAAAGAACAATAGAAAGACTTCAGAGGGAGAGAGTCATTCTAGAATCTGATCACTCTGCTGTCCTCGACGCTCTACAGAAACCAATACCAACCAGCTCGAAGGGTTTTCTATTAAAATCTCCCTCTCAGCGAAAACAACCATCATACTATTGGTAAGGTAAACAACCCTCTGAGGCAGGAAATCTGTTGCTCCCATCACCTGCTGGGTCATCAAATATCCTCAAGTTGTCAGCGGTCATAGTTAATAGAAATATATTTTTTTCAATGTTGGTTTTGAGCATAAATAATGTGTCGTCCTCCTGCTCATTTGAATAGACAGATGGTAATTACATTTCTAACACGCAAGTTTGAACATTTCCATGGAAAGATTAAATGAATTAAATGGATTAAAATGAGGAGGAAGAGACCAATTGGATGCTTCTTATTGCTCCATGCTAAATTACGTTATCATGCAGGCTCTGGCAAATTACCATCAAATATTATCAGCAGGTGACTTGAGTGTGCCCAGGTTCTATGAATTTCTTCCACTTGTGAGTCATGTTATACTTCCGTATTTCAGCCTAAACCCAACTGAGACTGTGATGGATAAGCTGAAATGGATGAAATGGAAATGTAGAAAGGACTTTTCAGCTCCTACGTGGTTCTAACTTGCAGCACCAGAGAGACTAGATAGATAAGCTATGAGCTAAAAGTTCCTACTCAATAGCAAACCCTGAAAATAAGCGCTAACTTGGTTTCCTCTCAAAAGCTGTTGCAAAAAAGGTTAATAACCAGCATGCGGCATATGCCTGTTGTAAGCAGGCATCTGTGGCTAACTGTGCCTCCTCTGTCTTAAGGGTTAGTTAACATTTGTGTCTTTAAAGATTAGTTAGCATCTGTAGCTAACTGTGCCTTCTCTCTGTAGCAGACCCTTAGTTAGCATCTGTGGCTAGCTGTGCCACCTCTGTAGCAGAAAAGTACGGGTTAAATAGTATATGTGGCTAACTGTATCTCCTCTCTGTTTGCAGCAACTGCTGAAGATGTGTGAAGAAATGAAACAGCGGGAGGCAGAGATGGAGAAGACTGTGGAGGACAAACATCAGCTGGAGAGCCAAGTAAAGAGCCTCAAGGAAGGACTGCAGAGCCTGAAAACACTGACAACACACACACCACAGGTCAGTAACACACACACACACAACACATGCACACTTTACAGCTTGTTTGAAAAACTCCTGGGGTTTGAAATGTAATTACAATATCGGATTTGTGCTGTAATTGTAATGAAATTAGTTCAAAATGAGTTTCAATACATGAGAAATATTTCTGAAATAATTGGTCTGCTACTGGAACCCAGGCTGTGGTAGACTTGAATTACAGTGTATTTAATTTAATTCCAAATGGTATTGCATTTCTTCAATATCCCAGTGTCAGCTGATCTACCCTTAATAATATATATATATATATATATATATATATATATATATATATATATGGGGTAGATCAGCTGACACTGGGATATTGAAGAAATGCAATTACATATATTCTAGTGTCCCCACTAGACATTGATTTCAAATAGTTAATTTGGAATCCCATAGAGAGAGGGTCAAATAGAATGCCATATACAGTAGTGAGAGAGAGACGGGTCATTTAGAATGGATAGAAAGAAGAGGGACAGGTCATTTAGTGTTATAAACCGTGTAATTTGGGTCCTGGATGCAGATTGGCTAAAACGGTATTTCAGTCATGTGTACTGTATATCAGACAATATACTACGAGTATGACACAAAAATACAATTCTATTTATGTTGGTAACCAGCTTATAATAGCAATAAGGCACTTCTGGGGTTTGTGGTATATGGCCAATGCACACGGCTAATGGCTGTATCCAGGCACTCTGCTTTGGGACTTGCCAAAGAACAGCACTTAGACGTGGTATATTGGCCAATATACCACATCCCCTCGTGCCTTATTGCTTAAGTATGCCATATATATAGAGAGACGGGTCAATCCTCTTTACATCAAACTGGCCTATTCAAACTAACTACTAGTTTCACCACCACTTTATCAGAGGAGGATGAGCTGGCCAATCAGCGGTGTACTTGCATGCATATTTGTAATGTCCGGTACATGCCCGCACCATTACAACACAGAAAGCTGCTTTTTAACATACTTAATTACCATTTTTTTGGGAAGGAAAACCATTTCACTCATATTGTAATTAAATATAGGTTAATTTTCATAGAAATATGGAAACACTGGACAGTTACTTTAACATTAGCCATGTATCACCACTGCTTTTTAAAGCACAGCACCGCACCTCCAACTACTCCTAGCTGACTAACTTCTTTACACTAAACCAGCCTGTGTAAACTGAAACCGCATTTTACATTCACCATGTGTCAACACCACTGTTTATGGCACTGTTCCAACACGCAGACTAAAACATCTTCATACTAGCCATATTCTGTATCTAGATAGTAGGGATGTAACCATTCACAGACAGGCATCAGTCCCTGATTCAAATACCGATCCAAATGTAACATGCAACATGCGTCAGACTGCATGTTACGTTTGTTAAAGTAACTGTCCAGTGTTTCCAGATCCAATTTTTTTCTCATATTATACTTTCTACCTTCCAAAAATACCTAATCTTTTGTGACAAATGATGCATCCTCTCTTTCAGGGTCAAACTGCATTTAACTGTGGTGACAGTCATTGATCTCTTAGTCGTGGCCAAAAGTTTTGAGAATGATACAAATATTAATTTCAAAGTCTGCTGCCTCAGTTTGTATGATGGCAATTTGCATATAATCCAGAATGTTATGAAGAGTGAACAAATGAATTGCAAAGTCCCTCTTTGCCATGCAAAATGAACTGAATCCCAAAAAACATTTCCACTGCATATCAGCCCTGCCACAGAAGGACCAGCTGACATCATGTCAGTGATTCTCTCGTTAACACAGGTGTGAGTGTTGACGAGGACAAGGCTGGAGATCACTCTGTCATGCTGATTGAGTTTGAATAACAGACTGGAAGCTTCAAAAGGAGGGTGGTGCTTGGAATCATTGTTCTTCCTCTGTCAACCATGGTTACCTGCAAGGGAACACGTGCCGTCGTCATTATTTTGCACAAAAAGGGCTTCACAGGCAAGGATATTGCTGTCATTAAGATTGCACCTAAATCAACCATTTATCGGATCATCAAGAACTTCAAGGAGAGCGGTTCAATTGTTGTGAAGAAGGCCTCAGGGTGCCCAAGAAAGTCCAGCAAGTGCCAGCACCGTCTCCTAAAGTTAATTCAGCTGTGAGGATCGGGGCACCACCAGTACAGAGCTTGCTCAGGAATGGCAGCAGGCACAGTGAGGTGAAGACTTATGGAGGATGGCCTGGTGTCAAGAAGGACAGCAAAGAAGCCACTTCTTTCCAGGAAAACATCAGGGACAGACTGATATACTGCAAAATACCTTTTGGGATGGACTGCTGAGGACTGGGGTAAAGTCATTTTCTCTGATGAATCCCCTTTCTGATTGTTTGGGGCATGCGGAAAAAAGCTTGTCCGGAAAAGACAAGGTGAGCACTACCATCAGTCCTGTGTCATGCCAACAGTAAAGCATCCTGAGACCATTCATGTTTGGGGTTGCTTCTCAGCCAGGGGTGTGGGCTCACTCAGAATTTTGTCTAAGAACACAGCCATGAATAAAGAATGGTACCAACACATCCTCTGAAAGCAACTTCTCCCAACCATCCAGGAACAGTTTGGTGATGAACAATGCCTTTTCCAACATGATGGAGCACCTTGCCATGAGGCAAAAGTGATAACTAAGTGATAACTAAGTGGTATTTGTGTCATTCTCAAAACTTTTGGCCATGACTGTAAGTCAATTTGCATGCCGAACAACCACACTATAAGTAGCCTAGTCAAACCGCTGACCAACGCAAGTTAGGTTCCTGATCTTGCACATCTACGCAGCACCTTCAGCATTTAAATAGTAATTTGGCTTGCGTGATATTAGGCTTTGTCATTGAACTAATAATCTATGTAGTTTGATTTTTATTTAGAAAAATGGAAAGTGTTTATGCAACAAATGTTAGTGCATCACGTCGAAACGAATCGCATCGAATCGTTTTCTAATTAAACCGAGTCATTTAAAACTAAAACATATCGCTCCTGGATTGTATTGGAGCCCTTGACTAGAGATGGGTATCTTTAAGATTTTAATGGTATTACTACTCTTACTGATACTGCTTATCGATCTGGTACTTTATCAGTTCTTTTTTTTTTAACGAAAAAAACGAAAGACATTAAGGACAGAATTAACTTGCTTTATTTTCTGAAATGTTAAATAAAAAAATGAACTATTATTTTACAGCAAAAGAAACAGCAATGTTTTGAACAAATCACTATTATAGGCTCTAATGTTGTGATGATGAAAATGTAAAACATTAAAAACTATTTTCCTGCTAAAGAAAATACAGTGGTATAGAGCAACACGGGTGGGGCACGCAGGTAGCCTGCAAAAGGACTAACGGTTCTTATCAGTTCTTCTGGAGAAAGATCAATATACAGTATTTGCCTTCTCTGGCAGAAGTCAGGACCTCTCCTGGCTTATTGTGTTCCCTGCAGTCGAAAATACCCTCTCGCTGGGGGTGGAGGAGACTTGAGCACAGAGGTAGCTTGTTACAATGTTTGTGAGGAGGGGCAGAATATCTCACTTCTCCCACCACCACATCACAGGATCTTCAGCAATGGGGATGGGAGGCAGGCCTTTGTAGAGCTCGACCTCTAGGTCAACACAATCGCTGAGGGTGAGGGACGAGGTGTTCTGTTGGATCGTCAACCTCAACTCCCTGTCCTCCTCTGAGAACAGCTCCTCCAAGGCACCCCTTGTTTTGTACAATGGAGGGACTGCCTCCTCCATTTCCTTCTCCTTCAGACTCCTCCTGTTGCTGGTGCTCTGTGTCTGTCTTCTCCGGCTCCTTTGACAGCCGTGGTGTTGCTCCTGTCACATTGACCTCAACAGTTGCCTTCCTCAGCCTGTCTCAGGTAGCGTCACTCACCGGCCTCCCTTTAAATCTGTGGTCCATTGCTATGGCCTCATGCAGGAAGGCATGAATGTCCTTATCCTGATAGCGCTCGGAGAGATTTTCCCACACCTTCTCTTTGATGGTTGCCACAAACGTTGTATCTTCATGCTCCACAGTTTAGTGCTCTTCCAGTTGTTGGAGGATGGGTATGATCTGTCCACAGGTGGCATTATTTTCACATGACACATACATTGTGGATGTATAGAGGATTCTCATGAGCTGGACGTACTCCTCAGCCTTATGGAAGTCCTCGTCCTTCAGACGGTGAAGGTTGTCTTTGGTCAATCTTTTCGCAGCCGTGGGTCTGCTTGGATCGCTGGATTCCATCTTGTCTTGACATCAAGTATGAGTGAGTGTTGCGGAAGGCCTGAAACAACAAGAAAAAACAACATACATTTAATTACAGCACACCTGAATATTTAATTAAATTGTTAAATGAGGGAATTTCAAAATAATACTATAACTGGGTGAACTGGCTTCTTACTAAGTAAGGCGCTGCTCCTTTTCCTTCAAGATTGTTTTGGACATTGAGGATCTCTTGAACCACACGACCACTGCTCTGATTTGGGCTGCCCATTTATCAATGGAAGTAATTTTGTAGATTTTCTGCGATGCCAGATTCAATGTGTGCACAAAGCATCCTATTTTTAGGATGTGTAGCCTCTTGATGGCAACATCCATATAGCCAGCATTATCAACAGTCACAGCTACAATCTTCCTTGCCTCTATCTCAAACTCTTCCAGAATGTCTGAGATCTTCTCTGCCACTACTTCGCCTGTTTGCGATTTGTATACTGCCCTGGTGTGGAGGACCTTCTGTTTTACACTGCCCTGGCTTGTGTAGGGCACTGTAACAGTGAGATAGTGGTCCTGACAGAGGCTGGTCCACCCATCTGATGTGATGGCCAGCTTTGGCATGTCCTTCAGCTCAGTGATCACATTGGCATTTTCTACACCATACCAGGTAGGAATTAATGTATCACTGAAGTAGCTCCTGGAGGGAGGGGTATATTTGGGGTTTAGTGCCTTGCTCATCTCCCTACAGTAAAAAAAAATATTGTTTTCATGTGTTGAATTGTTGTGTTTTCATCTCTCTTCTGGATTGGGAATAGCAAAAATGCATCATAGACAAATGGCTTAATCTTATTGCAAATTAGAAATGGTTGGTGAGATAAAATGTGCAAGATAATGTTTATGTAGCAACAATAAATAGGAAATGTATTTTCTTAATTTCTCCAGTATCGAAAGCAGAACTGATAACGTTGGAGCTTATCGATACTACGGTCTTTCATAATTTAGCCCCAGGGCCCGTTTAATACCGGGTTTTGGTACCCATCGCTACCCTTGACAGTACCAGTCAAAAGTTTGGACACACCTACTCATTCAAGGGTTTTTCTTTATTTTTACAATTTTTTACATTGTAGAATAATAGTGAAGACATCAAAACTATGAAATAATATTTGAAAACATGTAGTGGAATGGTGCAAAGCTTGCCACCATTAGACTCTGGGCAGTGGAAACGCGTTCTCTGGAGGGATGAATCACATTTCACCATCTGGCAGTCCGACGGACAAATCTGAGTTTGGTGGAAGCCAGGAGAACGCTACCTGCCCAAATGCATAGTGCCAAATGTGAAGTTTGGTGGAGGAGGAATAATGGTCTGGGGTTGTTTTAGTGCCAGTGAAGGGAATTCTTAACGCTACAGCATACAATGACATTCTAGCTGATTCTGTCCTTTCCTGTTTCAGCATGACAATGCCACCATGCACAAAGCGAGGTCCATACAGAAATGTTTTGTCGATATCAGTGTGGAAGAGCTTGACTGGCCTGCACAGAGCCCTGACATCAACCCGATCGAACACCTTTGGGATGAATTGGAACGCCGACTGCGAGCCAGGCCTAATCGCCCAACATCAGTGGAAAGCCTTCCCAGAAGAGTGGAGGCTGTTATAGCAGCATAGTGGAGACCAACTCCATATTAATGCCCATGATTTTGGAAATAGATGTTTGAGGAGCAGGTGTCCACATATTTTTGGTCATGTATTATACCTTACTTAGATTAGATTACCACTAGGCGCTGAAATGTGTCCCCAAGCAGTGATCCATGGGAAATATGGCCATTATAGCATGCGTACGTACAGAGATGAATCATTGGAAGGAAGATAAATCAATTTGCAGAGGGTGTTGCTCTCTAGATTTGTGGTCAGTGTGAGTGTTTGTGTGTGTGTACACTCATGTCTGCTTACATAAGAATCTGGCATGTTAGACAGTGTTGGCTCTTCTCATTTTTATAATTGACTCTAGCTGGAGATTTCCCTACAAGATGACAGAGGGAGCAAGGAGAGGGCTAATCAAGTCAATGTAAGTGGAAAAGGGCTGTGACACTCGCTCTACTTTTTCTCTTTCTCTTTCCCTCTCTCTCCCTCTTCCTCTATTCCCCTCTCTCTTTTTGTCTGTATCCTCCCTATTTCTCCTCTCCTCTCTCTTCTCTTCCAGTGACATGACAAATCATTACAGGCCAATCCAATGCTGAAGGACTTTATTTGTTGCCAGATAAATCAACCCTACACAACTGGGTTAGGAAGTCAAGGGCTTGTCCAATCACACACACATAATAGCATAGTGAGGAGTATTAGCCCACCACGACTGGGTCAGACAGGGCAGCGCCCACACACACAAACACATCAGTCATACAGACACAAACACCCTTCCGTCCCTCCCTCCCTCTGCCAGCCTGTCAGAAACCCAGAGTAACCAACAGCTTGATCATTAGTATCGCTAAGACTCTCAGCTCTGTCTCGCTCTCTCTCTCTCTCTCTCTCTCTCCCTCTCTCTCTGTTTCCTCCCTCTGTTAGAACTATTGCCATCGGCTCCCTCTGTATTTTCTCCCCTCTCTCTGCCTCCTTTGTCTCTCCCCCTGTGTGTGTGTGTGTGTGTGCGTGCATGTGTGTGTTTACATAAGAATCTGACATGTTAGACGGTGACGGCTTTTCTAATTTTCATAATTGACTCTAGCTGGAGATGTCCCTGCAAGAGGACAGAACGAGCGAGGAGAGCGCTAATCAAGTCAATGTAAGTAGAAAAGGGCTGTAAATCTCTCTCTGTTCCTCTTTTTCTCTATTCCACTATATTTCTCTTTCTATCCTCGCTCTTTCTCCTCTTTTCTCCTCTCCTCTCCTTAGATCATTACATGACAGATCATTACAGGTGAATCTTATGCAGGAGGACTTTATTTGTTGCAGGATAAATCACCCAACACAACTGGTTTAGGAAATCAAGGTCCTGTCCCATAATATAGTGGTTCCCAAACAGTGTGCCTTGAGGAACTCTCAGGTGTGCCATGAAACCTTTCCTTTAGATAATTTAAATATTTTTACATTTACGTATAAATGTGACCTCTGAAATGCACATGGAATTTGGACGTGCGAGCACTAGTACCGATCAGATAATACATTAAATGGCACATGGTTACATCTGTATCGTTGGTTCAAGTACAGTACATTGCAGGCTGTTCTTACATTTGCATCATTTGATGGGTGCGCATCACAAGCATTAATTTGGTTAATTACGCTGTCTGTTATAATTTATCACAGGCAAATTTAATTCGGCTAAGCGAGAGTACACGCATGGTGCCCAAATTTATGACATATGTCGCGCAGCGAGAGTCGAGGGGAGACGAGCAGATTCGGTTCAATCAGTTGAGTCAGTCCCAGCTAGCTAGCTAATAATGCTTGTGCTAGAAACTTCAGCGAGATTTTGAAACTTGTCAGAGTAATTTTTATCTGAGTAATTCTTTGTTTTTCAATAATAGTAGTTAACATTATTTTTTAATGACTACCTCATCTCTGTACCCCACACATACAATTGTCTGTAAGGTCCCTCAATCGAGTAGTGAATGTCAACCACAGATACAACCAAAAATACCAGGGAGGTTTTTCAATTGCTCGTAAAGAAGGGCACCGATTGGTAGATGTGTAAAATTTTTAAAAAGCAGATGCTGAATATCCCTTTGAGCGTGGAAAAGTTATTAATCAGTCACTACAAAATGCAGGCGTCCTTCCTAACTCAGTTGCTGGAGAGGAAGGGAAACGCTCAGGGATTACACTATGATGCCAATGGGGATTTTTAAAACAGTTACAGAGTTTAATGGTTGTGATATGACAGAACTGAGGATGGATGAACAATGTTGTAGTTACTCCACAAAACTAACCTAAATGATAACCAGATAAAATATTCCAAAACATGCATCCAGTTTGCAACAATGCACTAAAGTAATACTGGAAAGAAATGTGGCAGAGAAATGTACTTTTTGTCCTCAATACAAAGCGTTATGTTTGGGGCGTTTAAACTTTGAAACGAAGTTGGGATCCTGAACGTTATGAAAGATTCCTAACTGAAAACAATGTTTTTCTTTTGTTGTTGTTTTCACTTAATTAAAATCACAGTTCTGTTATGACAAAGCATATTATTTTCTGTGTTATAGCCGATAGGCTACAAAGGCCTGGGGAAGTTGTGTAATTAAAGTAAAACTAGAGGAGGAGGCGAATTTCTGGCTACTTGGGGAATTTATAAAGCATGCAAGACGAGACTTTGCAAGATGCAGATTACCAAAACATATGAGCATGCTTCTGCCTTCTTCTGCCTCTCTCTTCCTCATGCTAGCCTGCCTGCTCTGTCTCTTCGCTAATGATGCAAGTGCGTTCAGTCTTTGTTCAGTCTTTGGTCTGTTGAGTGTAGAATATCCTAGTTTATTCATGGCACCAATGTCTTCGGGCTAGTCTTGCGTGCACAGGGCTGCCTGCTCTTCGTTTGTTTTCTTCATATGAAGTTACAGTAGGCTACCTGTATTGATTACGCTTTTTAGGCATCATGGAATGTGGCCCCATGTATGTTTGATTGTCTGTCTGTTAGGGTAGGCTACACTACAGTTTTTTAAATGCCAACATGATGCCAACAAGAAACAGACATTTTACTTGACTATAAAGAATGTGGCTTCTGAAGCGGGATTTAAATCCACAACTAGGCAACCAGAATTGTCAATAAAATAATATTGAGCTGCTGTGCGCAGCCTGCATGTCTGCTGCCTGTGCGCAGACCACTCTATCCTAAAAAAGTACTTTAAAGTTTGTTAAATACAGTGACTTACCAAAACACTGCATAAAAAACTATAGCAGCACATCAATCAGTGACTTTTAATGTTGTAAGGGAAAAAATACAGAACATTTTACAAAGGAGCAGAATTCTACTGTCTGAAAAGGTACAGACTTGATGTGGCACTTTTTTAATTGTCTGAAAAGTTATCATTTGTCACTATCGACATGTTACTGTAACTGTGTTCTATGACTGTAAAGGTTTGTGGTAGATATAACTTTTTTCCTCGGCCGTAGCGGTCATACATGCATAATAGGACAATTATTCTGCATTGTAAATTGACTTGGATAAAACACTTGGAAAAACCCCAAAATACTATTCATGTCAGTTTAAAAGTTAAGCAAAATTGTTAATTGTCACACCCCTACTGAGTACTACTCATATTTTCAATCATGGTTGTGGCTGCATCATGTTATGGGTATGCTTGTCATCAGCAAGGACTAGGGAGTTTTTTTAGGATAAAAACATAATACAAGCACAGGTAAAATCCTATAGAAGAACTTGGTTCAGTCTGTTTTCCAACAGAAACTGGGAGATTAATTCACCTTCAGCAGGACAATAACCTAAAACTCAAGGTCAAATCTACACTGGAGTTGCTTACCGAGACACACATTGAATGCTTCCGAGTGGCCTAGTTACAGTTTTGACTTAAATTGGCTTGAAAATCTATGGCAAGACTTGAAAATTGCTGTCTAGCAATGATCAACAATCAACAGAGCTTGAATAATTTTTTAAAGAATAAAGGGCAACTTGCCGACCAATGACTGGGCCAAGCTAGAGCAGCTTGTGAAGTTCCTGGATCCGTTCGCAATTCACACCGACGAACTTCAAACTGATAGACAGTTGCTGTCTGATCTGGTGCCGTGCATTCTCAACCTTGAGGCACAGTTGCAGTCAACTACTGTGGTAAAACAGTTGGCACAGGTCCTCCTGAAGTCACTGCATCAGTGCTTCGCATGCATACTGTCGTGGAAATTTCCTCTATTTACCAAATCATGGGAGCAAAGTCAGAGTTAGTTATCAAAGTCCATCTTTAATTATATGAGCTCTATCACAACCCTGTGACTCTCAGATCAATTCAGTGTCTATCAATGAATTCTCTGAGAGCCCCCTTACATTGCAACTGAGATCCTTTAATAGCAAAGAACACACATAGTCAGACAGCATAGACATAATAAATTGTTCAGCTTTGTCTCCTTACTCAACCCCAGAACCATAAACCAATCCTCCATTTCAACAGGCATATATCAAATTGTCATTTAGATACAACCAATTCTAAATACAACCAATCCTGGACAAGCTCACGGAGAGCATAGAATGATTCCAGACACTGCCATCCTCCTCTCCCCGATGGGAAAAGTAGGGAGTGACTGGCACACAGACACAGTGGAGCAAAAGATATGTTTACACATGATGACACCTTGACCTCTCCCCTCTCTGCGGCCCATGCAACTTAGTCTTGACATAGAACAGATAACTGCCAATGGCCACCACTATAGTACAAGAAAATACATTCTTATGAGAAATAACTCATAAGCATATGATGAATATTAAAACATCTTATCTATGTTACCCACCAATTCTGATTATTCCCCAACATTGCATACGGAATCCTATGGCAGCCAATTTTGAGCCAACCCCTGCAGCATGTTGCCTGATGGACCTAAGGATGTGACTGGCACTTTGCTCAATGGAGATGGAGGCACTGATGAGGGAAGCAGAGCCTTTTGTACTTCAGTAATTAGAGAGAACAGCCGTGGAGCAGCAGGACCCCAGGAAGATGCCAGCACGATAAATCATCTCGACCAAAGTGCTTCAGAAATATAGCTTCCTCGCATCGAAGATTGTGTTTGAGGTCCAGCTGTCCAGCTGGATGGTCAACCTGGCAGAGCATTTAGTGTCACATGTGAGCTGCGGAAATACCAGTTCTGGCAAGCAAGGATGGCTGTTTATCCAAAAAAAGTGTATTGTGGCACTGGATCTGGTTTCTTTCCCTGCATCCCAAGAGTTTTTGGAGAGCTGGCTGGCTGTGAACTGATATATTTGTGAAGTGTTGTACTGCTTATGATTTTGCTGTTGTTGCAGCTGTTTTTATTAGCCCTATTTGAAGGGGTTAGTCAGTGATGCATGTTTAATATTACATAAACATGAGTCAAATTTGCCATGACGTAATTTGTTGTTTGATCCTCTGTCAAATAAAGGTACTTGTTTCTTCTTATATCTACTACTAAAGTAAAAAAACAACAACATTGGTTTGATGTAAACTGTTTCATTCCGCCAGATTTCTTGCACCAGTCTAGGCACTTATCCTTGAAATCCAAGTCACATTAGGATTGATTTATAGTTTAAACCTAACCAAAACCATGTCCTGGCCATAGAGTTCCTTGCTTGCCATCCTTGCTTGCCAGAACTGGTATTTCCGCAGCTCACACGCGACACTTAATGCTCTGCCAGGTTGACTCTCCAGCTGGACAGTGGCCTCAAACACAATCTTCGATGTGAGGAAGCTATATTTCTAAAGCACTGTGGTCGAGATGATTCATCGTGCTGGCATCTTATTTGGTCCTGCTGCTCCATGGCTGTGCTCTCCAATTTGCTGAAGTACAAAAGGCTCTGTTCCCTCATCAGTGGCTCCATCTCCATTGAGCAAAGTTGTATGGAGTCCTCTAGTGGCCAAAAGCCTGTGTTAGCATGGGCAACGCCATTCAGGGCTTTCGCTGTTTAGATTTAGTCAACTGGGCGGGACTTCCAACTTCATTGGCTGATCCCTCCTGATAACCCGGTTGGCATGACCCAATGACCCAGTTGGAGTTGTACTATTTTAAGATGGAGATGGCCTCAATGAACATACTCTCACAGACGCCGTCGTGACACCGATACAGAGATGTTATGTCTATCCAAGTCTATGGTCCTCGCCAATCACCTTATGTATTACTTTCCCCCCAGGGTCAAGAAGTTACAAAAAAACTGACTATAGGCCTACAACACATAAATGGCTCCTAGCCTCCCACGCATAGGCTACTTTCTGTCGCGAACACTAAAACTCAAACTAAATCATATAAATTAAGTCTAAAAACGAACTGAAACTAAGCTGAATGTCATATAAAATAACTAAACTATATTAACTGTGTGTGTGGATGTGTTTAACTCTACCAGAAGTCCCCACAAGAATAGTAAACGAACAAAAAAATGCTATTTCTATGGGGTTAGGATTAGGTTTGGGGTTAGGGTTTAGGGTTAGGGTTAAATCAAATAAATACATCGGAGCTAGGGTTAGTTTTAGGGTTAGGAGCTACGGTTAGGTTTAGGGTTAAGGTTAGGTTTTTTGGTTACGGTTAGGGTAAGGGTTTAGGATTAGGGGTTAGGGGTTAGGGAAAGTAGGATTTTGAATGGGACTGAATTGTGTGTCCCCACAAGGTTATATGAACAAGAATGTGTGTGTGTGTGTGTGTTCCCCATATTATAATTGTATTTATTGAATGTTTGTTTCTGTATAATCCAGGTACCAGCTGAGTTATTCCAGTTACAAACTTTAAAAATAATTATATTGTGTAGTTGTTTCATGTGTGTTTGGATGGGCTAGGCTAATGGTGTTAATTGAAAGTCCTCCCACCAAGTTAGCCTGCTTATTAGATACAGGTGCATAAAGGTTTGGTAGTATCACAGATTATCCATAATATTGACCACATACTCTATGAAAATAAATGTCTTAAAACATGTCAGGCAGTTTGGAGGAGGCATGATCTGCTGGGACCATTCCAGCCAATGAGAGGGCAGATACCCGTGTGAACAACCGGCACAACGGTTTCCACTAGTTACCACAGCCGCAGAAAGTGGCTCTTTCATAGATAATCATGAAAACTAAAATGTACTTTTTGGTCATAATTTAAGGTTAGGGTTACGGTTAGCAGTGTGGTAAATCACATTTTAATGATTGAAATTGTAGAAATAGGCGGAGCTTATGACTGTGGCAACTAGTGATGACCAGGCACAACTCCGATATTAAGTGTTTTTTCTCAAAGTTGCCAGCATATCACATGTCCTACTTATATCAGTACACTCGTAAAAAAAAAAATCATTACGAAACTTATATTCGATCAAATAAGCCACACATAGCAAAGTAAGCCATTGCAATTTTTGTTAACCAAATTCGACACATTCTTCTTTTTTTTCAGCAGCAAACCACCCTGCTCCCACTGCTGGCTTGCCTCTGAAGCTAAGTAGGGTTGGTCCTGCTCGGGTCCCTGGATGGGAGACCAGATGCTGCTGGAAGTGGTGTTGGAGGCTCTCTTTCCTCTGGTCTAAAAAAAATATCCCAATGCCCCAGGGCAGTGATTGGGGATATTGCCCTGTCTAAGGTGCCGTCTTTCAGATGGGATGTTAAACGGGTGTCCTTACTGTCTGTGGTCACTAAAGATCACATGGCACTTATCGTAAGAGTACGGTTTTAACCCCGGTGTCCTGGCTAAATTCCCAATCCAGCCCTCATACCATCATGGCCACCTTTACTATCCCCTTTAACTATCTCTCAGGTCGTTTTTGTAAATGCGAATGTGTTCTGTCAATTTATCTGGTAAAATAAGGGTAAATAAATAAAATCCTGGCTTGGTGAGTGAAAATAAACGAAAAACCGCCACCTGCTGGAGAAGACAGATTTGGGGCTTAGTTATCCCTATCGCGTCACTTTTTCCTCTCTGAGAGAATGCAAGGATGAGTAAGGAGTATTTGCACATTTTTAGACCTAATAATAAAACTCAAGATTTTGAGGAAGTCTGTTCCAGTCATATTTTAAACATTTTTTATGTGACATGCAACAGCCAGATTCGTCACAGTGTGTGTTTGTGTGTCCTCAACCAGTCTAACAGTGTTTTCAACTCCTTTACTGTAGGAGGCATCAGCGTTAGAAGTGGTGTCCTGCAGTCAGGAGAAGGAGAGTCTGCCCCCGGAGAAGAGTCCATCCAATCCTGTTCACTCTGAGAGAGAAGCCTTGCTAGTTGGTATGTTCACCTAACAACATTACTATAATGTTATATTAACCTAGTTGGAGGAGAAGATTCCCCCAATTCCTGTCCACTCAGAGAAGCCCTGCTACTTGACACATTCACCAAACATTATTGCAACCTTAGTCCGGTAAACTCTGAGGAAGAAGCCTTGCTTGTTGGTATGTTCAGACAACATTACTACAACCTTCTAACAACATTTGTACGTACAATGGAGACCATTCCTCTCGCGCTATCCACTCTAGGAAAAATACCCTGCTTGTTCATACACTGCTTGTTCATTTAACTGGTTATTGTTAGCGAAATTATCCACAATCATCAAAGCTGTTTTTTTGTGGAAAGCCTGGTTTTCCTCCCCTGGTTATTCCCAGTTCTCTGGGCTGGTTCACATGTTTTCAATGTCTGGTTTACTGAGGCCTTCAGCATAGTTTTATGGCACATTCTCCACTCCAGTGGAGGGTTCTTTCCATGAGGAACGGTTGGTCCTGGATCAAATTGGTTTTACGAAAGTAAGGTCTTGCTGAGATACAAGGGAAAGTTGCTGTGGCATTACAATTAGGCCTATGCCAGATGGCAGGATGCACACTATTGTGTGGTAGTGGGAGTTACCTGTCCTGTCCCACAGTGGTGTTATTCTAGAATGATCATATATTTGGCATAGTTGGTTAGGTAGTCAATGAGGCGCTCCCTCCCTCCATGCCGGCCCACTTTGGCTGCTCAATGAAGTAGATGGCTGCTGAGGATTCTGGGTGTTCTCTGTCAGAATTGTTCTAAATTACATCTTGTTTGAAGATGAAGTGAGCACCGCAGAGAAAAAAGGACATTGGCTCAAAAGTGAACTCATCTTTAACTGCTTTGTCTGTCCTTCTAGATTGCAAAATTAATACCAATGAGATGAACACTTAAAGGAATGTTATATATCGTATATGTGCATCTCTAGGCAATGTTATATCGATTTCCGGGGTCATTTCATGTTTTATGTGTATCTGACCTATTCAGCGTTCAAGCAGGCATAAAAACAGCCAGAATGACACAGTTTGTGTGCATAACATTGTCTTTAAAAAGAAGAGAAAACGGATGACTAAACTCTGATCAAAACAAAGACATAGAGAAGGAAAGAGCAGATGCTAGGCCTTTTTCAAGACTTGAAGTTTGATAACAACAAAGCACTTTCTATTGAACTTCCATGTTTCTCGGAGAGTGGCTGAATATCTAGGCTAGGCTATAATTACACATTCAGTTAGAAAATGAAACTCTAGACATCACCAACTACAAAGTTAGCATTGTCAATTAGCATCAATATGAACTTTAGATAACTAGGCTTTGGAACAGAGCAGCTACTGCTTTCTCCACAAGTCCCTTTACAACTAAACATACAGTTCTGATTAATTTGCTATAAATTATTTGGACATTTGAAGGCTTTTGGACCCATTCAAAGTATATAGACTGATTTCAAATGATGCTTTTCTGTAGATCATTGGTCCAAGCCCAGCCATTAAAACACACATCTGATCAGAGTTGTTCTCCTCCAGTGTCTCACCTGGTGTGTTTGTTTTCTGAGCTGGCTCCTCAGTGGGCTCATGTTATTACACAGGGGTTTAGGACTATCAGTAGTGCATCATCATATCAATTAGCTGATAGCAGATGTTAGTGTTGGGATGAGCGAAACGCCTTTGTGTGTGTGTGTGTGTGAGTGCGGGCGTGAAGCCCCATGCTGATCTGATCAGAGAAGCTTTAATGTAGAGAGCAGCATCAAAGTCTTCATTAAACACTTCTCTTAATCTGGACGGCTTAAACGCAGGTCTTCCACAGAGCTGGGAGTGTTTTGGGGAAGACAGACACACTTGAAGAGTACAGATACATTTTCACTTCAGTCAGACAAGATGAGTTAAGTAGAGTGGTCTCTTGAATGTGAGGTTCTCGCTGGCTTTCATGTTGGACAGATCGGTGAATGAATCAACATTCAAACGTAATGTTGTTAGTTAGCTATAGATTAGCTATACGTTAATGGTCTACAGTTTGATACTTTGGGAT
Organism: Oncorhynchus tshawytscha; assembly: GCF_018296145.1. NCBI lineage: Eukaryota > Metazoa > Chordata > Actinopteri > Salmoniformes > Salmonidae > Oncorhynchus > Oncorhynchus tshawytscha. The sequence continues at coordinate 47,165,500 of NC_056436.1, forward strand.
GGCATGTTCTCATTGGCTTTCATGTTGGACAAATGGGTTAATGAACACTCAGACTGAATGGGATCATACCGTAGTATAACTTTAGTGTTTGAGTTATAGTTCTAAAGTAATAGCCTATACTACTGTATGATAAGATGGGTGAATCAGCCATTATATATATATATATAATGGTTATAGAGTTATAAGTATACAGTAATGCTAATGCCAGTTTAATTGATACTGTATTGAGGTATCTCTTTCTCCTTCCTCAGGGATCATCTCTGCATTCCTCCATGTCCATCCGTTTGGAGCCAGCATCGAGTACATCTGCTCCTACCTACAGCAGCTGAACACCAAGGTACTGCTGACACACACACACATACACACACACACACACACACACACACACACACACACACACACACACACACACACACACACACACACACACACACACACACACTGACACTAACCAGGTTTCCATCCAACCATTTCATGTGGATGAATTTCCTGACACATGGAAAAGGTCACGCCTGGGCTGCAACAGGAAATGCCGGTACAATTGTATAAATGTCGACAGACAATGTGTTAGTTCGACGTGGTGGGATCATTTTGTGTTGGTAAAATGTACACTGCTCAAAAAAAATAAAGGGAACACTTAAACAACACAATGTAACTCCAAGTCAATCACACTTCTGTGAAATCAAACTGTCCACTTAGGAAGCAACACTGAGTGACAATAAATGTTGCATGCTGTTGTGCAAATGGAATAGACAACAGGTGGAAATTATAGGCAATTAGCAAGACACCCCCAATAAAGAAGTGGTTCTGCAGGTGGGGACCACAGACCACTTCTCAGTTACTATGCTTCCTGGCTGATGTTTTGGTCACTTTTGAATGCTGGAGGTGCTTTCACTCTAGTGGTAGCATGAGACGGAGTCTACAACCCACACAAGTGGCTCAGGTAGTGCAGCTCAGCCAGGATGGCACATCAATGCGAGCTGTGACAAGAAGGTTTGCTGTGTCTGTCAGCGTAGTGTCCAGAGCATGGAGGCGCTACCAGGAGACTGGCCAGTACATCAGGAGACGTGGAGGAGGCCGTAGGAGGGCAACAACCCAGCAGCAGGACCGCTACCTCCGCCTTTGTGCAAGGAGGAGCAGGAGGAGCACTGCCAGAGCCCTGCAAAATTACCTCCAGCAGGCCACAAATGTGCATGTGTCTGTTCAAATGGTCAGAAACAGACTCCATTAGGGTGGTATGAGGGCCCGACGTCCACAGGTGGGGGTTGTGCTTACAGCCCAACACCGTGCAGGACGTTTTTCATTTGCCAGAAAACACCAAGATTGGCAAATTCGCCACTGGTGCCCTGTGCTCTTCACAGATGAAAGCAGGTTCACACTGAGCACATGTGACAGTCTGGAGACGCCGTGGAGAACGTTCTGCTGCCTGCAACATCCTCCAGCATGACCGTTTTGGCGGTGGGTCAGTCATGGTGTGGGGTGGCATTTCTTTGGGGTGCCGCACAGCCCTCCATGTGCTCGCCAGAGGTAGCCTGACTGCCATTAGGTACCGAGATGAGATCCTCAGACCCTTTGTGAGACCATATGCTGGTGCGGTTGGCCCTGGGTTCCTCCTAATGCAAGACAATGCTAGACCTCATGTGGCTGGAGTGTGTCAGCAGTTCCTGCAAGAGGAAGGCATTGATGCTATGGACTGGCCCGCCCGTTCCCCAGACCTGAATCCAATTGAGCACATCTGGGACAGCATGTCTCGCTCCATCCACCAACACCACGTTGCACCACAGACTGTCCAGGAGTTGGCGGATGCTTTAGTCCAGGTCTGGGAGGACATCCCTCAGGAGACCATCCGCCACCTCATCAGGAGCATGCCCAGGCGTTGTAGGGTGGTCATACAGGCACGTGGAGGCCACACACACTACGGAGCCTCATTTTGACTTGTTTTAAGGACATTACATCAAAGTTGGATCAGCCTGTAGTGTGGTTTTCCACTTTAATTTTGAGTGTGACTCCAAATCCAGACCTCCATGGGTTGATAAATTTGATTTCCATTGATAATTTTTGTGTGATTTTGTTGTCAACACATTCAACTATGTAAAGAAAAAAGTATTTAATAAGAATATTTCATTCAGATCTAGGATGTGTTATTTTAGTGTTCCCTATATTTTTTTGAGCAGTGTATTATGCGAGAACTGGAGGCATATTCTTCTGTTGGTAAAATGTATTATGTGAGAAATGGCGGTGGAAACGCCTTTATGCGCAAATATTGATATGATAACCATCACATGGAAGTAAACTTGGAGTGATGCGATGATATGTTGTGTGGTCCTCCCACTATGACTCGGGTTTATTAGGCTACAGATGAAATAAGTTATGATGAACTTTACAGGGTGGTGAATATGCATGTATCAAGGGTCTTATTCTGGTGACATGATGATCGATGCTTGGCTGCCGTTTGACAAATACAAATGATCTCATCCATAATAATCTTATTGTGTAGGTAGCATACCCGCTCTGCGAGCTGTTGGCTAGAGCACACATGCCAAGACCAGAGTGGGCACATTTGCTATTTTACATAACAGCTTTTGTGACAAAACCATCAGTAGAGTTGAAAACGCGATGGATACCCATTTAACTTGTGTTTTTTTATTCAGTACATGGGAATTTAACCACAAAAATTGTCTTAATGTGCACTACGTCATCAATCACAGCCTTTTATATGCAAAAAGTCTGCTGGAAATCTCTGGTGGAAAATGCATTTTTTTTTTTTTTAATGCAGATTTTTGAACATTCGTAGAAAAATCTAGCTACTGACACACACGCAGCATGTCATGATGAGCAGCAGGAGCCATCCTGGCGCACTATTCCTGCATGCACATGCAAGCACGCACACACACACACACAGTCATCCTGGCACCACACACACACACACAGACACAGACACACACACACACACACACACACACAGCAAGCTGAGCAATAGAGCCATCCTGGCACAACACACACACACACAGAGCACAAACTTGGAATAAACACCCCTACTGGGCTGTCATACAGTATTGTCCTGATGTATTCCAGGGCCACACGGTGCAGTTGGAGCACCCTGGTGCAGTCAGCCTCCCCCAAATGAAATGTGAATCATCCCCTTTTGACAGCAGAGCCCCATCGTGCAGCAAGAGTTTCCTCACATAGCCAGATCCTTCTCATCAAATTTGATCCCCCTGGTGCAGGAAGGCCCCTCTCATGATGCTGATCCCCAGGTTAGAGTTGGGGTGGAAGCAAAGGCAAGTCCCACTGCCTCCAATCTCTATAGCTACCATAGACATGAATATAGGACATTTCCTTGCATCCCCAGTGTTCTTGAGGAAGTGTCTGAGTGTAATTTCCCTGGACACTGAGACCTGTTAGATCTGGATCATTCCTGTCTCTCCCTGACAGAGCTGAGCTGTTTCATTTATTCTGACGCTTCGCTTAAACACCCATCTCCACATGTCGGGCTCCTCAGGGGCCTTCCTTGGTTCTCACCTCTGTTGTCATCTGCCAGAGAGATTATTTTCCTTTCTCTCAACCACATACACTGAGTGTTCAAAACATTCCATGACATAGACTGACCAGGTGAAATGTTTGGACCCGTTATTGATTTCACTTGTTAAATCCACTTCAATCAATGTAGACGAAGGGGAGGAGACAGGTTAAACAAGGATTTTTAATCATTGAGACATGGATTGTGTATGTGTGCCATTCAGAGGGTGAATGGGCAAGACAAAAGATTGAAGTGCCTTTGAACGGGGTATGGTAGTATGTGCCAGGAGCACCAGTTTGAGTGTGTCAAGAACTCAAGCTTAGCAATTTCCTGTGTGTATTCAGAATGGTCCACCACCCAAAGGACATCCAGAAAACTTGACACAGCTGTGGAAAGCATTGGAGTCAACATGAAGCTTCGACACCTCGTAGAGTCCATGCCCCAACGAAAGGTGTTCCTAATGTTTTGTACACTCAGTGTATGAATGTCTCTTTTCGATCTATCGTGCCGACCCAAACCTCTATCCGATAACATGGCTGGTGGAAACCCAGAGGGGCATAGTAGCCATGCCTTGCCTAAATCAGGCTGGACAAAATAATGTTTTGTACACGGTGTATATGACCACTACACTCACTGCCACCACCGCAAGGAGGCCTTCAGATATAATATATGGCCACTCTCACTATACCTCCATGATGAGGCCATCAGATAAAGGACTATGGGACCACCAGACCACCTCCACCCTGAGGCCTTTAGACATGACTACTCTTACTGCTACCTCCATGAGGAGGCCCTCGTGAATATATTGTATGACCACTCCCCCCGCCAACTCATTAAAACCTCTACGCCTTCACCACACTGACTCATTCCTCTATCCTTTTGGCTTTTCCACTCTGTCTGAGGATGTTTTTGTTCCCACGCTACCTCTCTGTAACACCACACAACAAGACCACAGGGCTTTGTCAACAGTACTGGCTGAATTCACCAATAACAACATTACTCTCTACTTATCTACTGTGTTCATGATGCACTGCTATATTGTTAATGGTGATACACACATATCTACGCTAATGCTTAATGCATACTGACAGGTTTACCAATCTGGTTCTTACAAATGTGTTTTTTCTCTGCATAAAATTATACAGTGCTTCCTGCTGTCATTGTTTTGTGTAATCTCACCTTTTTAAAGTGATGCTATATGCCAATGTGGTGCTATTGCATATGTAGGTGTGGGTTTGTGATGTATAGTGTGTGTGTGTGTGTGTGTGGGTGTGGGTGTGTGTGTGTGTGTGGGTGTGTTTATTGTTTGTCAATCAGATCCATTTTTCAGAGATGTGTGGCTCTTTTTGAGTTTGTAGGAGTGTGTGTCAGATCTGTGTGTTAACGTTGTATTGTGTTTGTACATGTGGGAGTGTATTTATCAAATTTGTGTATTTACATTGAGTGTGTGTGTGTGTGTTTCAGATAAATACAGGGGAGGTGGATGCTCTACTGGGTCGGCTGCCCTGTACATTCAGACAGGAGTTGACGGGGGTAGGCGCCAGCCTGGAGAAACGCTGGAAGTTCTGTGGCTTCGAAGGCATCATGATCACATAGAGCATTACGGGGACACGGAGGAGGACATCACAGGGACACAGAAGAAACAGCATTGAGCTCAGGCTGAATTATTAGGACACTGTATTATGGAGACCGGTACTGGTCCCTGAGACGTTGCTCACCGGTCCCTGCGATGGTTAACTGGCCTTGGTTTAGTCAGTTCTTAAGAGCTAGTTATAATGTAAACAGTTTGCTGGTCCCAGGTATAAATAAGGTTGAGAAACACTGGCATAGAGCTCTGGCTGTATTATTAGGACGCAGAAGTAAAAACATAGAGCTCAGGCTGCAGAGCAGGCTGTGACACTGAGGAAACAGCCTCTCTGTATGGGTGACAGAGAGGGTGACTCGTCTCCAGGGTGATGGAGATCTCTATAACACCACCAAATCCACGATGCTCTTCTCTGTGCCCAATTTTGCAAAGCCTCATGGGATAGAACACCACATTGGGAGTCCCAAAGGAGTATCAGTCCGAAGGCGCCAGGGCATTGGCTGTTTGTCCTTCACATGGGCGGACCAGACCATTCCCAGAGCCTCTAATTGGTTAAGCCTGCTGTCACTCAGCTAGGAATGCTATCCAAGGAGGTTATCAGGATCTGCTGAACATTTTCCACCTCCCACCCTTCTGGCCTCTCTCACTCTCTCTCTCTTTTTTTGTTCCTTGTTTTTATAATTCTATGAATAAAAATCAATATATTTCTTAATTTTCTGTAAAGGCTGTTAACAGTTGCATAGATTGATTTGTTTTACTACTCTGTAAATGCTTGGATGATATTTTTAAATAAAAAATTAAAGCAATCTGAAGAATTGAGAATAGAGTTTTATTGAATAGAGTTCTTCTCACTGGCGCTTAGGCTATATAGCGGTAAGCTGCTTGTATATGCAATGTGTGTAGATGTGGTATGTAGCATGAGTGTGAGTGTGAGTAAAACTGCTAATCCAAGTCCCCAGCCACATGAGGAACCTTCAGCCTGCCAGCCTCCGGACATGAAGTCTCAGAGGTACACACTCTCTCTCTCTCTCGCTCTCTTCTTTTCTCACATACATACACACACACTCTATCACGCGCACACACACACACAGAGCAAAACGCAACTGCTACACTCCATTATGCCTGTGGCCAGCCATAACTGGAGAGATGCCTGAGACCGTAAGTGACTTGAGGCCACCTTTTGTGATGCTGGTTTTCTTCCCTCTTAGCTCTGGCCAAGGCAAATCATCAGACTTACAGAGATACACACTCTTGGGATCATCTTAATGAAGTATACAGACTTAATGAAGGCTGTATCACAACCAGCTGTGATTGGGAGCGCCATAGGGCAGCACATAATTGGCTCAGGTTTGGCCGGTGTAGGCCGTCATTGTAAATAAGAATTTGTTCTTAACTGGCTTACCTAGTGAAATACAGGTTAAATAAAACAGTTTATTTTTATTTTTACTAATTATCTAATTATAGAGGCAGGTGTATGTATGTCTGCATGTGTGAGAATATGTGCTTGTCTGGGTGAGCATACATACATGTGTGTGTCTATAGAAGCCAGTTTTATAACAAAATAGAGGTTGCCCCTCCAGTTGAATCCTGGCAGCAAGGACCTGGAAGTTCTTCCCAAAAGCCAGCGAGAGCGTTCCAAATGCAATTTGTCTGCACGCGCTCTTCCCCTGTTTTGCTTGGGGAAACCAAATGTTACGACACACGATTTGCGCTCATCAGCCTGCGCCTTCTCCTAAGGCCTTCTGTATAGAACATCAAGTCCACGAGCTTGTCAGAACACCATCCATCCTACCTGAATTAATAATAGGTATTGAGTTGGTTTTCCCCCTGCAAGACTCCCTTCTATACATATTAAATTTGTCTTGGCATGTATTATTAAGATGGGTCCAAAAGGGAAGAGTGAACACGCATATGGCAGAACCATAGAGCAGAGTGGAGATGTGTGTAGTGTATTATATATGGATCTATATAGTATTCTTCTAATCCCTAGGTATATATATTTTTTTAAAAACTTCTTTTTTTTTTTACCCCTTTTTTCTCCCCAATTTCGTGGTATCCAATTTGTAGTAGTTACAGTCTTGTCTCATCGCTGCAACTCCCATACGGACTCGGGAGAGGCGGAGGTCGAGAGCCATGCGTCCTCTGAAACACAACCCAATCAAGCCGCACTGCTTCTTGACACAATGCCCATCCAACCCGGAAGCCAGCCGCACCAATGTGCCAGAGGAAACACCGGAGGAAGCCCGCCACCGGAGTTGCTAGTGCGCGATGAGACAAAGTTATCCCTGCCGGCCAAACCTTCCCTAACCCAGACGACCCTGGGCCAATTGTACGCCACCCCATGGGCCTCCGAGTCGCGGCCTGCTGCGACAGATTCTGGGCTCGAACCCAGAGTTGTCCGGGTTAGGGAGGGTTTGGTCGGCAGGGATATCTTTGTCTCAGGAACTTCAGTTCAGTTTGTCTCAGTTGTTGAATCTTGTTATGTTCATACAAATATTTACACACAGTGAGAGGACATTTATTTTTTTATGTAGAGTTTATGTAGCTTAAGAAACAAGGTTCATGAAATCAATAATTTGCTAGTAACAGATGACATTCATATTCTGACAATCTCTGAAACAAACTTAGATAATACCTTGATACAGTGGTAGCAATATATGGTTATGAGATATACAGAAAAGACAAATGCCAGAGGTGGAGGGGTGGCCATTTATATTCAGAACCACATTCCTCTAAAGTTTAGAGAGGATCTCATGTTAAATACTGCTGAAGTAATATGGCTACAGGTTCATCTGCCTCACCGAAAGCCCTTTCTGGGGGGAAGCTGCTATAAACCACCAAGTGCTAACAGTCAGTATCTGGATAACGTGTGAAATGGTTGATAATGTATGTGATATCAACAGAGAAGTATATTTTCTGGATGATTTAAATATTGACTGGCTTTCATCAGGCTGCCCACTAAAGAGAAAGCTTCAAACTGTAACTAGTGCCTGCAACCTGGTTCAGGTTATCAGTCAACCTACTCATGGTAATTACAAACAGCACAGGAATGAAATCATCTACATGTATTGATCACATCTGTCATGACTTCTATGAATGGTGGGTGGAGAAGTCAAGTGCAGAGAGCAGGTAGTTCCGTACGTGGATCTTTTATTCCAATGACAGCGGAAAAGCGGACATGCAAAACACAAGGGCGCATGAAACAACCCGTCCAAATAAACAGGACTAAACTGTCCGGAAAAATAGAGATCACAATAATCAACCAACACCATAAAACAGAGAACAAGCCTGCACAATAACCAGCGGGCCTATTGCCCTTAAATAAAACTAAACTACAAACAAAACTAAACTCAAAACAGGTGTAACCAATTAGACCCAACTAACAGAAACAAAAGGAAAGGGAATCGATGGCAGCTAGTAGGCCGACGACGACCGCCGAGTGCCGCCCGAACAGGAAGAGGCACCATCTTCGGCGGGATTCGTGACAACATCTTTACTAATGCTGCAGAAATTCGCTTGGACGCAGTATCCAAATCCATTGGGTGTGGTGATCACAATATAGTAACCGTATCTAGGAAAACCAAAGTTCCAAACGCTGGGCCTAATAGAGTGTATAAGAGGTGATTCAAATGTTGTTGATGCAAATAATATTTGTTGGTCCGTGGTGTGTAATGAGAACCAACCAGATGTTGCACTTGAGACATTTATGAAATTGCTTATCCCAGTTACTAATACCCATTAAAAAAACAACTGTAAAAACATTTAAACATTTAAATTGATGAGGAATTGAAAAATGTTATGGTTGAGAGGGATGAGGCTAAAGAAATGGCAAATAAGTCTGGCTGCACAACCGATTGGCAAACGTACTGCAAATTGAGAAATCATGTGACTAAACTGAATAAAAAGAAGAAACTACACAATGAAACAAAAATAAATTACCAAGAATGATAGTAAAAAGCTTTAGAGCAAACTGAAATTAAATCTTGGGCAAAACGTAAACTCCACTCCATCATTCAATGAATCAGATGGCTCATTCATCACAAAACCTACTTTTCCAACTACTTAAATTGTTGTCTCTCAACAATGACAAGCCACCAGGGCCTGACAATTTGGATGGAAAATTACTGAGGAGAACAGTGGATAATATTGCCATATCTTCCATTTGCTTTTTGAGTAAAGCAATTTTGTCTAGAAATGCTGATGAGTCAACACTATACACGCAGTTTCAGAATGGGTGACAAGGAAAAAGTTAGTCCTAAATATTTCAAAAACTAAAAGCATTGTATTTGGGACTAAACCCTAAACCTCAACTAAATCTTGTATGGAATCATGTGGAAATTGAGAAAGTTGAGGTGACTAAACTGCTTGGAGTAACCCTGGATTGTAAAACTGTCATGGTCAAAACATATTGATACAACAGTAGCTAAGATGAGGAGAAGTCTGTCCATAATAAAGCTTTAGGCACTGCATCTCAGTGCTGAAGGCGTCACTACATACCCTGGTTCGATTCCAGGCTGCATCACAACTGGCCGCGATTGGGAGTCCCATAGAGCGCCGCACAATTGTCCTTGCGTCATCCGGTTTAGGGTTTGGCCAGGGTAGGCCATCATCAGGGTAGGCCATCATCAGGGTAGGCCATCAAATAAATTGTTCTTAACTGACTTGCCTGGTTAAATAAAGGTTAAATGAAAATAAATAGTTTTGTTGCACCTGGACTACTGTTCAGACGTTTGGTCAGGTGCCATAAGGCGGGACTAAGAAAAGTTGCAATTGGCTCAGAACAGGGCAGCACGGCTTGCCCTTAGATGTACACAGAAAGCTAACATTAATAATATGCATGTCAATCTCCCCTGGCTCAAAGTGGAGGAGAGATGGACTTCATCACTGCATGTATTTGTGAGAATGCATCAAGCTTTCTGTTTGAACTACTGGCACACAGCTCAGTCCCCAAATCCAAAACAGACTATGGGAGGAGCACAGTACTACATAGAGCCATGGAACTCCATTCCACATCAAGTAAATCATGCAAGCAGTAAAATTATATTTAACAAAACCGATAAAAACACATCTTATGGAACATCAGGGACTGTGACGCAACACAAACATAGGCACAGACACATGCATACAAACGCACAACATACTCACTGCACAAACATACACATTGATTTTATGTTGTAGAGTAGGGGCCTGAGGGCACACCTTAATGTGTTTTGAAATCTGTTGTGAATGTATTGTAATGCTGGATGCCAGGAACGGAGTAGCTGCAGCAGCTAATGGGATCCATAATAAATACAAATAAAAATACCATACAAAACATACAGGGAGCATAGATTGTTTTGGAAACAAAAGCATTAATTTAATTTCTATTTTGCAGGAGCTGAAGTTGCAGGCTCTTGGTGCCCTTTAGACAGAGAGATACAGAAAGACAGGCACTGATCTGTGCCTCACTCCACTGGGCTTTCTGCTTCCCCTTCAAGCACTATAAAGTATACATTACATGACCGACAGTATGTGGACAACTGCTCGTCGAACATCTCATTCCAAAATCTTGGATATTAATATGGAGTTGGTCCCCCTTTGCTGCCATAACAGGCTCCACTCTTCTGGGAAGGCTTTCCACTAGATGTTTGAACATTGCTTCGGTGACTTGCTTCCGTTTAGCCACAAAAGCATTAGTGAGGTCGGGCACTGATGTTGGGCAATTAGTCTGCGTTTCAATTCATCCCAAAGGTGTTCGATAGGGTTGAGGTCAGGGTTCAGTGCAGGCCAGTTGTCACGGCTCCTCCTCTGCATTGCAGGGGCGGATCCTCCTGCAGGCAGAGGAGGGTCGTTAGTGATTGGAGTCACCTGGGATCAGAGTATTTAAACTGTCACTAATCACCTCTCTCTCTGCTCCTCCAGGTATGAACCTGTTTTGTTTGTTCTTTTGTAGTTTTCACTCAGTCATTCACACACACAGATTCATGAATCCATGCACTTTACATACACCTTACATTATGATACTTCCACACCTCATTCCTTTTTCTTAGTTTAAAGTTAATAGTTTTGTTTACAATAAAGAACATTTTCAATTGGCCTATACCTGTTGTTCGCGTCCCCTCATTTTTGCCACAGGCTATGAGCCTAAGTTCTTCCACACCGATCTCAACAAACCATTTGTGTATGGACCTCGCTTTGTGCGTGGGGTCATTGTCATGCTGAAACAGGAAAGGGCCTTCACTAAACTGTTTCCACAAAATTGGAAGCACAGAATTATGTAGAATGTCATTGTATGCTGTAGCGTTAAGATTTCCCTTCACTGTAACTAAGAGGCCTTGCCCGAACCATGAAAAACAGCCCCAGACCATTATTCCTTCTCCACCGTTATTGCTTCTAGACGTTTCCACTTCACAATAACAGCACTTACAGTTGATCGGGGCAGCTCTAGCATGGCATAAATTTAACGAACTGACTTGTTGGAAAGGTGGCATCCTATGACGGTGCCACGTTGAAAGTTACATTCTACTGCCAATGTTTTCTATGGAGATTGCATGACTGTGTGCTCAATTCTAAACACCTATCAGCAACAGGTGTGGCTAAAATAGCCAATTACACTGATTTGAAGTGGTGTCCACATACCTTTGTATAAAATAGTGTATCTTGTCATAGTGGGCGAATGACGGTGCAGTTGACAGATGCTTCAGTACTCGCCCACAACAGGGTTTCCCAACCTCGGTCCTGGGGTCTCCCCTGGGGTCTACCCTGGGTTCAGGTTTGGTTTTTGCCCTAGCACTGCATAGCTGATTCAAATATCCAACTCCTTATCAAGCTTTCATTAATTGAATAATTTGTCTAGGGCAAAAAACTAAATGTGCACCCAGAGTTTAGGAAACCCTGTCCTACAACAACAGGCTCCGATGATAATACTGACCGTTTCTATCCTCACTGGAGTTGCAGTGTTCTGTCAAGCCCAATCTTCCTGTAGACTTGATGCCTCTGTTAGACAGGAGACATTAATAATTTATATTTTCAGACTTGAGTGACATTTTCGGGGAACCCCACGCAAAGGAGGTCAACACAGCCTAATTAAGGGATCTCGGCCTAAATCCGCTCGTGGTCACCGGTCAATGTGTTTTCCATTTGGGGTTGTCTTATCACCGTACCGGAGAGAGTTTATCATTAATTAAATCCAAGGAGGATTCAAGATTCAACCAAAAGCTATTCAAGGGTGCCAGCGAGCCTGGGCAGCCACTAGTGGACTTCATGGATCTCTATTATCGTCTGGACTTGAGGTGCACAGCAACTCCTGTCCCCCGGCGACTGGTGCTTACATAAAACATACTTCCTGATGTTGCACCACACATTCAGCCAGGGGTTAACAATAGACTGCTGCAACCTGATTGGCTGAACATCAGGAAGTAGCATTCCTAGACATTGGAAAATGGTGTTTAATAAAGAAAGTATGCATATTTGCCCAGTTATCCCGTCTTCTTGCCATTAAATGTAGTTAAGGAGGAAATTGAAGCCTTTGCTGTCTGAATGTTTTATGTACGAACCGGTCGCCAGGGGACACGAGGGTATTACAGGCTACAAAAGCTGATGTGCACATTTCCCCTCTTTGGATGATGAATCTACAGAAGGTGATGTTCGGAAGATGTCCTTGAGCAGCTTCCCTCATTCTGCTCGAGTTGTTTTGAATAACAAATGCAGGAGCCTTTATCTCAGAGGCTGTGGTGTCAAACAATGAATACCCCAGAGTGTCATAAAATAGTTTAAATCCCTTTTAAGACATTCAAGTTGTGTGTGAAAGGAGTTATTGGATGTGAGACGATAAGGTTATTTTGGGAGATATGACATGCTTGAGATAATTCTAATTACTCCAGTTGCTATGTCACTTCCTTAAGCCATCGAGATCCAGTTAATTATAAACATGGTCTCCCCTGAGTGTGTGTGTGTGTGTGTGGGTGGTGTGTGTGTTTGCATATTTGTGGTTGCAGCTTATAATCCTATGTGTGTTTAGGGGTGTGAAACTTGAGGGTACTTCAGAAAAGTTGGGAAACTGTTCGAAGGGCATGGCTCCATTTTTCCCCGTGACCCCTAGCCTGAGTTTCCAGGCTGAGCAGGGTTGGCAGAAACAGAAAGCATCAAATTTTCAGGCTTTGCGTCTTCTTATCTTTTCCCCTAAAAAGCGGATGTATCCGTTTTTTTTACAACCCTTTGAGGGTGCGTGGCCCATCAAGGCCGCTACACACAGTGTGGTGTGTGGTTCTACATACTTTAGTGCGCTCAAATTTTGGGACGGACCATACACGACTCTCCGTCGCTCTCTTTGTGTAGGGTGTGTAGGGCCCTTAACAAAGCCCATCTGTAAACAAACTCTGAGACGGAAGTTGCCAGTGACCCTACTGCACACAACATGCTATACAATATAGAATTCAGATAACCCACTGAAAAGCCCTCACATGTGGTGGTGAGTCAATAACGCCCCCTATGGGCCACAAATGCATCTACATAATAATATAATATATTCCACAGCTGTGATGGTGATTCGCTATGGCAGCTGGTACAGTGCCTTCAGAAACTATTCACACCCTTTCCATTTTGTTGTGTTACAGCATGAATTTAAAATGCATTAAATGTAGATTTTTTTGTCACTGGCCTACACGCAATACCCCATAATGTCAAAGTGGAATTATGTTTTTCAAAATGTTTACAAATTAATTTAAAATGAAAAGCTGAAATGACTAGTCAATAAGTATTCAACCCCTTTGTTATGGCAAGCCTAAATAACTTCAGGAGTACACATGTTCTTAACAAGTCACATAAGTTGCATGGACTCACTCTGTGTGCAATAATAGTATTTACCGTGATTTTTTGAACGACTACCTCATCTCTGTATCCCACACATACATTTGTCTGTAAGATCCCTCAGTCGAGCAGTGAATTTCGAACACAGATTCAACCACAAAGACCAGGGAGGTTTTCCAATACCTTGCAAAAAAGGGCACTTATTGGTAGATGGGTAAACATTTTTAAAAGGTAGACATGGAATATTACTTTGAAGTTATTTGATTTTGATTTGATTTATTAGGATACCCATTAGCCGATCCCAGGGGTGACAGCTAGTCTTGCTGGGGTCCAACATATAAAATAAATAAAAAGACAGACAAAAGACTTTACAATTTACATACATTTAAAAACATGAACATGTAGTGTGCTTGATCAGTTATTATCAGTTATATTGTACATGTCAGTGTTTCTTTAGCTATTTTTTGAGATGGAATGTAGTTCCATGGCCTCATGGCTCTGTGTAATACTGTACATTTCCTTGAATTTGTTCTGGACCTGGGGATTGTGAAAAGACCCCTGGTGGCATGTCTGGTGGGGTCAGTGTGTGTGTCAGTGCTGTGTGTATGTTGACTATGCAAACAATTTGGTTTCTTCTAAAAACATGAAGTGATGCTGTTAGTCTTCCCCCCACTCTTAGCCAAAAGAGACTGGCATCCATAGTATTAATATTAGCACTCTGATTACAATGACTAGCAAGACGTGCTGCTCTGTTCTCGGCCAGCTGTAGCTTAACTAGGTCTTATTTTACAGTACTTACTTTGCAGACCATTTGATTGGACAATAACCAATATAAGATAAAACTATAGCCTGCAGGACTTGCTTTGTAGAGTGTGGTGTAAAAAAAAAGAAGCTGTGCACCAATTCATTTTGTCTCCTCCACTTGTTCAACAGCCACACCATTCATTACCATGCTCAGTTGAGGTCTAGAACTTAGGGAATGATTTGTACCAAATACTATGCAGTTTATTACTGACCACCCATTCCAAAACTGACTTTAACTCTTTAAGGGCTTCAGTGACTTCATTAGCTGTGGTGGCTGACATACAGTACCAGTCAAACGTTTTGAAACGTCGACTCATTCAAGGATTTTTACTATTTTCTACATTGTAGAATAATAGTGAAGACATCAAAACTATGAAATAACACATGGAATCATGTAGTAACCAAAAAATTGTTAAACAAATCAAAATATATTTTAGATTCTTCAAAGTAGCCACCCTTTGCCTTGATGACAGCGCTGCACACTCTTGACAGACCGAGTGAAGGAAGAGCAATACCTTTTACTCAAATGGGTCTGGCAGCGCTTCGGCCCCACACACGGAGACAGAACCGACCTGGACACAACATAACACACAGCATAAATTAATGCACTGTTTACACAACCTATGGTAGCCAGGACCACTATCACACTATCACCAATAGTGACAACAACAGTGTCACATCAAAAGTGACAGGCTCATGGTGCTGAAAGGACAGCGACCGTAATACCTGTGCACTCCATGGCACTGATTGAGAGACCATTTTGGTCAAACATAGACATGGCTGATAGACAGGCAACAGCAGTCACACACAGCATCAAATAGAGTTAAAGAGTAAGCAACCCATTCACTCCAGTAGGCCCAGTGGAATCATAATACAAAAACACAACCATTTCATGTCCAAAATGAAATGAACAAACCAGCTATTAATTCCCATTGCAAATATATTTTGTCATGCTCATCACACGACCTGGTGATCTACAGTTTAAATGCAATTTATGCTTGCTCGGGAAATGCGATCCGGAGCCTCCAGAGGCTTGCAGAGGCTAAATTGAGGTCTGTACCACATTGACATGCATTATTTTCTCTTGCGTGCTCTTCTTCTTCTTCTTCTTTAAGGTTTTATGGCATACTACAAGCTATTTATGTATTGCCACCACCTATTGTATTGGCTGTTTATTAGCCTACTATTCTGTATTATAAATTCAGTATCTCAGTAGTATCTCAGCCTTCGAAGGAGAAAAAAAACGGTGATTGGTTCATTTCTCACTTATCATCAGCATACATGGACACACATGCTCTGTTTAATGCCAGTGGCAAGTCATTTGTAAAAATACAAAAAGAGTAGAGGGCCGAGAGAGCTGGCTTGCGTAACACCACACTTTACATGTTTGACATTAGAGAAGCTTCCATTAATAAAGAAAACCCTTTGAGTTGTTCGATAGATAGCTCTGAATCCATGATATGGCAGAGGTTGAAAAGCCATAACAGATACATTTTCTCAACAACAGTTTATGGTCGATAATATCAAAAGGCTGCACTGAAATCAGTACAGCTCCCACAATCTTCTTATTATCAATTTATTTCAACCAATCATCAGTAATTTGTCAGTGCAGTACATATTGAGTGCCCTTCTCTATAAGCAAGCTGAAAGTCTATTGATAATTTGACGGGCAGCCCCCAGGTGGTAAGGGTAGGTAACAACACATCTGCCACACTGATCCTCAACACGGGGGCCACTCAGGACTGCATGGCCAGGCACACATCCAACACCATCATTAAGTTTGCCGATGTAACAAAAGCGGTAGGCCTGATCACCGACAACGATGAGAGACAGCCTATAGGGAGGAGGTCAGAGACCTGGCCGTGTTGTGCCAGGACAACAACCTCTCCCTTAACATGATCAAGACAAAGGAGATAATTGTGGACTGAGCACGCCCCCATTCTCATCGACAGGGCTGTAGAGGAGCAGGTTGAGAGCTTCAAGTTCCTTGGTGTCCACATCACCAACAAACTAACATGGTCCAAGCACACCAAAACAGGAGGGCATGACAAAACCTATTCCCCTTCAGGAGACTGAAAAGATTTGGCATGAGTCCTCAGATCCTCAAAAGATTCTACAGCTGCACCATCGAGAGCACTGGTTGCATCACTGCCCGGTATGGCAACTGCTCAGCCTCCGACTGCAAGGCACAACAAAGAGTAGTGTGTACGGCCCAGTACAGTGTCAGATGAAGGCCCTAAAAATCGTTAAAGATTCCAGCCACCTTAGTCATAGACTGTTCTCTTAGCTATCACATGGCAAGCAGTACCGGAATGCCAAGTCTGGGTCCAAGAGGCTTCTAAACAGCTTCTACCCCCAAGCCATAAGACTCCTGAACATCTAATCAAGCGGCTTCCCAGACTATTTGCATTACCCCCCCCCCTCTTTACGCTGCTGCTACTCTCTGTTTATTATCTATGCATTGTCACTTTAATAACTCTAACTACATGTACAAATTGCCTCCATTACCTCGACTAACTTGTGCCCCCCCATATTGACTCTGTACCGGTACCCCTTGTATATAGCCTCACTATCGTTATTTTACTAATACTCTTCAATGCTCTTGTTACTTTTATTTCTTTTTTTTCCTTATTTTTTTTCTTAAAACAGCATTGTTGGTTAATGGCTTGTAAGTCAGCATTTCACTGTAAAGTCTACACCTGTTGTATTCGGCGCATGTGACAAATAAAACTTGATTTATTTGTATTTGGTCAAACACTTTTTTCAACAGCTTCCCTCCAGGCCTGAGGACAAACACTTTCCTCTTGGCTCAACTTAAAGATATGACAGATAGGAGTGGCTGTAGACAGTGGCAACCTGTCATTCAGGGCAATGTTTGTTTTTTTAGCCTTTTTTGCATGTTATTTTGCATGTTAATACATGTCACATATCAGTTTGCAAACAAACATTGAGTTAATAAAGCCGCACACAAACATGGTCTCTTTTTTACTTTCTTGAGTAAGGCAGCTCCAAAATGCAGGTGTTTCATTAATGTACTCAGTGCTTTCTGTGGTGATGGGGCAGCCAGTGGAAATACGTAGGAGCTCGTAATGTTCTCTAGTTGTGCCATGATTGGCTCAGTGTTCTGTCCGTCATAGAGACACTGCATCACCGCAAAATCTACAGGGAGAGCTCTACAATTCAAGCCCCTTGGGTGCTGCTGTAGTGTTACATTAGAAGTGCCCATCCAAGAAGGCTCAAGGTCATTTGCCAGAGATAAAATGTCAAATCAAGTTATATCTACAGTAGCTTTGATTGGACTGATCATGTCAATATCATACTTTCGAAATCTTACCTAGCAGTCATCTTGAATCAAGTCGACAATCTACTGGCAAATCCTTTTCAACCCTTGTCATTTGAATAAAAATTATGAAGAGAAATTATAGATAAAAAGTATCGGTACTCATAGGCCATGGGACATAAACATTACACAACAAGTTGGAAATCACAAATTCAACAATGAGTGGTTTGGACGGAATCAGTGACTAACTGCAAGCATTGCAAAGCAATCACTAGCCTGCTATTCAGTGGAGTGGGTGTGTGGTCCAAGTCTGGGTATAAGGTTCTCATTTCCAAGCTCAAAAGGACAAACATTAAACACCATAGGCCAGAAATGTTTGAATACATTGGCCATGCTGTCAATCCAACATGACTTCTGCCGCATTCAAAACAATTGGAAACTTGGAACTGGGAAATCACAGACTTCAGTGAGTTCAAGACAACTGGGAACTCCGACTGAGAAAATACATTTTGAATTCAGAATTCTAAGTCGGGAACTCGGCCTCTTTCTAGAGCTCCGACCTGAAGATCACTGACGTCATGATTCAACATTGTTTTTTCCCCAGAGTTTCCAGTTGGCCTGAAAGCACTATAAATCCAGAGAACCCAGACTTTGATGATAAAGTTTGCTCTCGAAGGACCACCGCGCCACCTTCCTTTTCAAGTGAGCACAGCACAACAAGTTGAGTCCAATAATGTATTGTATGCTGCTGCATAAATTATGTAATATGCCAGGGAGATATGCATACTGTAGCTAATAAAGTAATACTAAGGTGTATGTTGTGTAGTAAGCTATTAGTAGCCCATGTGCCTCACCCTAATAATTTGGTCCCTTTTCCCCTCATAATTTAGCCTACTGTTCTGACTTGGTAGTGCACATGTAGCCTATGTTTTTAGAGAAATGTCATCCTTGACTATTGTAAGAGCTTTCATAGTCTGCTTATATGCCCCCTTTATTTAGCGTACAGTTCTGACTTGTACAGGGAGAATACTGTAAGAATGGCCCATTTTCTGAATTCTGTCGCTGTACATTTCAAAAGTCCTGAACAAATAGCTTTATTGACTATGTCCGTCCTAGCTCGCTCATTAATGTCTTAATGTCTTAATGGCCTCTTACATTGTCCCCTTCTGCCATAGTTTGTACATCTCAATTGTCAGTAAAAAACACATTTGTTTAAGCAAGTCAGCTCTGTTTATTTTAAGGCAGGAAATGAGGCTTAATTAACAGTTTCACTGCCAGACAAGGCTCCGCTGATAGCCAGGTGGTAATGATTCACTCCATCGTGCTGAAAATAATGTTCTGCTGTTGGGACAGCTTTATGTAGGACCTAACAGTTTGTGGGCACCGTTTGTCACTGTTATAGTGCCATTAATGTATTGTTTAGCATTGTGTTGTGTAGTGGCTTTGCTGGCATGCGTCTAAAACATTGTTTTTTTTTGCCCCATCAAGATTTACATGCTAAAATTGCCACTGGCCATAGACAGCTACCAGCTTTCTATCTAAGCTACCAATGCCAGGAGGTTCAAACTTACAATGCTTTTTTTCAGTATTTGTTTTTTGTTATGCATGAATAAGATTCGTTGTTGGCATTTCCTGCCTAAGTTTAACCACTTTGCCAATGAAGTAATCATTAAAATAATTTGCAACATCAAATGGTCTTGTGACGAATAAGACATCTGATTGGATGAAAGATGGAGTTGAATGTCTTTCTGCCCATAATTTCATTTAAAGTACTAGTTCTTTATATCATTGATCTCGGCTCATAATATAGTTTCTTGTTTTTGTTAAGTTTGGTCACTTTTATTTCTCAACGTGCAGTAAGTCACCCAGTCAAATGTGCAGCCAGACTTATTAGCCAATCCTTTTTTTCCCCAAGAAGTTAATTTCACGTTGGATGGTAACTTTAAACAGTTAGTGTTCAATGGCTGTGATAGGAGAAAACTGAGGACATATCAACAACACTGTAGTTACTCCACAATACTATCCTAATTGACAGAGGGAAAAGAAGGAACCCTGTACAGAATAAAATATTCCAAAACATGCATCCTGTTTGCAACAAGGCACTAAAGTAATACTGCAAAAAATGTGGTAACGCAATAAACTTTTAGTCCTAAATACAAAGTTACCGTTCTCCAAGAGCCGGTGCTGCAGCAGAGACAGAGCACAGCCAGCACAGCGAGCACCACTCCAGAAACCCGTGCCCATGGCGGGCAAATGGAACGGTGTCTTAGAAATTGCAGACTATTGAATATTAAAGCTTGGACTGAAGAGATGTATATTTCTTTGAGGATACTAGTGGGAGAGAGCAGCCAATCTGTGCTTTGCACAAAGATCTTCTTGAATTATTTATATTCGGTTGAATAATTATTATCACCTCCAGACTTTGAATGACAGGTACGTTTTTGGCCGCTGTGCTTTCTCCACTGTGCACATAATACAGTATAATGTAGGCTACAAGCTTGGTGAAAGGGTGTATGTCAATAGTCTAAAGTGGCTTTCTCTCCTTGTCTTTATTCTTTCATTCTATGACATAGAATAAGTGGAATGTCCATCAGTTATCCACTCTCACCAGTCCAGTTTCTTCACATCAGTGCAGAGGACGGAAATGAGAAAAATAGAGAAAGCCACTTAAGACTACTGAGATGTACACATGGAGGGAGAATCTGTCAAAAACCATATTGAAGATTCCCATGGAGAGAGTTGTATTGTCAGTTGTCTCTGTGTGTGCATGCAGTTGGGTACAATCGTGTTATTTTTTCTTACCCATCAGTCAGTGTAATGACCACCCTGCACTGCACCTAAGGTGTGTTTGATTTTAAATGCCATCCCAGTGGTGCCAGCCCCTAATGCCAGGGAGATGGCACAGTGCCTAACTGCACCTAATGAGTGATGTCAATACGCCTATTAGAATTGCCTGATCTTTTGCAGAAGAAGAGGAAACTGTGTTTGTACAGGAGGAAATTATGTGCACCAAAAGAATAATGCTTGGGGTCCCTGTTCATCTGCGTGAACGTGCCTTAGGCATCCTGCAAGGAGGGATGAGGACCGCAGATGTGGCTAGAGCAATAAATTGCAATGTCCGTACTGTGAGACGCCTAAGACAGCGTTACAGGGAGACAGGACGGACAGCTGATCGTCCTCGCAGTGGCAGACCACGTGTAAACAACACCTGCACAGGATTGGTACATCCAAACGTCACACCATTCATACAGAATGGCAACAGCAACTGCCGGAGTTACACCAGGGACGCACAATCCCTCCATCCGTGCTCAGACTGTCCGCAATAGGCTGAGAGAGGCTGGACTGAGGGCTTGTAGGCCTGTTGTAAAGGAAGGTCCTCTCCAGACATCACCGGCAACAACGTTGCCGATGGGTACACAACCACTGTCGCTGGACCAGACAGAGGCCTGGCAAAAAGTGCTCTTCACTGATGAGTCGCGGTTTTGTCTCACCAGGGGTGATGGTCAGATTCGCGTTTATCGTCGAACGAATGAGCGTTACACCGAGGCCTATACTCTGGAGCGGGATCGGGTTGGAGGTGGGGGGTCCGTCATAGTCTGGGCCGGTGTGTCACAGCATCATCGGACTGAGCTTGTTGTCATTGCAGGCAATCTCTACGCTGTGCCTTACAGGGAAGACATCCTCCTCCCTCATGTGGTACCCTTCCTGCAGGCTCATCCTGACATGACCCTCCATGGCATGACGATGCCACCAGCCATACTGCTCGTTCTGTGCATGATTTCCTGCAATACAGGAATGTCAGTGTTCTGCCATGGCCAGCGAAGAGCCCGGATCTCAATCCCATTGAGCACATCTGGGACTTGTTGGACCGGAGTGTGAGGGCCATTCCCCCCAGAAATGTCCGGGAACTTGCAGATGCCTTGGTGGAAGACTGGGGTAACATTTCACAGCAGGAATTGTCAAATCTGGTGCAGTTCATGAGGATGCACTGCAGTACTTAATGCAGGTGGTGGCCACACCAGATACTGACTGTTACTTTTGACTGTTACTTTTGACTTTTGATTTTGATCCCCCTTTGTTCAGGGACACATTATTCCATTTCTGTTAGTCACGTGTCTGTGGAACTTGTATAGTTCATGTCCCATTTGTTGAATCTTGTTATGTTCATACAAATATTTACATATGTTAAGCTTGCTGAAAATAAACCCAGTTCACAGTGAGAGAAGGTTTCTTTTTTTGCTGAGTTTATATGGATTTTACATGACTGGGCAAGGGCACAGCCATGGGTGGGCCTGGGAGGAAATAGGCTGACCAAGATGGAAGCCAGGCCCAACCACTGGGGAACCAGGCCCAGCCAATCAGAATTGGTTTCAGCCAATCAGTCTTTAGACAGGGTTTCAGGCTTGTTTCTTGAAAAACAAACAAGTAGTTGTAGTTTATCCAAGGTGTCCCTCATTAAAAAAGTAGTCTTGTTGCGGGTGTGAATGAGGTGCGAACTCTTCGTTATTTATCTTCCCTATTGAACATACTATTCTTCGTCTTAAATATTATCATTTATTTAGATATTAGAGTACCTGAGGATTAATTAGAAGCATCGTTTGAGTTGTTTGGACAAACTTTAACGGTAACCTTTTGGATTTGTTTGTATGCATGTTGAACGAGTGGATTAGTGAAATCAATGGCGCCAACTAAACTGACTTTTTTGGATGTAAAGAAGGACTTTATAGAACAAAACGACGATTCATTGCGTAACTGGGCCCCTTGAGATTGCAAAGAGAGGAAGATCTTCAAAGGTAAGTGATTTATTTTATCACTATTTGTGATTTTTGTGGTGCCTGTGCTGGTTTGAAAAAGTATTTTGATGTGGGGCGCTGTCCTCAGATAATTGCTTGGTATGCTGTCGCGGTGAAGCCTTTTTGAAATCTGACAACGTGGTTGGAATAACAAGAAGTTACACTTTTAAATGATGGAAGAGACTTGTATGTTCATGATATTACGATTTTGTCATTGAATTTGGCACGCTCCAACAAACTATACCAAGGACATCTACTTTGTGCATGACACAAGTAATTTTTCCAGAAACTGTTTCAAAACAGGTTATTTCACTTATAATTCACTGTATCACAATTCCAGTGGGTCAGAAGTTTGCATACACTAAGTTGACGGTGCCTTTAAACAGCTTGGAACATTCCTGAAAATTATGTCATGGCTTTAGAATCTTCCGACAGGCTAATTGACATCATTTGAGTCAATTGGAGGTGTATCTGTGGATATATTTCAAGGCCTACCTTCAAACTCAGTGCCTCTTTGCTTGACATCATGGTAAAATCAAAAGAAATCAGCCAAGACCTCAGAAAAATAATTGTAGACCTCCACAAGTCTGGTTCATCCTTGGGAGCAATTTCCAAACACCTGAAGGTGCCACGTTCATCTGTACAAACAATAGTACGCAAGTATAAACATCATGGGACCATGCAGCCATCATACCACTCAGGAAGGAGAGGCTTTCTGTCTCCTAGAGATGAATGTACTTCGGTGCGAAAAGTGAAGATCAATCGCAGAGCAACAGCAAAGGACCTTGTTAAGATGATGGAGGAAACGGGTACAAATGCATCTATATCCACAGTAAAATGTGTCCTATATCGACATAACCTGAAAGGCCGCTCAGCAAGGAAGAACCCACTGCTCCATGACCGCCATAGAAAATCCAGACTATGGTTTGCAACTGCACATGGGGACAAAGATTGTACTTTTTGGAGAAATGTCCTCTGGTTTGATGAAACAAAAATAGAACTGTTTGGCCAAAATGACCATCGTTATGTTTGGAGGAAAAGGGGGAGGCTTGCTAGTCGAAGAACACCATCCAAACTGTGAAGCACGGGGTGGCAGCATCATATTGTGGGGGTGCTTTGCTGCAGGAGGGACTGGTGCACTTAACAAAATTGATGGCATCATGAGGAGGAACATTATGTGGATATATTGAAGCAACATCTCAAGACATCCCGTCAGGAAGTTAAAGCTTGGTCGCAAATGCGTCTTCCAAATGGACAATGACCCCAAGCATACTTCCAAAGTTGTGGCAAAATACCTTAAGTACAACAAAGTCAAGATATTGGAGTGGCCATCTCAAAGCCCTGACCTCAATCCTATGGAAAAGTTGTGGGCAGAACTAAATAAGCAAGGAGGCCAACCTGACTCAGTTACACCAGCTCTGTCAGGAGGAATGGGCCAAAATTCACCCAACTTATTGTGGGACGCTTGTGGAAGGCTACCCGAAACATTAGACCAAAATTAGACAATTTAAAGGCAATGCTACCAAGTACTAATTGAGTGCATGTAAACTTCTGACCCACTGGGAATGTGATGAAATAAATAAAAGCTGAAATAAATCATTCTCTACTATTTATTCTGACATTTCACATTCTTAAAATAAAGTAGTGATCCTAACTGACCTAAGACAGGGAATTCTTACTTGGATAAAATGTCAGGATTTGTGAAACTGAGTTTAAATGTATTTGGCCAAATTCAACTGTATATATTTACGCATAGATGTCTTTGTCTTCTCTCTGAACTTGATGGTTCTATGGGAAGTGGAAGTCACAATGTCCACCAGAGGTCACAATGTCCTTCTTAGTTGTAGGCTTTTTTTTTGTTTTGGAGTGTTCGTTTTATAGATGCTTCAGATGTACCACACGGTGTGCAGAGGGATCTGCTCTTTGCTTGTTTAAATGTCCTATACTACTTTACATGCACAGCTGCAGACATGTTTTGGTCTGGTTTACAAAGTTTCTAACTATTTCAACGTGTGGACCACGGCCTCATGTTCATTGGTCTCAATGGTTGATTATTCAGGGTACAGCTAGGACAACTTTACACGCTGGCAATAACCCGGCATGTTTTGATCTCATGTAAATTTTGTTAGCGAGTCAACTAAAGCATTCTGATCAGAAAGGTGGTTCCATCATGTTGACACGAACTCTGAGCTCACTTGAGTGTGACAAGTTTGCATGAAACACAATTCTCATTTAGAGGGCTAAAATCAAATGTCTTTCTATTCAAAAAATAGTTTCATATTTAATCATATAATTTTTACAACATCTAGATGTAAATCTGATATATACAGTGTGAAAGCTTTAAAAGTTTCCGTTCTAACTTCTTTTTGATAATTTTAATAACATCACAAAATATACATTAGTTTCCCATATTCCATCTCTGAATCATTCCCAACATTCGGATGTTGAAATGTATTGTCCCAGTTTCCAATGTTTGATGTTGAAGTTTTTGGCGGCAGGAGTCTCTCGGTAACAGGAATTGTTACCTTTGTTAAGTCATAACCGGCCCAACTCCCCACTCTGGTGGGAGAGAGGAGGGTCTGGCTGTCAGCCATGTGCCGAGCTGATCTGGCACCTTTAATCCTCACCAAGGAGAGAGACATGACGAGGTGCACCTGTGTAATATTCGTGCTGTTTAATCAGCTTCTTGATATGCTATACTTGTCAGGTGGATGGATTATCTTGGCAAAGGAAAAATGCTCACCAAACAGGGATGTAAAAAAAAAATTGTGGTGAACATTTTTGAGAAGCTTTTTGTACGTACGTATTAAACATTTTATTTCAGCTCATGAAACATGGCACCAACACTTTACATTGCATTTATATTTTTGTTCAGTATATTACACAGGCTCCGACGCCAGCCGCATGTGGCAGGGGCTACAGTCCATTAAGGATTACAAAGGAAGAACCAGTTGTGATCTGCCTCGCTACCAGACGACCTCAATGCATTTGATCAATGCTTCGACAAAAACAACACCGAGGGCCCCTGCCGACCCAGGGGATTGGGTGATCTCACTCTCCGAGGCCCATGTAAGTAAGTAAGTAAATCAGGTGTTCCAGGGAGAGTTCTCAAAGCATGAGCAAAACAGCTGACAGGCATATTTGCAGTTATTTTCAACTTCTCCTTGTGCCAGTATGTAATCCCCACACGTCTCAAGCTGACCACCATCATCCCTGTTCCCAAGAACTCTAATGCTACCTGTCACATCTGTAATCATGAAATGTTACCCGGCAGGCCCAGAGAGAAAATTAAGAGCATTTATTGGCCTACCGCTGGCCAGATCACCGTTAGCTCAGATCACAGATCACCATGTCTGCACAGTTTCCTCTAGCCATAGACTCTAAAAAGAAGCCTCGAACACACAGCAAAGTTGAAACTGAGATTTCAAAACTTTTAAAACCTTGACCAGAGACCGACTCAATGAATAAAGCAAAGAGTTTAAGTTGTTATTCAGCACTGTTCAACACTTTATAAACCATGAAATGCGCTTTCTCCCTATTTCCACTCCATCTTCACCACTATAATAAGATCTAATGTTCCCTTCTAAAAGGATGGCAGCACACTCCCCGCCTGGTATAATGAAATTTTGCCTCTATGAATTAAAACATGTATCAAATAACAAATAATGCTCCTTTATATTTTTCTCTATGTTGCTTCAGAAAGAAGAGCAAACAAGCTATGAGTTTGGTCTCAGTAACACCTTAGCAGTCCCTTGCTTGACAATGTATTGCTCAACTTTCCTGACCTTTTTGTCAGTACTGGGAAATGTTTTGACCGCAAGGCCATCTGGCCAGTCATTTCATTGCACCTGACTGTCTTTCAATAAGACAACATCTCCCACTTTTACATTAGGCTTTTCTGCTGTCCATTTTCTGCATCTCTGGAGTGTTGTCAGGTACTCCTGTCTGCACCTTTTCCTGAAGTTGTCAGCGAGACACTGGACTTGCGTCCACTGTTTTCCATTATGGCCATTCATGTGGAAGTATCCAGAAGGGGCTGAGGTACCTCTTGAGTGGAGCCCGTCTGAAACAGCATAGCATCTAGGATACATCTGGTTACCCCAATGAGTCTCTCCCAAGAACCACCCATATGAAATGAGTGTGGGGGATTAAAAATCCAAGTACATCCCTTGTCTGAGAGGTATTTAGTCAGTTCTGAGTAATTGTGTCGATTCCGAGTTCCCTGCTGGCACCTATAAAGTTTGTACCTTGATCAGAGCGTAGCACTTTTGCTGAACCACGGAAGGGCAAAAAAAATGCCTCAGCGTGTTGATGAAGCTGGATGTCGACATGGATTCGATGAGCTCAATATGGACTGCTCTAGTAGACATGCATGTAAAGAGTACCACCCAGTGCTTGGAGTCGGCACTACCTAACCTCTAGTGCAACAAATTATAACATTCCATGGTCCAAACGGATCAAGTCCAACGCTGGTGAATGGTGGCTCAGATGTGAATCTGTCGGCAGGCAAGTCAGCCATATTTTGGTCAACTAACCTCCCTCTAACCTCGCGGCAGGTGACACACTTGTGGATGATACCAGAGACCAGACGTTTGCTCCCAATATTCCAGGTGCTCAAATAGCTCCATCTGAAAAATGACGACCCTGGTGAGCCACTTCATGATAATGTCAAACAAGCAGAGTGCGGACATGGTGACAGGTCGGCAGAGGATAAGCAGCCTTCCACCCTCAGCAACCCATCCTCATCAATTACTGGGTTCAGCTTGAGTGTACTTTGTTTAGGGAACTCTTTTCCTTCTCAAGGCATTTTAATTCCTCTTTGAAGGCTTCATGTTGCACACAGTGAATGATTGTTGTTTTGGCTTGTGACAACTCACTTGTAATGCATTGGTTTATTACTGTGATGCCAGCCTCTGCAGTTGGTGTCGTCCGCACCTTCATGGAAGGATCTGGTAACATGAATGAGTCTCACTGTACCTCGATTGAGAGCTTTCCAGCTTGAGAACCTCTCAAAGGGATGGGAGCCGAGTTGAGCTCCAAAAACCTTAGTGGAAAAGGCAGTGATGTCTGGTTGAAACTCTGCATCTATGTCAGGCCCTACAAAGTCAAAATTGATGGTCTCAGGCTCACCTGAGTTTGCTTGGGCCAGGAAAGGTGGACCTGAGAACTAACTGGTGTGCTTTAAGAGTGCTTTTAGTATGGGCCTGGTTGCATGGTCTGCTGGATTGCTGGCAGTGTTTACATAACACCACTGGTCTGGATGGGTAGGCAAGTTGAGAACAAGTTCTCATTTACAATTGCGACCTGGCCAAGATAAAGCAAAGCAGTTCGACACATCCAACAACACAGAGTTACACATGGAGTAAAACAAACATACAGTTAATAATACAGTAGAAACAAGTCTGTATACGATGTGAGCAAATGAGGTAAGATAAGGGAGGTAAAGGCAAAAAAAAGGCCATGGTGGCCAAGTAAAACATGGTAGATTTGCAGTGGAAGAATGTGCAAAGTAGAAATAAATATAATGGGGTGCAAAGGAGATAAATAAATACAATAGGGAAAGAGGTAGTTGTTTGGGCTAAATTATAGATGGGCTATGTACAGGTGCAGTAATATGTGAGCTGCTCTGACAGCTGGTGCTTAAAGCTATTGAGGGAGATACGTATTTCCAGTTTCAGAGATTTTTGTAGCTCGTTACAGTCATTGGCAGCAGAGAACTGGAAGGAGAGGCGGCCAAAGAAAGAATTGGTTTTGGGGGTGACCAGAGAGACCTGCTGGAGCGCGTGCTACAGGTGGGTGCTGCTATGGTGACCAGCGAGCTGAGATAAGGGAGGACTTTACCTAGCAGGGTCTTGTAGATGACATGCAGCCAGTGGGTTTGGTGACGAGTATGAAATGAAGGCCAGCCAACGAGCGTACAGGTCGCAATGGTGGGTAGTATATGGGGCTTTGGTGACAAAATGGATGGCAGTGTGATAGACTGCATCCAATTTGTTGAGTAGGGTATTGGAGGCTATTTTGTAAATGTGTCTTATCGATGGCGGTTAAGATATCTTTTAGGACCTTAAGCGTGGCTGAGGTGCACCCATGACCAGCTCTGAAACCAGATTGCATAGCATCGAGGGTATGGTGAGATTTGAAATGGTCGTTAATCTGTTTGTTGACCTGGCTTTCGAAGACCTTAGAAAGGCAGGGTAGGATAGATATAGGTCTGTAGCAGTTTGGGTCAAGAGTGTACTCCCTACCCCCCCCCCTTTTGAAGAGTGGGATGACCACAGCTGCTTTCCAATCTTTGGGAATCTCAGACGACAGGAGAGGTTGAACAGGCTAGTAATAGGGGTGGCAACAATTTCTGCAGATAATCTGGACCCTTTCTTTCTAAAATTATCTAGCCTGGCTGATTTGTAGGGGTCCAGATTTTGCAGCTCTTTCAGAACATCAACTGACTGGATTTGGGAGAAGGAGAAATGGGGAAGGCTTGGGCGAGTTGCTGTGGGGGGTGCAGTGCTGTTGGGTAGGGGTAGCCAGGTGGAAAGCATGGCCAGCCGTAGAAAAATGCTTATTGAAATTCTCAATTATAGTGGATTTATCAGTGGTGACAGTGTTTCCTATCTTCAGTGCAGTGTGCAGCTGGGAGGAGGTGTTCTTATTCTCCATGGACTTTACAGTGTCCCAGAACTTTTTTGAGTTAGTGTTGCAGGAAGAAAATTTCTGCTTGAAAAAGCTAGCCTTCGCTTTTCTAACTGCCTGTGTATATTGGTTTCTAGCTTCCCTAAAAAGCTGCATATCACGGGGGATGTTCGATGCTAATGTAGAACGCCATAGGATGTTTTTGTTGGGCAGTCAGGTCTGGGGTGAATCAAGGGCTATATCTGTTCCTGGTTCTAAATTTCTTGAATGGGGCATGCTTATTTAAGATGGTTAGGAAGGCATTTTAAAAAAATAACCAGGCATCCTCTACTGACAGGATGAGATCAATATCCTTCCAGGATACCCCGGCCAGGTCGATTAGAAAGGCCTGCTCGCTGAAGTGTTTCAGGGAGCGTTTGACAGTGATGAGTGGAGGTCGTTTGACCGCTGACCCATTACGGATGCAAGCAATGAGGCAGTGATGGCTGAGATCTTTGTTGAAGACAGCAGAGGTGTATTTAGAGGGCAAGTTGGTTAGGATGATATCTATGAGGGTGCCCGTGTTTACGCCTTTGGGGAGGTACCTGGTAGGTTCATTGATAATTTGTGAGATTGAGGGCATCAAGCTTAGATTGTAGGATGGCTGGGGTGTTTAAGCATGTTCCAGTTTAGGTCGCCTAGCAGCACGAGCTCTAAAGATAGATGGGGGGCAATCAGTTCACATATGGTGTCCAGAGCACAGCTGGGGGCAGAGGGTGGTCTATAGCAGGTGGCAACGGTGAGAGACTTGTTTTAGAGGGGTGGATTTTTAAAAGTAGAAGTTCAAATTGTTTGAGTACAGACCTGGATAGTAGGACAGAACTCTGCAGGCTATCATTGCAGTAGATTGCAACACCACCCCCTTTGGCAGTTCTATCTTGTCTGAAAATGTTGTAGTTAGGGATGAAAATTTCAGATTTTTTGGTGGTCTTCCTAAGCCAGGATTCAGACACAGCTAGAACATCCGGGTTGGCAGAGTGTGCTAAAGCAGTGAATAAAACAAACTTAGGGAGGAGGCTTCTAACGTTAACATGCATGAAACCAAGGCCATTACGGTTACAGAAGTCATCAAAAGAGAGTGCCTGGGGAATAGGAGTGGAGCTAGGCTCTGCAGGGCCTGGATTCACCTCTACATCACCAGAGGAAAAGCGGAGGAGTAGGATAAGGGTACGGCTAAAAGCAACGAGAATTGGTTGTCTAGAACGTCTGGAACAGCGAGTAAAAGGAGGTTTCTGGGGGCAATGAAATAGCTTCAAGGTATAATGTACAGACAAAGGTATGGTAGGATGTGAATACAGTGGAGGTAAACCTAGGTATTGAGTGATGATGAGAGAGATATTGCCTCTAGAAACATCATTGAAACCAGGAGATGTCATCGCATGTGTGGGTGGTGGAACTAATAGGTTGGATAAGGTATAGTGAGTAGGACTAGAGGCTCTACAGTGAAATATGCCAATAAACACTAACCAGAACAGCAATGGACAAGGCATATTAACATTAAGGAGAGGCATGCTTAGTCGAGTGATCAAAAGGGTCAGTGAGTAGTGAGGTTGGTTGAGGTCAAGGCGATTCAGACAGCTAGCCGGGCCATCGGTAGCAAGCTAGCATAGGATGGAGGTCTGTTTTTAGCCACCTCGTCGTGCATTTCCGTCGGTAGGATTAGTGGGGTTCCGTGTGGTAGAGGGGATCAATTCGCAAAAAAAATAGATATAGTTATAGAGGCCCAAGAAAAGAGAATGTCCAAATGCGAGTTACCCTATTGGCAACATACACATAGAATCTTTCGGTGACATTGTGGATGTAAGAGAGAACTATCTTACTGTCTGTGTAGAACTCGGCAGCATTTACATCAAGGTCCATTTCGTCTCCGATCAGTTCATACATCTCAACATCTAGCACAGCCGCACACAGTACTAGGAGTGGGATAGTGTGGGACGGTCGAGGAGCCAATTTAGATTTCTCCATGACAAATCCAACATGGCATTGCCCTTCCAAGTCAACAACTCTCAGGTAGGCTACCGCTCCTATGGCTACTGTAGAGGAATCCGAGAAGATGTCTACCACTCAAAGAAGAGAGCTGCACAAAGCGAATGGGATGTCGGTCAGCTGAATATACAGATGTTCCAACTCCTTCATAGACTCCTTCCACATTTTCCATTCCTCTTGTTTTTCTGTGGGAAGGGGGGCATCCCACTCACTCTGATCAGAGGCTTTACCTTGCATTGTTATTGGAGCCACGAACCCAAGGGGGTCATAAAGACTTTGCACTGTAGACAGGATGCCTCTCCGCGTAAAAGGCTTCTCATTGTGGGACACCTGGAATGTGAAGCTGTCTGTTTCCAGGTTCCAAGAAAGTCCCAGGCTCCATTGAAAAGGGGAGAGGTTCTACTCCGAGGTCCAGGTTTTTTAAATCTAAGTGCACTGTAGAGAAAGGGATGTGTTGCTGAGCTATGCTGCTGTAGTTCTCTTTCACCTGGATGATGTCGGGGCAAGGGCTCAGATAGGATGTGCGACCATCGTGAAGTATGTTTGTCCTGAACACTGTAACACTGGCAGGTAGGTGAGCCATTCCCAGACAGACCTCATCCACGATGACCCACCCAAGGTTGAGTCGCTGTGCATAAGGAGTGTCGTGGGGCGCATTGATTTGCTCTCGTACCTTGTGTACCCTTAAGATGTCTTGTCCTAAAAGCAGGAGGATGGGAGACTCTGGGTCCACAGCTGGAATTTTGTCTGCCACTGGTTGCAGATGGGGATGATGTAGCGCAATGAAGGGGGAGGGAATTGTCCACCCTATTGGCATAATGTCACACTCTATCAAAGTAGGGAGAGTAAGCTGCATGTGTCCGTCTATAGACTGACACCTTACAGTCTTTAGCTCTGTGCTGAGTTGACCCACCACATCGGAAACAAATTACATTCTCTTTGAGATATCATTTTCGCTCATCTAGAGTAAAGAAAAATCTAAACCCACAACACTTTTTAAGAGGATGAGGCTTGTTATGTATTGGGCAGTGATGGTCAGAGCTTTCAACCTTTGTCTTACTGGGTTTGGTTTGGTGGTCTGAGGGCTCAGATGACACGTCTGTTTTGTGTACAGTCACAGGTGTCTTGCTGCTGTACCTGACAGGTTTCTCACTTTTCATAGACACCTGGGTAGTTGAGATGTAGAGGGTGAAACTGTTTCTAGTTGTTTCTAGTTTTTGCCTGGTTCCTGATGAATCTCGAGAAAAATGAGTGGTGAGAATGCTACCCGATAGTTCTTGTATTTGGATCCCTGTGCTATTCATTTCTGGTGTAAACCGAATGTAAGTTTCTCTATAGGGTTTACCTGTCATGCCCTGAGAGAGCCTTTTTATGTCTCTATTTTGGTTTGATCAGTTTGATTTGGGTGGGTATTCTATGTTCTGTTTTGTTATTTCTATGTTTTGGCCGGGTATGGTTCTCAATCAGGGACAGCTGTCTATCATTGTCTCTGATTGGGAATCATACATACTGTTAAGCTTCACGGTCGTGTCTTTGTTGTGTTGGCGACATTCTGATAAAAATCAAATGTACGCTCACAACGCTGCGCTTTGGTCCACTTATTCCTTCCAGGAAGACGGCCGTGACATTGCCCCCCGAGATGTGGTCCAGATAAGCGAGGCCTGGAATTCTACAGCTTCTTCAAAGGCTCAGCTTCAGCCAACGCAGCTGCTCTCTCAACTTGGAGAACATATAAACTTACATCGAGGTCAGCTTTTTGCTTCAACAAGCTGGCCTCCAGTTCCGCCTTTTGTTTCATCACAGAAGCTTCCTTTTCAGATTAGGAGACTTGAGCACGTGCTGCGTTCTCCTTGGCACATGCTTTGATGGCTGCAGAACTCACTGTTGAGGATCTGCTTGACCGTTTTGATGACCTTGATCTTGTAGACTGAGACTTGGTCCCAATGTGCTGAAGAGGCTCCATCTCTTACTCGCTTTTCTTTCTGTCAAACACGCTCTGGTTGCTGCATCGTAAACTGCTGGTCTTCCCTAGGATCAGAGACTTTGTTGGCTGATGAACGTAGAATCATAACCATGTGCGATTATTCTTGTGCTTGAGCCTGCCGTGATTATGTTTTTTTCACTATTCTGCACTGGAAATGCGTTCCCATGCAAAGCTAGACAGATGGCTAACAACTGAGTCTTCAATAAAACTCCCAAGGCAGGACTTTTCTGGAATGAATATATTGAAAACGTTTATTGTGAAGGAACCATGTTTCTGGCATCATGCCAAACCAGATAGATCATTACCATATCAGTAACAACTAGATAACTATTTTCATTATTCTACTAACGTGCAAAAACAATAACAAAAGCATATTACACTAGAAACAGTAACAAAACTATAGTATGTTTTACAATTCGCACGAGCAAACTAATACAGCTGACGTTTTACATGAAAGGCAAGGCAATTTGGTTAGTGAATCTAACCAACTAACACTAAGTAAGCAACTATCAATATTATCATCACTAGCAATATGCTTCAATTGAACTTACAAACAAATATTTTCCGAGGCTGAAGAGCGACAAGAAATAGCTGCACTGAAAGAACTGCGCTGTTTTTAGCTGCTTGTCTGCATGCGGAATGACTACTCTACTCCCCAGTCTTTCTAAATACCAGAAAGTTCCCCTAGCAGGCGATGAACACCATGGAACACAATGAAAGTACATTTTAACCACTGTAATAAAATGATCTGTTACAACAGGGTGGTACCACATGCATTGGTAATGTATTGGGCCTATAGCCTACTGCACAAATCTCATTGCTACCGAACTGTTTTTAATTAGTTAATGTTTCATATGCTTACGTTTTTTTTAAGCCATGTTTTAAAAAAATCGGAGCTGTAGATCTCTGATTGCATTTTGATTCAGAAAGTGATCTTGACTCGTGATTGGAAGTCCCGTAGGGCAGCGCACAATTTGCTCAGCGTCGTCCGGATTTGGCCGGGGTAGGCCGTCATTGTAGATAAGAATTTGTTCTTAACTGACTTGCATAGTTAAATAAATAAAAAAACAGATCGAAACACGATGCAATCTCAATTGCGTTCCACACTAAATAAGAGTAATATCTATGTGAATACTGTTCATTGACTACAGCTCAGCGTTCAACACCATAGACCCCTCCAAGCTCGTCACCAAGCTTTGGACCCTGGGACTGAACATATCCCTCTGCAACTGGATCCGGGACTTACCCAAGGCCGACCCAAGGTCGTTGACAACAGGAAGGGGGGGGGGCATATCAACGGGGCTGCAGTGGAGCGGGTCAAGAGTTCCTCTGTGTCCAAATCACTAAGGACTTAAAGTCCACACACATACACAGCTGTGAAGAAGGCACACCATTGAGAGCATCTTGACTGGCTGCATCGCTGCTTGATATGGCAACTGCCCTGCCCTCAATCGCATTGCGCTACAGAGGGTGGTGCAGACTGCCCAGTACATCACTGGGGCCAAACGCCCTGCCGTCCAGGACCTCTATATCAGGCGGTGTGAAAGGACAGCCTGGAAAATGTATAAAGATTTCAGCCACCCAAGCCATAGACTGTTATCTCTGTTTCACCATGGCAAGTGGTACCGGAGCAACAAGACTGACACCAACAGGGTCCTGAACAGCTTCTATCCCGAAACCATAAGACTGCTAAATGGCTAACAAAATGGCTACACGGACTATTTACCATTCTATTTTATAAAGAATGGTCCCAACATTGCACTGACTCTAGGCACACACACTCACACTATGCACCCTCTATACTCGCACACAATCACAATTCATTTGCTCACACACACATTCATACTGACTCTACACACACTCACATGTAATAATCATATATGCTGCTGCTACTCTGTTTATCATATCCTGATGCCTAGTCAACTTACCCCTATACATATCTACCCTTATCACTCCAGTATATTACAGGTCGAAGAAACATCATTCAAACACTTTTAGAAACTTCAGTGTTTTCTATCCAATACTAGTAATAATATGCATATATTAGCAACTGGGACTGAGGAGCAGGCCGTTTACTCTGGGCACCTTTCATCCAAGCTACTCAATACTGCCCCTGCAGCCATAAGAAGATTTATACAAGCTTGTTAGTACTGGGTAGATCACATCACTGACCAAGGTTAAGCACTTGCTATGCAGAAGAGTTTGACGTGCCAACAGGTGTCACTGTAGACTAATTCAGAGGTGAGACGATGGAGTCCATTGGCCATCCTGTGGATCTCTCCAAGAAGCAGCCATGTCATCAAGTACTTCTCTATTAGATAACAGTGGATTCTGAATAGAAAAGGATGTTGGCCAGAATGACTTGATTAGACCAAACCTTTATAGCTGAGCTGTTAGTATACCTAATAAACTAGTGTAGCCTACCAAGGCCAAAATTGCAGTAAGCCCTATGGGTATTTAAACTTTCTCAAGCCCTCCAGGTGAGTCTTAAAAGTTGTATTATTTATTGTTATTCATACATCTACCTGAAACATGAGCTTTTTACAATTCAAATCATCCATTCTTGCCACGGGCCGACTGACTACTGATTTGCAAAGTATTGCTTTGTCTCCCCCACCCACTCCCCTGCCAGCTGGGTATAACAAAGCCTGTTCCAACATACTGTAGACATCCTTACTACCATCTATTGCCTGGCCATTAGCACTAACTGCAACAATGCTAATGAACACCCAACAACAGAGCTTTTTGCACAATATACCTTATTATTTACAACGCGTTGGCAATACTTGCATGATTACAATGCAGGCATGCTTGAAGCCACCATGTTACATTAGATTCTTATTCTGTCACTGTCCTTCCATGCAAATCCCATGCTATCTGTCAAAAATAGCTTTTGTATTGTAATACCTGCCATTTATTTGGACATGACACTATCAGCAAACAAAGATGTCAAAATGTAGGGTAAACATTTGTCTGCTTATTCTCAGGTCACCCTCTTAACCTCCTTTGGACAATTGTACGCAATCTTAAATGAATATGAACCAGTTTTGGCTTAGTTCATATCTATTTTGTTGCCCTTCTGTCTTTTGTTGAGTTCATACATTTATCCATCCCACAGTTAGCCCTGCAGCAGAAAGTCAGGACTGACCAACCTGGTCTCAGAGCATTTTGTATTATTCTGTGTAAATCCGAGACCGTTTAGTATGATATGTTACGTTTCATATGGCTTGTATTAATTTCTGGATGTCCATCGCCCATGCGTATGATGTTACAAATTTATATTTGTATTATATGTTACAAATTTCCTAAATTTATGATATGTTATGATTTTTAACTAGGTCGCTAACGTTAGCTAGCTGGCTAACGTTAGCTAGGCTAGAGGTTAGGGTTAGGTTAGGGGAAGGGTTAGCAAACATAGGGTTAGGGCTAGTAGTTACAAAGTAGCTAAAGTAGTACAGTTGACATACACCTTAGCCAAATACATTTAAACTCAGTTTTTCACAATTCCTGACATTTTAATCCTAGTAAAATTGCCACTTCATTTTAAGAATGTGATTTATTTCAGCTTTTATTTCTTTCAATACATTCCCAGTGGGTCAATAAGTTTACACACACTCAATTATTATATGGTAGCATTGCCTTCTAAATTTTTTAACTTGGGTCAAACATTTCAGGTAGCCTTCCACAAGCTTCCCACAATAAATTGGGTTCATTTTAGCCAATTTCTCCTGACAGAGCTGGTGTAATTGAGTGAGGATTGTAGGCCTCCTTGCTTGCACACGCTTTTTTAGTTCTTCCCACAAATTTTCTATAGGATTGAGGTCAGGGCTTTGTGATGGCCACTCCAATACATTGACTTTGTTGTCCTTAAGCTATTTTGCCACAGCTTTGGAAGTATGTTTGGGCTGATTGTCCATTTGGAATACCCATTTTGCAACCAAGCTTTAAATTCCTGACTGATGTCTTGAGATGTTGCTTCAATATATCCATATAATGTTCCTTCCTCATGATGCCATCTATTTTCTGAAGTGCACCAGTCCCTCCTGCAGCAAAGCACACCTACAACATGATGCTGCCACCCCCGTGCTTCACGGTTTGGATGGTGTTCTTAGGCTTGCAAGCCTCCCCATTTTCCCTCCAAACATAACAATGGTCATTATGGTCAAACGGTTCTATTTTTGTTTCATCAGACCAGAGGACATTTCTCCAAAAAGTAAAATCTTTGTCCCCATGTGCAGTTGCAAACCGTAGTCTGGCTTTTCTATGGCGGTTTTGGAGCAGTGGTTTCTTCCTTGCTGGGCGGCCTTTCAGGTTATGTCGATATAGGACTCGTTTTAATGTGGATTTAGATTATTTTGTACCTGTATCCTCCAGCATCTTCACCATGTTGTTCTGGGATTGATTTGCACTTTTCGCATCGAAGTATGTTCATCTCTACGAGACAGAATGCGTCTCCTTCCTGAGCGGTATGACGGCTGCATGGTCCCATGGTGTTTATACTTGCATACTATTGTTTGTACAGATGAACGTGGTACCTTCAGGCGTTTGGAAATTGCTCCCAAGGATGAACCAGACTGGTGGAAGTCTTGGCGGATTTCTTTTGATTTTAACATATCAAGCAAAGAGGCACTGAGTTTGAAGGTAGGCCTTGAAATGCATCCGCAGGTACACCTCCAATTGACTCAAATGATGTCAAATCAGAAGCTTCAAAAGCCATGACATAATTTTCTGGAATTTTCCAAGCTGTTTAAAGGCACAGTCAACTTAGTGTATGTAAACTTCTGACCCATTGGAATTGTGATACTGTGAAACAATTGTTGGAAAAATGACTCATGTCATGCACAAAGTAGATGTCCTAACCAACTTGCCAACTATAGTTTGTTAACAAGAAATGTGGGGAGTGGTTGAAAAAAGAGTTTTAATGACCAACCTAAGTGTATGTAAACTTCCGACTTCAACTGTAAGTAGTTGAAAAGTTGCTAAAGTTGTCCATGATGAGATTCAAACTCGCAACCTTTAGATTGCTAAAGGTTTGCGTTATACGCCCCCCCCATCCACCCCAACCAAATATGTAACCATGTGTGACCCAATTCAGGAAACTAGGCGTATGTCGCAAGTCATGGCTTCACAGGCGAGCCATTTACCTAGCTAGCTATATGTCTTAAGCTAAAGTGTACTGTTAACTAGCTAGCTAACATTAGCTGGCTGGCTCCCTAGCTGACGTTATTATCCGTATTCCAGAGCCGTTTGCTTTTCTAGTTAGAGCCTAATGTTAGATAACATTGAACCAGGTTGGTTAGCTCCCAGCAAGTTGATCAACTTTAAAAGCAGGATTACTTTCCCATTGTTCCTCAAATGCAGTGTGTGATATACCATTTTGTAGCTCTACGTCTCTACTTTTGTCCAATGTAAAAAACACAATTTCAAATTTTGCTACATAAGGCCAAATCCAGGTGGTGTCAAATATCATACTAATACACTAGACGTAACATAGTATATGTATGAGACCAGTCTGAATTAACATACTGTAAGGAAATCAAATCAAATTTATTTATATAGCCCTTCGTACATCAGCTGATATCTCAAAGTGCTGTACAGAAACCCAGCCTAAAACCCCAAACAGCAAGCAATGCAGGTGTAGAAGCACAGTGGCTAGGAAGAACTCTCTAGAAAGGCCAAAACCTAGGAAGAAACCTAGAGAGGAACCAGGCTATGTGGGGTGGCCAGTCCTCTTCTGGCTGTGCCGGGTGGAGATTATAACAGAACATGGCCAAGATGTTCAAAGGTTCATAAATGACCAGCATGGTTGTATAATAATAAGGCAGAACAGTTGAAACTGGAGAAGCAGCACGGCCAGGTGGACTGGGGACAGCAAGGAGTCATCATGTCAGGTAGTCCTGGGGCATGGTCCTAGGGCTCAGGTCCTCCGAGAGAGAGAAAGAGAGAATTAGAGAACGCACACTTAGATTCACACAGGACACCGAATAGGACAGGAGAGGTACTCCAGATATAACAAACTGACCCTAGCCCCCCGACACATTAACTACTGCAGCATAAATACTGGAGGCTGAGACAGGAGGGGTCAGGAGACACTGTGGCCCCATCCGAGGACACCCCCAGACAGGGCCAAACAGGAAGGATATAACCCCACCCACTTTGCCAAAGCACAGCCCCCACACCACTAGAGGGATATCTTCAACCACCAACTTACCATCCTGAGAAAAGGCTGAGTATAGCCCACAAAGATCTCCGCCATGGCACAACCCAAGGTGGGGCGCCAACCCAGACAGGATGACCACATCAGTGAATCAACCCACTCAGGTGACGCACCCCTTCCAGGGACGGCATGAGAGAGCCCCAGTAAAGCCAGTGACTCAGCCCCTGTAATAGGGTTAGAGGCAGAGAATCCCAGTGGGAAGAGTGGACCCGGCCAGGCAGAGACAGCAAGGGCGGTTCGTTGCTCCAGAGCCTTTCCGTTCACCTTCCCACTCCTGGGCCAGACTACACTCAATCATATGACCCACTGAAGAGATAAGTCTTCAGTAAGGACTTAAAGGTTGAGACCGAGTTTGCGTCTCTGACATGGGTAGGCAGACCGTTCCATAAAAATGGAGCTCTATAGGAGAAAGCCCTGCCTCCAGCTGTTTGCTTAGAAATTCTAGGGACAATTAGGAGGCCTGCGTCTTGTGACCGTAGCGTACGTGTAGGTATGTACGGCAGGACCAAATCAGAGCGATAGGTAGGAGCAAGCCCATGTAATGCTTTGTAGGTTAGCAGTAAAACCTTGAAATCAGCCCTTGCTTTGACAGGAAGCCAGTGGAGAGGCTAGCACTGGAGTAACATGATCAAATTTTTTGGTTCTAGTCAGGATTCTAGCAGCCGTATTTAGCACCAACTGAAGTTTATTTAGTGCTTTATCCGGGTAGCCGGAAAGTAGAGCATTGCAGTAGTCTAACCTAGAAGTGACAAAAGCATGGATTAATTTTTCTGTATCATTTTTGGACAAAGTTTCTGATTTTTGCAATGTTACGTAGATGGAAAAAAACTGTCCTTGAAATGGTCTTGATATGTTCTTCAAAAGAGAGATCAGGGTCCAGAGTAACGCCGAGGTCCTTCAGTTTTATTTGAGACGACTGTACAACCATTAAGATTAATTGTCAGATTCTTGGGACCTAGAACAAGCATCTCTGTTTTGTCCGAGTTTAAAAGTAGAACGTTTGCAGCCATCCACTTCCTTATGTCTGAAACACATGCTTCTAGCAAGGGCAATTTTGGGGCTTCACCATGTTTCATTGAAATGTACAGCTGTGTGTCATCCGCATAGCAGTGAAAGTTTACATTATGTTTTCGAATAACATCCCCAAGAGGTAAAATATATAGTGAAAACAATAGTGGTCCCAAAACGGAACCTTGAGGAACACCGAATTTTACAGTTGATTTGTCAGAGGACAAACCATTCACAGAGACAAACTGATATCTTTCCGACAGAAGATCTAATCCAGGCCAGAACTTGTCCGTGTAGACCAATTTGGGTTTCCAATCTCTCCAAAAGAATGTGGTGATCGATGGTATCAAAAGCAGCACTAAGGTCTAGGAGCACGAGGACAGATGCAGAACCTCGGTCCGATGCCATTAAAATGTCATTTACCACCTTCACAAGTGCCGTCTCAGTGCTATGATGGGGTCTAAAACCAGACTGAAGCATTTCGTATACATTGTCTTCAGGAAGGCAGTAAGTTGCTGCGCAACAGCCTTTTCTAAAATTTGAGAGGAATGGAAGATTCGATATAGGCCAATAGTTTTTTATATTTTCTGGGTCAAGGTTTGGCTTTTTCAAGTGGCTTTATTACTGCCACTTTTAGTGAGTTTGGTACACATCCGGTGGATAGAGCCGTTTATTATGTTCAACATAGGAGGGCCAAGCACAGGAAGCAGCTCTTTCAGTAGTTTAGTTGGAATAGGGTCCAGTATGCAGCTTGACGGTTTAGAGGCCATGATTATTTTCATCATTGTGTCAAGAGATATAGTACTAAAACACTTGAGCGTCTCTCTTGATCCTAGGTCCTGGGAGAGCTGTGCAGACTCAGGACAACTGAGCTTTGAAGGAATACTCAGATTTAAAGAGGAGTCCGTAATTTGCTTTCTAATAATCTTTTCCTCAAAGAAGTTCATGAATTTATCACTGCTAAAGTGAAAGTCATCCTCTCTTGGGGAATGCTGCTTTTTAGTTAGCTTTGCGACAGTATCAAAAAGGAATTTCGGATTGTTCTTATTTTCCTCAATTAAGTTAGAAAAATGGGATGATCGAGCAGCAGTAAGGGCTCTACGGTACTGCACGGTACTGTCTTTCCAAGCTAGTCGGAAGACTTCCAGTTTGGTGTGGCGCAATTTCCGTTCCAATTTTCTGGAAGCTTGCTTCAGAGCTCGGGTATTTTCTGTGTACCAGGGAGCTAGTTTCTTATGAGAAATGTTTTTAGTTTTTAGGGGTGCAACTGCATCTAGGGTATTGCGCAAGGTTAAATTGAGTTCCTCAGTTAGGTGGTTAACTGATTTTTGTCCTCTAGCGTCCTTGAGTAGACAGAGGGAATCTGGAAGGACATCAAGGAATCTTTTGTCTGTGAATTTATAGCACGACTTTTGATGTTCCTTGGTTGGTCTGAGCAGATTACTTGTTGCAATTGCAAACGTTATAAAATAGTGGTCCGATAGTCCAGGATTATGAGGAAAAACATTAAGATCCACAACATTTATTCCATGGGACAAAACTAGGTCCAGCGTATGACTGTGACAGTGAGTGGGTCCAGAGACATGTTGGACAAAACCCACTGAGTCTATGATGGCTCCGAAAGCCTTTTGGAGTGGGTCTGTGGACTTTTCCATGTGAATATTAAAGTCACCAAAGATTAGAATATTATCTGTTATGACTACAAGGTCCGATAGGAATTCAGGGAACTCAGTGAGGAACGCTGTATATGGCCCAGGAGGCCTGTAAACAGTAGCTATAAAAAGTGATGGAGTAGGATGCATAGATTTCATGACTAGAAGCTCAAAAGA
The DNA here is from genome assembly GCF_018296145.1 of Oncorhynchus tshawytscha. Lineage (NCBI taxonomy): Eukaryota > Metazoa > Chordata > Actinopteri > Salmoniformes > Salmonidae > Oncorhynchus > Oncorhynchus tshawytscha. The sequence continues at coordinate 47,207,962 of NC_056436.1, forward strand.
CAAACGTTTTTTTTTTTTTTTTTTTTTGTAAATTGAAATTTGCTATCGTAAATGTTAGCAACACCTCCGCCTTTGCGGGATGCACGGGAAATCATTGATTTCAACAAGTTTGGGCAGTGTAGTCCAGGGGATGTTTCCTTGACAGGGCCTCTATATTGGAATTGTTTAGGCTTGGTCTCTGCTATAGCACCGGGTTCTATAAAGTTATCAGCCTGGTGACAAACTTCACATGACATGATAAAGGTGGAAGTGGATCTTTCTTGTGTATGTGAAGTGAAACATCTCACTTCACTGCAGTTCTCACAGTACTGACACTTGAACAGTGCTTTCAGCACATGTATTGTTATCTTTCTGATTTACATGTCAAGCTTAACTTTACCTTGGCTCCCATATCACTGTAACTGACTCTTGCTGTGTGTGTCCGTGTCAACCGGTGAGTCAGCAAAACAAAGAGGCTCCTCTAATGGGGCTCAGGGAGGTGGTAAGGCAATTGAATGACAGACATACAGTTAAATTTAGAGAAATTCATGACTTTGAGGACTTTCCAACTCTGAAGTGCTTGAAACCACTGCACTCAAACTTGTTAGGCCATCAAGTGGATCTGCACATATAAAAAAGTCTGATACAGAGAAGCTAGTCCATGCCTTTATCTCCTCAAGGCTGGAATACTGCAATGCACTCTTCATCGGGATCCCTGGCAGGAGTCTCCAGAAGCTCTAATACATCCTGAACAGTGCTGCCAGGATCCTGGATGCGAGTGAGGAAACACCATCATATCACCCCATCCTGGCATCTCTGCTCTGGCTCGCCCTCTCATTCTGGTTTGAATTAAAAACCCTCCTGCTGACTTTCCAGTGTATTCATGACAATGCCCTTCCTCATCTCAAAGAACTGCTCTCCCTCCATAACCCCACCCTCAGGTCAAGCGACAGCCTGCTCTCCCTCCATAACCCCACCCTCAGGTCAAGCGACAGCCTGCTCCCCCAAGCCCCCAGGACCAACCTCCGCTCCTTCCAGCTCAACTGCCCCCATCCTCTGGAATGCCCTCCCGGACAACCTGAAAGAAGCACAGACTATGGGCTCCTTTAAAATGGGCCTAATGACCTTTCTCTTTAGGAAGGCTTTCTGTTGATAGCTATGCCCCTTGGTGTCCTTTTCCATTGTAGTGTCAGTTGCCCTGTCTACTTGTCAATTCTAAATTTAAAAAAAGTTTTATGAGATTATTCTGCAAAATGAAAAGCACTTTACAACTGTAATTTATTATTATTATTATTACCATAATTCAACTCCAACCCACATTCCCACAGAAAGTTCCAGTTCGAACACTTTTACATGTCAACTAACCTTTGTTTGCCTTTCCCCTCTACAGAAGGGCAGCCATGTTCCCTGATGCCCTAGAAGCAGCTGGCCAGGTGGAAGGCTTGATCCTGACCTCCCCCGCAACCCCAACATTACCTGACCCTGATGAAGAGAAAGGTCAGAGGGAGGTGGTGGCGAGGACCAGTCCCAGGCGGAGATCTGGCCGCTACAGTCACAGCCTGCAGATAATGAATCCCTTCAGGATAACACACAAGTAAGCATCCTCCTTTTTAGGGCCTTTACTCAGCTCCTAATCTGCAATACTGCAATGTTGAGACTAAAGAGACAGTGTGCCCTGCTGAGTTGTGTGTAATGGCACCTCATTCCCTTCATAGTACGCTACTTTTGACCAGAGTCCTATTAGTCCTGGTCAACATTAGTGCACTGTGAAGGGAAAAGGGTGCCATTTAAGAGAATCGCTAACAGAGGGCTCTGCATTTGAATGCAACTTTTTTTCCACTGCTTCCCAAGAATTCTATGAAGTGTCTGCAAACTGCTGTTCATGATTCATTTTTCCACTTTGCCGAGTCAGTGAAGGTTCAGGGCCTCTTATTTTCTTGCTGTCGCTCTTTCTTGCACTCTCTGTCTCTCTCTAACACTCAAATCATGCCTCGATTTTTACTGTCTTTCTCACAGGCACCAGCACCCAGTCGACAATTCTGGCCTCTTCTCCTTCATGATTCTGCACTGGCTCACCCCACTCGCTCTGAGGGATCACATTTCCTGTCCCTTTGCAAGTTAAACCAACCAATGTTCAAATAACATTGGACAAACACAGACGGTAGGCCTAGAAAACAGAAGTGCGGCCGAGGTTTAACAGCCAGGTGCATTGTGGGTAATTGCTGAGTGGACCTTTGCAGTTGCCTAATGTGGTATTCCCTTGATTTCCAAGAGTCACCCTCCACAGGGGTTGATTGACTGAATGATGAACATCCTGTCTCCATAGAGATCTGGCGGTAGGGAAGATTGTATTAATAGCCTGGGATTAGGGTGTTTTTAGAGTTAGCAGGGAGTCTGTCCTGCCTACAGAGAGAGCGGTTATGTCATTAACCCTCATCCTCGCCTCGGGACAGCCTGTCTCTCCATGTCTCGCTTTGACTGGAGACACACCTCTTATTTGTTAGCTGCCAAAATCACCTCACGCAATCCTTCCTGCTCATGGCTTGTGTCCTCACCCTTATGGAGGTGAATCTGTTATTATTCATGAGTAGATTGATGGATGGAATTAATTAACAAAAGATGGACATATTAACTGGTGGAGCATTTGTGGCTCATTTTCGACATGACTTCCACATCTTGATCAAAAGCAGAAATTCCTGTCAGCTAGCCGTATAATAACATGCTATAGGGGAGGGACGCATAAGAAGTGTGTCCCTAGCCTGGGGCCGAACGTGGCCCTGAAAACAGCCACATGCATTGTATGTGTGTGCTGCGTCTGAAAAGAAGAGGTAGAGTGGAGGAGGGTTTAACTTTGTTTAAATGGCTAGAACACTTACGCAACACAACTCCCACAGATAGGGGGACCGGAGAGAAGCCAGAGAGCCCCCTGGAAGAGTTGACGGGTGCTATCAATGAAACACCAGCAGGCTATCCACTAGCTGCATTCAGTCACCACATTTGTTTTCTTAGGCACGTTTTTTGTTAGGCTTGCCGGTATAAAATGTGGCAATTAGGCCTACATCTTGCAGCACTACGTTAACATTTTTGGGGGGTATTGTTAAGTTGGTGTTTTTTTGTAGTTTCTTTATGTGCAATTACACTCCATAGTGCGACCCTACTAGACGACTCTTTTCAAAATTACAAACAGTGAACTGGATTTAATTTGCTTGTAGAATCACTATCTTTTGGGGCCTTTTACATGATTGAAAACTCAAAGGCTTCTCTCGAAATTAAACTGCTTGGTGTATAGACCATAGATATCAGTTCAAACCAAAAACTCCAAAAGGAGATATATTATTTATACTAAACTTTGAATGTTTCATTTCCTGCAAAACTCGCTCTGCAGAGACTGCTTAATTGTAAAATCTCACTCAGGTTGCAGGTAATGTGAATTAAAGTAGTAATTATCAGCCTGCGGGAGCACGTGCTCTGGTTAATGCACTTTATATCTCTGATACGTTTTTAATAAACCCATTAAGACATAAATTAGATGTGGCAGCTGCTCCTTCTCTCTCTTTTCAAGCCATTAGGACTGATCCATTTAGTCATTAAGGCCTTTTCCTTCTTCATGGGGATTTACATGGTGGTAAAAAAAAGTGCATTAGCACATATTTAGCATGTTGGCGTGTATTGCTCACACTGCGATTATCCTACGTGCCATCCATTCTCACCTCCCATTTGGCTCGTTGCCTGTTACTGTAATTAAGCTGAACCACAACGTTTAATAATAATGGATTTAGTTTATGTAGTGATTTTCATTAGAAGTCAAATCTTGAAGTCGCTTTGAATTACAAAAAACAAATTAAGTGATCTACAGTTCTTTGGCAATGGTTTTCCACATAATGAGTCTAATTTAGTGTAAAATACTGGTATGAAATGTGCGTTTGTGTAAAGATTATAATTTGTACTCTAAAAATGCAAATTTCAATCACCAACATAATATTAGCTGATGTATCACCTCACCTACTGTATGTCTGCGTAGTGGATACTAATTTGGAAAGATATACTGTAGGTCTACCATTGACTTTCTTCATCTTGGTTTACAATACGTTTACATGGATTGTTTCAAGAAGCTAATGTAAATGATTATGCAGAGTAGGCGTAAGTTTTCCGTAACCATTGATACAGGGTCAGGTGTTTTTGTCATCCCTCGAATAAGAAAAGGCTAGGACTGGGTGAAGGCTAATTTGATTCTAGATCTGTGATCAAGAGCAACTATTGCTGAGTCAGTGGTCTCAAGTTTCTTAATCTTAATCTCTCTCTCACTCTTACCCTACGGTCAGACTGGAGAGCCTGTGGCATGATGAGCTGAAACAGAAGAGGAAAGAAGAGGCATCCCTATCCCGTGTCTTCTGGAGGTTTTGCCAGACCCGCATGCTGGTCGCCATCTTCTCCCTCATCACCATGGTCACCAGCTTTGTGGGGCCTGAAAATACACTTCTGCTTTCTTTCGTTTCTGCTGATTCACCTAACATTGGCAGTCCTCATTCGGCCTTCATGCTGGCTCAGAAATTGGGGATGCGTTCCAAATCATGCCCTATTCCCAATGTAGTGCACTACTTTTGTCCAGGACCCGTAGGAATTTGGTAGGAAGTAGTGCACTCTGCAGGGAATAGGGTGCCATTTGGGAAGTACTCTGGGAAGTACTATTCCATTTCACACTAGTCTGAAAATGTTTATGAGAACATAGCAGAAGATTACAAAGCCTTCGATGGTGAAACCCATATTAATCCTCCAGATTAGCCAGTGTGTACCATGGTCGCACTTTGGCCCAGAAATATACAGTTATTTTCCAACTGCCACACTTTGGGCTTAATTTCCCCCCTCCTCCTAACTAAAATACCCCAAATTAGCATCGACCGGCAGTGAAACGCAAAAGTGCTGATAGTGCAGTACAATGCGGGCGCTTATTACAGCCATATTAAATTACATTTCAGATCAAAGGCATTTAAGTTTTGAGTTCCCCAACTGCGATATTATTGAGTGGCTGTTTTTGTTTCCACCACTTCTAGCTGTTTATTTGAATGTCATGCTAGGGCTACGTGTGGTGTGATACGTGCTAGCAGCTTTCCTCATTCCCCAGCGTTAACTGGATTTACTAGTTACACAATGACTTGTTTGTCTCACATTCCTGTATGGGTGCTATGTAGGCCTACTGTATAGATTTATTTGGCATAGATTGGACTATAGTGCGCACTGGTAATCTCACTGCCCATATTTTAGACTGTGCCTATCTTTTCAATTCAGTCATAATACATTCTCCAGTTCACTCTACCTCTGTCCTCCAACATTTTTGACTTCTGCCTCAAAATGCTAACTTTTTTTTTTTTTGCTCACTCTTTCTCTCATCCACCCTCTCCTCCTCCTTTCTTACGTCCCCCCTTTCCCACCTTCACCGGTATTCCCAATCCCAGGCACTCCTGGTCCATGCCCTGCTAGAGTATTCTGAGTGTGGAGGGCTGGCTGCCCTACGGCCTCTCCCTGGTGGCGGGGATCTTCTTGATGGAGCTGATGCGCTCCTGGTCCCTGGTGCTCATGTGGGCTGTCAATTACCGCACCGCCGCTCACCTCTGGGGTGCAGCGCTCACATTCGCCTTTCACAAGATCCTCTGCCTTCACAGCACCAAAGACATCAGTGCCGGAGAGGAGTTTTTTTAGCCTGGTCCCAGATCAGTTTGGCTGTATAGCCAACTTCTCTGTTCATTGTCATGCCTGGTCCCAAACAGATCTGGGAACAGGGTGTTTGTGTGAAGGCGGACCAAATCAAGATGGCGCCGACAGATGGTCACCTCGCTTCAAGTCCTTAGGAAACTATGCAGTAATTTTTTTTTTTTATGTATTAATACGACTTTCCCAAATCATATCCTTTGTTCGGACCTCCACCCTGGACATTGAGTCTAATCCCAGAGGCCGACCCAAAATAACATCGCCGCCGCAGGAGAGGCAGATGGAGCAGACTCCTGGTCAAAAGGCGAGCACACCATCCACCGCTTCCGAGCATATTACTCGCCAATGTCCAGTCTCTAGACAACAAGGTGGACGAAATTAGGGCACGAGATGCCTTCCAGAGAGACATCAGAGATTGTAACATTATCTGTTTCATGGAAACATGGCTCGCTCGGGATATGTTGTCAGTCGGTATAGCCACCGTGTTTCTTCATGCGTCGCATCAACAGAAACAAACATCTCTCTGGTAAGAAGAAGGGCGGGGGTGTATGCCTCATGATATGCGACTCATGGTGTAATCATAACAACATACAGGAACTCAAGTCCGTTTGTTCACCTGACCTAGAATTCCTTACAATCAAATGCCAACCGCATTATCTCCCAAGAGAATTTTCTTCAATTATAGTCACAGCCGTGTATATTAGCTTCAGACAATAACATCGTATACGCTGACTCGGTGAGTGAGTTTATTAGGAAGTGCATTGGAGATGTTGTACCCACTGTGACTATAAAAACCGTGGATTGATGGCAACATTCGCAAAACTGAAAGCGCGAACAACAGCATTTAATCATGGCAAAGCGACTGGAAACATGACCGAATACAAACAGTGCATTTATTCTTTCCGCAAGGCAATCAAACAAGCAAAGCGTCAGTATAGACAAAGAGTCGCAATTCAACGGCTCAAACACGAGATGTATGTGGCATGGTCTACAGACAATCACAGATTACAAAATGAAAACCAGCTCCGTCGCGGACATTGTCTTGTTCCCAGACAAATTAAACAACTTCTTTCCCCTCTTTGATGACAATTCAGTGCCACCGAAACGGCCGACGTGAATAAAACATTTAAACGTGTTAACCTTCAAGGCTGCTGGCCCAGACGGCATCCCTAGCCGCATCCTCAGAGCATATGTACAGACCAGCTGGCTGGTGTGTTTACGGACATATTCAATCAATCCCTATCCCAGTCTGCTGTCCCCACATGCTTCAAGATGGCCACTATTGTTCCTGTTCCCAAGAAAGCTAAGGCAACTGAACTTACTGACTATCGCCCCATAGCACTCACTCCTGTCATCATGAAGTGCTTTTGAGAAACTAGTCAAGGATCATATCACCTCCACCCTACCTGATACCCTAGACCCACTCCAATTTGCTTACCGCCCCAACAGGTCCACAGAAGATGCAATCGCCATTACACTGCACACTTTCCTATCCCATCTGGACAAGAGGAATACCTATGTAAGAATGCTGTTCATTGACTCAGCATTCAACACCATAGTACCCTCAACTCATCATTAAGCTTGAGACTCGACCCCGCCCTGTGCAACTGGGTCCTGGACTTTCTGAGAAATGCACTTCTAGTGGTTACATTGCAGGTGTATCTCAGATAACAAATAGTTTCATTGTATCAGTTTCATGAAACAAAAGTAACAATTTAAAAAAATCCCACACACTGCAGGGTAGCCTAGTGGTTAGAGCATTGGACTAGTAACCGGAAGGTTGCACGTTCAAACCCCCGAGCTGACAAGATACAAATCTGTCCTTCTGCCCCTGAACAGGCAGTTAACCCACTGTTCCTAGGCCATCATTGAAAATAAGAATTTGTTCTTAACTGACTTGACTAGTTAAATAAAGGTAAAATAAAAACTCTTGCAAAATATAATTTTGTATTGTGCCAACTTCTCAGCCTTTTGTCTTATTTCCAAGCCATGCACTACTATTGAAATAGTTTGGGTTCAAATCACATGTCAGCTTATTCTCATTGCAGCATTTTCACTTTCTGTGAGTTAGTCAGTCAAAGAAGAGAACTAAATTATGTCTTTGTCAAGTACATGGTCTGTTTCAATGTGTTCTCCTATTATTCTGCGTCAATGTCCCTCCCTACAGCTGATCAACATCTGCTCCAGTGATGGCCAGCAGGTATACGAGGCAGTCTCAGTGGGCTGTCTGCTAGCCGGGGGTCCACTTGTGGGTATCCTTGGTCTATCCTACACCGCTTACTTCCTGGGACCCACTGCACTGGTTGGATCAGCCATCTTCATCTTCTACCCTACTATGGTAGGAGGTTATCCACATACTAACAAAGGAATGCACACCCTATGAAAGTGCTAATAGGAAAATCTGAACTGATATTGAAAGGACAGTTACACTCACCACTCTCCTCTGACACTGTTTATTTAACTCAGAGGCACCTTAGCTTCATACAGTTGTAACTTACGTATAAGGTTTAGTGACTAAAAATATTGTCCACTGAAAAGATAAACACCATTATTTTGCCAGCAGTTACCTCAGAAATGTTACTTGGAGCATGATTACTCTGAAATTCTCAATCTCAGCACTTAGTAATTCATGAATTGTCTTTCCTGTTTATGGTATTAGTCATAAACTTATTTTCCAATAACTGTAAAAACTAAAGCGAAAGTACTTCACTTCAGACTGTTATTCTTTACAACACAACCTGTTTGTTCCCCTTAACTTTCCAAATCTCCTCCCCCAAAACTCTCCTCCTGCCAATCTCCTGTTGACTTTGGTGTTGTCCCTCATGAGCTTCAGTCTGAAGACTGCCTGAAGACGGCCTGTTGGGGACCTTTGTATTGATGTGGAAGCTGTTTATAGTCTGTTCCCTGCAGTAACCCTGCCGAACAGCTGATTCCCATGGGGCTCTGGTCAAAAGTAGTGCACTAGGGAATAGGGTGCTATTTGGGATATAGACTGTCTGCTTTCATTTCCCCCAACTGTCACTCAAATTTTCCTCTTCCTTCTTTCCATCCATGAAAGATGCTGGCTTCGCATCTCACAGCGTATTTCCGTAAGAAGTGTGTGGTAGTGACTGACCGGCGCTTGAGGCTCATGAATGAGATCCTAGTCTGTATCAAGTTAATCAAGATGTACTGCTGGGAAAACGCTTTCGCTCAGAACATCCACAGTGAGTGACTGGTTGCACACGCACACACAGCTTGTATTTCATTTATTTTTTGGTCAGGTCACTTGGTCAGGAAAATCACATTTATGGCACGGGGCCTGTGACTCAGCAAAAATCATAAGTGACTCACTTCCTGTTTTGGATTAAGGTAATTATTTCCAACTGAGAATGTGCCTCTTCTTCTATTTGTACCTCCTTACTTTGACTAATATTGACATTTTCCTCTCGTTACTCCAATTCAATTCCAGTCAGTCCAATAAATTCAACCCATTACCTGAAACACATTAGTTTCATTAAATCCTCCAATCATCAATTCAAATTAGACTCATCCCCGCAATTGATCCGGCAACTCCGTTCCCATTAGATTCCATTGGCTTAGATTCCCTCCCTGTCCTCCAGCATTACGCAAGCCCTGAATGAATCCCTGCACCCCAAGGTTAATTAAAAAAGTGTTTAAAGCTCTTTGATACCTAAACACCTGCAGAGGGTTGTTCCACTTAGAGGAGATTGAAGAATTAGAGGGGGCCATTTCTCACGAGGCTCTTCCTTACATTGTTAAGAAGCGTTTGGTGCTTTTAAACATGATTGTAATTAGACAGGTGGGACTCATCCTCATATCAGTCGACCGTTTGGATGATGATAATAATCATACCTATTATTATGATGATTAATTGGACGTTCATCTTGAGACATCAGTTGTTTAATATCAAGAGTTGTGATATCATTATCTTCATGAGTTATTGTTAATTGACATCCATATTACACCTGCTGATAAAAATAGACGGCAGGTAGCCTCGTGGTTAGAGCATTGGGCCAGTAAGTGGAAGGTTGCTGGATTGAATCTCTGAGCTGACAAGGTAAAAAAGTACATCTGTCATTCTGCCCCCTGAGCAAGTCTGTTTACCCACTGTTCTCTGGGCGCCGAAGACATGGATGCCGATTTAAGGCACCCCCCCCCCCATAGCTACCCTTTGCCTTGATGGCAGCTTTGCATACTCTTGGCATTCTCTCAACCAGCTTCATGAGGTAGTCACCTGGAAGGCATTTCAGTTAACAGGTGTGCCTTCTTTCCTCCTTAATGCGTTTGAGCAAATTAGTTGTGTTGTGACAAAGTGGGGGAGGTATACAGAAGATAGTATGGACTTAGTTTTTTACCAAATAGAACTATGGCAAGAACAGCTCAAATAAGCAAAGAGAAACAACAGTCCTAGTCATTACTTTAAGACATGAAGGTCAGTCAATACGGAACATATTAAGAACTTTGAAAGTTTCTTCAAGTGCAGTCGCAAAAACCATTAAGTGCTATGATGAAACTGGCACTCATGAGGACCGCCACAGGAATGGAAGACCCAGAGTTACCTTTGCTGCAGAGGATAAGTTCATTAGAGTAACCAGCCTCAGAAATTGCAGCCCAAATAAATGCTTCACAGAGTTCAAGTAACAGACACATCTCAACATCAACTGTTCAGAGGAGACTGAACAGAGCAAAGAGACCACTACTAAAGGAGACTGAGCAAAGAGACCACTACTAAAGGACACAAATAATAATAAGAGACATGCCTGGGCCAAGAAACACAAGCAATAGACATTTGACAGGTGGATGAGTCCCCCTTTTTTTTTTAGCTCTAACTGCCATGTCTTTGTGAGACGCAGGATAGGTGAACGGATGATCTCCACATGTGCGGTTCCCACTGTGACGCATGGAGGAGGAGGTGGGATGGTGTGGGGGTTCTTTGCTGGTGCCACTGTCTGTGATTTATTTAGAATTAATGGCACACATAACCAGCATGGCTACCACAGCATTCTGCAGCGACACACCATCCCATCTGATTTGCACTTAGTCCCACTATCATTTGTTGTGTAAGGGCTATTTGACCAAGAAGGAGAGTGATTGAGTGCTGCATCAGATGACCTGTCCTCCACAATCACCCGACCTCAACCCAATCGAGATGGTTTGGGATGAGTTGGACCGCAGAGTGAAGGAAAAGCAGCCAACAAGTGCTCAGCATATGTGGGAACTCCTTCAAGACTGTTTGAAAAGCATTCCAGGTGACGCTGGTTGAGAGCCAAGGGTGTGCAACGCTGTCAAGGCAAAGGGTGGCTACTTTGAAGAGTTTAACACTTTTTTTTGGTTACTACATGATTCCATATGTGTTATTTCATAGTTTTGATGTCTTTACTATTATTCTGCAATGTAGAAAATGCTAAAAATAAAGAAAAACCCTTGAATGAGTAGGTGTCCAAACTTTTGACAAGGTACTGTACATTTGGGAGATGTACACATACATGAACACAAGGAGGGCAAGACGGGCACTTGACTTGGACAGCTGCCAATGGCCGCGAGGCCCAACATGTCTTTTATTTCTATCCATGTCTGTAAGTGTGTCTCTAATGTTGTTTGAGGATGAATACAACATGTCTCTCTGTGTCTCTCTGTCTGTCTCTCTGTGTCTCTGTGTGTTCAGAGGAGAGGGGGATATTGGAGAGGGCTGGTTATGTTTAGAGCCTCACAGTGGGCGTGGCTCCCATATTCGTGGTGATTTCCAGTGTCTGCACATTCACTCTACACGTGGCCTTGGGTTATGATCTCACTGCAGCCCAGGTAAGCCCCTCTGTCAATAGCTTTTAAAGAATTAAGTGCTTTTTCAGGAACTGAGTGCTCTTTTCATTGCTTTGAATAGCTACCGGTAGCTTTTGTTGATGTTTGTATAAAATCATAGAAGCTTTTAAAGAGGTGGAATTTCACTAAATGAACTATGCTGGACCCCTCCTCACCTTTCAGGCCTTCACCGTTGTCGCAGTCTTCAACTCAATGACCTTTGCCCTCAAGGTCACGCTCTTGGCTGTACGAGCTTTATCAGAGGGTTCTGTGGCAGTCAACCGATTTCGGGTAGAAAAAAGACTGAGATCGTTGTACAAAAATTGGGAATGATTGTGGCACGAAGTCAGCTAGCGTTCAGTCAGCAAGGACTGTTGTCAGCACTTCAAAATGGACATATTAATTAATCAGCTCCTCATGCAAATTTTCAATGTCCATCTTATCATATCTGTGTCAACAGAGTCTCTTTTTGATGGAGGACCGAGAGGTTGTGATGGCCAAAACGGACAGCCCTATGAATTCCGTGGAGTTCCGTGATGCCACGTTGGCTTGGGAGAAGGCCAAAGCTCCCACCAAAGCCATCACTGTCCACAAGAAGAAAAGAGGCGGGATGAGACGTGTACTGTGCAAGGAGAAACTGAGCCTGTATATCATTGCAGAGAAGGTCAAGGGGAACAACGAGAGTCCCAACGGACAAAAAATCCTCACCCACATGGAACAGGAGAGCCCCCAGATCACCATCTCCTCCACCCAGAGCTCCACCACCCGCCCGCCGCTGCACAAGACCCAGCATCGAATCGATCTGTGCGTCAAGAAGGTAAACGGCTCATTTACAAATATACACATAAACAAACACACTCTAAAGCATTGAGACACTGGCACTGGACAGATTGATTTAGCCTGCAGGCACTTTCAAATATAGTAGTTCAACTCATGGAAAAAAGAGAGCGGCTAAAAGAATAGACAATTATAGGGAGCCAAGGTTGTACCACAACTTTGCACTTCTTTTCTTTGAAATGGACATTTCAATACAGATCCATAATATTACATCACTGGTATCATTCTAATCTGCAGGGGATGCTGGTAGGAATCTGGAGGTGTGGGGAGTGGAAAGAGCTTCTGTCTGCTCTACTGGGACAGGTGAGGATCTAGATCATTGGCCTTCAAATATCACCAGCTTACTGGGGGATTCCCCTACAAACCAGACTTGAAAGCATTTGAGGTGTGTTTGTCTAAGCCTGAAATTCGCACTTTTGGGACTATTCCATTGGTTCCATTGTACTGGGAAAAGGAAGTCAAACACTGCTCAAGTATTTCCCTGAAAGTATTTGACTTTTGGCCCAGGTCAGCTTTCCCTCTAGTACATGGGTGTCAAACTCTGGCCCGTGGGCCAAATTTGGCCTGCGGGGTAATTATATTTGGCCCGCGAGACAATACCAAATTACTACTAGAGCTGGCCCGCCGGTATTATACAGCGCATTCACCACTAATACTACGAATCCCATAATGCTCTGCTGTTTTCGCGCGCCAATCAGGACAGGACCCAGAAACGCTCTCTCCTCTGTGACAGTAGTCATAGCAACATAGACGCTACAACTGTCAGCGAGCTAACCCTTCCCAAAAATGGCGAAAAGAAAGGCAGAAAACAGGAGCTTTCTGGACAAGTGGGAGGCAGAATATCTGTTTACATATGTAAAAGACAAACCTGTTTGTCTTGTTTGTGGAGTCAACGTGGCTGTAAGTAAGGAGTACAACATTAGACGACACTATGAAACGAAACACCATGACAAATACAAGGACCTGGACATGAGCCAGAAAGTAGAGGAGATAAAAAGAAGTTTGGTTTCACAACAGAATATGTTTAAAAAAGCCACATCACAAAGCGAGGCTGCTGTAAAGGCTAGTTATATAGTGGCAGCAGAGATCGCAAAATCAGCCCGGCCCTTTAATGAGGGAGAGTTCATGAAAAAGTGCATGATGAAGGTTTGTGACCTCGTATGCCCAGAGAAAAAAACAAGCATTTTCAAACGTGAGCCTGAGCAGGAACACAGTAGCTGATCGCACATGTGATCTTGCCACCAATCTGTATGACCAGCTGATGGAAAAGGGAAAAGATTTTGTTGCGTTCTCCCTCGCTGTGGATGAGAGCTGCGACGCATCTGATACTGCTCAGCTGTCAGTCTTCATCTGTGGAGTGGACTCAAATCTGTGTGTTACGGAGGAGCTATTAGGATTCAAATCAATGCATGGCACAACCACAGGAAAGGAAATCTTTGAGGAGGTTTCCAAATGTGTAACTGAAATAAAGCTGCCGTGGGATAAACTCGTTGGATTAACGACAGATGGTGCGCCAGCGATGTGCGGTAAAAAGAGTGGACTGGTGGGCATGGTTCGGGAGAAGATGCGGGAAGAGAACTGTGCAGATGAGCTAACTGTTTACCACTGCATCATACATCAGGAAGCACTGTGTGCCAAAGCCCTAAAGATGGAACATGTTATGACCACAGTAACACAGGTAGTTAACTTTATAAGAGCCAAAGGTCTAAATCACCGCCAGTTTAAATCTTTTCTGGAGGAGTGTGGTTCGGAATACGCACTTGTGTATCACACAGAGGTGAGATGGCTAAGCAGAGGAAAAGTACTGAACAGATGTTTCGAGCTGCGTGAGGAAATATGTCAATTCCTGGAAACCAAAGGGAAGGATACAGCAGAGCTCCGGGAGCAAAAGTTCCTGTGTGAGCTGGCCTTTCTCTGTGACATCTCGAGCTATCTCGATGCGCTGAACCTGCAGCTTCAGGGGCGGGGGCGCATCATCACAGACATGTACGCTGCAGTGAGGGCCTTCAAAACTAAACTGTGCCTGTGGGAGAATCAGATGCTGCAAGGAAACCCTTGCCATTTTCCCTGCTGCCAATCCATAAAAGCGCAGATCTCTACCGCCGTGTTCCCATGCGCACAGTTTGCTGAAAAACTCAGTGTTCTCGCCGCTGAGTTTAGCTGGCGATTTGCCGACTTCGATGCCCAGAAATGCAAGTTTGAACTGCTTAGTAATCCCTTCGCAGTTGATGTGGAAAATGCACCAACCAACATCCAAATGGAGCTGATTGAACTCCAGTGCAACGACACGCTGAAGTCAAAGTATGATGCTGTGGGTGCCGCACAGTTTCCACGGTTCATCCCTGACACAATGCCTCAGCTCCGCACCCAAGCTGCTCAGATGCTCTCCATGTTCGGCAGCACTTATCTATGCGAGCAACTTTTCTCCTCGATGAAGATTACCAAAACAACTCACAGGAGACGTCTGACTGATGAACATCTTCGCTCGATACTGAGGATTTCTTCAGCTCAGAGCTTGAGCCCAGACATTGATGAACTAGCATCCAAGAAGAGATGCCAGGTATCTGGCTTGGGCACATCAGATTAGACCAGTGTGCAATAATTAACGTTTTCTTTATGCACTTTTTCTTGCTACAAGGCATGGGCTTGAATGGTTGATTGATTTATTATCATTTTATTTGTAAAATTATTAGCCAGTGGAAAATTTATTTTGGTATTTAAATCAGAAGGCTGCAAATAGAAAAGAGGCATACAATTTTTATTTAAATTTTATTTATTTAATAAATGAATGCCATTGTGTTTTTTCATTTGAAATTCGATTTTGCATGTCTCCACTATTAAATTATATATTGTATGGTAATAAGCGATGCTTGTTCCATATTCAATGTTAAAGCAAAACTTGTTTGGGTCCATATTAAAAGGTTAATTTGTTCAATGTTGGCCCGTGACTTTGTTCAGGTTTTACATTTTGGCCCACTGGGTATTTGAGTTTGACACCCCTGCTCTAGTATGTATTAACACGAGTCTTATCCCTGGTGTTCAACAGATGACCCTGCTGGAGGGCAACGTGGCAGCCAGTGGCGGCTTTGCGTATGTCGCTCAACAGGCCTGGATCCTCAACGACTCACAGAGAGAACGTCCTTTTTGGAAAAGGATATGATGAAGACAAGTAAGATTGATTGATTTTGTGTATATAAAATCAACAGCTAATTGTCTGTAGTCCATGACAAACCACTTTTGGATGTCATAGTTTGATAGTTTCACATTGACAAGGGCCAAAGACATTTCGAACTCATGGCTTACTCATTTCTCTCGACAATGACTGTTTCCCTCTCATGTTAACTCATGTCCTTGGCAGTGTTTCCTTATTAGGTATAATTCTGTGCTCGATGCCTGCTGCCTGATCCCTGATCTGACAGAGCTGCCCTGTGGGGATATGACTGAGGTATGTATCAGACCTCTATTACATCTCTCTGTTGGATATCCTCTCAATATGAACTATGGCCACACTGTACAATGCATAGACCTTACAGTATACCAAAGTAGCAGAAATACAAGGCTAGAAAGTAGTACATGCGTTTATAGATGGAATGTTTTGGGGTGCACTGTAGTTACATAAACACTTGTGTTTTCTCATAAAATACTATCTTTATGTCCTTATCTGTTCTGGCCTATGATGCCCATGTATTGAGAAATAATCCTTGATACATTTTGTCAACATTGTCTCAATGTTCTCACACTAGATCGGGGAGAGGGGTGCCAACCTGTGGCGGGCAGCGCCAGTGGGTAAGCCTGGCACGTGCCCTGTACAGCGAGCGACCCTTTCTACTCCTAGATTATCCTCTCAGTGCCGTGGACACCCACGTGGGCTCTCAGCTCTTCCACAACGCCATCCGCACAGTGTCCAAGGGCAAGACCATCTTTGTCACACAGCAGCTTCAGGTAAAATGAGCTACTGATCATCTGAATGATGTGAGATTCAGAATGGTTTGCAGCAAATAAGTGACTTGTGTAATATTGCGACATCATCGGAAATGGTTTTATTCCTGTATAATGCATTAATGATCTGAATGGGCTTTCTTAGCTACTCTCTTTTGTATATCTTTGGGATGCTTAGTCTGAAAGGACTACTAGTGAAAGGAAATGAGAAAAACCCTATCTAGACTTTGCTTTCTCCTATATACAGTGGGGCAAAAAAGTATTTAGTCAGCCACCAATTGTGCAAGTTCTCCCACTTAAAAAGATGAGGCCTGTAATTTTCATCATAGGTACACTTCAACTATGACACAAAATGAGAAAAAAAATCCAGAAAACACATTGTAGGATTTTTAATGAATTTATTTGCAAATTATGGTGGAAAATAAGTAGTTGGTCAATAACAAAAGTTTATCTCAATACTTTGTTATATACCCTTTGTTGGTAATGACAGAGGTCAGAGGTTTTCTGTAAGTCTTCACAAGGTTTTCACACACTGTTGCTGGTATTTTTGCCCATTCCTCCTTGCAGATCTCCTCTAGAGCAGTGATGTTTTGGGGCTGTTGCTGTGCAACAGACTTTCAACTCCCTCCAAAGATTTTCTATGGGGTTGAGACCTGGAGATTGGCTAGGCCACTCCAGGACCTTGAAATGCTTCTTACGAAGCCACTCCTTCGTTGCCCGGGCGGTGTGTTTGGGATCATTGTCATGCTGAAAGACCCAGCCACGTTTCATCTTCAATGCCCTTGCTGATGGAAGGAGGTTTTCACTCAAAATCTCATGATACATGGCCCCATTCATTCTTTCCTTTACACGGATCAGTCGTCCTGGTCCCTTTGCAGAAAAACAGCCCCAAAGCATGATGTTTCCACCCCCATGCTTCACAGTAGGTATGGTGTTCTTTGGATACAACTCATCATTCTTTGTCCTTCAAACACGACGAGTTGAGTTTTTACCAAAAAGTTATATTTTGGTTTCATCTGACCATAAGACATTCTCCCAATCTTCTTCTGGATCATCCAAATGCTCTCTAGCAAACTTCAGACGGGCCTGGAAATGTACTGGCTTAAGCATGGGGACACGTCTGGCACTGCAGGATTTGAGTCCCTGGCAGCCTAGTGTGTTACTGATAAGCTGGTAAGCTTTGTTACTTTGGTCCCAGCTCTCTGCAGGTCATTCACTAGGTCCCCCCGTGTGGTTCTGGGTTTTTTCTCACCGTTCTTGTGATCATTTTGACCCCACGGGGTGAGATCTTGCGTGGAGCCGCAGATCGAGGGAGATTATCAGTGGTCTTGTATGTCATCCATTTCCTAATAATTGTTCCCACAGTTGATTTCTTCAAACCAAGCTGCTTACCTATTGCAGATTCAGTCTTCCCAGCCAGTTGCAGGTCTACAATTTTGTTTCTGGTGTCCTTTGACAGCTCTTTGGTCTTGGCCATAGTGGAGTTTGGAGTGTGACTGTTTGAGGTTGTGGACAGGTGTCTTTTATACTGATAACAAGTTCAAACAGGTGCCATTAATACAGGTAACGAGTGGAGGACAGAGGAGCCTCTTAAAGAAGAAGTTACAGGTCTGTGAGAGCCAGAAATCTTGCTTGTTTGTAGGTGACCAAATACTTATTTTCCACCATAATTTGCAAATAAATTCATTAAAAATGCTACAATGTGATTTTCTCAACAAAAAAAATCTCATTTTGTCTGTCATAGTTGAAGTGTACCTATGATAAATTACAGGCCTCATCTTTTTAAGTGGGAGAATTTGCACAATTGGTGGCTGACTAAATACATTTTTTGCCCCACTGTAGATACAGTAGCTCAGTGATGATTGTGCAACTTGAGCTTTCACACAAATCTCTCATTGACATGTATGTATTTTGGCTAAGTTAAGGATCACAAGAATTTGACCCGAATAGAGAAAGCTGAGGAAAAGGAGCCATATAGAGGAACATACTATATCCCAGGATTCTGCAACAGGAGAATCACATATATCATTGGTGTTGACACTCTCTCAGTACCTGGCAGTGTGACAATGTGATTCTGATGAAGGAAGGGCAGATTGCAGAGCATGGCACCCACAACCAGCTCATGGGAAGAGACAGTGACTACGCCACCCCTTAAACAGTGTACAGCAGAAGGTAATGCCAACCACACGGCGCACGTCCAACTAGCCCGGTCACATATCTGTTTGTGCTGTTTTACTAACAGATCTATGACTAGGCTAGTCTTGCCAACTTCTATGGTCATGCATTGACAGCACAAACTGATCTGGGACCAGGTTAGTCCAGCTCCAGCTCTCCTTTATGTAAAAACACCTTTGTCATCCCTCTTTACACAATGACATCATACATCCATCCTGCATAATTCATGAGACAGGAGAAGACAAGCGGGTGGCTGGGAAATTTTAGCGCATACAAGGCCTTTCATTATTTATGCGTGCATTGATTTACCGGTGTCGCCATTGTTATGGCTTCGCCAGGATTTGTGGGGTCTTATGCTGTAGCTCTCTCTGGCTTTCTTTCCTAGAACCTGGTGAAAAATAACCTGAAAAATAAGGAGAAGGAGGGAGAGGAAAAGGTTGAGTCCACCGCAATTGTCACTAAAGTCGGCAGACCTTTGATGGAGAAACAAAGGTGAGACTCGACCGCTATGGATAGAATGTGTTAATGTGTTCCCTCAAACAGTTGGCTTGAAATAAGGAAATTACTCACATGGGTCTTTTTTTTTATTCCTTTCTTTCTTCTTCCCTCCTTCCCTCCCTTCCACCTTTCTTTCCTGCTCTTTACTCTCCAGACCAGCTCATGAAAGCGGAGGAGAAGGGCTCTGACGCCGTGGCCTGGGATGTGTACAAGGCCTTCATCAAAGCAGCTGGAGGCCCTTGTGCCTTCATCAACCTCTTCCTCTTCACCACCGGCTGCATTGCCTTCAGTAACTGGTGGCTGAGCTACTGGATCCGCCAGGGCAACGGGTTTTTTTTTTTTTTTGCACTGGATCCAAATGATCATCCACTGGATTCAAATGATGATCCACTCGATCAAAATGATGGCGTTACACACAGACACACAATTAGGGTCAGATTACCATACACCCAATCCTTATTAGAAACATTAGAATGGAAAAAAAAGTGTCAAAGGGCAACTTCTGCCTACCTTAAGAGGGATGTCTCAGTACACTGTAGAGGCTATGTCTACCACAAGAAAAACGACTTCTGTGCATCACTGAGTTGTATTGGGGAAAGTGAGAGCATTAATCTTAACACGAGTAATTAAAAAATAAACGCGGTAAACATAATTAAAACAAGGGACCAGCCACCGAAAAATAGTTGTGCTGCAAAGCTGTCTTCCATGTCAGATTTGAAGAATGCGTTTGGAATAGCGACATCATCCGAATGGTTGCTTCTTTTATGTATTCTATCTTGGATTCAGTACTCAGCTGACTTTGTTTTATTTATCTCATTCATTAGATATAAATTCTGATTTTTCTGAGGCGGCCCTGTGTGTGTTTCCTTCATGGGGATTTGTTGCTCTCATCTGCTCTCAGAACACATCATTAATCCTGGAGAACAAAACCAATGAAACTGTGGCAGCGTTGGCAAACGATAGCATGAGGCTCAACCCTCATGTTCAATACTACTCAAGAGTTTATGTGCTGACCATGGGAGCTGCTCTCTTCCTGAAGACAATCAGGGGGCTAGTGTTTGTCAAGGTCAAGCTCAAATGTCTTTTAGAGTGGTTCTTGTGGATTGTTCTCCCATCTCGATGTCCTGACCATTCATTGGCATGTCAAAGGAGAGTGCATCACTGGGTTCTTCCCAAATGGCACCCTATTCCCTTTATGGTGCACTACTTTTGACGAGCTCATAGGGTACCATTTGGAACGTAGTCAGGTTTTCATTGATTTACACTCAGGCCCTTTCAAAGGAAAGAGGTGCAAAGTGGTTGTGGTAGAACCTTGACTCCCTCTAATTGTCTTATTCTTTCAGCTGTTTTCAGCTCTGTGTGTGTGCGCGCCTCTGTGTGTGTGCGCGCCTCTGTGTGTGTGCGCGCCTCTGTGTGTGTGCGCGCCTCTGTGTGTGTGCGCGCCTCTGTGTGTGTGCGCGCCTCTGTGTGTGTGCGCGCCTCTGTGTGTGTGCGCGCCTCTGTGTGTGTGCGCGCCTCTGTGTGTGCGCGCCTGTGTGTGTGCGCGCCTCTGTGTGTGTGCGCGCCTCTGTGTGTGCGCGCGCGCTCTGTGTGTGCGCGCCTCTGTGTGTGTGCGCGCGCCTCTGTGTGTGCGCGCGCCTCTGTGTGTGTGCGCGCCCGCCTCTGTGTGTGTGCGCGCCCGCCTCTGTGTGCGCGCGCCTCTGTGTGCCGCCTGTGTGCGCGCCCGCCTCTGTGTGTGCGCGCCCTCTGTGTGCGCGCGCCCCGCCTCTGTGTGCGCGCGCCTCTGCGCCGCCTCTGTGTGTGCGCGCGCCTCTGTGTGTGCGCGCGCCTCTGTGTGCGCGCGTGTGTGCGCCTCTGTGTGTGCGCGCGCCTCTGTGTGTGCGCGCCTCTGTGTGCGCGCGCCTCTGTGTGCGCGCGCCTCTGTGTGTGCGCGCGCCTCTGTGTGTGCGCGCGCGCGCCTCTGTGTGTGCGCGCGCCTCTGTGTGTGCGCTCTGTGTGTGCGCGCGCCTGTGTGCGCGCGCCTCTGCGCGCCTCTGTGTGTGCGCGCGCCTCTGTGTGTGCGCGCGCCTCTGTGTGTGCTCTGTGTGCGCGCGCCTCTGTGTGTGCGCGCCTCTGCCTCTGTGTGCGCGCGCCTCTGCGCGCGCCTCTGTGTGTGTGCGCGCGCCTCTGTGTGTGCGCGCGCGCGCGCGCGCCTCTGTGTGTGCGCGCGCCTCTGTGTGTGCGCGCGCCTCTGTGTGTGCGCGCGCCTGTGTGTGCGCGCGCCTCTGTGTGTGCGCGCCCTCTGTGTGTGCGCGCGCGCCTCTGTGTGTGTGCGCGCGCGCGCCTCTGTGTGTGTGCGCGCGCGCGCCTCTGTCTCTGTGCGCCTCTGTCTGCGCGCGCGCCTCTGTGTGTGCGCGCGCCTGCACAGACAGACAGACAGGCTTTTCTTTGCTACTTTTCTGACAGCCCATTACAGAGGTCATGTCCCCATGTAATTGTGTGCCACTAACTTTCCAAAGATGGCTAATCTTTTTTTTTTCTACCCCTAGCTGTGATGTGAATGTGTGGGTGTTGGATATTCCATTAATAGATTTACTGTGTTTTCTCCTGCCAAAAGTAATTTCTGTACAATTGGCCAGACGTTTTTCATTGAGTTAACTTAGACATACGGTCATAACCTTTCTGTGTCAGCCTGATATATATATATATATATATATATATATATACATTTTATTTCACCCTTATTTAATCAGGTAGGCAAGTTGAGAACAAGTTCTCATTTACAATTGCAACCTGACCAAGATAAAGCAAAGCAGTTCGACACATACAACAACACAGAGTTACACATGGAGTAAAACAAACATACAGTCAATAATACAATAGAAAAATAAGTCTATATGATGTGAGCAAATGAGGTGAGATGGGAGGTAAAGGCAAAAAAAAGGCCATGGTGGTGAAGTAAATACAATGTAGCAAGTAAAACACTGGAATGCTAGATTTGCAGTGGAAGAATGTGCAAAGTAGAAATAAAAATAATGGGGTGCAAAGGAGCTAAATAAATTAAATACAATAGGGAAAGAGGTAGTTGTTTGGGCTAAATTATAGATGGGCAATGTATAGGTGCAGTAATCTGTAAGCTGCTCTGACAGCTGGTGCTTAAAGCTAGTGAGGGAGAAGTGTTTCCAGTTTCAGAGATTTTTATAGTTCGTTCCAGTCATTGGCAGCAGAGAACAGGAAGGAGAGGCGGCCAATGGAAGAATTGGTTTTGAGGGTGACCAGGGAGATATACCTGCTGGAGTGCGTGCTACAGGTGGGTGCTGCTATGGTGACCAGCGAGCTGAGATAAGGGGGGACTTTACCTAGCAGGGTCTTGTAGATGACCTGGAGCCAGTGGGTTTGGCGACGAGTATGAAGTGAGGGCCAGCCAACGAGGACGTACAGGTCGCAGTGGTGGGAATATATGGGGCTTGGTGACAAAAGAGATGGCACTGTGATAGACTGCATCCAATTTATTGAGTAGGGTATTGGAGGCTATTTTGTAAATGACATCGCCAAAGTCGAGGATCGGTAGGATGGTCAGTTTTACGAAGGTATGTTTGGCAGCATGAGTGAAGGATGCTTTGTTAAGAAATAGGAAGCCAATTTTAGATTTAACTTTGGATTGGAGATGTTTGATGTGAGTCTGGAAGGAGAGTTTACAGTCTAACCAGACACCTAGGTATTTGTAGTTGTCCACGTATTCTACGTCAGAACCGTCCAGAGTAGTGATGCTGGACGGGCGGGCAGGTGCAGGCAGCGATCGGTTGAAGAGCATGCATTTAGTTTTACTTGAATTTAAGAGCAGTTGGAGGCCGCGGAAGGAGAGTTGTATGGCATTGAAGCTCGTCTAGAGGGTTGTTAACAGTGCCCAAAGAAGGGCCAGAAGTACACAGAATAGTGTCGTCTGCGTAGAGGTGGATCAGAGACTCACCAGCAGCAAGAGCGACATCATTGATGTATACAGAAAAAAGAGTCAGCCCGAGAATTGAACACTGTGGCAACCCCATAGAAACTGCCAGAGATCCGGACAACAGGCCCTCCGATTTGACACACTGAACTCCATCCAAAAAGTAGTTGGTGAACCAGGCGAGGCAGTCATTTGAGAAACCAAGGCTGAGTCTACCGATAAGAATGCGGTGATTGACAGAGTCGAAAGCCTTGGCCAGGTTGATGAAGACGGCTGCACAGTAGTGTCTCTTTATCGATGGCGGTTATGATTTCGTTTAGGACCTTGAGCGTGGCTGAGGTGGCATGACCAGCTAGGAAACCAGATTACATAGCGGAGAAGGTACGGTGGGATTCGAAATGGTCGGTGATCTGTTTGTTAATTTGGCTTTCGAAGACTTTAGAAAGGCAGGGTAGGATAGATTTAGGTCTGTAACAGTTAGGGTCTTGAGTGTCTCCCCCTTTGAAGAGGGGGATGACCGCAGCAGCTTTCCAATCTTTAGGGATCTCAGACGATACGAAAGAGGTTGAACAGGCTAGTGATAGGGGTTGCAACAATTGCGGCGGATAATTTTAGAGAGGGTCCAGATTGTCTAGCCCAGCTGATTTGTAGGGGTCCAGATTTTGCAGCTCAGATCAATTTGAAGAAAGAAATGTAAAACATGGTCGTTGTGGATGTTGTTTCAAAGTGTAACAGTGTCAAATGGACAGCATTTTCTAAGGTGATGATTATTTCAAAATACACATATGCATAGTGGAGCTTATGTATACGCATAGGTGTATGGTTGTGCCTATACAATACATAGCCTACCGCATATTGTGAGACAAAACTGCGACTCGTCAGTGAAGAGCACTTTTTGCCAGTCCTGTCTGGTCCAGCGACAGTGGGTTTGTGCCCATAGGCAACATTGTTGCCAGTGAGGACCTGCCTTACAACAGGCCTACAAGCCCTCAGTCCAGCCTCTCTCATCCTATTGCGGACAGTTTGAGCACTGATGGAGGGATTGTGCGTTCCTGGTGTAACTCGGGGAGTTGTTGTTGCCATCCTGTATCTGTCCCGCAGGTGTGATGTTTGCAGGTACCGATCCTCCATCTTACACGTGGTCTGCCACTGATGAAGATCAGCTGTCCGTCCTGTCTCTCTGTATTGCTGTCTTTGGCGTCTCACAGTACGTCTCACAGTTGCCACATCTGCAGTCCTCATGCCTCCTTGCAGCATGCCTAAGGCACGTTCACACAGATGAGCAGGGACCCTGGGCATCTTTCTGTTTGTGCTTTTCATAGTCAGTAGAAAGTAGAAAGGCCTCTTTAGTGTCCTAAGTTTTCATAACTGTGACCTTAATTGCCTACCATCTGTCAGCTGTTATTGTCTTAACGACCGTTCCACAGGTGCGTGTTCATAAATTGTTTATGGTTCATTGAACAAGCATGGGAAACAGTGTTTACACCCTTTACAATGAAGATCTGTGAAGTTATTTGGATTTTTACGAATTATCTTTGAAAGACAGGGTCCTGAAAAAGGGGTGTTTCTTTTTTTGCGGAGTTTATTAGTGAGTGAAGACTTGATTAAATTGAGAATAGTCTGATGGGTGAACATTTGATCAATTGACAAGAGAACAGCTGTGCAGCCAGAAGCAATAATTTTTTTGCCACTTTCTCAAATCAATAGCCTATAGCCGCATCGTGCAGCCCATATATGTTTTGGTCTCTAAGACATTGAGGTTCGTATCATTCACAACTAAAGTTGCCAAATAATTCAATCTAGTGTATACTACCTTTTTCAAACGATCACTTTTACGCTCAACATAGGCGTTTCATATGCGCACTCTCTCCGGAATGGGAAAAATATCCTTTGTTTTATTCAGCGAAGTTCAATCATATTTCTTTAGACCTGACTAAAATAAATAATGGATTTATTGTGACGTTAATTGCAGTCAATTACCGTGAGACTCAGCAGTCTTGTGTATGACAATAACCGGCTAAGAAAATGTCATGACTGCCACAGCTCTACGCTATATCACAATAAGTTCAAATTCCTAGAACATTGAGTGTGAGTGTGACAGGTATGCACAAAATTGCTGTTGCGCTCTCTCGGTACCATGGACGGTGCCCTACACACTAAAGCAAGGCCATTGAAAACCTGTAGGCCTATAGACTGGCTAAGGATGTCATTTTGCCATCCCATACCCTAGGTTTTTGCTGAAATTATGCCACCAAGATTTGGATAAACAACCAGCTTGATTTTCTTACCTTTTTCAAAAGAGTTTCAGTAATCGATCATAACGTTCTCCCTGAAATCTTTTTGTAAAATCCCCCTCAAATGCCAGCTGGATTTGTTGAGCTTTCCTCGGGTGTAGCATGCTTCTTCGGTCATGACTGAACACGTTTGTCAAAGTGGGAAATATATTCTCGTATGTAGCTGTGTGTACGCCCCAAAAGTCAATCCATGTGTCAGAACGGTTGGCATAGTGGAAAAATGCCCAGAGTACCGTTGCAGGATATCAAGTGAAGTCCATTCGTCCTCATTGGAGCCGGAGTGGGCGATTTTCAGTCTACAAAAACTGCAGAGCGACTGTCAAATCTGTTTTGTTTCTTTAACCTTTTCCACATATAGAAAGTCATGGCACTCTGGGTCAAATGCTCACAGGGCCTGTTGTGTTCGCTGAATTGTTCTGACATTTCACCAATGTTTGCATCCAAGAACAAGCTAGCTAGCATTAGCAACATAGCATATGACTTTGTCATCACATTTAGTGTTAGTTTATGTCATCAGACATTGTATGGGTAGTAGGCTAACGTTTCTCTAACCACTACTGCTGCATTTTTGCATCTTGTGAATCAAACATGGTTTTCTTCCCACTGATTTTGTATATTACCCAAAAGACCTCAGAACCCTAATCCATCTCTACACTTCTATTTTAATCAACACACGTAGGCATGCACACTCACACCCAACATAATCCCGCTCGTCTAAATTGATTGGTTGGAGCCTGACCTGGAGACACGGTTGACAATGAGGAGGAAAGCTCCCAGGGGAAAGAGGAAGAGCTGAAACCAGGGCAATACGATGCACACCATGGCCAAGCAGAAAAGCACCATGGTCAAGTTCTGGAGCAGCATCTCAACATACATGGCCAGACGGACGTCCACTGTGGATGGAGAGGGAGAGAGAGATAAACAAAGAGATCGAGAGAGAAAGAGATACAGAAAGAGATACAGAGAGGGAGAGAGAGAACTGTCAGATTGTCAGATTGTCTGTGTTGTATGGGGACCTCAATGCGCTGAGTATGAAGTCAAGGCAAATCATTGGGTGCCTCACCCTCGTCCATGTCACGGGAGAAGAGGGTGAGGATGCGGCCCAGAGGTGTCCTGTCAAATAAGCGCATGGGGCTCAGGATGAGGCAGTGGAATAGCTTGTCGCGGAGCACCGAGGCAGCCCGAACAGTGCACTGTCAGACAGAAACACAGATGTTTCGGAACACGGAGCCAGACACAACATAAACATAACAAATACATGAGATGCTGCTCAGAACTTGGGACCATGGTGCTTTACTGCACCCAGGCCATGCAAAACATAACAGCAGTGTTAGACAAACGTTGCCAGCATACACAGTTTCAGCCCACTTCTGATTTCCATAAATGGGAGCTTGATGAAATCCTCATCACAACTCAACCGTGTCTTTGATAGGTCAGGCTCATCTGAATCAAACTGGTTACCCCATTTAAAAGACAAACCCCAAAAGATTATTTGGGTGTGACTACCTATGACCAAGGCCCATACTATAAGGGTTGATTAAAATAGGGACAGTGTTAATGATGGTTTACTTTGCCAGTTGGTACTTTCATCTATCGATACCAACTGCATAAACATGTTTGTAGGAAACCTCAGAACAAGGACAAGTGTCATGTTGTTTCATGCTCTGTCCTATTCTTGCCTCCCTCCCTCAGGATTGGCTGCACTTGTGAATAACAAATCTATCTATGGACCTAAAAGTAGAACTCCACCCCACCTTTGTCAATAAACCCCTCTCTCTTGCGTCGTAGTTGTGGTTGTGTGGGTGTGCAGCTCATAAAATCAAACAGAAATCAGAAATGATTCTAGCGGAGCCCAGAAATGGCACGAGCCCTGCCAGGAAATGGTTGTCCTGGGCAGAATTATACTCTGACTCCCTGTGTCCTCATCATATCATAGTCCACTAACCTGTCAGATAACTACACCGTCATTAGAGTTACAGTTGAAGTCGGAAGTTTACATGCACTTAGGTTGGAGTCATTAAAACTCGTTTTTCAACCCCCTCCAAAAATTTCTTGTTAAACAATAGTCTTGGCAAGTCAGTTAGGACATCTACTTTGTGCATGACATGAGTCATTTTTCCAACAATTGTTTACAGACAGATTATTTCACTTATAATTCACTGTATCACAATTTCAGTGGGTCAGAAGTTTAAAAAAATCCAGAAAATGATGTCGTGGCTTTAGAATCTTCTGATAGGCTATTTGACATCATTTGAGTCTATTGAAGGTGTACCTGTAGATGTATTTCAAGGCCTAACTTCAAACTCAGTGCCTCTTTCCTTGACATGGGAAAATCAAAAGATATCAGCCAAGACCTCAGAAAAATAATTGTAGACCTCCACAAGTCTGGTTAATCCTTGGAAGCAATTTCCAAATGCCAAAGGTACCAGTACATATGTACAAACAATAATAAGTATAAACACCATCATACGTTCTGTCTCCTAGAGATGAACGTTCTTTGGTGCGGAAAGTGCAAATCAATCCCAGAACACCAGCAAAGGACCTTGTGAAGATGCTTGTGAAGATGCTGGAGGAAACGGGTACAAAAGTATCTATATCCCCAGTAAACCGAGTCCTATATCGACATAACCTGAAAGGCCGATCAGCAAGGAAGAAGCCACTGCTCCAAAACTGCCACGTATGATGGTGTTTATACTTATTAAACAAAAGCAGTTTACAACTGCACATGAGGACAAAGATCGTACTTTTTGGAGAAATGTCCTCTGGTCTGATGAAACAAAAATATAATGACCATCATTGTGTTTCGAGGAAAAAGGGGGGGCTTGCAAGCCGAAGAACACCATCTCAACCGTGAAGCACGGGGGTGGCAGCATCATGTTGTGGGGGTGCTTTGCTGCAGGAGGGACTGGTGCACTTCAGAAAATAGATGGCATCATGAGGCGGAACATTATGTGGATATATAGAAGCAACATCTTAAAACATTAGTCAGGAAGTTAAAGCTTGGTCGCAAATGGGTCTTCCAAATTGACGATGACCCCAAGCATACTTCCAAAGTTGTGGCAAAATGGCTTAAGGACAACAAAGTCTAGGTATTGGAGTGGCCATCACAATGTCCTGGCGTCAATCCTATAGAAAAGTTGTGGGCAGAACTGAAAAGGCGTGTGCTAGCAAGGAGGCCTACAAACCTGACTCAGTTACACCAGCTCTGTCAGGAGGAATGGGCCAAAATGTACCCAACTTATTGTGGGAAGCTTCTGGAAGGCTACCCAAATGTTTGACCCAAGTTAAACAATTTAAAGGCAATGCTACCAAATACTAATTGAGTGTGTGAACTTCTGACCCAATGTGCTGAAATAAATAAAAGCTGAAATAAATCTACTATTATTCTGACATTTCACATTCTTAAAATTAAAGTGGTGATCCTAATTTACCTAAGACAGGGAATGTTTACTGGGATTAAAGGAATTGTGAAAAACTGAGTTTAAATTTATTTGGCTAAGGTGTATGTAAAACTTCCGACTTCAACTGTATAACGCAGTGTTTCTCAATCCTCTCCTTGATCACCATCCCTAGATATTTCACAAGGCTGTTGTAGAAAAAAGGGTGTTTTGTTCTCAAACAACATTGTTGGCTGGGGGTCACAGAGACACAGAGTAGAGATTTGCGAAATGCTGAGTGAATGTACTTTTTTACCATCCCTAAAGTGGTGCTCTGGTATGTTTATATGTAATAGACGTTCCACTTTCTGTTTGTCTGACTAGGGTTCTGATTCATGAACTAAAGCGTCTAGAGAACATCAGCCAGTCACCTTTCACCTCGCACATCACCAGCACTCTCCAGGGGCTGTCCACCATTCACGCCTATGGCAGAGGGGATGACTTTTTGAACAGGTGAGAACAGAATTGGCAAGACAAAAGATTTATGTGCCTTTGAACGGGGTATGGTAGTAGGTGCCAGGCACACCGGTGTGTGTGTGTGTCAAGAACTCTGACGCTGCTGGGGTTTTCACAATCAACAGTTTCCTTTGTGTATCAAAAATGTTTCCACCACCCGAAGAACATCCAGCCAACTTGAAACAACTGTAGGAAGAATTGGAGTCAACAAGGGTCATCATCCCTGTGGAACGCTTTCGACACTTTGTAGAGTCCATGCTCCGACGAATTAAAGCTGTTCTGAGGGCAACTCAATATAAGGAAGGTGTTCCTAATGTTTTGAATACTCAGTGTATAGTGTTCATAAGAAGACACTTCCTTTATCTGTCATTAGTGGTAAACTAATATATAACATTCATAGTTAGACACTTAATGTATGTCTCACTAACAGTACACTAATATATAGCGTTGCTAGGAAGACACTTCCTTTGTCTGTCACAGGACACTGTTAAGATATTGGTTTTGACCTTTCATTTCCAATGAGCTTAGCCCACCAGAAGTCTACCAAGTGGCACAATTAATAATGAGTTAACATCCCTAAGTAACATTTCCTGGAGTTTGAGTTAAGTAGCATTTCATTTCTGCTGAGCTAATGTGGGTAGTGGGCACCCTCTATCATACAAGTTGGTTAGGGAAGCCAGACTCCCATTGAAACTGATGTGTGCCAGGCAGGCTTACAGGTGAGGAGAGTAGAATCCTGGCTAGCACAGTACGTGTCCAGTTTACCAGCCCCTTAAAGGGATACTTCGGAATATTTACTCCTCCAAAGTCAGATGAACTCGTGGATAAAACATTTTTGAAGGAAGTTCCTCGCAATGACGCTAGTTAGCATTGGCTCGCGAAACTACCTCTAACTTCCTTCATACTAGACCGAGACATATAAATGATCATTGCCAAAATCCCGAAGTATCCCTTTAATGCATGTGTCCTTGGTTCAACATGTTTGGCCTGGCCTCCCTCGATTCTCACCAAGTCCCTTGTTATTGGCCCTTTGACTCTCGCCAAGTCTGCGATTTGCCCGTTGACTAAGTCTGTTATTGCTCTGTTCCACGAAGTCTGTTATTAGTCTGACTGTTACTAACCGTTCTTAGTGGTTTGTCGCTGTGTATCTCAGGTACCAGGCTTTACTGGACACCAACCAGGCCTCCTGGACACCAACCAGGCCTTTAGCTGTGCTATGCCATGGCTGGCTGTTCGACTGGACCTGATCAGCATTACTCTCGTCACCACCGTAGCCCTGCTCATCGTTTTCATGCACAATCACATCCCCCCAGCCTATGCAGGCTTGGCCATATGCTACGCCATGCAGGTACACACACACACACACACACACACACACGGACGTACGCACATGCAAATGCACACACAATGTTCGGGTTTATCTTTACTATGGTTTAATTATTTTGACTTCCCCTTTAATGGAAAGGTTTGTAATAAGGCTTTTTGATGTCTTATTTATAATTTCACTGTGGGATTACTACAGGTGTGGGAAGGAGCTCCCTCTTAGGGAACTATGAATTGAAATTGATTGAGCTGAATGGAGAAGTATAGCCTAATCAGCATGTCTGTCTATAGGGGTCGTAAAGGTTTATGGTTTGTGCTGCTCCTTCATTCATAGGGTATCATTGCAAACTGGGATGAACACTAGTGTTGACGTGGGTCTAGGTTGATTGTAATAGGGTGTGCGGGTGTTAATCATTGACTTATCGCTTCTCTTGCTTTCTTCTCTATCTCCCTCTGTCTCTCTCCTTTTCAGCTGACCGGTCTTTTTCAGTTCACTGTGAGATTGCTGTCAGAGACTGAGACTCGCTTCACATTAGTGGAGAGGATCAATCATTATATAAAGGTATGTAGGTAGGCCTAATGACACCAGGGAGTGCTGCCAACAGTCGGGGGAAGGTTGTTGATTGGCTGAACCATGTGTGGCTGAATCGAAAGTGCACACATGAGTCTGACACAAACACACACCTATAGATTTAACGCAGCAGGACGCAAGCACAGATGAAGCAACAACACACACACTTACACAGAGACAGCATACTCGCAAGTAGGCACACACACACACAATACACATTCCTGCGTACGGTGCACCAACACAACATCCCAATAACACAATGACATCCCAGCAGGAAGCAGATATAGAACCCAGTGTGTGGCCCGTCACACATCACAGGACCTGTTTCACACCACCCATCATAAGGTAAACTTTTTCTTATAGCGCCAACAAGTTTTTGGAGATCTATAAATACATTTTCTGTTAAAAAGGAGGTGGCTTCGCTTCTTGGGATTGGAGCTACAGAGATCAACACTCAAGCACCAGTGACTCGGCGAATAAAAAAGTGGTCAGATGAAGCAGATGCTAAACTACAGGGCTGTTTTGCTAGCACAGACTGGAATATGTTCTGGGATTCTTCCGATGGCATTGAGGAGTACACCGCATCAGTCACATGGCTTCATCAATAAGTGCATCGATGACGTCGTCCCCACAGTGACTGTACATACCCCAACCAGAAGCCATGGATTACAGGCAACATCCGCGCTGAGCTAAAGGGTAGTGCTGTCGCTTTCAAGAAGCGGGACTCTAACCCGGAAGTTTATAAGAAGTCCTGCTATGCCCTCCGACGAACCATCAAACAGACAAAGCGTCAATACAGGACCTAGATTGAATCGTACTACACCGGCTCCGACGATCGTCGGATGTGGCAGAGCTGGGAAAATATTAGACTACAAAGGGAAGCACAGCTAAATTACTTACATGCTCGCTTCCAGGCAAGTAACACTGAAACATGCATGAGAACATCAGCTGTTCCGGACAACTGTGATCACGCTCTCCGTAGCCGATGTGAGTAAAACCTTTAAACAGGTCAACATTCAGGGACAGACAGATTACCAGGACGTGTACTCCACGCATGCGCTGACTAACTGACAAGTGTCTTCACTGATATTTTCAAACTGTCCCTGACTGAGTCTGTAATACCAACATGTTTCAAGCAGACCACCATAGTCCCTGTGCCCAAGAACACTAAGGTACGCTGCCCAAATGACTACCGACCAGTACCACTCACGTCTGTATCCATGAAGCGCTTTGAAAGGCTGGTTATGGCTCACATCAACACCATTATCCCAGAAACCCTAGACCCACTACAATTTGCATACTGTCTCAACAGATCCACAGAAGATGCAATCTCTATTGCACTCCAGACTGCCCTTTCCCACCTCGACAAAAGGAACTCCTATGTGAGAATGCTATTTAATAGACTACAGCTCAGTGTTCAACAACATAATGCCCTGAAAGCTCATCACTAAGCTAAGGACCCTGGGACTAAACATCTCCCTCTGCAACTGGATCCTGGACTTCCTGACGGGCCGCCCCCAGGTGATAAGGGTAGGTAACAACACATCCGCCACGCTGATCCTCAACACGGGGGCCCCTCAGTGGTGCATGCTCAGTCCCCTAATGTACTCCCTGATCGCTCATGATTGCATGGCCAGGCATAACTCCAACACCATCATCAAGTTTGCCGATGATACAACAGTGGTATGTCTGATCACTGACAACAATCAGACAGCCTATAGGGAGGAGGCCAGAGACCTGGCCGTGTGGTGTCCGGACAAAAACCTCTCCCTTAACGTGATCAAGACAAAGGAGATGATTGTGGACGACAGGAAAAGGAGGACCGAGCACGCCCCCATTCTCATCGACTGGGCTGTAGTGGAGCAGGTTGAGAGCTTCATGTTCCTTGGTGTCTACATCACCAACAAACTATCATGGTCCAAACACACTAAGACAGTTGTGAAGAAGGCATGACAAAGCCAATTCCCCCTCAGGAGACTTGGCCTGGATTTGGCCTGGGTTCTCAGCTCCTCAAAAGGTTCCACAGCTGCACCATCAAGAGCATCCTGACTGGTTGCATCACTACCTGGTATGGCAACTGCTCGGCCTCCAGTACGTTCCAGTACATCACTGGGGCCAAGCTTCCTGCCATCCAGGACCTCTATACCAGGTGGTGTCAGAGGAAGGCCCTAAAAATTGTCAATGACTCCAGCCACTCTAGTCATAGACTGTTCTCTCTGCTACCGCACACCAAGTGGTACTGGAGCGCCACGTCTAAGTCCAAAAGGCTTTTTAACAGCTTCTACCCCTGAACAGCTAATCAAAGGGCTACCCAGACTCCTCTTGCATGCTGCTGCTACTCTCTATTTATGATCTATGCATAGTCACTTTAACTCTATCTACATGTACATATTACCTTGACTAACCGGTGCCCCCGCACATTGACTCTGTCCGTCTGCCCCCTACATATAGCCTCGCTATTGTTATTTTACTGCTGCTGTTTAATTATTTGTTTTATTTTCCATTTTTTACGGTACACTTGTTTTTCTTAACTTCTTAAAGCATTGTTGGTTAAGGGCTTGTAAGTAAGCATTTCACTGTAAGGTCTGTAATACCTGTTGTATTCGGCGCATGTGACAAATAAAATTTGATATTGGATTTTTAAAAATCTGTCAGAGCTTGGAGGGTGAGGCACCAAGACAGATCAGTGGGACATCCTCTCCTGCTCCCTGCTGGCCAGATCAGGGACAGATCTCCTTCCAGGACGTGGAGATGTGTTACCAGGACAACCTGCCACTGGTACTCAAGAAGCTATCCTTTAACATCCTGCCAGAGGAGACCATCGCCATTGGGTCGCACAGGCTCAGATACTCACCATCCTTTATTCCCATGTATCATTTTACATCAGCACTGTTTCATTTTATAGTCCTATTTCCCTGCTGGTGTTTACCTGGTATTTACTAAGAAATAATGTAATAACGATGGTATCGAATTCATTGTATTGGTGTTTTTTTGTTTTTTTAATGATTTTCATAGAAGCAAAGAAGTAATCCTTATCCAGTTTAATCACATCAACATGTGAAGATTACAGTTATCATGTATCTGAACTAATCATAGGTATGCTGAGTAGTTCACTCACAACCCCATTACTATCTGTCCATGGAAGTCCTCACTGGGCGTATCTCCCTTCAGATTGGTGGAGCTGACTGGGGGCTCCATCACCATCGACGGCATCAACATTGCCCAGATTGGATTGGACGACCTGAGAAGCAAGCTGTCAATCATTCCCCAGGAGCCCGTTCTCTTCATTGGCACCATCAGGTATGAATGATTTACCGAAGTTTCCCCTAGGTACATATCTAGAATCAGCTTCCCCTCCCCCAATCCTAACCTTAACCATTAGTGGGAAAATGTACTGACTCCAGATCAGTGTCTGATTCTTTATTCTTATTTTTTCTTATAATAGGTCCAATCTGAACCCATGGAATAAATACTCAGATGCCCAGATCTGGGATGCACTTGAGAAGAAACATATAAAGGAGGTGGTAAGTAGGGATAGATGGTCAATGGAAACATAAATAGAGACCACAAATATAATGATAAATGTCTGTTTAAAAATGTCAAGTAGTCATTTTTATTATTGTTTATTTATTACAAAAAAACACAAGGGGTAACATTAAAGTATTAGAACATGAAGGACAAACAATATAGCATCAACACACTATCAAACATGTATCAGTCTTTCTGCAACAGAGCCATACTTATGTGTGAGGGTGATATAAAATATATGTCAGTTTCCTTGATCATGGTCACAACCTTGTGAAAACCAAACCCTCCAAGACCCCCCCACAGTTCCCCAATAGCTGTCCCTCATCCATTCGAGACCCCTCCCCCCGGAAAAAAAAATACAATTAATTCCATTCTACTCCCCCAATGCACCAACAACCAAGAGAATGAACTAAATAGAAAAAAGGAAAAAACAACAATGCAATTTTTTTTTTAAACAAAGGACATCAAGGACAACTGAAATCATTACAGCAATGCCTACTTTATATGTTTGTGTGCATGTTTGGCACTATTACATGTATGTGTGTGTGTGTTCTTGTATGTGTTTATTTGAGTGTGTGTATATATATATATGCATGTGTACAAACACCTGCACGGCATCAGGCAAACCGGCATTAGTTGTAAAAACACTGCCACTTTGTCATTCAAATGTACTTTTATTATGTTTTATTTTTACTTTTTTCTCCTTTTATCTCTTGACCATCATTCTTTCTCTCACACAGCAACTCCACTCCCACTTGTCTCCAATTCCACATACCAACATGTCGTGTTCTGACCTTAGTTTATTTTTATGTCTTTGTGTTAGGTTAGTCAGGGCGTTAGTTGGGGTGGGTTGTCGATGTTCTTTTTTCTAGTTTATATTTTCTACGTGTTTGGCCTAGTATGGTTCTCAATCAGAGGCAGGTGCCATTCGTTGTCTCTGATTGAGAATCATACTTAGGTAGCCTTTTCCCACCTGTGTTTTGTGGATGTTTTCTGTTTAGGTTGTTTACCTGACAGAACTGTGCGCTTTCGTTTTCTCCGTTTGTCATTTTGTTTGTTTTTTTGTGAACATTAAATATGAACAATTTCCACGCTGCGCTTTGGTCTCATTCCAATGACGATCGTTACACCTCAGCTTCCCTCAGCCCATCCCATCTATCTCTGCTGGCCACCTACTTCGTGTTTCTACGCAACACATATCTTTCAACTATGCTATGATGTTTAATGTACAATTTCAATCTATCTAATTGAATAGAATCTATAGATTGCGTGTTGAAGAAAAATACTTTTACTAAGAATATTAGTAATTGACTGACTCGGTCTCTCCAGATCTCCTAACAGTACTATTTCTAGGGTCAATTTTAGATCAATGCTATGCATTTTCAGCCATTCCTGAACCTGAGACCAGAAACAGGCTACCTGAGGGCAATACCAAAATAAATGGTCTATTGATTCTGTATCCTCACAACAAAATCTGCAGAGCTTTGATGATTTTATGCCCCAAATATTCAACATTTTGTTGGTGGCGAGAATTGTATATAATAATTTTAGCTGAAAAGCACGAAGTCTTAAATCGTGCGTTGTTTTATATATCAACTCATACACCCTGTACCATGGAATCGGTACGTCTCTTCACAACTATTTTTCAATCTGTATGGCACTGTTGTCAACATCCTGGTCCTCAAATTAAACTGGTATACTTTCCTATTTATGCTATTTTTATTCCTCCACCAGTTTTGATCCTTTATATTGGGCAGACAGACCAGTTCCCTACCTCCTCCCTCTGCCACCTGCCTCCATTTTTGTGGCAATTCTGTAATCAATTGGTTGTACTCTTGGATTGAGCAGACCTTCCCGTACAATTCTGATAACTCCATGAAGGACATAACGCTACCATTACAATTTATAATATAATTTAAGAACAAAATACCCTTTTCAAACATCTTTCCCATAAATACAGGTATTTTATCAACCAGGACATTTGAGTTCAGCCATAATATTTGTTGTAATATTTGTTCTATCTTTTCAGGGGGATGAAATTGTAGCCAGCTCTGCAAATGCTTGTTTGAAAAAGACAGATACTTTTTTCAAAGTATCATTTTCAATTAATCGAAAATGAGACATGGTAATCTGCACAAAGGCAATTTTTAAAAAGGCAATTTTTAAACAATGAATGAACTTTTCTTATTAATCTAGTAGTCTATGTTGGCATCATAGTATATATGCATTGCCTTATACATCTTCAGATAAAGTGTTATTACTGCTGAGAGTAATTGATAACAAATCCTAGACCTGTTTAAGATTAAAAATCCCCTCTAGAGTTGTTTGAACAGTTGAAAAACAATATCTGTGGCTTGTGTTTTGACTTAATTTTGTCTACCATCATATTCAGATCAGCCAACTGCCCCTTTCCCTCCAGTCTGAGGTGACAGAGAACGGAGAGAACTTCTCAGTAGGAGAGAGACGGCTACGGTGTGTGGCAAGAGCCATGAACCATGAACCATCCATGAGTCGTTCAGCAGCTGCACCACGCTGATCATCGCCCATCGCCTCAATACTGTGATGAGCTGTAACAGGATCATGGTGTTGGACCAGGGACAGGTGGGTCTTCTGCACCATAGAAATATACAATGTGTCTCAAATAGCACCCTATTCCCTATGTAGTGCACTACTTTTGACCAGGGACTATAGGGTTCTGGTCAAAAGTAGCTCAAATCTATTGAATCATATGAAAGGTGGGCTAATATACTAAACAAAATATTTGATATACTACATTATACTTAAGGGCACATTTCTGTTGTGAGTCAAAAGACTTGTTGGTCATAAAATACTTTATTTATTTTCTCAATTCCACAACAGATGTTGGAATTCGACACCCCTGCTGCTCTGCTGCCAGACGTCAACTCCAGATTCCAGGCCATGTTCAAGGCATTTGACGGCAAGCTCAGTAACACGAAGAAGTGACCCCAGTCGAATAGGTACAAAGGAGCTCTTATAAAACAGGCAATGCAGAAGAGGACCTCACTTGCACAAACTTTGAAGATGAACATCTCAATCTTTCCATGAAGCGAGGAAGATGTTATTTTAAAGGGCAATAGTAGAGGTTCTTACAATTACTGCTAAATCTAGAGAAGTCTGTTGATATCAAAAACCAATGATGGCTTCATGACAATGATGACAATGTTCCAAAAGATTCATCAAAGATGTGGATCTAAGGAAAGTTGGGAGTGTCATACCTGCTGACTTTTGCTGCTGTGTGGAAAGAGAATTTCTCTGAGGCCAAAAAAGCAAGTGCAAACAAAGGGGAACATATCCATGACACTACAGTGGCACTTTCTATATGTGTTTTACTGATATAATTAGAAGGAAACTTACAGGTAAGTGCCAAAATAAAGGAAACACTAACTTTAAGTGTCTAGAGCCACCACAAGCCGCCCTAGACACTGTGTAGGCCAGTTACACAAAAAATTCTAATGTAATTCATTCAAAATTCAGGCTATAACACAGCAAAATGTGGAAAAAGTCAAGGGGTGTGAATAATTTCTGAAGGCACTATACAAGCTAACTGCTGCTACCAGACTTTTTTATTATGATTGCTAGATAATGCAAAATAAAACATTTGCCCCCGAATCTCCCCAAAATATGTGTAAATATTTCACTATAAATTGTGCCTTCCTTTATTATAC
Organism: Oncorhynchus tshawytscha; assembly: GCF_018296145.1. Lineage (NCBI taxonomy): Eukaryota > Metazoa > Chordata > Actinopteri > Salmoniformes > Salmonidae > Oncorhynchus > Oncorhynchus tshawytscha. Next base: position 47,246,118 of record NC_056436.1, read on the forward strand.
ATATGCTAAAATGTTTCTTCTATTCTACATTTACATTGTTCGTATTTTGATATTTTATTATTTATTTTCTGTTGCATTGTTGAAGGAACCTGAAAGTAAGCATTTAGTTGGACGGTGTATACCAGGGATAGGCAACTCCCCTCCTCGGGGGCCTGATTGGTGTCACACTTTTGCCCCAGCTAACACACCTTACACCAATAATAAAAATCAAATCAAATCAAATCAAATCAGCTGCGTTTGCTGTGGATGGGGGGAAAAGTGACACCACTCTGACCCCCGAGGACTGGAGTTTCCCATCCCTGGTGTACAATGCCTTTGGAAACTATTCAGACCCCTTTACTTTTTCCACATTTTGATACATTAGACTTATTCTAAAATTGATTAAATAAAACAAAGTCCTCAAATCTACACACATTACCCTATAATGACAAAGCAAAAACAGAAATACCTTATTTACATAAGAATTCAGACCCTTTGGTATGAGACTTGAAATTGAGCTCAGGTGCATCCTGTTTCCATTGGTCATCCTTGAGATGTTTATGTTTAATTGGAGTCCACCTGTGGAAAATTCAATTGCTTGGACATGATTTGGGAAAGGCACACACCGTCTATGTAATGTCCCACAGTTGACAGTGCACGTCAGAGCAAAAACCAAGCCATGAGGTCGAAGGAATTGTCCGTAGAGCGCCGAGACAGGATTGTGTCGAGGCACAGATCTGGGGCATTGAAGGTCCCCAAGAACACAGTAGCCTCCATAATTCTTAAATGGAAGACGTTTAGAACCACCAACACTTCCTGGGGCTGGCTGCCTGGCCAAATTGAGCAATCAGGGGAGAAGGGCTTTGGTCACTCGGACAGAGCTCTAGAGTTCCTCTGTGGAGATGGGAGAACCTTCCAGATGGACAACCATCTCTGCAGCACTCCACCAATCAAGCCTTTATGGTAGAGTGGCCAGACGTAAGCCACTCCTCAGTAAAAGGCACAACAGCCCGCTTGGATTTTGCCAAAAGGCACCTTAAGGACTCTGACCACGGGAAAACAAGATTGAACTCTTTGGCCTGAATGCCAAGCGTCACATCTGGAGGAAACCTGGCACTATATCCCATGGTGGTGGCAGCATCATGCTGTGGGGGTGTTTTTCAGCGGCAGGGACTGGGACACTACTCCTGATCGAGACAAAGTATAGAGAGATCCTTGATGAAAACCTGCTCCAGAGCAAAGGCCCAACGGCCCTAAGCAGAGAGCCAAGATAACGCAGGAGTGGGTTCAGGACTCTGAATGTATACCCAAGAAGACTCAAGGCTGTAATTGCTGCCAAAGGTGATTCAACAAAGTACTGAGTAGATGGTCTGAATACTTATGTAAATATATGTTTTTCATTTTTAATAAATTAGCAAACATTTTTAAAACCTGTTTTTGCTTTGCCATTATGGAGTATTGTGTGTAGATTGAGGTAAACATTTATTTTAAATCAATTTTAGAATAAGGCTGTAATCTAATAAAATGTGGAACAAGTCAAGGGGTCTGAATACTTTCCGAAGGCACTGTATACCAGCGTTGTGTTCGAATACTCATGTTAACCGCACTAACCATACTATGTGTTACGTGAATTGAGTATATACAGTCGTGGCTGAAGGTTTTGAGAATGACACAAAATATACATTTTCACAAGGTCTGCTGCCTCAGTGTCTTTAGATATTTTTGTCAGATGGAATGGAATACTGAAGTATAATTAAAAGCATTTCATAAGTGTCAAAGGCTTTTATTGACAATTACATGAAGTTGATGCAAAGAGTCAATATTTGCAGTGTTGACCCTTCTTGTTCAAGACCTCTGCAATTTGTCCTGGCTGTCACGAATTACTAAGGTGGGTGGAATCAGGCGCAGAGAGCAGGTTTCAGTTATTAGACAGTTTTATTCTCCGGCGCACAAAACAACGGTCAACCCAACACGCTGGGTGAATAAATCCGCAGGACCAAAATAGTCCGGAGAATAAAACTCATGGAGACCACCAAATAACAGGAATACAAAAACAACAAGGGCGGGACAACCTACTAAATATAAGGACGCTAATTAAACTAAAATACACACAGGTGAAACTAATAAGACAAAACCAACAGACAAACGAAAAAGGGATCGGTAGTGGCTAGTAGGACGGTGACGACGACCGCCGATCACCGCCCGAACAGGCAGGGGAGCCAACTTCGGCGGAAGTCGTGACACTGGCACGCTGTCAATTAACTTCTGGGCCACATCCTCGCTGATGGCAACCCATTCTTGCATAATCAATGCTTGGAGTTTGTCAGAATATGTGGGATTTTGTCTGTCCACCTGCCTCTTGAGGATTGACCACAAGCTCTCAATGGGATTAAGGTCTGGGGAGTTTCCTGGCGATTGACCCAAGATATTGATGTATTGTTCCCCGAGCCACTTAGTTATCACTTTTGCCTTATGGCAAGGTGCTCCATCATGCTGGAAAAGGCATTGATTGTCACCAAACTGTTCCTGGATGATTTGGAAAAGTTTCTCTTGGAGGATGTGTTGGTACAATTCTTTATTCATGGCTGTGTTCTTAGGCAAAATTGTGAGTGAGCCCACTCCATTGGCTGAGAAGCAACCCCACATATGGTCTCAGGATGCTTTACTGTTGGCATGACACAGGACTGATGGTAGCACTCACCTTGTCTTCTCCGGACAAGCTTTTTTCCGGATGCCCCAAACAATCGGAAAGGGGATTCATCAGAAAAAATGACTTTACCCCAGTCCTCAGCAGTCCAATCCCTGTACCCTTTGCAGAATATCAGTCTGTCCCTGATGTTTTTCCTGGAGAGAAGTGGCTTCTTTGCTGCCCTTCTTGACACCAGGCCATCCTCCATAAGTCTTCACCTCACTGTGTGTGCAGATGCACTCACACCTGCCTGCTGCCATTCCTGAGCAAGCTCTGTACTGGTGGTGCCCCGATCCCGCACCTGAATCAACTTTAGGAGACAGTCCTGGCGCTTGCTGGACTTTCTTGGGCGCCCTGAAGCCTTCTTCACAACAATTGAACCGCTCTCCTTGAAGTTCTTGATGATCCGATAAATGGTTGCTTTAGGTGCAATCTTACTGGCAGCAATATCCTTGCCTGTGAAGCCCTATTTGTGCAAAGCAATGATGACGGCACGTGTTTCCTTGCAGGTAACCATGATTGACAGAGGAAGAACAATGATTCCAAGCACCACCCTCCTTTTGAAGCTTCCAGTCTGTTATTCAAACTCAATCAGCATGACAGAGTGATCTCCAGCCTTGTCCTCGTCAACACTCACACCTGTGTTAACGAGAGAATCACTCACATGATGTCAGCTGGTCCTTTTGTGGCAGGGAAATGTTTTTGGGGGTTTCAGTTCATTTGCATGGCAAAGAGGGACTTTGCAATTAATTGCAATTCATCAAATTGCTTCATAACATTCTGGGGTATATGCAAATTGCCATCATACAAACTGAGGCAGCAGACTTTGTGAAAATTAGTATTTGTGTCATTCTCAACTTTTGGCCACGACTGTAGTATGCTTATTGGTCATAGTATGGATATAGTTATTATGCCTAAGTTCCCGGATGTCTCAATGGACATTCGGGTGCTTTCGTAAATTCGGAGCACAGAATAATAAATTTATGAGTGCTCAACACCCGTTGAACATGGCCGGTGTCAGCAAAAAAAGCATAATTAAATTGTTGCCAGCAGCACAGTTAGTCACCAATGCTCTGGATAACATGAAAACTGCATAACCCGCTCTTCTAGGGCGAGGAAAATGGTCATTTGTCTCATTTGTGTCTGAAGTAGCTAGCTAGCAAGTTAGCTTGGGTGCTTGAATGCCGTTGTAAGGTCAGAACGCTCAAGTCAACCCTACTCCTCTGCACGAGCTTTCATTGTGTGCTCAGAGAGCGAAATGCAACAGCATCAACTTCTGGTAGATGGGTGAAGAGCAAGTACACTCATCTGAAAGGATACTGTGCCGTTTACAGTATACTAAAATTAACTAATAGTATGTAGTATATACTCATTATATAGTATACAGTACGTTAGTATGGATATACGAACACAGCTCGTGTATCCAGTACATACGACTAATACAACTTGAAACTTTAACTTGAAACACACACACACACACTTTTAAACCCCCTATGCACATTTGAGACCCCTCTTTCAAAGTCCGTAGCTATGCTTCCATTAACTTGTCCAGTGATATTTTTTTCTTTGGTCGTCTTTTAGAAAGTTTGCATTGAAAATAGATGCAACGATTGTCTGTTAGGGTGCCTAGCCATTTAACTATCTTGTCGATTTACAAACAGCTGGGCATGATGATGTCGCACCAAAAATTTTTAAATGTTCTTACAAAAACCTACAAGTGTTTTCATTACCCATTTAGGCAAATTGTGCATTAATAAATAAAGTTCTACTGAAGAAAAATGTTGATCTTCAGAAAATGTCTCCTATGTCTGCCGTTTTGGTTTTAGAAGTGGGGGGGACAATTTACATTTTTTGATCCAGTCGGATAAACACTCCAAACCTCCTAACAGATCGATCGAAGGCGTCCCCATGGTCCTAAATCACAACCTCTTTTTGTATTACATTCCAATGAAAACTGGAGGGGATAAAAATGCAACTCCAGAATGTGGGACATGATTTTTCCCGTCCAACAGCGCCACCATCCAGCCAAACTGAACCATACTTTACAGGTTAGCTACACTCCTATATAATTGATTTTATTTTGAGTAACAGACATATACAACAAAATGTACAATGTGGAACCCGAGGTCCACATTGTATTAATTAAAACGCTTGTTTCCAAAGTGGTCCTCGACGGTAAAAACAATAACACTTATAATGATTAAAAGGCAAGACAAAATTACAAACAACCATAAATACATTCAATTATATTGACATCCTAAAGGCACAAGGGGCAATGGAGTGGTTTCTCTTACTGAGACAAACTTGTCCAAATGGAAACCTTTTAACTGCTTTTTAAATCTAATTTTACATTTTCTTTGCTTGCTCTCCAAGGGAAGGCTATTCCATAGACAAATGCCTCTGGAAAAACATGCTCCTCGCAGTACTGTTTACTCTTGGCATTTTACAAGACATAACACTAGCTCTGGTATTGTGACTGTGTTGGTTATAGACCATATCAATGTGTTTTTTTCATGTAACCTGGGGCACAATCATTTAAGATGTCAAGTTTAAGTTGGTCCACTCTGAACTCCAAAGGCAACAAGCCCACCGGGAACTCCTGATAACATTATTTTGCATGACCTGCATTATCTTTTTCAGCTTTTTTGATAGCCCACTATACCAAGCAGAGCAGGCATAATCAAAATTACACTAAATTAAGGTTGAGACGAGCAGTTTCTTAACTTTAATGTTAAAATATCTAGTGTTGCAATATAAATGTCAATTTGTTCACCATTTTAGAAAGAATTTTAGCAGCAATCGGGTCTCCAGGGAAACACCAAGATAAGATACACTTGTTTTAGATTCAATCTCCTTGCTTGCACAGGTTACCGTTATTTTGTCAGCCCTAAGCAATCTAAGTTTTGTTCCAAACAAAATCGATAAAGTTTTTCCCAAATGTAGTGACAATTTGTTGTCAGACAACCAATCTCTAACAAAATTAAATTACTTACTCAGGGTCTCATCTATGTAAACTATATCCTTCCCTGATACCAGTATGGCTGAATCATCAGCAGAATCATTTGCAAATAAATTCATTAAAAATCCTACAATGTGATTTTCTGGATTTTTTTTCTTCTCATTTTGTCTGTCATAGTTGAAGTGTACCAATGATGAAAATTACAGGCCTCTCATCTTTTTAAGTGGGAGAACTTGCACAATTGGTGGCTGACTAAATATTTTTTGCCCCACTGTACACTTTGGTTGGAGTCATTAACTAGTGCATCATGTTTCTATTCATCATCCTTGACTTGTTTTTACAACTTGATTGGAGTCCACCTGGGGTCAATTCAATTGATTGGACATGATTTGGAAAGGCACACACCTTTCTATATAAGGTCCAACAGTTGACAGTGCATGTCAGATCAAAAACCAAGCCATGAGGTTGAATGAATTGTCCATAGAGCTCCGAGACAGGATTGTGTCGAGGCACAGATTTGGGGAAGGGTATACCAAAACATTTCTGCAGAATTCACAGTGGCCACCATCATTCTTAAATGGAAGACGTTTAAACCACCAATACTCTTCCTAGCAATCAGGGAAGGGCCTTGGTCAGGGAGGTCACCAAGGACCCGATGGTCACTCTGACAGAGCTCCAGAGTTCCTCTGTGGACATGGGAGAACCTTCCAGGGGGACAACCATCTCTGCAGCACTCCACCAATCAGGCCTTTATGGTAGAGTGGCCGGATGGAAGCCACTCCTCAGTAAAAGGCACATGAAAGCCCGCTTGGAGTTTGCCAAATGGCACCTAAAGGACTCTCAGACCATGAGAAACAAGATTCTCTGGTCTGATGAAACCAACATGAACTCTTTGGCCAGAATGCAAACCTCATGTCTTGAGGAAACATGGCAACATCCCACCGGTAAAACATGGTATTGGCAGCATCATGCTGTGGGGATGTTTTTCAGCGGCAGGGACTGGGAGACTAGTCAGGATCGAGGGAAAGATGAACGGAGCAAAGTACAGAGATCCTTGAGGAAAACTCTATCGAACATCTCAGGAGAGACCTGAAAATAGCTGTGCAGCGACGCTCCCCATCCAACCAGACAGAGGATGAAAGGATCTGCAGAGAAAAATGGGAGAAACTCCCCAAATACAAGTGTGCCAAGCTTGTAGCGTCATACCCAAGAGGACTTGAGGCTGTACTCGCTGCCAAAGGTCCTTCAACAAAGTCTGAATACTGATGTAAATGTGAGATTTCAGGTTTTCATTTTTTTAATGCATTTGTAAACATTCCTAAAAAACAGTTTTTGCTTTGTTATTAAGGGGTATTGTGTGTAGATTGAGGGGGGAAAAGCAATTATCAATTTTAGAATAAGGCTGTAATTTAACAAAATGTTGGAAAAGTCGAGGGCTCTGAATACTTTGCCCTGAATGCCCGAGCGTCACGTCTGGAGGAAACCTTGCACCATCCCTACGGTGACGCATGGTGTTGGCAGCATCATGCTGTGGGGATATTTTTCAACGGCAGGGACTGGGAGACTAGTCAGAATCGAGGGAAAGATGAACTGAGCAAACTGCAGAGAGAGCCTTGATGAAAACCTGCTCAAGACCTCAGACTGGGGCGAAGGTTCACCTTCCAACAGGACAACAGGACATAGCCAAAACAATGCAGGAATGGTTTTGGGACAAGTCTCTGAATGTCCTTGAGTGGCCCAGCCAGAGCCCGGACTTAAACCTGATCGAACATCTCTGGAGAGACCTGAAAATAGCTGTGCAGCGACACTCCCCATCCAACCTGACAGAGTTTGAGAGCATCTGCAGAGGAGAATGGGAGAAACCCCAAATACAGGTGTACCAAGTTTGTAGTGTCATACCCAAGAAGACTCAAGGCTGTAATCGCTGCCAAAGGTGCTTTAACAAAGTACTGAGTAAAGGGTCTGAATACTTATGTAAATGTGATATTTCCATTTTTTTTTATTTTTAGAATTGCAAACATTTCTAAAAACCTGTTTTTGCTTTGTCATTATGGGGTATTTCGTGTAGAGTGATGAGGAAAAACAATTTCATAAATTTTAGAATAAGGCTGTAAGGTGACAAAATGTGAAAAGTCAAGGGGTCTGAATAGTTTGTTAGTCGTTTTATAATTTGATTACGCTATATTTAGAAAGCCTGTAAGTAATTTCAAGCCTTATTCATACAGTTTTGTTGAATAGGAAATGCGTCATATAAAATATTACATTTTCATATTTTTATCATATATACATATATCCTCAACTCACTACACCTCACCAATTTTAAACTATTTTTACCAGAAAGGTGAGATTTTAACCTTTCTTTGAGTATGCAGCATTTCTAGTTATTTTTTATGGCACTCATGATAAATCACTACTTTTGGGGATGACTTTTTCCGATTACATTTAGTTACATTAACTGGTTTTAAATTCGCATGTTTCGAATGAAAGTTAAATGGGTTTCCATCGCATTTTTAACTCTGATGGTTTTGTCTCAAAAACTGTTGCGTTATATAGCAAATGTGCCAATTCCAGTTCAAGCACATTCGCTCCAGCCAACTGTTTGCACCTACATTATGAGATTATTATGGATAAGAGTGATATTATTTGTATTTGTCAAATGGTAGTCAAGCGTCGATCATCATGTCACCAGAAAAAGACCCTCGATATTAATTGGAAAGGAGCTCCAAGCTCATCACCTTGCACATTTACCACCTTGTGAAGTTCATCATTTATTTCATCTGTTGCCTAATAAATTGCATGCTTTCCCGAGGCGTAGTGGGATTACCGCACAACATATCATCGCTTCAGTCCAAGTTTACATCGACGTGATTATTATATCAATATTTGCTCATTAAGGCGTTTCCACCTCCAATTCTCGCATAATGTATTTTGACACAAAAAGATTCCCCCCAATGTCGAACAAACAAATTGTCTGTTGCCATTGATAAAATTTGTACCGGCATTTCATGTTTCCATCAGCCCGGTGGTGACTTTTTTAATGCGTCAGGTAATTCATGGCTGAATGGAAACATAGGTAGAGAAGTGAAAAATTCTTCCTTAGCTGTTCATTTTCTCAACATCTAAAGGTACAACCTAGATTGGAGCAAATGTCTTAAGTAGCTGAACATGTCATCACTCAAATAAAATAAAATTGGACTGGTCACATACACATATTTAGCAGATGTTATTGCGGGTGTTGCTCCAACAGTGCAGTACTATCTAACAATTTACAACAGTACACAAATCTAAAAGTAAAAGAATGGAATTAATATAGAAATATTAGGACGAGCCATGTCGGACTGGCATTGACTAAAATAGAATACAGTATATACATATGCGATGAGATAAGCAGTCTGTAAACATTATTAAAGTGGCCAGTGATTCCAAGTCTATGTATAGAGGGCAGCAGCCTCTAAGGTGCAGGGTTGCTTAACTGGGTGGAAGCTGGTTAGTGATGGCTTTTTAACAGTCTTGAGATAGAAGCTGTTTTTCAGGCTCTCAGTCCCAGCTTTGATGCACATGTACTGACCTCGCCTTCTGGATGATAGCGGGGTGAACAGGCCGTGGCTCAGGTGGTTAATGTCCTTGATGATATTTTTGGCCTTCCTGTGACATCCTGTAGGTGTCCTGAAGGGCAGGCAGTGTGCCCCGGTGATGCGTTGGGCAGGCCACACCGCCTTCTGGAGAGCCCTGCGGTTGCGGACGGTGCAGTTTCCGTACCAGGCGGTGATACAGCCTGACAGGATGCTCTCAATTGTGCATCTGTACAAGTTTGAGGGTCTTAGGGGCCAAACCACATTTCTTCAGCCTCCTGAAGTTGAAGAGGCTCTGTTGCACCTTCTTCACCACACTGTCTTTGTGGGTGGACCATTTCAGATTATCAGTGATGTGTACTCCGAGGATCTTGAAGCTTTCCACCTTCTCCCCTGCAGTCCTGTCGATGTGGATAGGGGCGTGCTTCCTCTCCTGTTTCCTGAAATCTAAGATAAACTCATTAGTTTTGTTGACGTTGAGGGAGAAGTTATTTTCCTGGCATCACTCAGCCAGGGCCCTCACCTCCTCCCTGTAGGCTGTCTTGTAAATATAATCAATAAATAATAATACATTTCTGATAATCAGGCCTACTACTGTTGTGTCATCTGTAAACTTGATGATTGAGTTCAAGGAGTGTGTGGCCATGCAGTCGGGGCTGAGCATGCACCCTTGTGGGGCCCCTGTGTTGAGGATCAGCGAAGTGGAGGTGTTGTTTCCTACCTTCACCACCAGAGGGCGGCATGTCAGGAAGTCCAGGAAGCAGTTGTACAGGGCAGAGTTCAGACCCAGGTCCCAGAGCTTAATGATGAGCTTGAAGGGTACCATGGTGTTGAAGGCTGAGCTATAGTCAATGAACAGCATTCTGACCTAGGTATCCTTCTTGTCCAGATGGGATAAGGCAGTGTTCAGTGCGATAGCGATTGCATCGCTACTGTTTACTTACCGTAACACACCACACACAGTAACGGAATGTACACTAGCTGAACTGTTTCTGAAACGCCAACCACGTACCCGCCTGACATTGTTGAAACCAGACTTGTCAAGCACTGTGGCAAAGCACCAGCTACAGCAGAAGAAAGCTCATGACAGACACTCAAAGAATGTCAGATAATTCAAAGAGGGAGAGAAGGGGATGGTACGTGACTTCAGACACCCCAAACGCCAGTGGAACTCAGGTGTGATCTTGCAACGCAGAGGACCTTTGACTTACCAAGTCCAAATTGGTCATCGCCATGTCCACGTTCATGTGGATCATCTGCTACGGTCCAACGCCCCAGCAGAGACATGGTGAGAGAACAAGAACAATAACGACCTCCAGGACTATTCTCCTGACTGTGGATGTATGGGAGAGACAGAGCCTGACCTTCCACCCAAACCTGGCCCACCACCGGAAGCCCAGGAGGAGCGGAGGTATCCTATTCAACAGCGAAGGGCACCTCAAAAGCTTGACCTGTGTTGAGCTGTTTCAGGAGGTAACAGACAGTAAAACAAACACACATTTTAATATGTCCTAGATAAAAGGAAAGAAAAAGGACATTACCTGGGTTAGTAATTAGGAAACAAATTCCATCTTCGGGGCAGAATAATCCCCTGGATTTGTGCTGGGTTCTGAAAAGTCTGCTTCAACCCAGTAGTTGAAAAATGTTTAAGAATGCATTGTTCAGATATTGCATTAGTAGTTCCCTAACATATTTACCTCTTTCTCTGGGAGTTAAACACTATGGGGGAGGAGTGTAGTATCTGTGATCGACATCTGTTTATATTAGTAACAGCATAGTAACTAAGCAGTGATGTATTACGGCGTTACTACACCTAATAGCAAATGCGCATGCGCACTATTGTGCCGGGGGCTTGTAGAGCACTTTTTTTTTTACTAAACGAAAACCTAACTGTACTCCCGTCTCCTGCCTGGTCATTTCTCCACAACACAAATAGTACAGTCACAAGGTCGGCATTTGATTGAAAAGTGACCCATTTTAATTTGAATCAAAAACAACTTCGTATTGAAGGAGTGCCTTTGATTTGACAACCTGCATATGCGCAGTTCGGCGCAAGACCCAATTACGTGTTTCTGCACGTTTCTGCAAGTTTAATAATTGATTGGATATATATAGCGCTTTTCTAGCAACTGAGGTACTCACAGCACTTTAAATGGTAGGGGGAAACTCACGTCATCAATGTGTAGCACCCACCTGATGAGGTGGTCATGATGGAATGGGGCCAGGTTGGGAATTTAGGCGTGACACCGGGGTTAATACTCTTAAAATATGAGCCATGGGATTTTTAATGACCACAGAGTCAGGACACCTGTTTAACCTCCCTTCTGAAAGGCAGCACCCTATGCAGGGCAATGTCCCCTTCACTGCCTTGGGGATCTCCTTAGACCGATGGGAAATGTCCCCTACTGGCTCTCCAACACCACTTCCAGCAGTGTCTGGTCTCCCATTGAGGGACTGACCAGGACCAACCCTGCTTAGCTTCAGAGGCAAGCCAGCAGTGGGTTGCGGGGTGGTATGCAGCTGGTGCTACATTGCCATGACATGGCCTACAAGTGTTTATCGAGTATTTCTATTGGAGAAGCAGTTTTTTCCTATCTTCATACTGTCTTTAATTGCACCTTCCAAGGCCTCACCATTTCATGGGAATTTTAATTTTGCCTTATGGGGAGGAAGAGGAATACTACTACTACTAATAATAATTAATGCCAACAATCACAATTAGGTTTCACTAGGTTTGCTGCTAAACTGCTAATGATTTCATGATCTGTCATGTTGACATTTATACTTTGTTGCAATATAAAACAGAGTAAATTCCACACAAACTATGCATTATGCAGGTTGTTTCAGCCTATCAACATCCAGGATCTAAACTACCCGGTTCATAAACAAACCTATAGCATGAATAAAAATGGGTGTAAAGAAAGAATATTATTAGCTATTTTGTAGAATGTGAATGAATGTATAGTCGGCACATTACAAATGACATGTAATTACCACAGGTACAAAGTAAAAAATAAAGGGGCTATATCGTAAAAATTAATAAAAAACAAAATGTGCTTTTTTGTCTTAATCTATGGTTAGGATTAGGTATAAAATTAGCAAGAAGGTTGGGGTTAGGTATAAAAACAGATTTTAAGAAGATACATGTTAGAAATAGGCGGGGTGTATGACTTTGTGGCTTTGGTAACTAGTGACGACCGTATATTGAGTTATCTTATCTGCATCAGCGTCCTTTCAAGACTCAGACCGAAAAAGGGTTGTCTCCTAGTTACTACAGCCACAAAGTCAAATTGACTATATCGTAAAAATAACGGGGGGGAGAATCGTTTCTTGACCTTAATTTAAGGTGAGGTTAACAGTGTGGTTACGTTTAAAAATCAGACTATGTGAAGAGAAATAGGAGGGATTTAGCCATAATTGTGACTTTGTGGCTGTGGGAACTAGTGAGCCCAACGGAAAGAGAAAAGCCTTGGCTGTGATGCCGCTGAATGATGGCTGCTTTTGGGATCCTGAGTTACGAACACCGGCCACTGAAGCGGCCACGACTCGGACCTCCGGACGTTTATCCTCAAGACCCAAAGCAAAAAGAGGTCAGAAACTTAAATCGTTTCTCAAACCAACGTTGCAAAGACAAATTGACACAAAGAGCCTAGCTGCCGTTATTTGGAAAGGAGTCCCATTAGCTAACTAACTACGGTTGCTAGCTAGTCCCAGACGGCTATCACAGGCCCAAGCCAGTCTCTCTAGCAATAACAATGAACAGCTAACGTTACTTGGCTTTTCAGTTTGCTAAACATCAACCAGGTAATGTTAGCTTGATAACAGTAGCATTCTAGCTCGTAGTTAGCTAGCCAACCTTTTTCTAACGTAACCAAAATGTAAACTTTACGAGAGATAATTTGGCCATATTTCAAGTGATCAAATTAGTGCACTAACCATTAACGTTACTTGCATGGTTGCAGATTAGGTAAACTTGCTTGCATTTAATGTAACGTTAGTTAGCTAGGTACACAACTCGGATTCATTTTGGAGAAGCTTGATCGATAACAAACTAGGTAGCTACTTAGCTAGCATATTTAGCAGCTATGTTAGCTAGCTAAATGCCTTCATTTTCACAAATTGGCAAACGGTTAACGTTACCATTGAGGGTTCTCCCCAGGATTTAACAAGGTGGTGCTGCTGAGTTCAGCCAGAGGACTCGAGATTTTTGTGTTTTTGAACACCTGTAACTGCCAAAAAATAGCCAGAAGGTGGCGCATCGCCTCATACATTCTTTGGGGAGAAGCCTTGCATGTTGTGCTAACATAGCTAATGTTAGCATGTGTGTGTCTAGCTATTATAATCTACAATGTTTGTCTAGCTAACTATACAGTTTAGCAAACGTGAACTACTAGTTTAGCTACCAATACCATAGCTAGATAACGTTAGCCATATAATTTTAGCTAACTAGCACTGTCTGGAGTTCTCATTTACTGTGCCAGGAGACTACTTTTGTACAAATTGCTGTGGGAAACTATTGGTCATGATGTAGCGCTTCTACTAATTACAGTGACATGTCAGTTCACTTTCCAGGCATTTTTGGCATAGGATTCTTAGACTTAGTAAAAATAATTGCCACCTCTGGTCTCTTGGCAGGCCCACCCCTATGGGAGGTCAACTCCCGCTCAGCAGTTAGTACTCTTCTCTGTCTTGGCACCCCAATGGTGTAACTAGCTTCCCCCTGATGCTAGGACAGCAGAGTCCTTGCCCATCTTCCAAAAACATCTGAAACCCTAGCTCTTCTTCGGTTTTGTCTAGAAGGGATACAGCTTTTGTCAATTGACTTTTCGTAGCAGGTCTAGAAGAACTTACGCAGCAACTTTGACAAAAGCTGTACCCCATATAGACATGACCACCTTCGGTGAGGTTTTAGGGTGGACTACATCCCAAAAGTTGTATTGCCGCCCACTACTGGATTCCAAGTAAAAAAGAAAACCATACTTGATTGGTAATCTAACTCACTCCTCACAACTAAAATAGTCAACAAAACAAAGCAAAACAAACTCCCACTTCGTCCATTCTTCAAATTTCCATTTCTCTGCACTCAAGCTATGGGGCCTGATAGGGCAGTACAGCTCGTCACAGCCTATTGTGTAACTAATTCGCAGAGAAGTCCTCCAATCCCAGAAACTTTTGTGTGTGTGCGGGTGGGTGGGGGGAAATAACACAGATGTCATATATAAAATAGGGGAGGGTTTCAGACATTCTGGATGTCGCCACATCTTTGTTGATAAATGTACTTACTACGACTGTGATGTGGTTGTCTCACCGAGTTCTCTTAAAGATGAATGCACTAACTGTAATTCGCTCTGGATAAGAGCCTCTGCTAAATGAGTAAAATGTAAAACTGTAAACTCAATTTTATTATCTAGCTACTCAATCCCCCAATGAGCTATTCGCCATTTGTTTTGTGTTCAGGTGTTCATTGTGTGACTTCATCAACTGCCTGGACTGAATTTCACGAGATCTAATGTCAATTTCTGTTCCAGGATGAATTGACTGCGTTGAATGTGAAGCAAGGATTTAATAATCAACCGGCAGTGTCAGGGGATGAACATGGAAGTGCTAAAAATGTGAACTTCAATCCCTCAAAGGTGATCTTCTACTCGTAATGTTTCTCTTTGTATCACATGTAGTGAATCATGATTCATGTTGTATGTATAGTAGGATCTCTTGTTCATTGCATACTTCCCTATTACCCCAACAGATTAGTTCAAATTTCAGCAGCATCATTGCAGAGAAGCTGCGCTACAACACATTTCCAGACACAGGCAAACGGAAGCCGCAGGTTAACCAGAAGGACAATTTCTGGCTCGTTACTGCCAGGTCACAGAGCTCTATCAACAACTGGTTTACAGATTTGGCCGGAACTAAACCACTCACCCAGCTGGCAAAGAAGGTAGGACTTTGTTCCAAAAACATCCCTGCGGTGCACATTCAGCAGAGCACTACATTGTGAAAGAAATATGTTGTGTCTGGCCTGGGGTGGTCTACCAACCTATGCACTGCCTCTGGAGCACATGTCAGTATGAGTTCGAATCAGGCTCACTGTTCTTCAGCACTCTTAAAATTGCTCACTTCAAATTATAACAGCACCCTCACAAACTCAAAATTCTAAAAAATATTCTGCAGCAACATCCTCCATCAAACCTGTTTTGTTAAATTGTGTTGGTGTGCTAGGTGCCGATCTTTAGTAAAAAGGAGGAGGTTTTTGGCTACTTGGCCAAGTACACAGTACCTGTGATGCGCTCAGCATGGATGATCAAGATGACCTGTGCGTATCACGCCGCCATTACAGAAACAAAAGTCAAGAAGCGGCACGTGATTGACCCCTGCATAGGTAAGCAAACACTCCTTAAAATAATATATAGCCTATCCATCCTCCTAGGAACATCAGTTTTTTTATGATTGAGCATTTTCCAGCTACCCCCCTGTGGCCAAAGCTCCTCAATAATGTAACATTCCAATATCCTGGGTGTGTTCACTGCCATTTAGAAAAGATAGGCTGCTTTATCTCTAGAATTTTGCTCAGTCATGCTGCATTAACAGGAGCATATGTCATTGTGAGGAATTGAACTGTTCTTTCTGTCTGCACTGCAGAATGGACTCAGATCATCACAAAGTACCTGTGGGAACAGTTGCAGAAGGTGGCCGAGTTCTACCGCCAGTCTCCCAGCCAGGGCTGTGGCTCTCCTCTCCCGGCCACCTCGGCCGAGGTGGACACGGCCATGAAGCAGTGGGAGTACAATGAGAAGCTGGCCATGTTCATGTTCCAGGTTGGATGGTCCTTTGGTTTGTCTGTTTCTTTGTCTGTTTGTCTGCCTGTGTCAGGTTGCATGTCTGTCTTCAGGTTTTCATATGTCTGCCTGCCTCAACCAGGGACCTATGTCTGATGAGTTTGTGATAAGCAAACTGCAATTTTTTTCACTGAACAGTTTGAAATTGAGTTGTTACTTGGTTAGAATTGTTACTTTGATGTTAGCTTTACACAGTTGTCTGCAATGGCTGTTGTGATAGTATAGTCCTATTTCACTATGTCACTGTATAATTAGTGGTTCGTTGAAGGGGAAAATGTCATGAAACTGCTAGCAAGTTAGCTTATTGTTAGAGGGCCAGTCATTTATTTGTTAAACTAAACCATGAGGTAAGCGATAAGACAATGTATGGATTTTATGATTAAGGCCAGATGCAAACATAGCATCACAAACAAGCAAAAACGGTTCACTTTGGATACGAGCATATCCAAAACATGATACAGACAGACACCACCATGCTTGAAAATATGAAGATTGGTACTTGGTGATGTTGGATTTTCCCCAAACATGCTTTGTATTTAGGACAAAAAGTACCTTTTCTTTGCCACATTTTTTGCAGTATTACTTTAGTGCCTTATTGCAAACAGGATACATGATTTGGAATATTTTTTATTCTGTACAGGTTAGTATTGTGGTGTAACTACAATGTTCATCCATCCTCAGTTTTCTCCCTTCACAACTATTAAACTCTGTAACTGTTTTAAAAACACCATTGCCCTCATCATGACATCCCTGAGCAGTTTCCTTCCTCTCCGGCAACTGAGTTAAGAAGGACACCTGTATCTTTGTAGTGACTGGGTGTATTGATACACCACCCAAAGCATAATTAATAACTTCACCATGCTCAAAGGGATATTCAGTGTCTGCTTTTTCTACAAATAGGTGCCCTTCTTTGCGAGGCATTTTAAAACCTCCCTGAATTAATAGTGAAATGGAGTAATTTCATAGGATTAATTTACGCTAAATACCTTGTTGTAGAAGACCAAGCAATAACAAACGGTTGTTTGCTTGCGTCCAGGATGGCATGCTAGACAGACACGAGTTCCTCACGTGGGTGTTGGAATGCTCCGAGAAGGTCCGACCTGGAGAGGACGAGCTTCTGAAGCTGCTACTGCCCCTCCTGCTACAGGTAATGCCTATATACCATCCATACAGCACCCATCATCTTAATAATTTGGTGGTTGCTTATGTTTTTCCTATTTCACACAAGTGTGTATTGGAAATGTGTTTTTTGCATATCCCAGCTCCCCCTGAGACACCTTTGGAGACTTGAGGTCACGGCCAGGGTCTGCTATTATCAATTAGTGTTAAGTGCCTTGCTTGAGCACATCGGCAGATGTTTTACCTTGTCAGTGCAGGGATTCAAACTAGCGACCTTTCTCCTAGACTATCTTTCTCCTACTGCAGTGATGGATTTCATTCTCCATGTTACAAACCACACATTTCACGTGGAAAGAGTAACTTAAGGAGACACTCAATGTAATTTATCTTCAAGAATCAGGAAATGTCCAGGGTTTCTGGCATCTTCTAATTATACATTTGGGGGCATTATAAGCTACTTTTTCAAACTAACTTTTGTGCAGAAATGGTACATTGTTAATATGACACTCTCAGGGTGACGCCAAGCACCAAGTTCATTAGCAGTCTTCTAAACAATAACCTAAGTAACAAACAATATTTCAGTAATATTCCCCTGGCGGTGCAGTTTAATCCACTTGGAAGTAAATGTATTTACCTGCACTGCATTACAGGTTAACTTTTACAGGTTAGTCATTGAAGCTGACTTAGCTACCCTCTCTTTTTTTTCCCCGTATTCCATTGTTGTGATCACATATCAGCTCTGAAGAGTGTGTACTGACCTTGTGAGTCATGTCCCCTCCTTCAGTACTTAGGGGAATTTGTGCAGTCGGCCTACCTGTCCCGGAGGCTGGCCTATTTCTGCACGCGACGCCTCAACCTGCTGCTAAGTGACGGGAGCCTGGGGCCCGGCGCCGGGGGACACCCGGCCCACAGCATCCTGGCACAGCCAGGGAACGCCCTGCCCCCCATGCCCACCTCCCAGCCCGCAGGGGGCAATCAGCCCCAGACCCCATTTACAGACTTCTACATCTGCCCTCAACACAGGCCCTTGGTGTTTGGGCTCAGCTGCATGCTACAGGTACACAAACACGCTCAATAGCATTCCCACTGAACTGAATGGATTGCTTATTACTGCTACTGCAGTACTATTAATATTACTGCTAAGCCATCAGGCTAGTATGGTACATGACTAAGTTGGTGAACTAGCTTTGGTAAAATGTTCAGTGTTGTGATTGTTTCTGATTTTCCATGTTATATTTACAGTGCCTTCGGAAAGAATTCAGACCCCTTGACTTTTCCACTTTTTGTTAGGTTACAGCCTTTTTCTATAATTGATTAAATCGGGTTCTGGCTAGGCCACTAAAGTTAATTTAGAGATTTGTCCCGAAGCTACTCCTGTGCTGTCTTGGCTGTGTGCTTATGGCTGTTTCCTGTTGAAGGTGAATCTTAGCCCCAGTCTGAGAACCTGCTCCAGAAAGCTCAGGACTTCATCAATGATCTTTCTGTACTTTGTTCCATTAATCTTTTCCTCGATCCTGACTCGTCTTTCATTCCCCTGCCGCTGAAAAACACTGACACAGCATGATGCTGCCACCACCATACTTCACCGTAGGGATATGCCAAGTTTATTCCAGTCTGGCATTCAGGCCAAAGAGTTCAATCTTGGTTTCATCAGACCAGAGAATCTTGTTTCTCATGGTCAGAGAGTCCTTTAGGTGTATTTTGGCAAACTCCAAGCGGGCTGTCATGTGCCTTTTACTGAGGAGTGGCTTCTGTCTGCCACCACTATCATAAAGGCCTGAATGGTAGAGTGCTGTAGAGATGGTTGTCCTTCTGGAGGGTTCTCCCATCTCCACAGAGGAACTTTAGAGCTCTGTCAGAGTGACCGTCGGGTTCTTGGTCACCTCCCTGACCAAGGCCCTTCTCCCCAATTGCTCAGTTTGGCCGGGCAGCCAAGAGTTGCCGCTTTCTAGGCAAGCCACACTGAAGCATGCATTAGAGCACCAGCTGTTCCCGGACGACTGTGTGATCACGCTCTCGGTAGCCAATGTGAGCAAGACCTTTAACTTCTTATGGGCAGGTGGGACGGTAGCGTCCCACCCGGCCAACATCCGGTGAAATAGCGTGAAATTCAAAAATAACATTTAACATTTAAAAAAAGTGTTTTATATCAAAATAAAGCTTAACTTAATCCAGCCGCGGTGTCAGATTTCAAAAAGGCTTTACGGCGAAAGCAAACCATGCGATTATCTGAGGACAGTGCCCCGCATACAAACACACAATCATATTTCAACCATGCAGGTGCACCACAAAAGTCACAAATAGCGATATAATTCATGCCTTACTTTTGAAGATCTGCTTCTGTTGGCACTCCAAAATGTCACAGAAACATCACAAATGGTCCTTTTGTTCGATAATATCCGTCTTTATGTCCCAAAAATGTCCATTTATTTGGCGCATTTGATTCAGACATGCCTACAAAGTATCTAATAAACGCGCATCAAAACAGTAGAGTCCACCTGGAGTGACACTTACAATGAATAGCACTACTTCTTCATTTCTCAAAAGAATAACATTGAACAATTTCTAAAGACTGTTGACATCTAATGGAAGCCATAGGAACTGCAGCCTGGTTCCTAATAATAAGGATATCCCATAAGAAAAATGGGGAAAAAAATCCAAATTATATGCATATCCTAGGTTCTGGGCATGAGTAACAGTTTACTTTAGGCACGCTTTACATCCGGAGGTGAAAATACCCAAGAGAGGTTAAACAGGCCAACATTCACAAAGCCATGGGCCAGACGAATTACCAGTAAGTGTACTCAAAGCATGCTCAGACTAACTGGCAAGTGTCTTCACTGACATTTTCAACCTCTCCCTGACCGAGTCTGTAATACATACATGTTAAAAGCAGACCACCATTGTCCCTGTGCCCAAGAACACAAAGGTAACCTGCCTAAATGACTACTATTCACGTCGGTAGCCATGAAGTGCTTTGACAGGCTGGTCATGGTTCACATTAACACGGTCATCCTGGAAACCCTAAACCCACTCCAGTTTGCATACCGCCCCAACACATCCACAGATGACGCAATCTCAATCGCATTCCACACTGCCCTTTTCCACCTGGACAAAAGGAACACCTATGTGAGAATGCTGTTCATTGACTACAGCTCAGTGTTCAACACCATAGTGCCCTCCAAGCTCATCACTAAGCTAAGGACCCAGGGATTAAACATTTCCCTCTGCAACTGGAACCTGGACTTCCTGACGGGCCACTCCCAGGTGGTAAGGGTAGGCAACAACACATCTGCCACACTGATCCTCAACACGGTGGCCAGTCAGGGGTGTGTGCTTAGTCTCCTCTTGTATTCCCTGTTCACCCACACTTCGTGGCCAAGTATGACTCCAACACCATCATTAAGTTGGCTGACGACACAACAGTGGTAGGTCTGCTCAGACCTGGCAGTGCGGTGCCAGGACAACAACTTCTCCCTCAACGTGAGCAACCCAAAATATCTGATCGTGGGACTACAGGAAAAAGAAGGCCCAACATGACCCCATTCACATCGTAGGGGCTGTAGTGGAGCAGGCCGAAAGTTTCAAGTTCCTTTTGTGTCCACATCACCAACAAACTATCATGTTCCACTGTGTTCTTGTCGACCTTGCTTAGGTCCCCAAGAAATTAGGGTTACCTGCCTTGTTCAAGGACACATCAACAGATTTTTTTTTTTTTTACATTGTCGGGTATTCAAACTGGTGACCTTTCGGTTACTGGCCCAATGTTCTAACAGCTAGGTTATATGCCGCCCTATTGTCAGTCACATCCCTAAATTCTTATTCTCCTCGTCTTGGTTTCGTCAGAGTATTATGCTGTGCTGTCCCAGTGCCCTGGTGTGGCACTACTCTCTGACAGATAGCCGGAACAAGACTGGTTCCCCACTGGACCTATTGCCCATCTCCCCCTCCAACCTGCCCATGCCAGGGGGAAACGGCACCTTTACACAGCAGGTAAGGCCCAGAGTCTGGTTCTTGTCAAGGTTTCTTCCCACCTAGGGAGATATTCCATGCCACTGTACCTTTGGCATTAGGTTTGGATTATGATCTTGCTGTTTGCTGCGCAGCACTTTGAGACTAATGCATTTGTCGATTGATTGAAAGGTTAACATCATTGCATGCCTCTTGCCTACTAGATTGAGATTTGTACTTGTCCTCTCAGCTGTCCTATTTGTATTAAGGATTTCCATTAGCTGCTGCCAAGGTAGGGTCCAGCAACATTAAGGCAGTTCTATACAATTTAAAATATTACATGACATTACATTTCATAGCACATTAAGTGTGTTCCCTCAGCCACTACTCTACTACCACATATCTACAATCCAAAATCGTTGTATATGTGTATGAAAAGTGGGTGTCTTATCATGTGTCTGTGCCTGTGTGCGTCTCCTCACAGGCCCTGCTGTTCCTTAAGGTGTATTTGTTTTTTAAAATCTGATTCTACTGCTTGCATCAGTTACCTGATGTGGAATAGAGTTCCATGTAGTCATGGCTCTACATAGTACTGTGCACCTCCCATAGTCTGTTCTTGACTTGGGGATTGTGAAGAGACCTATGGTGGCATGTCTTGTGGGGTATGCATGGATGTCAGAGCTGTGTGCTAGTATTTTAAACAGACACCTCGGTGCATTTAGCATGTCAACACTTACAAAGACAAGTAGTGATGAAGTCAATCTCTCCTCCACTTTGAGCCATGAGATATTTACATCCATATCTGCTTATCTCAGTCTTATCTATGCTTTTACATCAGGTCCGTGCAAAGGTGCGAGAAATAGAGGAGCAGGTCAAGGACCGAGGGCAGGCTGTGGAGTTCCGCTGGTCCTTTGATAAATGTCAGGAGACAACTGCTGGTAAAGAAACCGCTGTTAAGAGGCACCTATAAAATTACATAATACATCCAGACAATGACTCTATGGGCTGTTTTCCCTGACAAAGATTGAGACTAGTCTTTGATTTTTAGTCCATTTCAATGGAGATTCTCCATTGAGCATGCTTTTTGTCCAGCACTAGGCTTGAACTGTGTTTGGGTTATCCAGCCCTAGGTGCGTAAGGGAAATGGAAGTGAGCAACATTTAGTGTTTTACCTCATTTTTCTGCTTTCACCAGGCTTCACCATTGGGAGGGTCCTACACACCTTGGAGGTTCTAGACAACCACAGTTTTGAGAAGTCAGACTTCAGCAATTCCCTGGATTCCCTTTACAACCGCATCTTTGGCTCGGGCATGAACAAAGACGGTCACGAGGTAATTTTTTCCCAATCAATATTGTAGTGGTCTCTAAGATGAGCACTCCTGCATATGCCAAGTCTGAAGACTTTAATGATTTGCACTTGCAGATGAAAAGCCAAAATGTAAAGTTTGAGTAAGAGCCCAACAAACACTGCGGCGAAAAGAAAATCTGCTTCCTCAGATTCCATTTGGACTAGTCATTACATTATATTTTTTATTTTATTGAACCTTTATTTAACTTGGCAAGTCAGTTAAGAACAAATTCTGATTTACAATGACGGCCTAGGAACAGTGGGTTAACTGCCTTGTTCAGGGGCAGAACGACAGATTTTTACCTTGTCAGCTCAGGGATTTGATCTAGCAACCTTTCAGTTACTGACCCAACGCTCTAACCACTAAGCTACCTGCCCAATAACA
This sequence comes from Oncorhynchus tshawytscha, assembly GCF_018296145.1. NCBI lineage: Eukaryota > Metazoa > Chordata > Actinopteri > Salmoniformes > Salmonidae > Oncorhynchus > Oncorhynchus tshawytscha. The sequence continues at coordinate 47,268,956 of NC_056436.1, forward strand.
CATAATTTCTTCTTCTGTGGACAATTAACTGTGTTCTATTCAACTCTTTTCTATTTTATTACATTCTAGAAACACTACGTAGAATTCTCCAGACACAGGTTTCCGTGCTGTATGGTCTTTGCCCTGACATGTTTCTCTGTGTAGATGTCCCCTGATGATGACGCAGTGGTGACCTTGCTGTGTGAGTGGGCGGTGTGCTGCAAGAGGTCTGGCCGCCACAGGGCCATGGTGGTGGCCAAGCTACTGGAGAAGAGACAGGCGGAGATCGAAGCCGAGGTGAAGGAGAGGCGCACACACACACACAAGCACACAGAAAAAGCACACACACACACAAAAAGCACAAAGCACCGTGACTGCTCCATAATGACACGGGCCCATGAGTCACTCAGCCACAGCTGTTCCTGAGGATTCTCCTTTGTTGCCTCTTGAAAACATGTCTCATGCAAAAGAGATTTTTACCTTGAGATTACATAAAGGATCAAGATGGCCACACCCCTTTTAAATAACAAGATTTTACATTCTGTCAAAAGATGAGGTATAGGTTTTTGTATTTCCAGAAGGCTATTTTTCTTTGCAATGTTGTCTAAATCGTTTAATGAAATTGTACTACCCCTGTAAGGTATATTTGTTCAATTGCAGTGGTTCTCACACTATGCGTATGATTGAGAGTTCACAGAGGTGCGGTGAGTCAGAGGTGGTGGATGAGAAAGGCTCGGTGTCATCGGGCTCTCTCTCGGCAGCCACCCTGCCTGTGTTTCAGGACGTGCTCCTACAGTTCCTGGACACTCAGGCCCCTGTGCTCAGTGAGTCTGCCCTTCACTTCATTCATACTACTATTTAATTATATTCCCTTATTTTGGTTGTCTGCAGCTCTGTCCCTAATGGCACCCTATTTTCTATAATGTACTACTTTTCACCAGGGCCCTGGTCAAAAGTAGTGCACTATAAATGCAATATAGGATGCCGTTTAGGAGCCAGCTTGGCTCTCTGCATCTCTTAATATTGTTCCTTATTCCAGCACCCTTTTGGATTTACCGTCTCCCGTTGTTATGCACTACTATGTCTCTGGGACTTGAGCTATGCTGTACTGCGCTGGTCTAGTTACACATCCACTCTATTGCTGAAAAGGACAATGTGAAAAGAAAACATCCGCAACAGCACAGTATTGATTCGAGTCGGCACGATAGTGGGGAATGGGTATTGGGTTTGCTAAACTTAATAAGGGTCCTGTGTGGCTTAGTTGGTAGAGCATGGCGCTTGCATCAGGATAATACGTTTGATTCTTGCTTGGGCCACCCGTACAAAAATGTATGCGTGCACTACTGTTAGTTGCTTTGGATAAAAGTGTTTGCTAAATGTCATATCATATTATAAACCTTTCTGTTACTGCTGCTAATGCTGGAGTGTATAGTAACAAACTATCTCCCTCTGTCTCTCCTCCTTAGCTGAGCCGAGCAACGAGAGCGAGCGCGTGGAGTTCTCCAACCAGGTGCTGCTCTTCTGCGAGCTCATCCGCCACGATGTCTTCTCCCACAACATCTACATGTGCACGCTCATCTCCCGCGGCGATCTTGCCTCTGACTCCCACCTGCCTCGCCCCCGTTCCCCTAGCGATGAGCCCTCAGACGAATCAGAGCGCAGGGAGGCTGGCAGCAGTGTCAAGAATGAGGCATGTTATGTGGAGGCGGCTGCTGTTATTTTATTGTGCAGGATGAATCGCCCTACATTTACATTTGAGTCGTTTAGCAGATGCTGTTATCCAGAGCAACTTACAGGAGAAATTAGGGTTAAGTCTCTTGCTCATGGGCACATTGACAGATTTTTCACATGGTCGTCTCGGGGATTCGAACCAGCGTCCTTACGGTTACTGGCCCAACCTGCCGCCCCATCAGTAATAACTAATTGTTTTTGAATTAATTTGGGGAATAAATATCGTATTTTTTTCTTTTCGCAGGACACTGGTCTCTCAGAGTCAATGGAGATTGATCACAACTCGAGTACTAATTTCGATGAGGTAAGCATCATGTCTCAGAAATTGGCAGCCACTGTAATGTGCACTAGTGAATATTCTCCCTGGCACAACTATATAGTATTCTTAACTGTACTTCATCCTACTTTCCCATTGACCTCTGGATAACCTTTCCATCCTGTGTACAGCCCTATTAATTTTAGCTGTCTCTTTTTTTTTTGTAGATGTTTTCTCCCCCCATACACTGTGAGTCAAAGGGCAGCCCCTCCCCCGAGAAGACTGACCAGGATCCTGCCTTTCCATTGGTGTACGAGCAGCCCCGCCACATCCAGTATGCCACCCACTTCCCCATCCCCCAGGTAAGCAGTCCGGAGAAAGGTTTTTGCTAGCTCAGATGGATTTTAATTCTGGGTTAGCAGTGCAACTCTAGACATGTTAGCCCTCTGGGCAAAAGCCTAGGCTCTGGGAGTGAAGTTTACTCATCACCCAGTAAAGCTTTGTGAACTACTTTCGCTACATTGGTAACAAACGTTTGCAGGTTTTCTGGTAATGCTTTTCACACAACCTCCACTACATATCCTATGCACAAATGTACTCACTATTTGACACAGTTATCCCTTTGAGCTAAAGACTAGGCATTCGCTAAGGGTGCTAACACAAGTCTACAGATCTCAGATAACTCATAACGACCTGCCGCTTTCAAGGAGAGGGACACTAATTAGGATACTTAAAAGAAATGACGCTTTGCCCTCAGACGAACCATCGAACAGGCAAAGAGTCAAAGATTGAATCCTACTTCAGCGGCTCTAACGCTTGTCGGATGTGGCTGGGCTTGCAAACTATTACGGACTACAAAGGGAAACCCAGCCGCGAGCTGCCCAGTGACGCGAGCCTACCAGACGAGCTAAATGCCTTTTATGCTCGCTTCGGGGCAAGAAACACTGAAGCATGCATGAGAGCACCAGCTGTTCTGGACGACTGTGATCATGCTCTCCGTAGCTGATGTGAGTAATCGTAGTCCTGATGTCATAGTTATTTTCGGTCATAAGAGATGGTAGCGGCAACATTATGTACAAAATACAGTTGAAGTCGGAAGTTTACATACACTTAGTTTGGAATCCTTTAAAACTGGTTTTCAACCTCTCCACAAATTTCTTGTTAACAAACTATAGATTTGGCAAGTCGGTTAGGACATCTACTTTGCATGATACAAATTTTTCCAACAATTGTTTACAGACAGATTATTTCACTTATAATTCACTGTATCACAATTCCAGTGGGTCAGAAGTGTACATACACTAAGTTGATGGTGCCTTTAAACAGCTTGGAAATTCCAGAAAATTATGTCATGGCTTTAGAATCTTCTGATAGGCAATTGACATAATTTGAGTCAATTGGAAGTGTACCTGTGGATGTATTTCAAGGCCTACCTTCAAACTCAGTGCCTCTTTGCTTAACATCATGGGAAAATCAAAAATCAGACTTGTAGACCTCCACAAGTCTGGTTCATCCTTGGGAGCAGTTTCCAAATGCCTGAAGGTACCACGTTCATCTGTACAAACAATAGTACGCAAGGGACCACGCAGCCATCATACCGTTCAGGAAGGAGACGCGTTCTGTCTCCTAGAAATGAACGTACTTTGGTGCGAAAAGTGCAAATCAATCCCAGAACAACAGCAATAGACCTTGTGAAGATGAATTGTTTGGCCATAATGACCATCGTTATGTTTGGAAGAAAAAGGGGGAGGCTTGCGAGCCAAAGAACACCATCCCAACCGTGAAGCACGGGCGTGGCAGCGTCATGTTGTGGGGGTGCTTTGCTGCAGGAGGGACTGGTGCATTTCACATAATAGATAGCATCATGAAGAGGGAAATTTATGTGGATATATTGAAGCAACATCTTAAGACATCAGTCAGGAAGTTAAAGCTTGGTCGCAAATGGGTCTTCCAAATGGACAATGACCCCAAGCATACGTCCAAAGTTGTGGGAAAATGGCTTAAGGACAACAGTCAAGGTATTGGAGTGGCCATCATAAAGCCCTGACGTCAATCCTATAGAAAAGTTGTGAGCAGAACTAAATAAGCGTGTGTGAGCAAGGAGGCCTACAAACCTGACTGTTACACCAGCCAAAATTCACCAAACATATTGTGGGAAGCTTGTGGAAGGCGACCCAAAACGTTTGACCCAAGTTAAACAATTTAATGCAATGCTACCAAATACTAATTGAGTGTATGTAAACTTCTGACCCACTGGGAATGTGATGAAAGAAATAAATAAATGCTGAAATAAATAATTATCCTATTATTCTGACATTTCACATTCTTAAAATAAAGTGGTGATCCTAACTGACTAATTTTTACTGGGATTAATTGTTAGGAATCGTGAAAAACGTATTTGACTAAGGTGTATGTAAACTTCCGACTTCAACTGTAAGTAAAAAAATAAGTTGCAAATGAAAAACCACAATCGGCTGGGGGCGCGCAAAACGTCTGCCTTCTCCGTCGCCATCTGATGTGAGTAAGACTTCTTTAAACAGGTCAACATTCACAAGGCCTTGGGGCCAGATGGATTACAAGGACTTGTACTCAGATCATGTGTGGACCAACTGGCTGGTGTCTTCACTGACATTTTCAACCTCTCCCTGACCGAGTCTGTAGTACCTACATGTTTCATGCAGACCACCATAGTCCCTAGGCCCCAAAAAGCAAAGGTAGCCTGCCTAAATGACTACTGCCCCGTAGCACTCACGTCGGTAGCCATGAAGTGCTTCGAAGGGCTGGTCATGGTTCACATCAACACCATCATCCCGGAAACCCTAGTCCCACTCCTATTTGCGTATCGCCCCAACAAATCCACAAATGACACAATCTCAATTGCGTTCCACACTGCCCTTTTCCACCTGGACAAAAGGTACACCTGTGTGAGAATGCTGTTCATTGACCACAGCTCAGCGCTCAACACCATAGTGCCCTCAAAGCTCATCACTAAGCTAAGGACCCTGGGACTAAACACCTCCCTCTGCTACTGGATCCTGGACTACCAGGTGGTAAGGGTAAGCAACAACACACCTGCCATGCTGATCCTCAACACGGTGGCAAGTCAGGAGTGCGTGCTTAGTCCCCTCTTGTACTTCCTGTTCACTCACGACTCCATGGCCAAACACCGTTCCAACACCATCATTAAGTTGGCTGACGACACAACAGTGGTAGGTCTGATCACTGACAGCGATGAGACAGCCTATAAGGAGGTGGTCAGAGACCTGGCAAAACCCAAAAGATCTGATCGTGGGGCTACAGGAAAAAGAGGGCCCAACATGCCCCCATTCACATCAAAGGGGCTGTAGTGGAGTAGGTCGAGAGTTTCAAGTTCCTTTTGTGTCCATGTCCCCAAAAAACTATCATGGTCCAAACACACCAAGACAGCCTTTTCCCCCTTAAGGAGACTGAAAAGATTTGGCGTGGGTCCCCAGATCCTCCAAGTTATACCGCTGTACCATCGAGTGCATCACCACCTGGTATGGCAACTGCTTGGCCTCTGACCATAAGGCGCTTCAGAGGGTGGAGCGTATGGCCCAGTACATCACTGGGGACAAGTTTCCTGACATCCAGGACCTATATACTAGGCGTTGTCAGAGGAAGGACCAACAATTCTAGTCACCCAAGTCAGACTGTTCACTTTTTACACTGCTTCTACTTAATGTTTATTATCCATGCATAGTCACTTTACCCCTACCTAAATGTACAAATTACCTTGACTAACCTGTACCCCCGCACATTGACTCAGTACCGGTACCCCCTGCATATAGCCTCGTTATTGTTACTTTTAAAAAAAATGTTTAACTTTTTTTATTTAGTACATTTTTTTCGATAATCTATTCCTTGAACTACATTGTTGGTTAATGGCATATAAGTAAGCGTTGTATTCGGCACGTGAAAAATAACGTTTTGATTTGAACAAGCGGGTGCATCTGTGAACTACCTGTGGAACTACCTCCACTATGCATGTGTTGACTCACTCCTTCACACAGTTAGCATTCTGAGCTAAAGTCTAGGCCAGGGATGGGCAACTGCAGATAAAAAATATTTTTTATTGGCGAGTTAATCTAGCGACCAGCTACCTTTTTAACTTGTAGTAATCTGACCGGGGGGCCCAAATTAGATTTTGTTAGTCACACTTTCAGATATCATATTAAAAACATTTATCTCAACCTAATGGCAAAATATCTAGAATTGGAGGAAATTTGCTGTAAAACTGAAGAAGAAAAAATAATCTGTCCCATGACAAAATGTGCTAAATCTCATCTGCCCCATGGCATAATGAATTGCAGCAAACTTGCTTTATAACTTTAACATTTTCTCTATGCCCCATGTTAAAATGGGTATGGTGGGTATGGTTGTGGGTACTCAGACCCATGGGCCAGTATGGCCACTCATGATGAGTTCAGATTTTTTGTAACCCCAGTCCCTGCAAAGTTGCCCATCCCTGGTCTAGGCATTAGCGTTAAGGGCCAACATAAGTCTTCAGATCTCAGGCTACATAAACTACTTCCACTACTCAATGCGTAGTGCATACATTGACTGACTTGTTGTTCCCAGGAGGAGAGTGCCAGTCACGAGTGCAACCAGCGCCTGGTGGTGCTCTACGGCGTGGGAAAGCAGCGAGACGAAGCAAGGCACGCCATCAAGAAAATCACCAAAGACATCTTGAAGGTGCTCAACCGCAAAAGCACAGCAGAGACCGGTAAGACCCTTACTGGTGGTTTACATGCTTTACCATTGATGGTAACTGCTTGTATTATCTTATCTATGGGGCTTCTGTTTTCCCTCATGCAAAATGGTATGTTTGATGTATTTCTCTCTGCAGTTCCTTTTAGCATGTTTCACATAGAGGGATAAGAAAGACTATGCTCGTTCTGGAAACTCGAGACTCAGACATGACTGCGCACCAGTCGTGATGTTCAACCATAGATTTATGGAGCTCAGCAGATGTGCTCCCTGTATATCACACTGCATATAATGTTTGTGCAGATTGCAGCGAGCTGTTATCTTTTTAACATTGTTTTTTTATGGATGCTGTCCCTTTTTTTTAATGCTGACTCCGCTCTCGGGGCTACCTCACAAATAGCGTACTATTCCTACATAGAGCTCGCAACCTTCATTCAATTTTAATTTTCATCCTGTCCGATTTCTATGCTAATAGCTGTCAGTTGCTGCCACCCATGTTATTTCTCAGAGCTTGTGACCTTAACAAGGGTTATTTGAAAAGGGATAATTACTCAGGCTGAAGTGCTTTAGCTTATTTTATTCAAGTAATTTCTTCTTTTTCCTTTTAATAGTTTAATAAACTTCTATTTTCCTTTTTAATATTTGAATTGTGCTATTTGAGCACAATCTATTTTATAATGTGAATTTTAAAAGCGCGTGGGGTGCCATTTGGGGCGTAAACATGTCATCAGACGAGCTCTAACCTTTGAGAATGGCCCTATATATAATAGTCAATTTTCTTTTCTCTCTCAGGAGGAGATGAAGGACAGAAGAGGAAGAGGAGTAAGCCCGAGGCCTTCCCCACAGCAGAGGACATCTTCTCCAAATTTCAGCACCTCTCCCACTTTGACCAGCACCAGGTCACCTCTCAGGTGAGCGACGGTCCTCGCATAGCAGTCCAGTCTCACCTTTTTTAATGGTGCTTCAAAACTTGCTAGTGGAATCCTCTGAAGTTATTCAGTAAAAATAGATACTGATGATATTAAATTAAATGATTCCTATAAAACCACATCTTTCACTACAAACTGATATTTTCAATTACTTTTATTTTGATACTGGAGTTTGCAATGTTATGGATATTCACAGTTATGTATTTACAGTAGGCCTGTTTCCCTTCTCTTCTCTATGACTAGGTGTCCAGGAATGTTCTTGAACAGATCACCAGCTTTGCCTTAGGGATGTCCTATCACCTGCCCCTGGTCCAACACATCCAGTTCATATTTGACCTCATGGAGTACTCCCTTAACATTAGTGGCCTCATCGACTTTGCCATTCAGGTACAGCTTTATCTCTAATGTCAATGCATTTAATCGTAGCATTTAATTACACTTTTCGTAGTGATAGTTATATTTTCTATTTTATTCCCTGAATGTTTTTAATATTTGTATAATTAACCTTCTCTTTCTTCCCCTCTCCCGTGCCTGTGTGCGTGTACCTGTGTCTCTAGCTGCTGAACGAGCTGAGCCTGGTGGAGGCAGAGCTGCTGCTCAAGTCGTCCAGCCTGGTGGGCAGCTACACCACGGGCTTGTGTCTGTGCATCGTGGCCGTGCTGCGGAGGTACCACTCCTGCCTCATCCTCAACCCCGAGCAGACGGCGCAGGTCTTTGATGGGTAAGTCACACAAGCTTAACTATTCACCTTTTATAGCCTGCGTGCTAATGCCATCCAACCCTTAGTCATTCACATCAATAGCCTGGGGCGCTATCCAACCCCTAGGCATTCAGCTCTATTATATAGTCTGGTCACCAGTCTGAATCGACTTTAGCCATTGTATGGGCAAGGCAGTGACATAGCGTTATTGAATGCAGAAACAGTCAGGTACCTAGGCTATTCACTGACAATAAACCCGTCTCTGTTTTATTCAGACCTAGGTCATCAAAAAGTATAGCTAAAGCAAATACTTTGGAGTCAAATGCTATTGCAATGGTCACCTTGTATCCTGCAAACTCAATTCAACCTGTCTTCCATATCTCATTTAGTACAGGAAGCGTTCTGTCCTTTGTTTTTTTGCATTAACGTGTTGAATTATTTTTATTAACCAGGTTGCGCATCGTGGTGAAGTCAGGGGTGAACCCTGCAGACTGCTCCTCAGCTGAGCGCTGCATCCTGGCCTACCTGTATGACCTCTATACCTCCTGTAGTCACCTCAAGAGCAAGTTTGGAGAGATCTTCAGGTTAAACATGAACATGGACCATCAACTGTTCAATGCAGTTTTATTGTATTCTACCATTTCCATGACATTGTTTTAGTGGGCTAAGTCAAGTAAACATTGTGTTGAAACCAAAATATTTGGCCCCACATGGTAGCCATCTAATGATTCTAAAAACAATCCGTGTCCTTCCTCTCCCTCAGGAGCCATGTATTTAGAGAGTTGGGGCAACTTGTAGAATTTTGAATATTTGTTAAATTTTTTAGACATTCAGTTACATTGCATTGTTTAATATCCCCCATGTAATGTTAATTGGGAGCTAACATTGCTGCCATAGAATGTTGTAGTGCCATGTAAATGAATCATAATGCAGAAACATCAATGTCCAGACTCTCTAAATATGTCTCTCCCTCCCTGGTCCAGTGAGTTCTGCTCCAAGGTAAAGAACTCCATCTACTGTAACATCGACCCGTCAGACTCCAATATGCTGTGGGACCCTGTGTTCATGATGGAGGCCATCGCCAACCCGTCGGCCCACAACTTCAACCACAGCATGGTGGGTAAGATCCTCAACGACAGCCCCGCCAATCGCTACAGTTTTGTCTGCAATGTCCTCATGGATGTGTGCGTGGACCACCGGGACCCCGAGAGGCAAGCACTGTTTTTCTATAAAACCGTTATCAATAATTGATTGCGGATACGTCCAGATGCATTAAAACAATTCAGGAGTCTTGACTGTCAACTAACCAGTTATGCGTATCTTATATGAATTATATAGTAAGGTGTTATGAGTTTAATACCCATCTCTGTGTGTATTTATACAGAGTGAATGACATTGGGATCCTGTGTGCGGAGCTGACTGCGTACTGTCGCTCTCTGAGTGCTGAGTGGCTGGGCGTCCTCAAGGCCCTCTGCTGCTCCTCCAACAATGGCAACTGTGGCTTCAATGACCTGCTGTGCAACGTGGACGTGAGTGTGTTCACACGCACTCGGCACACCTACACGCGCACACTGCGCAATAGCCCTGCAGCTCTTTCTCTACACCAATTAATATGCATTCAGATTCAGAGAGTTTAATAGTCACGTGTACAGGGTTGCAGATGTAATTACAAGGTACAGTGAAATTCTTGAGCTCCGATGCAGGACAATAAAATAATATATATACAGTGCCTTGCGAAAGTATTCGGCCCCCTTGAACTTTGCGACCTTTTGCCACATTTCAGGCTTCAAACATAAAGATATAAAACTGTATTTTTTTTGTGAAGAATCAACAACAAGTGACACAATCATGAAGTGGAACGACATTTATTGGATATTTCAAACTTTTTTAACAAATCAAAAACTGAAAAATTGGGCATGCAAAATTATTCAGCCCCTTTACTTTCAGTGCAGCAAACTCTCTCCAGAAGTTCAGTGAGGATCTCTGAATGATCCAATGTTGACCTAAATGACTAATGATGATAAATACAATCCACCTGTGTGTAATCAAGTCTCCGTATAAATGCACCTGCACTGTAATAGCCTCAGAGGTCCGTTAAAAGCGCAGAGAGCATCATGAAGAACAAGGAACACACCAGGCAGGTCCGAGATACTGTTGTGAAGAAGTTTAAAGCCGGATTTGGATACAAAAAGATTTCCCAAGCTTTAAACATCCCAAGGAGCACTGTGCAAGCGATAATATTGAAATGGAAGGAGTATCAGACCACTGCAAATCTACCAAGACCTGGCCGTCCCTCTAAACTTTCAGCTCATACAAGGAGAAGACTGATCAGAGATGCAGCCAAGAGGCCCATGATCACTCTGGATGAACTGCAGAGATCTACAGCTGAGGTGGGAGACTCTGTCCATAGGACAACAATCAGTCGTATATTGCACAAATCTGGCCTTTATGGAAGAGTGGCAAGAAGAAAGCCATTTCTTAAAGATATCCATAAAAAGTGTCGTTTAAAGTTTGCCACAAGCCACCTGGGAGACACACCAAACATGTGGAAGAAGGTGCTCTGGTCAGATGAAACCAAAATTGAACTTTTTGGCAACAATGCAAAATGTTATGTTTGGCGTAAAAGCAACACAGCTCATCACCCTGAACACACCATCCCCACTGTCAAACATGGTGGTGGCAGCATCATGGTTTGGGCCTGCTTTTCTCCAGCAGGGACAGGGAAGATGGTTAAAATTGATGGGAAGATGGATGGAGCCAAATACAGGACCATTCTGGAAGAAAACCTGATGGAGTCTGCAAAAGACCTGAGACTGGGACGGAGATTTGTCTTCCAACAAGACAATGATCCAAAACATAAAGCAAAATCTACAATGGAATGGTTCAAAAATAAACATATCCAGGTGTTAGAATGGCCAAGTCAAAGTCCAGACCTGAATCCAATCGAGAATCTGTGGAAAGAACTGAAAACTGCTGTTCACAAATGCTCTCCATCCAACCTCACTGAGCTCGAGCTGTTTTGCAAGGAGGAATGGGAAAAAATTTCAGTCTCTTGATGTGCAAAACTGATAGAGACATACCCCATGCGACTTTACAGCTGTAATCACAGAAAAAGGTGGCGCTACAAAGAATTAACTTAAGGAGGCTGAATAATTTTTGCACGCCCAATTTTTCAGTTTTTGATTTGTTAAAAAAGTTTGAAATATCCAATAAATGTCGTTCCACTTCATGATTGTGTCCCACTTGTTGATTCTTCACAAAAAAATACAGATATATAATATATAAATAAATATATATCTTTGTTTTGAAGCCTGAAATGTGGCAAAAGGTCGCAAAGTTCAAGGGGGGCGAATACTTTCGCAAGGCACTGTACATATTCACTGTGGCAATGATAATGTCCATTGGGGTGGGGGCAGGGTGAGGGGAGTAGGGGGAGAGGGTGGGTTGGAAGACTGGGGAGTGGGTGACATGGTAGCAGATAGCTGACTAGTGGTGGCTATTCGGTAGCCTGATGATCTGGGGGTAGAATCTATTGGCCAGACTTACAGATTTTGCCATGATGTTCCTATACTGCAACGGTCTGAGTGATGTAAACGGGAAGAACAGACCATGGCTTGGGTGGCTGGGTACCCTGATGATTTTATTGGCCTTCCTGTGACACCTGGTGTTGTAGGTGTCCTGGAGGGCAGGCAGTGTGCATCCAATAATGTATTCGGTTGAGCGTACCACCCTCTATAGTGCCTTGCGATCCACGGCGGTGGAGTTGCCATACCAGACTGTGATTCAGCCCGACAGTATGCTCTCGATGGTGTTCCTGTTGAACACTGTGAAGGCCCTTGGAGACGGGCTGAATTTCTTCAGCATTGAAGTGTGTATGTCGAGGATCTTGCCAGTTTTACCGTCTCCACCGCGGCCCAGCCTGGTTCCTCCTGAAGTCCACAATCAGCTCATTTGTTTTTCTGACGTTACGGGAGAGGTTGTTTACCTGGTACCACGGCATCAGAGTGTTTACCTCCTCCAAGGAGGCTGTCTTATTGTTGTTGGCAATTAGGCCTACAACTTTTGAGGCCACGCAGTCTGGTATTCAGGGAGTACAGGAGGGGATTGAGGATGCCCCCTTGTGGAGAATCAGTGTCGGAGGTAATGTTGCTTACCTTCACCACCTGGGGGTGGCCCGTCAGGATGTCCGGACCCAGTTGCATTAGGAGTTCAGGGCCATGAGCTTTGTGGTGAGCTTAGCGGGCACTATGGTGTTGAAGGCCGAGCTGTAGTCAATGAACAGCATCCTCACATAAGCATTCCTTTTTGTCCAGGTGGGTGAGGGCAGTATGCAGTGCAATGGCGATTGGGTCGGCCATGGATCGGTCAGGGCAGTAGGGGAATTGGAGAGGGTCGACTGTCGGATGGGGGGGGGCCTGAGCTAGAGAGCGGCCTGAGCTAGAGAGATTAAAAATGTCCGAACACACAACAGCCAGCCGGTATGCACATGCTCTGAGGACACGGCTAGGGATGCCGTTTGGAACGACAGCCTTACGATGGTTAACACGTTTGAATGAATTAAGTTGGTCTTTGAGAGACCGTAAGTGGGTAAATCTATAAATATTGGGGCCAATGTGTGACATTGGGATCGACATTTAAAAATGGTTTGAAACAAAAATAAGTTTCATGCAATTCCCCGTTTACTTTGAGGAACAAATATGCAAATTGGCCCATAACTGTGAGCTACCCTATGACCATACTGTTCATTCTAAAAGTATTCAGACCCCTTGACTTTTTCCAAATTGTATGTTACGGCCTTATTCTAAAAATGGATTAAATAGTTTTTTCCCCCCTCATCAATCTACACACAATACCCCATAATGACAAAGCAAAAAAAGTTATTTTGAAATGTTTAAAAAAAAGATTTTAAAAAGATTTTTAAAAAGATCACATTTACATAAGAATTCAGATCCTTTACACAGTCCTTTTTTTGAAGGGCCTTTGGCAGCAATTACACCCATGAGCCTTCTTGTGTATGACGCTACAAGCTTGGCACAGCTGTATTTAGGGAGTTTCTACCATTTTTCTCTGCAAATCCTCTCATGCTCTGTCAGGTTGGATGGGAGCATCGCTTCACAGCAATTTTCAGGACTCTCCAGAGATGTTTGATCGGGTTCAAGTCCAGACTCTGGCTGGGCCACTCAAGGACATTCAGAGACTTGTCCCGAAGCCACCACCATGCATAGTGCCACGTTTCCTCCAGATGTGACTCTTGGCATTCAGGGCAAAGAGTTTAATCTTGGTTTCATCACACCAGAGAATCTTGTTTCTCATGGTCTGAGTCTACTATAAAGGCCTGATTGGTGGAGTGCTGCAGAGATGGTTGTCCATCTGGAAGGTTCTCCTATCTCCACAGAGGAACTCTGAAGCCCTGTCAGAGTGACCAAAGCCTTTCTCACATAATTGCTCAGTGTGGCTGAATGGCCAGCTCTAGGAAGAGTCTTTGTGGTTCCAAACTTCTTCCATTTAAGAATGATGGGAGGCCACTGAATTCTGTAGAAATGTTTTGGTACCCTTCCCCAGATCTGTGCTTTAACACAATCCTGTCTCGGAGCTCTACAGGCAACTCCTTCGACCGCATGGCTTGGTTTTTGCATTGGCATGCACTGTCAACTGTGTGACCTTATATAGACAGGTGTGTGCCTTTCCAAATCATGTCCAATCAATTGAATTGACCCCAGGTGGACTCCAATCAAGTTGTAGAAACATCTCAAGGATGATCAATAGAAACAGGATGCACCTGAGTGCAATTTTGAGGCTCATAGCAGGGTGTGTATATATGTGTATAAAAAAAAAATATATATATATGTGCAAACATTTCTAAACCTGTTTTTGCTCTGTCATTATGGGGTATTGTGTTTTGATTGATGAGAAGCATTTTTAATGTCTATTTTAGAATGAGACTTTAATGTAACAAAATGTGGAAAAGGTCAAGGGGTCTGAATACTTCCCAAACGCACTGTACATCCTTTTTAAGCAGGGTTCATATAGTCATTGGCAAGTCAAATGCAAGGACTTTCTTGTAATTGTGTAATTTATATACTTGTTCATATAGGGCCCAAAAAAGTTTCCTCAAGTGCAGTTGCAAATACCATCTAGCGCTATGATGAAATTGGCTCTCATGAGTACTGCCTCAGGGATGGAAGACCCATACTTACCTCTGCTGCAGAGATTGCAGCCCAAATAAATGCTTCAGAGTTAAAGTAACAAACACATCTCAAGATCAACTGTTCAGAGGAGCCTGCGTGAATCAGGCCTTCATGGTTGAATTCCTACAAAGAAACCACGACTAAAGGACACCAATAAGAAGAAGAGACTTGCTTGGGTCAAGAGACATAAGCAATGGACATTAGACCGGTGGAAATGTGTCTGGTATGGAGTCCAAATATGAGATTTTTGGTTCCAACAGTGTGTGAACGGATGATCTCTGCATGTGTATTTCCCACCGTAAAGCATGGAGGAGGAATTGTTATGGTGTGGGGTGCTTTGCTGGTGACGATGTCTGCGATTGATTTAGAATAAGGCACACTTAACCAGCATGGCTACCACAGCATTCTGCAGCAATACACCATCCCACCTGGTTTGAGCTTAGTGGGCCTATCCATTTTTTTTTCTCAACAGGACAACGACCCAACACACCTCCAGGCTGTGTAAGGGCCATTTGACCAAGAAGGAGAGTGATTGAGTACTGCATCAGATGACCTGGCCTCCACAATCCCCGACCTCAACCAAATTGAGATGGTTTGGGATGAGTCGGACCAAAGAGTCAAGAAAAAGCAGCCAACCAAGTGCCTAGCATATGTGGGAACTCCTTCAAGACTATTGGAAAAGTGTTCCAGGTGAAGCTGGTTGAGAGAATGCCAAGAGTGTGCAAGGTTGTCATCAAGGCCAAGGGTGGCTATTTGAAGAATCTGAAATATATTTTGATTTGCTTAACACTTCTTTGCTTTCTACATAATTCCATATGTGTTATTTTATAGTTTTAATGTCTTCACTATTATTCTACAATATAGAAAATAGTAAAAAATAAAAACCCTTGAATGAGTAGGCGTTCTGAAACTTTTGACCGGTAGGTTATTTATTTTATAATTATATCCAGAATAATTAATAGGAATAGCGTTGGGTGTTGCATCATAGTCTTTCTCTGTTAAATCTAACGAGGCCCTGCTGTAATGCAAGCCCTCAACATCAATTCGATAGGGATATTAGATCCAGGAACAACTGTTTTCACCAGCGTGAGGAATGAGAAAAAAATGATATTCTGGACATTCCTCGCAAACACCTTTTATCCAGCACTTGGGCTGTTGCGTCACATGCGCTATCACAACAGCTGTTCATCATTTGACTGTCAATTATAAAAATTCCTTCCTAACTAATCAGACACCAAATGCGCATCCAACAAGTATTATGCATAATTATTGAAGAACCACGTTAATGACAGTATCGATTTAGGTTTTAAGTATCAAGGTGACTCTTTCAGTTAGAAGCATTAGATTTTGCATTCGCATACTGTACATATGTTGTATTTGTGTGCCCATAAGGCAGGGTTTCCCCAAACACTGTACTCAGGACCCCGGATTTACGTTTAGATTTTTGCACGACACAGCTGATTCAAATAATCAACTAATCATCAAGCTTTGACCTTGGAGGACCGAGTTTGGGAAATGCTGACATAAGGAGACGACAAATGTTAAGTAGTTACACTGAATTTCTTAGATCTCTATACAAAAATTTGACTGAAAGCTAGATCCAGGATTCTTAACTAATTAGTGCTTAAAACATGATATTACAGCTACTTAACACTGCCATAAATACAAGAACAGAAAAGTAATGTATTATGTGACACGATTTTAAACAAATCTGTCAAGACACCAACCATGAGAAAGGGTTTAAACATGTTGATTTACCTATGAATTTTATTGCATTCGGAAAGTATTCAGACCCCTTTTTTTATATATATTTTTTACACGTTTCGTTACAGCCTTATTCTAAAATGGATTAAATAAAATCCTCAATCTATACACAGTACCCCATAATGACAAAGCAAAAACATTTGTTTGCAAATTTGGAAAAAATATAATATAAACATACCTTATTCAGACCATTTGCTATGCAACATCTGAAATTGAGCTTGGGTGCATCCTGTTTCCATTGATCTTTCAATTGATTGGTCATATCTATATAAGGTCCCACAGTTGACACTGCATGTCAGAGCAAAAACCAAGCCATGAGGTTAAAGGAATTGTCCATACAGCTCCGAGACAGGATTGTTTCGAGGCACAGATCTGGGAAAGGTACCAAAACATTTCTGCAGCATTGAAAATCCCCAAGAACACAGTGGCCTCCATCATTCTTAAATGGAAGAAGTTTGGAACCACCAAGACTCTTCCAAGAGCAGGCCGCCCGGCAAAACTGAGCAAGGGAGTTGGTCAGGGAGTTGACTAAGGTCAGGGAGTTGACTAAGATCTGATGGTCACTCTGACAGAGCTCCAGAGTTCCTCTGTGGAGATGGGAGGACCTTCCAGAAGGACAACCATCTCTGCAGCACTCCACCAATCAGGCCTTTATGGTAGAGTGGCCAGACGAAAGCCACTCCTCAGGAAAAGGCACATGACAGCCCGAATGGCATTTGCCAAAAGGCATCTAAAGGACTCTGACCATGAGAAACAAGATTCTCTGGTCTGATGAAACCAACATGAACTCTTTGGCCAGAAGGCAAACCTCATGTCTGGAGGAAACATGGCACCTTCCCACCGGTGAAACATGGTATTGGCAGCATCATGCTGTGGGAATGTTTTTCAGCGGCAGGGACTTGGAGACTAGTCAGGATCGAGGGAAATATGAGCGGAGCAAAGTACAGAGATCCTTGAGGAAAACTATTGAACATCTCAGGAGAGACCTGAAAATAGCTGTGCAGCTATGCTCCCCATCCAACCAGACAGAGGATGAAAGGATCTGCAGAGAAAAATGGGAGAAACTCCCCAAATACAAGTGTGCCAAGCTTGTAGCGTCATACCCAAGAGAACTTGAGGCTGTACTCGCTGCCAAAGGTCCTTCAACAAAGTCTGAATACTGATATAAATGTGAGATTTCAGGTTTTCATTAATGCATTTGTAAACATTCCTAAAAAAGTTTTTGCTTTGTTATTAAGGGGTATTGTGTGTAGATTGAGGGGAAAAAAACAATTATACATTTTTAAATAAGGCTGTAATTTAACAATGTGGGAAAAGTCAAGGGGTCTGAATACTTTCCGATAGCTGCGTTGTAGCTATATCTTAATGTAATTACATGAAAACTTTTGGCAGATTATTAGCAATGACTTATCACCAGCTGTAATATATTTTCCAGCATAGGACATTCTCACTAGTACCCTAGTTTATAAAAAGACCCATGTAACCCTCGTTGTCCTCTGGGGCTCTCCTTGGCTGCTTAGTCATTGTGGTGCTCAAAGCGTGAGAAAAAGGTGTTTAACTTGTCCGGTAGGGCAGCATTGGTGTCCGCGACATGGCTGGCTTTGTTTTTGTAATCCGTGATTGTTAGGAGCCCCTTGTGTCCGACCCGCTGAATGCTCCTCCGGCTCTGAGAGGCACACACACAGTAACATTCCAGCATCTCTTTCTCTCGACACCAATACGTGTTGAGTAATTAGCAGTCCACTTCAAATTTGAACATTTCCTTCTCTGTTTCCTTCTCTCTGTTCTCTCAGGTCAGCGATCTCTCCTTCCATGACTCCCTGGCCACCTTCGTAGCCATCCTCATTGCCCGTCAGTGTCTTCTCCTGGAGGACCTGGTCCGCTGCGTAGCCATCCCTTCCCTCCTCAACGCTGGTAAGAGCCCGTCTCTCACCCCCAGACCCAATGCCAGGGTCCTGTTCCTGAGGCACCAAACAAAAGAAATCCGTGAAATAGGGATGGATTGACTACCTGTACTCGGTCTAATAAGGAACGTTCATTTTCGTTTTCCGTTGCTAAATGCTTTGAAGCGTTTTTGTTGCATGCCCTAAGGAACACCACCCAGGCCTTATTCTTAGATCCCAGTCTCTTCTATTTAATCTAGCCTGAACTCTCTGCCATCTCGGTATAAATGAGTTTACAGTACACAGACGCCCTGTCTGCCTGCCTCTCTATGCTTTGAAGATACTCCCATCTCCATAATGCATTACTTTGGTCTTTTCTGTCTGAGCAGGAGGTAAACGCCACAGTGTGTTTGATCCCACTCTGCACAGTGTGTGTGTCTGTCTGTGGTGGCCAATCAAGGCTGCCTCTCACTCAGAGGACTAGGCCTCATTCAGCTTGTTTTCAAAGTCCCCTGTGAAGTTGTCAAAACATGGTACAAACATTATTGGGCACAGACAACCGCACAAAGGGCAAGAAGGTAGAGACAACAATACATCACACAAAGCAGCCACAACTGTCAGTAAGAGTGTCCATGATTGACATAAAACTGTCGAGTTTGAGTGTTTGTTGCAGCTTGTTCCAGTCACTAGCTGCAGCGAACTGAAAAGAGGAGCGACCCAGGGATGTGTGTGCATGTGACTGGCAGAACGGGTGTTGTATGTTGAGGATGAGGGCTGCAGTAGATATATCAGATAGGGGAGAATTAGGCCTAAGAGGGTTTTATAAATAAGCACCAACCAGTGGGTCTTGCGACAGGTATACAGAGATGACCAGTTTACAGAGGAGTATAGAGTGCAGTGATGTGTCCTATAAGGAGCATTGGTGGCAATTCTGATGGCCAAATGGTAAAGAACATCTAGCCGTTCGAGAGAGCACCCTTACCTGCCAATCTGTAAATTGTCTCCGTAATCTAGCATGGGTAGGATGGTCATCTGAATCAGGGTTAGTTTGGCAACTGGGGTGAAAGAGGAATGATTACGATAGAGGAAACCAAGCCTAGATTTAATTTTAGCCTGCAGCTTTGATATGTGCTGAGAGAAGGACAGTGCACCATCTAGCCATACTCCCAAGTACTTGTATGAGGTTATTACCTCAAACTCTAAACCCTCAGAGGTAGTAATAACACCTGTGGGAGGAGGGGCATTCTTCTTACCAAACCACATTACCTTTGTTTTGGAGGTGTTCAGAACAAGTTTAAGGGTAGAGAAAGGTTGTTAGACACTAAGAAAGCTTTGTTGTAGTGCATTTAACACAAATTTGGTGGAGGGGCCAGCTGAGTATAGGACTGTCTAGGTCGATTTGTTTTCGTGTCTGGGTCTGATTGTTCTTGGGTCCATTCAGGGTCCGGGTCCCCATCCGGGTCCAACTTTTTGGTCTCCCCCCATAAAACTGGGGACCACAAAGGACCCTGGAACACCACACCAACCAAAAAACTATTGTTTTTAAATATTCTAAAACAAACATGCTGCCCTGGTTAAAGCTGCCCCAGCCAATCTCGTCCTCCACAGACCTCAATTCAACGGCTCAGACACAAGAGGCATGTGGCAGGGTCTACAGTCAATCACGGACTACAGGAAGAAACCCAGCCCAGTCACGGACCAGGATGTCTTGCTCCCAGGCAGACTAAATAACTTTTTTGCCCGCTTTGAGGACAATACAGTGCCACTGACACGGCCTGCAACGAAAACATGCGGTCTCTCCTTCACTGCAGCCGAAGTGAGTAAGACATTTAAACGTGTTAACCCTCGCAAGGCTGCAGGCCCAGACGGCATCCCCAGCCGCGCCCTCAGAGCATGCGCAGACCAGCTGGCCGGTGTGTTTACGGACATATTCAATCAATCCCTATACCAGTCTGCTGTTCCCACATGCTTCAAGAGGGCCACCATTGTTCCTGTTCCCAAGAAAGCTAAGGTAACTGAGCTAAACGACTACCGCCCCGTAGCACTCACATCCGTCATCATGAAGTGCATTGAGAGACTAGTCAAGGACCATATCACCTCCACCCTACCTGACACCCTAGACCCACTCCAATTTGCTTACCGCCCAAATAGGTCCACAGACGATGCAATCTCAACCACACTGCACACTGCCCTAACCCATCTGGACAAGAGGAATACCTATGTGAGAATGCTGTTCATCGACTACAGCTCGGCATTCAACACCATAGTACCCTCCAAGCTCGTCATCAAGCTCGAGACCCTGGGTCTCGACCCCGCCCTGTGCAACTGGGTACTGGACTTCCTGACGGGCCGCCCCCAGGTGGTGAGGGTAGGCAACAACATCTCCTCCCCGCTGATCCTCAACACTGGGGCCCCACAAGGGTGCGTTCTGAGCCCTCTCCTGTACTCCCTGTTCACCCACGACTGCGTGGCCACGCACGCCTCCAACTCAATCATCAAGTTTGCGGACGACACAACAGTGGTAGGCTTGATTACCAACAACGACGAGACGGCCTACAGGGAGGAGGTGAGGGCCCCCAGGAGTGTGGTGTCAGGAAAATAACCTCACACTCAACGTCAACAAAACTAAGGAGATGATTGTGGACTTCAGGAAACAGCAGAGGGAACACCCCCCCATCCACATCGATGGAACAGTAGTGGAGAGGGTAGCAAGTTTTAAGTTCCTCGGCATACACATCACAGACAAACTGAATTGGTCCACTCACACAGACAGCATCGTGAGGAAGGCGCAGCAGCGCCTCTTCAACCTCAGGAGGCTGAAGAAATTCGGCTTGTCACCAAAAGCACTCATAAACTTCTACAGATGCACAATCGAGAGCATCCTGGCGGGCTGTATCACCGCCTGGTATGGCAACTGCACCGCCCTCAACCGTAAGGCTCTCCAGAGGGTAGTGAGGTCTGCACAACGCATCACCGGGGGCAAACTACCTGCCCTCCAGGACACCTACACCACCCGATGCTACAGGAAGGCCATAAAGATCATCAAGGACATCAACCACCCGAGCCACTGCCTGTTCACCCCGCTGTCATCCAGAAGGCGAGGTCAGTACAGGTGCATCAAAGCTGGGACCGAGAGACTGAAAAACAGGTGGCGAGTCCTCTGCAGAGGCTGCCCCAGTGGTAACTACGCGTATACAACTCTACATTAGATTGGCCTTTAATATTAACCTTACAATTTTTGGGGGGTTTATCACTAATTTCAAACTGGTAGTGCTTAGCTATCTTCAACAGCTGTTTAGTACATACACTAGCCGCTCAAAAGTTTGGGGTCACTTAGAAATGTCCTTGTTTTTGAAAGAAAAGCTATTTTTTTGGTCCATTTAAAATAACATCAAATTGATCAGAAATACAGTGTAGACATTGTTGATGTTGTAAATGACTATTGAACCTGGAAACGGCTGATTTTATTTTTAAAATGAAATATCTACATAGGAGTACAGAGGCCCATCATCAGCAACCATCACTCCTGTGTTCCAATGGCACGTTGTGTTTGCTAATCCAAGTTTATACATTTAAAAGGCTAATTGATCATTAGAAAACCATCTTGCAATTATGTTAGCACAGCTGAAAACTTGTTCTGATTTAAGAAGCAATAAAACTGGCCTTTTTTAGACTAGTTGAGTATCTGGGGCATCAGCATTTTTTGGGTTCTATTACAGGCTCAAAATTAACTTTCTTCTGAAACTCGTCAGTCTATTCTTGTTCTGAGAAATGAAGGCTATTCGATGCGAGAAATTGCCAAGAAACTGAAGATCTCGTACAACGCTGTGTACTACTCGCGTCACAGAACAGCGCAAACTGGCTCTAACCAGAATAGAAAGAGGAGTGGGAGGCCCCGGTGCACAACTGAGCAAGAGGACAATACATTAGTGTCTAGTATGAGAAACAGACAAGTACTCAACTGGCAGCTTCATTAAATAGTACCTGCAAAACACCAGTCTCAAAGTCAACAGTAAAGAGGGAGGCAATGCGGAGATAAAGAAATAACAAACATATATATTTATTAAATAAAGTAACAATAGTGTGTAGTCAGTAGTGTAAGTGAGTGGATGTGTGCATAGATGGTGATAATGAGGGGTATTGAGAGGTGCAAAAACAAATGAACAGAGGCCAAAAATGCCACAACAAAAAAACTGTCTGCGTGGAGTCTCTTCAATGTATGGGGGGGAAGGTGTATTTATCCCCGGGACACACCTGAGCCCAGGTGTCCTATTTCACAGACAACCCTCCCAGCTCCGCCCACTGACATCATATTAAGGAAAACAAGAGCAGAGAGAGAGAATTTGGCAGATAGTAGGAGGGTTGTCACACTTTGCTAAAGCAGCTTTATTCCCCTTCAAATTTGTTGTTGTGGTTGTGTGTGGCTGTCTGTGTGACCCTTTAACCTACCTCTCTCTGTGTGTGTCTCCTCCCAGCCTGCAGTGAGCAGGACTCTGAGCCCGGAGCCCGTCTGACCTGCAGGATTCTGCTGCACCTTTTCAAGACCCCGCAGCGCAACCCCTGCCCCCAGGATGGAGCCAAGTCAGGTACTCACAAAACAAACTAATTCCAAGTGTAATCCCACATCTTATATTATTTTAATTGAGTGATGCCATTAATTAATATGTTTTTAATTTAATGAAATTGTTAATGATTTTATATTTTGCAGATAAATCTTCTGTTGGGATCCGGTCGTCGTGTGATCGCCACCTTCTGGCTGCCTCGCAGAACAGCATAGTGGTCGGAGCTGTCTTTGCTGTCCTAAAGGCTGTCTTTATGCTGGGTAATACACTCAGTATTATGCTATTATTTTGTCCTTAAAGTTGCGTATGAGTCCAATTTGACAATTGAATGTGAATAGGTTGATTCATTTATAGTTATTAAAGTGGAACTGACAGCATTTTAGCAACATGAAATCGTATTAAAACTATTTTTATACATACCCAGGAAGAATATGACTTTCACTTTCTCACAAGCGTGCACATGGATATCTATAAAATTTTCATTTTCATAAATTCATAGAATGTTTGGGAATGATGTAAAGTAAGGCATTTGTTAAAATTCTATAGCAATATAGAGTGGAAAAACGTCCATGCATTTGGACAATTAATAGACACTGCAGTAAATAAAACTGTCTTGTCTAGGACTGGAGTCTACTCAGACCAGTGCGCCATAGCCAATCAGAGCTACAGTTGGCCTATATGCAAATAAGCCATTTCCCACACGGTCCTGCCATCATTCACTTTGACCTGTACTATGTGTTTACAGGCAGTAACAACAGCGCGACTTTAGATCATTAGAACGCATTCACCAAAAGCCACAAAATACACCTGAATGGATTTCTGGAAATATGTAAACACCACGGGAGTCCTCTTACATTTGCAAACTTTACAGTCCTATTGATCAAAAAACCATGAAAAGGTAGGCTCTTTCTCCCTCTGTTATGCTACATAAATAGATATGCTAACCCAGGGGTGTCAAACTCAATCAGCGCACAGGCCACATTGAGAGAACTGAATTCGTGGGCCAGACATAGACTATTTGTTTTTACATGAAAAATGTGCAATTGCGAACCAAACTGGCCATTGTTTCATTTGAAAAAAGAGGCCCATTTTATAATGTTCAGCTATGTACATAGGCTGCTGTACAGTGCATTCGGATAGTATTCCGACCCCTTGACTTTTTCCACATTTCATTTATGGTCCAGCCTTATTCTAAAGTTCATTTGTTTTTTTTTCTCATCAATCTATACACCATACCCCATAATGACAAATTGAAAACAGGGTTTTAGAAATTGTTGCAACAGAAATACCTTATTTCCATTAATCATCCTTGAGATGTTTCTACAACTTGAGGTCCACCTGTGGTAAATTCAATTGATTGAACATGATTTGGAAAGGCACACTCCTGTCTTTATAAGGTCCCACAGCTGACAGTGCATGTCAGAGCAAAAACCAAGCCATGAGGTCGAAGAGGTTGTCCGTAGAACTCCGAGAAAGGATTGTCGGCACAGGTCGAACTTTGGCCTGAATGCCAAGCATCACGTCTGGAGGAAACATGGCACCATCCCTACGGTGAAGCATGATGGTGGCAACATCATGCTGGGGGGGATTTTTCCAGCGGCAGGGACTGGGACACTAGCCAGGATCGAGAGAAAGTTGAACAGAGCAAAGTACAGAGATATCCTTGATGAAAACCTTCTCCAGAGCGCTAAGGACCTCAGACAGGACAACGACCCTAAGCACTCAGCCAAGACAACGCAGGAGAGGCTTCAGGACAAGTTTCAGAATGTCCTTGAGTGGCCCAGACTTGAACCAGATCGAACATCTCTGGAGAGACCTGAAAATAGCTGTTCAGTGATGCTCCTCATCCAACCTGACAGAGCTTGAGTGGATCTGCAGAGAAGAATGGGAGAAACTCCCTGAATGCAGGTGTGTCAAGCTTGTATCGTCATACCCAAGAAGACTCAAGGCTGTAATCCCTGCCAAAGGCGCTTTCACAAAGTACTGAGTAAAGGTTCTGAATACTTAGAAGTACCAGTCAAAGTTTCGGCACCTATTCATTCCAAGGTTTTTCTTTATTTTTACTATTTTCCACATTGTAGAATAATAGTGAAGACATTAAAACTATGAAATTACACATGGAATGATGTAGTAACCAAGAAAATGTTAAACGAATCTAAATATATTTGAAATTCTTCAAAGTAGCCACCCTTTGCCTTGATGACAGCTTTGCACACTCTTGGCATTCTACAATGTAGAAAATAGTCTAAATAAAGAAAAGCCTTGAATGAGTATGTGTGTCCAAACCTTTGACTGGTACTGTATGTAAATTCAATATTTCAGTTTTGTGTATTTTATACGTTTGCACACACAATCACAAAAACCTTTTAGCTTTTTCATTATGGGTTATTATGTGTAGATTGAGACAAAACAATTTAATCAATTTTAGAATAAGGCTGTAACAAAATGTGGAAAAATGCATTGTATATAGCATTTTAACATATTAAAACGAAATAAGACAAATATTTTTCCAGCCTTTCCTGCTATGCTTGCAGATGTGCATAACATTTCACGACCCAAATCAAAAATGTATTTAATAACTACAAATAACAAAAATATAGCTGTAGAATTTACATTTTTTTGCACTGCATGAATCACCGGTGAGGTTGACTGCAGCATTGCTGTATGGTGCACTCAAAATATATTGTAGTTGAGTAGCCAGCCTAGGCTACTGCTCAAATGTTGTTGTAATTCTCCTTTGCATGTTTTGTTGCAGGTTTTATTTTTTGGGTTATCCATTGTCTAGCTTTAAAACCTGAATCCAGACTGCAACATTTTAGTAGCCAAGCTAGGACTGTGGCATGTGTCTGTGTATTTTCCCTTCACTGTGCTCTGTAAATGGGCGACTCAGAGGCGCAATTTAAGTTGAATTTACCGACGCGATCACTTCAGGCTGTAATTCCATGAAGTAGATGACTCAAATGTCTCATTTATACTTGCTTTTGTGTCCTATTTGACATGTGGGCCTTGTGTTTGACACGTGTGCTCGCCTATTAGCCACATGACTGACTGCTGTAATTTACAACCTGAAAGCAATCATTTTTTTTGACTAACAAGAAATGTATTGGTGACCATATTAGTCATGCGTTGAACTGCATCCATCTATTCTGCCAACGATGCCTTTCTGTACGACATGGCATTTTGAGTCAAATAGAGCATGTTTTTAAAAAGCTCATATAAAGTTGGTTTTGAAGCATAAACTGGGAATTTGATATTTTGTACTGATATTATTTTATTTTATTTATTTCACCTTTATTTAACCAGGTAGGCAAGTTGAGAACAAGTTCTCATTTACAATTGCGACCTGGCCAAGATAAAGCAAAGCAGTTCGACACACAAGGACACAGAGTTACACATGGAGTAAAACAAACATACAGTCAATAATACAGTATAAACAAGTCTATATACGATGTGAGCAAATGAGGTGAGATAAGGGAGGTAAAGGCAAAAAAAGGCCATGGTGGCAAAGTAAATACAATATAGCAAGTAAAACACTGGAATGGTAGATTATGATGATTGTGATTGTCTGTTTCATATCTGCGAAGTATTTAAAACACTGTCAGTTTCACTTTAAATGTCTATCTCTTACAGCTGGTCACCAGTAAGACCACAGAACCTTGAAGTTCTACCTTTTGTAACATTTTCTCTCCATCGCGCTCCAGGCGATGCAGAACTGAAGGGCTCGGGATTTTCTCGCCTCGACGACGACGACATAGGTTCCAAGAAGTCGGGCGGCCACACAGGCTCTATAGAGACGGCCAGCCTAGACATGTACGCCAAGTATGTGCTGAAGAGCATCTGCCAACAGGTGAGAACATGTGAAAGGAGACATTTCACACCAGGGTCAAATTTTTGGGACTTCCTATATTTTCTCTCTTCCGTTTCCCTCACACACCAGAAGCTGCATATTTCCGAATGCAAGTCATTTCTAGGTGTGGAGTCCATTTCATTTGTTTAGTTTTATTTCAGTCAATCCAGAAAGTAAACTGAAGTGAAACATTTCCTAATTGAAAACCAACTGTTTTAAATCCTGAGTTGACTGAATGTATTACTCCATTTCGGGTAATAACAATGCACTTGCAGCTCAGTTAGGACTTGGAGTGAATCAGTCTTAGTATTTTATTAGGACCCCATTAGCTACTGCTAAAGCTAAATTCCCCTGATGTGAAAATAGCAACCTTGTTTCACTAAATTCCCCTGACATTTAGTATTTTGTAAGGATCCCCATTAGCTGTTCCAAAAGCAACAGCTACTTTTCCTGGGGTCCAAACAAAACATGAAAAATTACAATACAGAACATTAATAGACAAGAACAGCCCAAGGACAGAGAAGGCTCACGCAGCCTACACATCAATACATACAGAAACCAGGTCAAATATGGGAGAGGCGTTGTGTCGTGAGGTGTTGCTTTATCTGTTTTTTGAAACCAGGTTTGCTGTTTATTTGAGCAATATGAGATGGAACGGAGTTCCATGCAATAATGGCTCTATATGGCACTGTATGCTTTCTTGAATTTGTTTTGGATTAGAGATGAAACGGTATGAAAATTTCATATCCCGATTATAGTGACAAATGATCACGGTATTGTTAAAATGCGCTGGAAATGTACTGATACACAAACGGAAATCATTTCACCAAGGCTTATATACAAAACCAACAACCAACAAATAAAGTTAGCAGCACTATGCACTTTTTGTGTGCATAAACATAAAAATAATAACATTAAAGATGGCACCATGTGGCTTTGAGAGAAGTTTCCGTAGTGCAGGTTTTAATGAACACAACCTTAAGTAAGCAAATCAAATGTGCATATAAAAGCAACACAAGTAAAGCAATGTGCATGTAAGAACAATACAACTATATGTAAACACATCCAATGTGCAGGTGTTGACAATAAAATAACAACACACAAAATGGAAACAAATCAAATGAACAGCACTGATTATGTCCGTTCTCACCTTCATAAAGAAATAAGTTGCTGCTGGCCTAACATCCTGTATGTATGCATCTTTGTTCACTTGAGATTGAAAAGTAAAAATGTCGTCATAATTACTTTGTCCGGTTTAAGTAGTGATCTGCGACGGGAGACAATGTGCCCGCTGGCACTGAACGCTCTCTCTGCTGGCATGCTGGTTGCTGGGTGAAAAAAAGCTTCCTGGCAACACTGGCAAGTTGAGGCAGCTCTGATGCATGGCCCTTCCACCACACCAGTGGATCCTCTTCTGCTGGAATGGGTGGCAGAGACGGGCAGACCTTGATCTCTTCTTTCACTCTTTCTTCTGGGGTGGTCGGAATCTGACCTCAAGGCAACAGAGAGGTGATCTTTCTCAGCAACCCAGCGAGGCCTTTCCCCTCCGATTCCGCTGTGGGGATGTTGGTGGTGGAGCTGCTGCTGGTGCTTTGTGGTTCTTCCCTGACTTGTCCAGCCGCCAGCTTCAAGGCCTCCTAGACACAGCTGTCAGTGTCAACTTTTACCGCCTCAGGCTCATCTAAAAAGCTCCTTTTGAAGCGGGGGTCAATGAAACATGCCATGTGCATGACTCTCTTTGCCTTCTCTGTTTATCTGTTGTTAAGGCCTTCTCTCACTTCTCCCTTTTCATCTCTTTGGTCAGGGATGGATCTGTATCCTTTTCCACCAGAACATCAAGTTAGACACACAAACCATGACATTTTCCCCAATTTCCGAAGTCCCCACAATATGCATTGAGCTAAAAGTTCACTTACGTTGCATTCGCTATAATGTAGTGGGTGGTGGTCACGAAGATGACTCAAGATTGGAAGTGTTGCCCCCTTTCGCATGTTCTACAGACAGGGTGACCATCTTTGATTAAGTTTCCTTCAGCACTCTTGTAAAACTCAAAATATGACCACACTTCAGATTTGGTCCTCTTAGAAGGTTGAAAAATCTCTCGAGCGCTGTCACTGCCTTCCGCCATGTTTTCACACAAAGCAAAACCCACATTGCATGCTGCACCTGTGTCAGCCTGTTGCTAGCTTTGGTTGATGCTTGACAGTATTTACTGGGAGTTTTTCAAACCATGGTAATCAAACACGGTTTTATAGGTAATTAAGATTTGTAACGGTAATACTAACTGTTGGGATTTTTACCATGGTTTATCATGAAACCGGTAAACGTTTCATCCCTATTTTGGATTTGGGGACTGTGAAAAGACCCCTGGTGGCATGTCTGGTGGGGTAAGTGTGTGTCAGAGCTGTGTATAAGTTGACTATGCAAACAATTTGGGATTTTCAACACATTAATGTTTCTTTATAAAAATAAGTGATGCAGTCTCTCCTCAGCTCTTTACACGTTTGACATTAGAGAAGCTTCCATTAAAGAAAACCTTTTTGAGTTCTATTAGACAGATTGCTCTGAATCCACGATATGGCAGAGGTTGAAAAGCCACAGCACAAGTTTTTTTCCAACATCAGTTTATGGTCAATAATATCAAAGGTTGTACTGAAATCGAACAACACAGCTTCCACAATCTTCTTATCAATCGATTTCAACCAATCATCAGTCATTTGTGTTGGTGCAGTACATGTTGAGTGAACTCTGTAAGCGTGCTGAAAGTCTGTTAATTTGTTTTTCAGAGAAATAGCATTGTATTTTTTCCAACAATTTGCTAAGAGGTGGCAACAAGCTGATTGGTCTGCTTTTAGAACCAGTAAGGGCCACTTTACCACTCTCGGGTAACGGAATTGCTTTGGCTTCCCTCCAGGCCTGAGGACAAACACCTTCCTCTAAGACCAGTGCTTCTCAATTATTTTCTGTTACGCCCCCCCCCCACTCCCTAGGAAGAAGTACACATTTTGCGCCCCCCAACTCTCCGCCGCAACTGTAAATAGTATAATTTGTCTATAAAATTGTTATAAGTACACCTCTGCATAACATTGTATCCTTATTAACATTAAAGAAAAAAGAAAAAAAGAAATATAGATCAACTTACAACAAAGAATAACTTTATTAATTAACATTGTTTTTTAGTCTGTAACAGAAAAGACTTAAAGTGCATCAATTTGCCTGAAATTAACATTTAAAAAAAATCAATTATTTAAACAATTTTTTTTTGACCATTTGATAACTGAAAAATAAAATATAATCAATAAATAATACATTCAAATTGATCAGAAACATTAACTCAGGAGCACAATATATGAAAACTTTGACCTATAAAACAAAAATGAATAAAACAATGTGTTGATTTTTAAAAAATCAAAATGAAGTCAGGATTAATGGCTACAATGAGCACGTTTTGCAGAGCACAGCTTTTCGAAGTGGGGTTTGAAGCATGATACTGCAACTCTCAGCTCCTGCTCAATGTTTAGCTGGGACCTGTACTTGGTCTTCAGTGCAGCAACAGCAGAGAAGCCAGTCTCACAAAGATAAGATGTTGACAAAAAGAAGAATGCCCATGGCCCTCTGCCCTAAGAGTGGATACTGCCTCTCTACACTCAGCCAGAATTCACTGTGTCTGTGACGTGAACCTCAGTCTCAATGTGGAGTCAGACGTCATATCAATGAACTGGTCCTCCTCTGCAGAGCTGAAACCAGTTGGAGCTGGTGCATTGAAAGGATCTCTCACCCAGTCATAATGGGAACTGTTTTCAGGGAAGTACTTTTTAAAGAATCCCATCAGTGATGAAATATGCTCCTTAATATATGGAATCACTGAGGTGGCATCACAGTCAGTAGTGTCAACAAATTCATGCAGGTTCTCGAATGAATCAGTATTTCCTTCATCAAGTCGCCTGCCCCACATCAAGCTTTTGAGTGAAAGAGCTGATCTTGTCTGTGACCTGAGGGAGGTGTTCATCTTTCCCTTGAAGCTGTAGATTTAGTTCATTTAGCTTTCCAAATATGTCACTCAGGTAGGCCAGTTTTGCAAGGAAGTTCTCATCACAAATTTTTTTCTGCGAGGTCATACTTGTGCTCCTGCTCCGAAAACATTCTTATCTGCTCTCTGAGCTCAAAAACTCGGGACAAGACTTTTCCTCGTGGCAGCCACCTTGCTTCACTGTGAAACAGCACAGCTTGATGTTCAGCTCCCATCTCCTCACAGATGGCAGAGAAGACTCTTGTTTTTAGTGGTCTGGTCTTTATAACATTGACTACACCTACAATGTCAGTCATAACCTCACTTAATTCAGAGGAAAGGTGCCTTGACGCTAGTGCTTCTCTGTGTATAACAGTGTGTCCACTCAGCATTAGGTGAGGCCTTCTTGATGAGTGCCCAAAGTCCTTTTCTCATCCCTGCCATGGTCTGTGCACCATCACTGCAAACACCAAAGCAGTTCTCCCACTTTAGCCCATTCTCAGTAAGGAAGCAGTCCAGCATTTTGAATAGCTCTTCAGCTGTGGCTCTGTCTCTGACATATTTACAAAAAAGTAGATACTCACACAGGGAGTTTGTCATGTCAAAACGTACATAAGAGATAAACAAACAGTCTTTGTTGCGGTCAGTTGCTTCATCGAACAGTAAGGCAAAGCATTTGTCTTTGAGTTTATCTACCAGCTGTTCTTTAAGATCGTTTGCAATGTAATTTATACGTCTGGCGACAGTGTCATTGGACAGAGTGATAGTTTTTATTTTTGCAGCACTTGCGTCATCTAGCATGACAGAGACCATGTCTAATGCTGCAGGCAGTATCAGCTCCTCTGCATTGGAGTGGGGTTTTTGCACTGAGCAATTTGGTACGCCACCTTATATGATGCTAACAGTGCTCGCTGGTTTACTGAAGTAGCATTCACAAAGTGGGACGATTGTTGGCAATATTCGGCACGTTTTCGCTGAAAAAACTAAAGCGGCTTATCAGCGTGATTGGGGTGTAATGTCTCTAAGTGACGCCTTAATTTATTTGGCTTCATGCAAGTCCGCTGCCAACATTTTTAGACACAGTAAACATACCGGTCTTTCCTCGCCTCCCACCGTAGTCACAGTGAAGCCAAGCGCTACATACGCTTCGTCATATTTCCTCGTCTTAGCTTTCGGGAGACTTATGTTTGTCTCTATCTCCGTCTCTCTCCGCCTTTCTTTTCATCCCTGTTAAATATTTTTCCATGGTGTCTGTTAAGGTTTTGTTCATATCTCCTGCTGTGTGCTCTTGTTCGGTGCAAAAAAAACCTACTCTCTGCGGCAAAAAAAAGCTTGTTCCCCGGGGTCACACGCGCCCGCCCCCCCTGGCATCGCTCCGAGCCCCCCCAGGGGGGCGCGCCCCACTATTTGAGAAGGACTGCTCTAGACTCAGATTAAAGATATGACAGACAGGTATGGCTATGGAGTCAGCTACCATCCTCAGTAGCTTTCCATCTAAGTTGTCAATGCCAGGAGTTTCATTATTGATCGTTAACAATAATAATTTCACCTCTCCCATACTAAATTTACAAAATTCTAACTTGCAATGCTTTTCTTTCATTATTATTATTTTTTTATGTATAAATACGATGGCTCACTGTGCGTTGTTGGCATTTCTTGCTTATGTTTGCCCACTTTGCCAATGAAGTAATCATTAAAGTAATTGGCAACATCAAATGGTTTTATGATGAATAAGACATCTGATTTGATGAGAGATGGAGTTCAATTTGTCTTTATTACCATAATTTCATTTAAGGTGCTCGATTTTTACCATCATTCGTTATATCATTGATTTTGTCTTTATAATACAATGTCTTTTTGTTGAGTTTAGTCACATTTCTCAATTTGCAGTAAGCCAGCCAGTCAGATGTGCAGCCAGACTTATTAGCCACTCCTTTTGCCCCATCTCTTTCAACCATACAGTTTTTCAATTCCTCATCAATCCATGTAGCCTTAACAGTTCTAACAGTCAGTTTCTTAACAGGTGCATGATTATCAATAATTGGACGAAGCAATTCCGTAAATTCAACAAGTGCAGCATCTGGATGCTCCTTATTATTCACATCAGAACAACAAATATTTTTTATCATCCTCCACAAGTCACAGCAAAATCTTTTGTATAATCTCTTAAACTATTTTAGCCCCAGCTTTTGGAACTTTGGCTTTCCTGGATGTAGCCACTATATTGTGATTACTGCATCCAATGGGTACGGGGATACAGCTTTAGATCAAAGTTCTAGACTATTAGTAAAAATGTGATCAATGCATGTGGGTGATCTTGTTCCTGTCGTGTTTTTAAACACCCTGGCAGGTTGATTAATAACCTGAACCAGATTCCAGCCACTGGTTACAGTGAGAAAATTCCTCTTGAGTGGACAGCTTGATGAAAACCAGTCAATATTCAGGTCTCCAAGAAAGTAGACCTCTGTTTACATCACATACACTATCAAGCATTTCACTCACAGTATTTAGATACTGGCTGTTCGCACTTGGTGGCCTATAGCAACACCCCAAAATAAAAAACTTTAGATGTGACCTTGCAACCACAACACTTCATTAACACTTGACATTAGATCTTCTCTAAGTATTATAGGGATATGGCAAAAAAATATATACATACATACTTACAGTGGGGCAAAAAAGTATTTAGTCAGCCACCAATTGTGCAAGTTCTCCCACTTAAAAATATGAGAGAGGCCTGTAATTTTCATCATAGGTACACTTCAACTATGACAGACAAAATGAGGAAAAAAAATCCAGAAAACACATTGTAGGATTTTTAATGAATTTATTTGCAAATTATTGTTCCATTGTCCCTTGAGTCACCCTAATAAAGTTTCGTAGTTGTAGGTAGCTAAAGAAGTCCCTGTTAGGCAAGTGGTATTTCTGTTTCAGCTGATCAAAAGACATAAGAACTCCCTCCTCGTAACAATGTTCCAGAAGAGTGATCCCCTTATCAGACCATGGTCTAAAGTTACTATTCTGGAAAAACATAGGGATCAATCTATTGTTCCATAAAGGGATTTTAGGGGAAAGGAATCCCTCTCGTCCGAACAGCTCATGCAGTTTGCACCATGCCAGGACAGAATGTATGATTAAAGGGTTGTCTGTGATGGTTTTTATAGATTTTCTGTCCCATTTGTAAAACAATTCTGCCCAGTGTCAATCATTTACCTCAAGCTTTTCAATGTTCAACCATGAGGGAGGGGGACCATTGTCAAACCTCTGAACCAGAAACCTAGACTGTAACCTAGCTGTTACGCCCCTGAAAACAGGGGAGAAATAATCACGAGAGTGATACGGTGTTGTTTTCTCAATTCAACTTTTAGTTCAATCATTTTACAAAAGTAACACATTACAAAACAGAAAAACCATTATACAAATAACACAGCAAAATATCTTATTAACAACACATGTTCATTCACAATCGACATAAAATGGCAGCTACTCTCAGTACGATGCTATTCTTCGCTACAACCGAGCAGGGCTAATATTACTCTCTGCAAACTTAACTCTAACTTCCTCAAGATGTTACTAAGACACACCTTAAACACTCTTGACATGTAAATTACTATTTTTTACTATTACTCTTGACATTTAAATTACTATTTTTTTTATCATCAATAAAGTACCTGAAAACAGGGGAGAAATAATCACGAGAGTGATACGGTGTTGTTTTCTCAATTCAACTTTTAGTTCAATGAGAAAAGACCGCGATTTCCCCAGGAATATGGGTGGAGACCAGAGCAATCGATCTCAGGCTCATAGATTAAGAGCATTTCGTAGATCACAGATTAACACTTTTAGGCACTACAAAATAAAGTAATCAATATAACGTTTACACATTACTCACAATTCGTACCCTTTGTACGCTTGACGGATTTTTAACTTTAACACAATTATATGAATGTTATCAATCTCTATCAACTAATACTGAATGCATCTTTTTAAATTTAGATGTTTTAAGATCCTCACATACTATGAACTTACTAATACTTTTTAATATATAACAGGCTATGAATATTTCCTTTAACCTGTCACACAGCCCAGTAGTACATTCTAAAATTGGGGAGGTTTAAACCCCCTTGATTGTAATCAAGGGTCAGTTTATCCAGGCCAACCCTAGGGGTTTTGCCGTGCCAGATAAACCGTCTGGTCAGCTTGTCGAGAGAGGAAAAAAATGCTGCGGGAACAGGGATAGGGAGAGATTGAAACAAATATAGAAATCTGGGCAGGACATTCATTTTAATTACATTGATTCTACCCAGTAGAGTGAGAGGTAAGTCCATCCATTTACAAAGGTCAACCTCCACCTTTTGCAACAAACTGGCCAGATTGAGTTTATAGAGGTTGTTCAGATTACCATCCACCATTATACCCAAATATGTGAAGCCCATAGGCGACCATCTAAAAGGAAACTTGTGCTTGATGGTATGATGGTCAAAGACAGACAACGGTAAGATTTCGCTTTTATCAAAATTGACCTTATATCCAGAGAAAGAACTATAACAATGTAGTAGGATCTGCAAGTGAGAGAGGGAGTGTTCTGGGTTTGTTAGAAATAAGATAAGGTCGTCCGCAAAGAGTGATAATTTATGGGTATGGGGGCCCACCTCAAAGCCATGTATGTCAGGGCACGTTCTAATAGCCTCAGCCAACGGTTCGATGGCGAGGGCAAAGAGGTGGGGGCTAATTGGGCAACCTTGTCTGTTCCCCCTATAAAGAGGAGGAAGTAATCCCATTGGTAGCAATCCTAGCTTTAGGAGATTTGTAGAGTGATTTTATCAAATTTACAAACAACCAAACTTTTCCAAGACACAAAAGAGGTATGGCCATTCAACCCTATCGAAGGCCTTTTCAGCGTCGAGGGAGACTGCGACACTAGGTATTTTGTTTTTGTTAGCAAGGTGAATTATATCAAAGAACCTTCTGAGATTGTCCTCCAATAATCTATTAATTATGAAGCCAGTCTGATCTGGGTTGACCAACAGGGGAAGACATGACTCCAGTCTCTTCGATAGCATCTTGGTGACCAGTTTACAATCTGTGTTAAGGAGAGAGATTGGTCTATAGGAGGCGCTCTTTAGCGAGTTTTTCCCTTTCTTGTGGATTACAGTAATCACTGCTTGAGAGAAGGACTCTGGAAAGCAGTTGTCTTCTCTGGCTTTTTTAAGTACCTCCATAAGGTAGGGGACCAACATCTCCCTAAATTCTTTGTAGAACTCTGGAAGCCATCCTCCCCAGGAGATTTATTAGAAGGTAAGGATTTAATGGCCTCCAACAATTCAGTAACTGAGAAGTGTTCACTCAGGCGCTCGCTGTCTTCCCCTGGACGGGCATGGGAGGTTGAGAGAGGAGAGAAAGGAGTCGATCTCTGATAGATCATCGCTTGATTGGGAAGTGTAGAGGTCTTCATAGTATTTCTTAAAAGTATTATTAATTTCAGTAGGGTCGAAAGATATCTCATTAGTAAGAGTTTCTATGGCATTAATTGTCCTCTTACTTTCCTCTGCTTTCAGTTGCCATGCCAATACTTTGTGAGCTTTCTCTCCAAGCTCGTAATAACGCTGTTTTGATTTAGTGATGGCCCTCTCAGCTTGATATGTGTTCAGAATATTATATTTACGTTTTTTATTTACCAAAAGCCTGTATAGATCTTTAGTCGGGCCTCTTTGGTAGGTTTTCTCTAGCTCTGAGATTTTAGATTCAAGGGCACTCAGTTCCGCACAGTGTTTTCTCTTCAGCCCTTTAGTATAGGAAATAATCTGTCCCCTCAGATAGGCCTTCAATGTGTCCCAAAGAATGAAGCTGTCAGGAGCAGAAGGTTTGTTTGTCAAAGTAAAAATATTGATCTGCTCTTTGATGAATGCACAAAATTCAGGTTGCTTTAGGAGTGTAGAATTTAGTCTCCATCTATATGCTCCATTTACCTTGGTAGGAATGGAGATTGATAATACCAGAGTAGAATGGTCTCTAAGCAATCTGGGGAGATACTCGACATCTAACACTCTATGAAATAGTTTTGTCAAAAGTAAAAAGTTATCTACTGTATCTAAGCAAAAATTTAAATCTCCTCCAACCAGTAGCCATCCTGGTGGTGCTTGAGCGACCTGAAGGAAGACATTCTGAATAAACATATGGTCATCGAAGTTAGGAGCATAAATATTCAATAGGGTCCAAGACTCTGAAAACATATGCCCTTGTACCAAAACAAACCTGCCAGAGGGATCAGAGATGGTGTTGTTGATACAGAAGGGGATGTGTCTACTTATCAAAATTGCAGTTCCTCTTGCTTTGGAGTTAAGAGGATGCAAAAACTTGTCCTACCCATTCCCTCTTCAATTTCTTGTGTTCACTGGCTGTAAAGATGTGTTTCTTGTAAAAATACAATGTCAGTCTTTAATTTCTTAAGGTATGTATAGACTATTTTCCTTTTAATCAGGCTGTTAAGACCTTTTACGTTGAATGTGACATATTTTAGTGGGTTAAGCATAGGTTGGGTTTCAAATATGTAACTGAATAGAAATCTATCATATGCAGATAATTAGGAAATGTTTCAACTTTGGTTTGAGCACAAAAGTGACCTATGTCTCTTTAGGAAGGAAACAATATACATGGAAGAAAAAAAAAAAAAATCCCACCCACCCTGATTGTCAGACTAAAACAACAATCTAACATGAATACACTTGTAGAGATACTTTGCTGCTCGCTTTTCATCTTGCTCTTACTAGCTAAACCTTGGCGTAAACTAAAACCTGCGAGCTCTCTAAGTTGAAAACAAACGTTGTGAATAGATATTTATGGCTGAATATTTACTGCCCACGGTAAGGGCTGCTTGAGGGCTGCTTGCCCCAGGACTACCTGACATGATGACTCCTTGCTGTCCCCAGTCCACCTGGCCATGCTGCTGCTCCAGTTTCAACTTCCACCTGACTGTGCTGCTGCTCCAGTTTCAACTGTTCTGCCTTATTATTATTCGACCATGCTGGTCATTTATGAACATTTGAACATCTTGGCCATGTTCTGTTATAATCTCCACCCGGCACAGCCAGAAGAGGACTGGCCACCCCACATAGCCTGGTTCCTCTCTAGGTTTCTTCCTAGGTTTTGGCCTTTCTAGGGAGTTTTTCCTAGCCACCGTGCTTCTACACCTGCATTGCTTGCTGTTTGGGGTTTTAGGCTGGGTTTCTGTACAGCACTTTGAGATATCAGCTGATGTACGAAGGGCTATATAAATAAATTTGATTTGATTTGAGTCTCTTTTCGAAAGATTAACATAAATGAGGGGTAAAGCAGTGGGCCTAAGCCCACTTATTGCTTCGCCCAGTAGATATGGACTAAACCAAAATATACTCTCCTGTAAATGTAATAGAACTCACCCCGGAAAGATACGGTTAGTTGAAAATGTACAAATCAATTATAGTGACTGGGAGATACCAGCAGTTCAGTCCGGATAAGAGAAAACAAACAAACTGCATTTTATCCCCCAGAGAGACCGTCCTGGCTCAGACGTTGCTCAGTTCTTTGAGAAAAGTGTGCACTTCTCCCGGTGTGTTGAAGAGATGGCTTCGGCCTTTGTATTGAACTTTCATCCTCGCAGGGTGGATGAGGTAGCCGGTGATGTTCTTCCCCTTCAGTGCTTTGGCGGCAGGTCTGAACTGCTTGTGACGTCTGGCGAGATCCGCGCTCATATCTGGGAAAAGGCCGACCCTCTTTCCATCGATGGTGATGTCCCCTTTGGCTCTTGCGAGTTGCAATATCTTCTCTCTGTCTTGGAAACGGAGGAACCTGATCAGGGCAGCTCGTGGGGGCTCATCTGGCCAGGGTTTTGGCGCTGATGTTCTGTGGGCGCGTTCGATTTCCAGCGGCTTAGTGAAGTTGATTATGCCTAGGACCTCCGGGATCCATTGAGTGAAGAAACGGACCGGGTCACGGCCCTCGCTGTCCTCTTTCAATCCCACTACACGGATATTACTACGTCTACTCTGGTTCTCCATCTGATTTACCTTGTTTTTGAGGTAGGCATTGTCCTTTTGCAGTTGTATCAAGACCTGGTCATGTCTAGCGATGGTATCTTCAACTGTGCTAATGCGCAACTCTGCCTCAGTCGTTCTCAAAAGGAGATAATTCATGGAGGATTTCAGGTCGTCAATGGAAGAATGGAGTTCAGTCGATTTCTTATAAATTTTCATAGAAAGACCTCTGTTACCATCCTGAATTTCCCGGAGGAGAGTAGCCAGCATGTCGGCAGGCTCGCAAGAGGCTGCTGAGGGCAACAGTCTGGAACTGTCGTCTGAGTTATGAGGGATAATGCTAATCTTGCTAGCTGTAGCGTTATCGTTATCTTGGGAATCAACAACGTTTTGGTCGTCCTTCTTGCCTCTCGGTCGGATGTCCATGGCTCTTTGGGAAGGTAAGTACTTGACAATTTATCAGCCGATGTTACAATATTGTTTCAACGTTGTTATTTAGGTAAAAATAGAATAACTTTGAAGAGCTCGGTTTGTCAACGTCTGCTCAGCTCCGCGGCATCACGTGCTCCGCCATTGTGGATGATTTTTAAATCAATTTTAGAACAAGGCTGTAACTTAACAAAATGTTGAAAAAGTCAATGGTCTGAATATTTTCCGAATACACTGTATATATGTATAAACAGTGCCAGTCAAAAGTTTGGACACGCTTACTCATTCAAGGGTTTTACTTTTATTTTTACTAATATCTACATTGTAAAATAATAGTGAAGACATCAAAACTATGAAAATAATGGAATCATGTAGTAACCAAAAAAGTGTTAGTAGAAACAAATCAAAATATATTCTTCAAAGTAGCCACCCTTTGCCTTGATGACAGCTTCTCTCAACCAGCTTCACCTGGAATGTTTTTCCAACAGTCTTGAAGGCTTTCCCACATGCAGAGCCCTTGTTGGCTGCGTTTCCTTCACGCTGCGGTCCAACTCATCCCAAACCATTTCAATTTGGTTGAGCTCAGGTGATTGTGGGTGCTAGGTCATCTGATGCAGCGCTCCATCACTGTCCTTGGTCAAATAGCCCTTTCACAGCCTGGAGATGTGTTGTGTCATTGTCTTGTTAAAAAACAAATGATAGTCCCACTAAGAGCAAATCAGATGGGAGAGCGTATGGCTGCAGAATGCTGTAGTAGCCATACTGGTTAAGTGTGCAATGAATTCTAAATAAATCAATGACCAGTGTCCCCTGCAAAGCACCCCCGCACCATCACACCTCTTCCTTGCTTCACGGTGGGAACCACACATGCGGAGAGCATCTATTCACCTACTCTGTCTCACAAAGACACGGCGGTTTGAACCAAAAATCTCATTTGGATTCATCAGACCAAAGGAGGTTATGGACTTGGTGTTTTACCAAGTAGGGCTATCTTCTGTTTACCACCCTTACCTTGTCACAACTCAACTGATTGGCTCAAACGCATTAAGAAGGAAAGAAATTCCACAAATGTATTTCACAATGCACACCTGTTAATTGAAATGCATTCCAGGTGACTACCTCATGAAGCTGGTTGAGAGAATGCTGCGAGTGTGCAAAGCTGTCATCAAAGCAAAGGGTAGCTACTTTGAAGAATCTCAAATATGAAATATATTTGGATTTAACACTTTTTTTGGTTGCTACATGATTTCATGTGTTATTTCATAGTTTTGAGGACTTCACTATTATTCTACAATGTAGATAATAGTCATAATAAAAAACAACCTTGGAATGAGTAGGTGTGTCCAAACTGTTGACTAGTACTGTGTGTATATATACAGTGCCTTGCGAAAGTATTCGGCCCCCTTGAACTTTGGGACATTTTGCCACATTTCAGGCTTCAAACATAAAGATATAAAACTGTATTTTTTTGTGAAGAATCAACAACAAGTGGGACACAATCATGAAGTGGAACGACATTTATTGGATATTTCAAACTTTTTTAACAAATCAAAAACTGAAAAATTGGGCGTGCAAAATTATTCAGCCCCCTTAAGTTAATACTTTGTAGTGCCACCTTTTGCTGCGATTACAGCTGTAAGTCGCTTGGGGTATGTCTCTATCAGTTTTGCACATCGAGAGACTGACATTTTTCCCATTCCTCCTTGCAAAACAGCTCGAGCTCAGTGAGGTTGGATGGAGAGCATTTGTGAACAGCCGTTTTCAGTTCTTTCCACAGATTCTCGATTGGATTCAGGTCTGGACTTTGACTTGGCCATTCTAACACCTGGATATGTTTATTTTTGAACCATTCCATTGTAGATTTTGCTTTATGTTTTGGATCATTGTCTTGTTGGAAGACAAATCTCCGTCCCAGTCTCAGGTCTTTTGCAGACTCCATCAGGTTTTCTTCCAGAATGGTCCTGTATTTGGCTCCATCCATCTTCCCATCAATTTTAACCATCTTCCCTGTCCCTGCTGAAGAAAAGCAGGCCCAAACCATGATGCTGCCACCACCATGTTTGACAGTGGGGATGGTGTGTTCAGGGTGATGAGCTGTGTTGCTTTTACGCCAAACATAACGTTTTGCATTGTTGCCAAAAAGTTCAATTTTGGTTTCATCTGACCAGAGCACCTTCTTCCAGGTGGCTTGTGCCAAACATTAAACTACACTTTTTATGGATATCTTTAAGAAATGGCTTTCTTCTTGCCACTCTTCCATAAAGGCCAGATTTGTGCAATATACGACTGATTGTTGTCCTATGGACAGAGTCTCCCACCTCAGCTGTAGATCTCTGCAGTTCATCCAGAGTGATCATGGGCCTCTTGGCTGCATCTCTGATCAGTTTTCTCCTTGTATGAGCTGAAAGTTTAGAGGGACGGCCAGGTCTTGGTAGATTTGCAGTGGTCTGATACTCCTTCCATTTCAATATTATCGCTTGCACAGTGCTCCTTGGGATGTTTAAAGCTTGGAAAATCTTTTTGTATCCAAATCCGGCTTTAAACTTCTTCACAACAGTATCTCGGACCTGCCTGGTGTGTTCCTTGTTCTTCATGATGCTCTCTGCGCTCTTAACGGACTTCTGAGTCTATCACAGTGCAGGTGCATTTATACGGAGACTTGATTACACACAGGTGGATGGTATTTATCATCATTAGTCATTTACATCAACATTGGATCATTCAGAGATCCTCACTGAACTTCTGGAGAGAGTTTGTTGCACTGAAAGTAAAGGGGCTGAATAATTTTGCACGCCCAATTTTTCAGTTTTTGATTTGTTAAAAAAGTTTGAAATATCCAATAAATGTCGTTCCACTTCATGATTGTGTCCCACTTGTTGTTGATTCTTCACAAAAAAATCGTTTTATATCTTTATGTTTGAAGCCTGAAATGTGGCAAAAGGTCGCAAAGTTCAAGGGGGCCGAATACTTTCGCAAGGCACTGTACATTAAAACCTCCCCCATACAATTTTCTGTTGCTTCTATATGTTATATCCTTGTGTTGCCAGTTCTCTATCATCAAATTAATTATTTAAGTAATTCTCAGAAATGGCTAATATATGAATGTAATCTGATGTTAGCAAGTTATTGATTTCATTAACCTTATTTTGAAGGCTACATATGAGCTATTTTTGGCCCTTTACTGGGTAGCTTTTTAGAGAGAGAAATAATATGAAAAAGAGCAAACAAAGCAAGAGAGAAAAAATATACATTCAGCAGTCCATTAATCCAGTGTGTGTGTATGCGGGCTGTGGGGTGGAAGTTACGAACCCATAGGCTTGTCTCCCTCATCCCTTCCAGGCTTCTGGTTGGGATGGTGGACAAATAGCCTGTCATAGCGTTTCTAAGCAATGTCCCCACGCGCTCTGGCAGCTTTCTTTGCTGGGATAAGTTGTTTCCTTTTCTGACGCACAGCTTCAGGATAATCCTCGTTGAGGAATACATATATACTTTCCTCTCAAGTTCTTGGCTCTTTCCAAAACAGCTACCTTGTACTTGAACCTCAGGAACTTGACAACTATCGACCTGGGCCTGTCACCTGGGCCGGTGGTGGATTTTCCTGTCCTGTGGGCACGCTCCACCTCAATCTTTCTGTGGTCCGTCTTCAATTTCTTTGAGATTTCCCTCACTTTGTCCTCAATTTGAACCAATGAGAAGTTGCCACATGTAGCTATGAGTACATGATTGAAACCCCTACACAGATGTTGAACTGAAGAACAACTATTTCCATTGATCTTTAATTCCCTATTGACCTCTAGTCCTTTGTTGTGTATTATCTTAAAATATTCTTAACCTCCATTGCAAAACTGTGTTTTAAATAATTTATTTGGTGACGTAAATTTATTTAGTCTAGTTTTATCTAAAAAGGTTAACTTTTTATGTTTCATGTTTTTATGGTCCTCCTTCCACTGAGGCACCTCAACTGCCTGATACTCTGAGTCAAGGTTGACCTACCCCTTACTCCACTCCTTTCCTCCACAACACTACCATTTACAAGACTTGAGTCATGCCCACTACTTGTGTTTTCCACAGAGAAGCATATTGTGTAAATAAGTTGCCGAGTTTTAACAGGCACTCTTTGTAAATCAGAATGTGCTCTTAACATAAATAAAAGGGAGTATGCCCAGTCTTTGTCAACCGATTGTGTACAATGGTAAAGAAAACAACTCAGTCAATTAGTGATTTCACTATTATTAAGATAAGACCCAGATGGCAAATATAAAGATGCAGTCTATCTAAAACAAAATGGGGGGCCTCTTACACTTCAGTGTTGTGATGTCAAAATGCATAGCACTAAGAATGAAAAAGCTTTTACCAGGTATCGTTCATCC
This sequence comes from Oncorhynchus tshawytscha, assembly GCF_018296145.1. NCBI lineage: Eukaryota > Metazoa > Chordata > Actinopteri > Salmoniformes > Salmonidae > Oncorhynchus > Oncorhynchus tshawytscha. Next base: position 47,312,343 of record NC_056436.1, read on the forward strand.
TGATTGGATAGGTTTTTTACATGGACGATACATTGGAGAAAATATAGAACAACATGAAACATCTAAGAAGCCAGACCTAGTATTTATAGAAGATTTTGAAAAGGCCTTTGATAAATTAAGACAGGATTTTATTTATAAATGCCTCTTGTAAAATGTGTAAATGTATAGCAACGTCAGGTGTAAAATTGTAAATAGCGTCTACTTCTCAGAGTTCTGAACTGTCAAAAGGAGATAAACAAGGGTGTCACCATTATCCGCTGTCACCATATCTATTTGTTAAGGCCATCAAAATGCTAGCTATTAAAATCGGATCAAATCAAATTAGAGGATTAGAAATCCAAGGCTTAAAAACAAAGGTGTCCATGTAAGCCGCAGATTCAAGTTTTATATTAAGTCTTCAAGCTAGATCCCTGTAATCATTGAAGATCATTTTTCTGGACTCTCTGGACTAAAACCTTTTATAAGTGTACAGTATTACGTTTTGGATCTTTAAAAAAATACAACTGTTACATTACCCAACAGTTTACCTAGAACATGGGCAGATGGTGAAGTAGACATATTTGGTATTCATATCACAAAATATATACATTAGCTCTCCACAAAGAATTTCAATAAACTAGTAAAAAATAGACAAATACCTGTCTATTTATGGAAAAATTGCACTGATTTAACCATAGGACTAATTTCATTACAGCGCAGCCCTACTCCTGATGATTTCATATTTCAAATCCTATGAGGGAAAAATATTTTGCTTTCTGGGAAGCTAAACCAGACAAGATAAAGTGTGCCTGTCAATATAATGAATATGGACCGGGTTGGTTAAGATTATTAAATATAAAAGCACTAAACCTCTCTCTAAAAGCTTCACTTATGCAAAAGTTTCATTTGAACCCTAAATGGTTCTCAAGTAGATTACTAAGAAAATTGCCTTTTTGCCTTTGTGCATATTGCCATGTCTCATTTTCGATTAATTGAAAATGATAATTTTTTCAAGGTCTCTCTCTTTTTCAAACAAGCATTGCAGAGCTGGCTACAATTTCAATTTCATCCCCCTGAAAAGATGGAACAAATATTACAACCAATATTATGGCTTGACTCAAATCTGCTGGTTGATGAAGGACCTGTATTTATGGAAAATATGTTTTGAGGGTATTTTGTTGAGGAGTTATGTGGAGTTATGTCTTTCATGGAGTTATCAGAATTGTATGGGAAGTTCTGTTCAATCCAAGATTACAAGCAACTGATTACATCATTACCCCAAAAATGGAGGAGGCAGGTGGCAGCGGAAAGAGGTAGGGAACTGGTCTGTCTGCCCAATATAAAGGTGCAAAACTGGCAGAGGAATAAAAATAGCATAAATAGCTAAGTATACCATTTTCATTTGAGGACCAGAATCTTGACAGCTGTGCCGTTGTGAATTTTGATGTACTTATTCGAAGGTACAGGGTGTATGAGTTAATATATTAAACAGAGCAGGATTCAAGACTTTGTGCTTCTCAGCTAAACACACTGCCCTGTGTAGGATGCCGTCTTTCGGACGGGATGTTAAACGGGTGTCCTGACTCTCTGAGGTCATTAAAGATCCCATGGCACTTGTCGTAAGAGTAGGGGTGTTAACCCCGGTGTCCTGGCTAAATTCCCAATCTGGCTCTCAAATCATCATGGTCACCTAATAATCCCCAGTTTACAATTGGCTCATTCATCCCTTCCTCTCCCCTGTAACTATTCCCCAGGTTGTTGCTGTAAATGAGAATGTGTTCTCAGTCAACTTACCTGGTAAAATAACTGATAAATAAAAAAGGAATGAGTGAAAATGTATTGCATTGATCTAAAGTTGACCCTATAAATAGTATTGTTGGGAGATCTGTAGAGATCGGGTCAGTCAATTAGTAGTAATAGTAGTATAGTTTTTTAAAATTTTATTTATTTCACCTTTATTTAACCAGGTAGGCTAGTTGAGAACAAGTTCTCATTTGCAACTGCGACCTGGCCAAGATAAAGCATAGCAGTGTGAACAGACAACACAGAGTTACACAACAATTAACAAGTCAATAACACAGTAGGAAAAAAAACGGGAGTCTATATACATTGTGTGCAAAAGGCATGAGGAGGTAGGCGAATAATTACAATTTTGCAAATTAATAACAAATGATCAGATGGTCATGTACAGGTAGAGATATTGGTGTGCAAAAGAGCAGAAAAGTAAATAAATAAAAACAGTATGGGGATGAGGTAGGTAAAAATGGGTGGGCTATTTACAGATAGACTATGTACAGCTGCAGCGATCGGTTAACTGCTCAGATAGCAGATGTTTGAAGTTGGTGAGGGAGATAAGTCTCCAACTTCAGCGATTTTTTTTTCCAATTCGTTCCAGTCACAGGCAGCAGAGAACTGGAACGAAAGGCGGCCAAATGGGGTGTTGGCTTTAGGGATGATCAGTGAGATACACCTGCTGGAGCGCTTGCTACGGATGAGTGTTGCCATCGTGACCAGTGAACTGAGATAAGGCGGAGCTTTACCTAGCATGGACTTGTAGATGACCTGGAGCCAGTGGGTCTGGCGACGAATATGTAGCGAGGGCCAGCCGACTAGAGCATACAAGTCGCAGTGGTGGGTGGTATAAGGTGCTTTAGTGACAAAACGGATGGCACTGTGATAAACTGCATCCAGTTTGCTGAGTAGAGTGTTGGAAGCAATTTTGTAGATGACATCGCCGAAGTCGAGGATCGGTAGGATAGTCAGTTTTACTAGGGTAAGTTTGGCGGCGTGAGTGAAGGAGGCTTTTTTGCGGAATAGAAAGCCGACTCTTGATTTGATTTTGGATTGGAGATGTTTGATATGAGTCTGGAAGGAGAGTTTACAGTCTAGCCAGACACCTAGGTACTTATAGATGTCCACATATTCAAGGTCGGAACCATCCAGGGTGGTGATGCTGGTCAGGCGTGCGGGTGCAGGCAGCGAACGGTTGAAAAGCATGCATTTGGTTTTACTAGCGTTTAAGAGCAGTTGGAGGCCACGGAAGGAGTGTTGTATGGCATTGAAGCTCGTTTGGAGGTTAGATAGCACAGTGTCCAAGGACGGGCCGGAAGTATATAGAATGGTGTCGTCTGCGTAGAGGTGGATCAGGGAATCGCCCACAGCAAGAGCAACATCATTGATATATACAGAGAAACGAGTCGGCCCGAGGATTGAACCCTGTGGCACCCCCATAGAGACTGCCAGAGGACCGGACAGCATGCCCTCCGATTTGACACACTGAACTCTGTCTGCAAAGTAATTGGTGAACCAGGCAAGGCAGTCATCCGAAAAACCGAGGCTACTGAGTCTGCTGATAAGAATATGGTGATTGACAGAGTCGAAAGCCTTGGCAAGGTCGATGAAGACGGCTGCACAGTACTGTCTTTTATCGATGGCGGTTATATCGTTTAGTACCTTGAGCGTGGCTGAGGTGCACCCGTGGCCAGCTCGGAAACCAGATTGCACAGCGGAGAAGGTACGGTGGGATTCGAGATGGTCAGTGACCTGTTTGTTGACTTGGCTTTCAAAGACCTTAGATAGGCAGGGCAGGATGGATATAGGTCTGTAACAGTTTGGGTCCAGGGTGTCTCCCCCTTTGAAGAGGGGGATAACTGCGGCAGCTTTCCAATCCTTGGGGATCTCAGACGAAATGAAAGAGAGGTTGAACAGGCTGGTAATAGGGGTTGCGACAATGGCGGCGGATAGTTTCAGAAATAGAGGGTCCAGATTGTCAAGCCCAGCTGATTTGTACGGGTCCAGGTTTTGCAGCTCTTTCAGAACATCTGCTATCTGGATTTGGGTAAAGGAGAACCTGGAGAGGCTTGGGCGAGTAGCTGCGGGGGGGGCGGAGCTGTTGGCCGAGGTTGGAGTAGCCAGGCGGAAGGCATGGCCAGCTGTTGAGAAATGCTTGTTGAAGTTTTCGGTAATTATGGATTTATCGGTGGTGACCGTGTTACCTAGCCTCAGTGCAGTGGGCAGCTGGGAGGAGGTGCTCTTGTTCTCCATGGACTTCAGTGTCCCAGAACTTTTTGGAGTTGGAGCTACAGGATGCAAACTTCTGCCTGAAGAAGCTGGCCTTAGCTTTCCTGACTGACTGCGTGTATTGGTTCCTGACTTCCCTGAACAGTTGCATATCGCGGGGACTATTTGATGCTATTGCAGTCCTCCACAGGATATTTTTGTGCTGGTCGAGGGCAGTCAGGTCTGGAGTGAACCAAGGGCTGTATCTGTTCTTAGTTCTGCATTTTTTGAACGGAGCATGCTTATCTAAAATGGTGAGGAAGTTACTTTTAAAGAATGACCAGGCATCCTCAACTGACGGGATGAGGTCAATGTCCTTCCAGGATACCCGGGCCAGGTCGATTAGAAAGGCCTGCTCACAGAAGTGTTTTAGGGAGCGTTTGACAGTGATGAGGGGTGGTCGTTTGACTGCGGCTCCGTAGCGGATACAGGCAATGAGGCAGTGATCGCTGAGATCCTGGTTGAAGACAGCGGAGGTGTATTTGGAGGGCCAGTTGGTCAGGATGACGTCTATGAGGGTGTCCTTGTTTACAGATTTAAGGTTGTACCTGGTGGGTTCCTTGATGATTTGTGTGAGATCTAGCTTAGATTGTAGGACTGCCGAGGTGTTAAGCATATCCCAGTTTAGGTCACCTAACAGAACAAACTCTGAAGCTAGATGGGGGGCGATCAATTCACAAATGGTGTCCAGGGCACATCTGGGAGCTGAGAGGGGTCGGTAGCAGGCGGCAACAGTGAGAGACTTATTTCTGGAGAGAGTAATTTTCAAAATTAGTAGTTCGAACTGTTTGGGTATGGACCTGGAAAGTATGACATTACTTTGCAGGCTGTCTCTGCAGTAAACTGCAACTCCTCCCCCTTTGGCAGTTCTATCTTGACGGAAAATGTTATAGTTTGGTATGGAAATCTCAGAATTTTTGGTGGCCTTCCTGAGCCTGGATTCAGACACGGCAAGGACATCAGGGTTAGCAGAATGTGCTAAAGCAGTGAGTAAAACAAACTTAGGGAGGAGGCTTCTGATGTTGACATGCATGAAACCAAGGCTTTTTCGATCACATAAGTCAACAAATGAGGGTGCCTGGGGACATGCAGGGCCTGGGTTTACCTCCACGTCACCCACGGAACAGAGGAGGAGTAGAATGAGGGGGCGGCTAAAAGGCTATCAAAACTGGTCGCCTAGAGCGTTGGGGACAAAGAATAAAAGGAGCAGATTTCTGGGCATGGTAGAATATATTCAGGGCATAATGCGCAGACGGGTATGGTGGGGTGCGGGTACAGCGGAGGTAAGCCCAGGCACTGGGTGATGAGAGAGGTTGTATCTCTGGACATGCTGGTTGTAATGGGTGAGGTCACCGCATGTGTGGGAGGTGGGACAAAGGAGGTATCAGGGGTATGAAGAGTGGAACTAGGGGCTCCATTGTAAACTAAAACAATGATAACTAACCTGAACAACAGTATACAAGGCATATTGACATTTGAGAGAGACATACAGCGAGGCATACAGTAATGTGGTGTTGAATTGGGAGAGCTAGCTAAAACAGTTGCTAAAACAGTAGGTGAGACAACAGCTAATCAGCTAGCACAACAACAGCAGGTAAAATGGCGTTGACTAGGCAGGGAGGGTCGGATTAACTACACACAGAGCCTGAGTGCGGCTGGGGCCGACAGATAAAACATAAACAAGCAGAATGGAGTACCGTGATTAATGGACAGTCCAGCATGCATCAGCTATGTAGCTAAGTGATCAGTGTCCAGGGGGCAGCGGTGGATGGGGCAGGGAAGCTGGACTGGCGAGTATTATCCAGGTTAAAAAAACTGGCTGGCTGTGCAGAGAGGGTAAGGTAAAAGCTGCTAGCAGTGGCTAACAATGACTAAATAGCTTGTAGCTGGTTAGCTTCTGGAGGTTCTTGAGTGTGTTCTAAAAATTAAAAATAATAGCGATTCCGTATCACATTGGGTGAGGCAGGTTACCGGAAGGTATAAACAAATTAAAAGAGATTGAAAGTAAATATGGGTCCAATGAGTGTTTGGGACGCGGCTATTCAGACGGTTAGCAGGCCTGTGCTAACAAGCTAACAGTTAGTAGGCCGGGGCTAAACAAGGTAGCAGTTAGCGGACCGGGGCTAAACAAGGTAGCAGTTAGCGGACCGGGGCTAAACAAGCTAGCAGTTAGCAGGCCGAATTAGCAAGCAAGGAGATAGCAAGGGCTAGAAAGTTAGCCTTTGGGGGGCGTCGCGATGGGGTGAGTCTGTTTATGCCTCTTCATGCGGTGACATCGATAGACCGGTCGTGGGTCCGGATATTGTAGCCCAGGAGTATGCTTCGGTGGTAGCACAGGAGCTCTGGCCGGGCTAGCTTCAAGCTAAGTGGGTGGAAACGCTAGCCAGGAATAATCATCCGGGGTTGCGGTTAGCTAGTTGTGAAGATCCAGCTGAAAATGTTCCGTTTACGGTGGGAATCCGGTGGGAATCCGGGGATAAAAAATAAAATAAAAAATATAGGTCTGTTATTCTCTGGTTAGAGTCGCGTTGTTTGAACTGGCGAGAGCTTTCCGAGTTAAAGGTTAGCTGATGACCGGTTAGCTGAAGACCGCTAGCAATGGTTTGCTGACTGATACCTGGTAGTTAGCTGGCTAGCTTCAGTTGAGGGGATCCGGATCCGAAGTAAATATAAGTACTTTAGAAAAAATAGCTACATTGGGTGAGGCGAGTTGCAGGAGAGTATTTAGAAGTTGAGGTTTAGCAAAAAGTTTTAAAAGATATGCGAAGAAAAAATGTTTAAAAAACAATATGTCAAATCAAATCAAAATTTATTTGTCACATACACATGGTTAGCAGATGTTAATGCGAGTGTAGCGAAATGCTTGTGCTTCTAGTTCCGACAATGCAGTAATAACGAGCAAGTAATCTAACTAACAATTCCAAAAAAAACTACTGTCATACACAGTGTAAGGGGATAAAGAATATGTACATAAGGATATATGAATGAGTGATGGTACAGAGCAGCATAGGCAAGATACAGTAGATGATATCGAGTACAGTATATACATATGAGATAAGTATGTAAACCAAGTGGCATAGTTAAAGTGGCTAGTGATACATGTATTACATAAGGATGCAGTCGATGATATAGAGTACAGTATCAACGTATGCATATGAGATGAACAATGTAGGGTAAGTAACATTATATAAGGTAGCATTGTTTAAAGTGGCTAGTGATATATTTACATCATTTCCCATCGATTCCCATGATTAAAGTGGCTGGAGTAGAGTCAGTGTCATTGACAGTGTGTTGGCAGTAGCCACTCAATGTTAGTGGTGGCTGTTTAACAGTCTGATGGCCTTGAGATAGAAGCTGTTTTTCAGTCTCTCGGTCCCAGCTTTGATGCACCTGTACTGACCTCGCCTTCTGGATGGCAGCGGGGTGAACAGGCAGTGGCTCGGGTGGTTGATGTCCTTGATGATCTTTATGGCCTTCCTGTAGCATCGGGTGGTGTAGGTGTCCTGGAGGGCAGGTAGTTTGCCCCCGGTGATGCGTTGTGCAGACCTCACTACCCTCTGGAGAGCCTTACGGTTGAGGGCGGTGCAGTTGCCATACCAGGCGGTGATACAGCCCGCCAGGATGCTCTCGATTGTGCATCTGTAGAAGTTTGTGAGTGCTTTTGGTGACAAGCCGAATTTCTTCAGCCTCCTGAGGTTGAAGAGGCGCTGCTGCGCCTTCCTCACGATGCTGTCTGTGTGAGTGGACCAATTCAGTTTGTCTGTGATGTGTATGCCGAGGAACTTAAAACTTGCTACCCTCTCCACTACTGTTCCATCGATGTGGATGGGGGTGTTCCCTCTGCTGTTTCCTGAAGTCCACAATCATCTCCTTAGTTTTGTTGACGTTGAGTGTGAGGTTATTTTCCTGACACCACACTCCGAGGGCCCTCACCTCCTCCCTGTAGGCCGTCTCGTCGTTGTTGGTAATCAAGCCTACCACTGTTGTGTCGTCCGCAAACTTGATGATTGAGTTGGAGGCGTGCATGGCCACGCAGTCGTGGGTGAACAGGGAGTACAGGAGAGGGCTCAGAACGCACCCTTGTGGGGCCCCAGTGTTGAGGATCAGCGGGGAGGAGATGTTGTTGCCTACCCTCACCACCTGGGGGCGGCCCGTCAGGAAGTCCAGTACCCAGTTGCACAGGGCGGGGTCGAGACCCAGGGTCTCGAGCTTGATGACGAGCTTGGAGGGTACTATGGTGTTGAATGCCGAGCTGTAGTTGATGAACAGCATTCTCACATAGGTATTCCTCTTGTCCAGATGGGTTAGGGCAGTGTGCAGTGTGGTTGAGATTGCATCGTCTGTGGACCTATTTGGGCGGTAAGCAAATTGGAGTGGGTCAAGGGTGTCAGGTAGGGTGGAGGTGATATGGTCCTTGACTAGTCTCTCAAAGCACTTCATGATGACGGATGTGAGTGCTACGGGGCGGTAGTCGTTTAGCTCAGTTACCTTAGCTTTCTTGGGAACAGGAACAATGGTGGCCCTCTTGAAGCATGTGGGAACAGCAGACTGGTATAGGGATTGATTGAATATGTCCGTAAACACACCGGCCAGCTGGTCTGCGCATGCTCTGAGGGCGCGGCTGGGGATGCCGTCTGGGCCTGCAGCCTTGCGAGGGTTAACACGTTTAAATGTCTTACTCACTTCGGCTGCAGTGAAGGAGAGACCGCATGTTTCCGTTGCAGGCCGTGGCACTGTATTGTCCTCAAAGCGGGCAAAAAGTTATTTAGTCTGCCTGGGAGCAAGACATCCTGGTCCGTGACTGGGCTGGGTTTCTTCCTGTAGTCCGTGATTGACTGTAGACCCTGCCACATACCTCTTGTGTCTGAGCCGTTGAATTGAGATTCTACTTTGTCTCTGTACTGGCGCTTAGCTTGTTTGATAGCCTTGCGGAGGGAATAGCTGCACTGTTTGTATTCAGCCATGTTACCAGACACCTTGCCCTGATTAAAAGCAGTGGTTCGTGCCTTCAGTTTCACACGAATGCTGCCATCAATCCACGGTTTCTGGTTAGGGAATGTTTTAATCGTTGCTATGGGAACGACATCTTCAACGCACGTTCTAATGAACTCGCACACCGTATCAGCGTATTCGTCAATGTTGTTGTCTGACGCAATACGAAACATCTCCCAGTCCACGTGATGGAAGCAGTCTTGGAGTGTGGAGTCAGCTTGGTCGGACCAGCGTTGGACAGACCTCAGCGTGGGAGCTTCTTGTTTTAGTTTCTGTCTGTAGGCAGGGATCAACAAAATGGAGTCGTGGTCAGCTTTTCCGAAAGGGGGCGGGGCAGGGCCTTATATGCGTCGCGGAAGTTAGAGTAACAATGATCCAGGGTCTTTCCACCCCTGGTTGCGCAATCGATATGCTGATAAAATTTAGGGAGTCTTGTTTTCAGATTAGCCTTGTTAAAATCCCCAGCTACAATGAATGCAGCCTCCGGATAAATCGTTTCCAGTTTGCAGAGAGTTAAATAAAGTTCGTTCAGAGCCATCGATGTGTCTGCTTGGGGGATATATACGGCTGTGATTATAATCGAAGAGAATTCTCTTGGTAGATAATGCGGTCTACATTTGATTGTGAGGAATTCTAAATCAGGTGAACAGAAGGATTTGAGTTCCTGTATGTTTCTTTCATCACACCATGTCACGTTGGCCATAAGACATACGCCCCCGCCCCTCTTCTTACCAGAAAGATGTTTGTTTCTGTCGGCGCGATGCGTGGAGAAACCCGCTGGCTGCACCGCTTCGGATTGCGTCTCTCCAGTTAGCCATGTTTCCGTGAAGCAGAGAACGTTACAGTCTCTGATGTCCCTCTGGAATGCTACCCTTGCTCGGATTTCATCAACCTTGTTGTCAAGAGACTGGACATTGGCAAGAAGAATGCTAGGGAGTGGTGCACGATGTGCCCGTCTCCGGAGTCTGACCAGAAGACCGCTTCGTTTCCCTCTTTTTCTGAGTCGTTTTTTTTTTTGGTCGCTGCATGTGATCCACTCGGTTACACTGGTTGTAAGGCAGAACACAGGATCCGCGTCGCGAAAAACATATTCTTGGTCGTACTGATGGTGAGTTGACGCTGATCTTATATTCAGTAGTTCTTGTCGGCTGTATGTAAAGAAACCTAAGATGACCTGGGGTACTAGTGTAAGAAATAACACGTAAAAAAACAAAAAACTGCATAGTTTCCTAGGAACGCGAAGCGAGGCGGCCATCTCTGTCGGCGCCGGAACTCATATCACGATATATACAAGGGACACGACAAGACGTCCGACTGCTACGCCATCTTGGATCACGAAAAAATGTAGTAATAATGTTAGTAAAAGTATTTATCTTAGATTCAAATTGTACAGTGCCTTTGGAAAGTATTCAGACACTTTGACTTTTTCTACCTTTTTTATTACGTTACAACCTTATTCTAAAATGGATTATATATATTTTTTAAAGATATACAAAAATCCTCCAATCTACACAGAATACCTCAATAACAAAGTGAAAACATTTTTTTTTTTTTTTTAACATTTTAGCAAATAAATAAAAATTCAGAACCTTTTGCTATGAGATTTGAAATTGAGCTCAGGTGCATCCTGTTTCCATTGATCATCCTTGAGCTGTTCTACAACTTGATTGCAGTCTACCTGTGATAAATTAATTTGATTGGACATGATTTGGAAAGGCGCACACACCTGTCTATATAAAATGCACATGACAACCCTCTTGGAGTTTGCCAAAAGGCACCTAAATACTCTCAGACCATGAGAAACAAGATTCTCTAATCTGAAGAAAGCAAGATTAAACTCTTTGGCCTGAATGCCAAGCGTCACGTCTGGAGGAAACGTGGCACCATCCCTACGGTGAAGCATCATGCTGTGGAGATGTTTTTCAGTGGCAGGGACTGGGAAGACTAGTTAAGATCGAGGTAAAGATGAACTGAGAAAAGTGCAGAGATCCTGCTCCAGAGCACTCAGGACCTCAGACTGGGGCGACGGTTCACCTTCCAACAGGACAATGACCCTAAGCACACATCCAAGACAACACATGGAGTGGCTTCGGGACAAGTCTCTGAATGTCCTTGAGTGGCCCAGCCAGAGCCCGGACTTAAACCTGATCGAACATCTCTGGAGAGACCTGAAAATAGCTGTGCAGCGACACTCCCCATCCAACCTGACAGAGTTTGAGAGCATCTGCAGAGGAGAATGGGAGAAACTCCCCAAATACAGGTGTACCAAGCTTGTAGTGTCATACCCAAGAAGACTCAAGGCTGTAATCGCTGCCAAAGGTGCTTCAACAAAGTACTGAGTAGATGGTCTGAATACTTATGTAAATGTGCTATTTCTGTATTTTTATATATATATATATTTTAGTAAAATGTCTAAATATGTTTTAGTAAAATGTCTCCATATGTTTTTGCTTTGTCATTATGGAGTATTGTGTGTAGATTGATGAGAGAAAAAAAAAACGATTTAATCAATTTTAGAATAAGGCTGTAACGTAACAAAATGTCAAAAAAATCAAGGGGTCTGAATAGTTTCCGAAGGCACTGTATGTTAAACATCATCGCATAGTTGAAAGATGTACAGTATTGTGCGTAGAAATCCGAAGAGGGTGGCCAGTAGAGCTAGATGGGTTGGGATGGGGAATTGGAGACAAGTGGGAGTGGAGTTGCTGGGCGAGGGATAGAATGATAGTCAAAGATAAAAGTAAAAAAATAAAGTCAAGAAAACTTATCAAAAACTAAGTTTGAATGACACTGAGGGGCATTGTTACTGCTAATGCCTGTTTGCCTGAGGCTGATGCCGTGCAGGTGTTTGGACACATGCTCATTTAAATGCACACACATGCATATACATGGAAACACACATACACACGTAAATAGTGCCATACATGTACTCACACATATTCAGTTGGCCTGCTGTTATGATTTTTGCATACTTCTTTCCCTGTTTTCCTTGATCTTTTTTTCTCTTGTTTGTTTTGGTGGTGGTGGCTGATGGGTTGCTGGTTCGGGTCCCTGTTTTTGACCTTGTGGGAGATCTGTTGACGTGCACTTGAGCATGGCGTTGACCCTAGTTGCTTCTGTGGCTCTGGATGGGAGTCTGTTAGATGACTAATGTGATGTGGATGGTGAGCAGCTTCACTGCAAGTAGATTGTATTAACAAAATAAAAAATAAAAATAAGGTAAAGTAGTGAATGAACTCCTCAGGAAACAAAATTGAGTTTTCTAATTAGGAGTTTAATTTCGGTTTCACTTCCTGCATTGACTGAAT